>NC_135240.1:11149885-11780442 GCF_947623445.1 Clavelina lepadiformis | reverse complement strand
GAAACTATAATAACCATTTTTAACCTATGACGTTCAAAAGCTTAGAGTAATTAACATTCATAAATGGCAGTTTCCAACCTGATACTGCAGAGATGCCTCATACGCATATAAGACACTGGTATCATATAACATAACAGAGCTCCTGGACAAGCATAAAATACAATTTCTGACACGGCAAATGGCTTCACGATCATCCATCTGGACAGGTTCAGTATCAACTACAAATCCACCATCACCTTAAAAGAAATAAAGCAAATGTGCAAACATGAAAAACTTTCACATACAGTCTCCAATACTAGATATGTGCCACATGGAATCTGGCAAATGACACAAATGAATATGCTTTCGACCTATGGACAACTCTTACAACTTTAATTATTCCAAAAACCTTTAAGGTTATTTCTATGTACGAAACTTTATTGAGTAATCTTTGTTTTGTTATTTCTTACAACAGAATTCAAACTAAAATCTGTAACACTAGTATTTTTGTGAACCGAAATCAATTAAAAGCTATTTTTCTGTAAATTTTGGATTCGTGTATGATTTAGCACATACCTACTGGGAAATATTGCTACATAATAACTATCTTTTGTACCTGTGGTCTTTGTCCCATCCACAGCTGTAGAGTTTATCCATATATATCCATTATTTGCAAGAATAATAGTTACACCACAGCTAAGATTGTGTACATGATTTTTTCTTCGCTTTATGAGAGATGGTGACACAGTGACGCAACACCCTTGTCCAAGCTTTCCATATTTTAAGCTTCGGGTGTGTAAGGAAAGCATACCATCTGTGTGAACCTGGATTTTAAAGCATTATTCATACTTTAAGAGCTTATAGTAAGAGTTGTTGGTAACTTACTAAACAGTTACCTGTTGTACTTCAGCACTTATCAAGTCACCTTCCTTTAAATATTCTCGCATTGTTAATTCATCTGCTGCTGATCGACGTCTAAGCTCACCTCCAGGTAAATTTACTGAAGACAGATGTAGTACAGAATCTAATCTTGAATTTGTTTCAACCTAAAGATTGTGTTTTGAAACACAACAGACTTACTTGAGTGACAACTACATACAGCTGGTAACTTACCACTACCTATAGGCTATAGTCATTCAATTTCAACTATTTACAACAACAAAAAAAGAATTAAAATTACACAAAACAAGCTAAATTTACCTTCCATCGTTTTTGCTGCACCTCTTTAATCCTACCAACCACGATGTCACCCACCTCACCATTGTATCTGGTTTTCAATGCTCGAACACATACTAGTTTGTTGATACGCTCAACAACGCCAGCAACAGATGCATAGAGTTTGTGATCCTCTTCATCATCATTGGTATATGTTCCTATTCAACAAATGTGATTGACAATTTCTACAAAACAACATTTTAATCACACACGAAAATATATATACTTAGAAAAATTAAATGGATTTTGAATGAACATTCCCAAAACTCTTGTTTTGTTAAATATATTTTTTTTCTTCACTTATAATTGAATTAGGAGAAACTTTCCAACTTTTGTAAGCAATAGTCAGAACTTTTTCAGTGTAGTATGCAATGACTTGAAAACTTTCAAAAGATATAACCGTTGCACAAATATATATTCTCAAAACCAGAGGTTTTAAAATTTTTTGGAGCAAAGACCCCCACCCCATTTTGGGTTCAGTACAAGCTTGGGTCCAAAGAACTTGGTTTACTTTATCAAGTGATTTATGGTACATAAATTGCCAGATTTCTTTAAGTTCTTCCAATTTGATTTCCACAAAATATAAATAAGTACTATGTACAAATGTATATATCAGAGATTAGAAAAACATTCGGAAATGCAAGATTCTGTTGCTGAGGTGACTCTTTAATTCCATATTAGGGTCATGGCCAGAAATGTTGCATTACAGTATTTGCAATTGCTGTAACAATTTGTGTTCTTACAACTAAATGTTCAAAATTCAAACTATATATAATGCTTGTAAGGTGGTCAGAGGGGACTGCAATAGAAACTAAATTTCTTCAATTATTCCCGTGGATAACACAATTTAAGGTTATGGATAAAAAAACATTAACCATATTACAAAGAACTCTTGAAAATTACTAAGCCTGCTTGAATAATCACAAAACAATCTACAAATTTTACTTTCAGGAAATTGTTTTTATAATACCATTGATTATACATTGTTCCTTTTGTTCTAATAATAAAAGTGATTATCACATAAAATTTGTTTTCAAGAAATTCAGCGATCTTATAACCTTGCACTGTCTAGAATTATGTCTAAATCATTGCATGCACACACTGCACATTTTTTGGAAGTGACGTCTATGTCTCAAACGAACCTTTTTGCAACTCTTCAAGCTTAACAATAATATTTCAATTGAAAAGATAACCGTCTTCATTTTAAAAATGAGGTTTGTTTTATTTCAAATTGGTCATGGCTTTACAACAAAACAAAGACCTTCAAAGATGTAATAACAAAACTCTTTACATTTTAATGTTTTTTAATTTGTCTTTAGTAGCTCCACAGTTTGATTACAGCTTTTTTGCCGACTAGCATTTTGTTCTGGAATATGCAGAATGTCAGCATTAAGCGTTCAAAATGCATGTATGTTTTATGACTGTCTGTTTTTATTACCTGCTTGCATAATTTAGCATTTTTTTATAACCCACTAGTGCAGCGGTTCCCAAACTGGGGTCCGTTAAGCAGTTTCAGAGGGTACACGGCATGAGAGTTGCGCTATCCAAAACCAAACCAAACATTGATGAGTTAATTGCAGAAAAACAAGTGCACCCATCCCATTAAACGCTTACCGTATTTGATAGTTTTTGCTTTTTCTTTAGTTGGTGTGGTTTTTGCATTTTCCCCATAGCATTCTTTGATTTTTATAGGGCCACGAAATATAAAAATAATTGCAAAGGGTCCACCAGGCAAAATTTTTAGAAAACTTTGGGAACCGCTGCTCTAGTGATATCTAATTGGCCAAAGCTTACCACAGAAAATTGCCTAATGATGTTATTGTTCATCCTCCCTATGTAGTATTAGACCCACAATCATCCACAGACTTGTTTAAAAACCTTTGCTTTTAAACCACATCAAAAACCTATTTCGATTAAGTACACTATCACTCACAACCTGTGAGCGATGAAATAAAAGAGAAAAACTCACCATGACCACGCATATAGTCAGCATCTTCTGTTATTACACTGCCTGGTGTAATTAGAAAGGAATTACTGCTAAGGGGAACTTGTGCATTCAGTCTCTTTTTGCTTGGTAGTCTTATTACTATTGAGTTATTCATGTTTTCGATATTCTCTAAATGAGAAGAAAATTTAGTTACACCAGTTGAAAATCACTGAGAGCCACCGTCAGTGAAATAAGTTAAATAACATCGCTTTGACAAATACGGTTTCACAAATTAAAAAATGTTATATATTTGAGTGAGTTTGTTTCTGTGCAAATATTTACAAATCAGGTGGAATTTTAATAGATGATATACAAGTTGTTTCAAATTTTACATCTGCAAAAGATTTGGTGAAGCACAAGTAACTGAAAAAACAAAATCAATAAATAGCCTTACGTTTTCGACTCTACCTACATATAGCTACCCTAACTTGACAAGGGCATGTAAGAATATTAATAACCAATTTAACAATGCAAAAAAAGCTTTCAATATTTGAATTAGTACAGTTGCATTTAACTCAGGTTTTACCCATTTTAAAACAGTATTCAAATATTGTTTATTCTCTCAAGATATCACCATTACTACAGTATAATTAAATATTTTTAAAAATGTATAACAAGAATTTCCTAGATAAATAAAAAAACTTTTTAGTGGTAGAAAATAAAATCATTGTTGTACATTCTTTTTTATAAAATTGTTTAACTCTTCATGCAAGTTTTCTTCCCAGTTTTTTCCAATATCTTCCATATTTTGATGAATATTGCTAAATTCTTGTAAGGTATTGGTGGCAATGGTCTGCATTTCTTTTACAGCATCCAAAGAGGCAATTTTTTCCACTTCTTCTTTCACTTGAGCAATAACAAATTCAATTCCTTGACGTCCACGTATGGCAGCAGTTTTCATTGTTGTACCCATAGCATTTTCCAAGTAACTTGTAAATGACAGATTTTTACAAGTAACGTGCCACTCTTGCTTTAGAAGGGTAGATGATGGGTCAATCTTGTCAGGAGTATAAGTAAGCTTTTCTGACACAACTATATAGTCCATGAAATTATAATTTTGTGAAGTAAGCTGATAAACTTTTTGCTTTGGGTCAACCACTGAAAACTCCACAGCATGAACAATTTTAGTAACATCAAGTCCAATGAGCTTTGAGATGAAGTCGGTATATGCATTGGACCATATTGATGATATAATGCGTTTGGAATACAACTTCCCATCCTTATCTATCTGTCTGTCAATTATGTCAGTTCCAATGACATTTGGTGATTCTGGATTGGGATATTTGCGTAAAGCAGCTTCCACTACCTTTTCCCATGAATGGCTAAACACATGTTTATCACTAGATATCCAAACCATTACCTTAACTGAATTTAGTATTGTTTAACAATCTTATATAAGAGGGCTATATCTGAATAAAAGAATGAAAATATATAGGCTACTAAGCATTGGGTTACAAAACTGTGCTATACGACGTTTGAAAGTTGTAGACTATAAATTTCCACAATTGATATGCCTAAATATGAAAATACAATTTAGGCCTAGTCTATTTCGAGGTCTTTTAAATCATGTTTTTAGGCATAAAACCCAGCTTTTTGCGCTTTTCATGCCTTTTGATGAGGGTCACTAATACGGGTATGTTAGATCCTGCGTTTAGAATCATTTTCCCCGCCCCTCAACACAATTCTAAATACACCACTGTGCAATCGTTTGGCGGCGGAACGTATCTAACTTTTCTGTGGCGAAAATATGGAAAATACTGCATTACACATATGCTTATTCATTTGTCAGGCTAGCCTATACTACAGCCCTGTAGTAGTGTAGTGCTATCTAAAGTATATAACCTAGGCCTACGCCACACTAAACTACAATCCACCACAACCTTCTCTGACTAAGTGTATGGCTTATTGGATTAGTAATAGTTACGCAACCAACCTTCAGGTGACCGGCATATAACGTCATAATTTGACACGTGATTCACTATTGCGAAAGGCGATGTTCAGCCTGGTTACAAATCAAAGTCCGTCCGCCACCACCATACCAAAAGGTCAAAGGTAGCAACGATACCTGAACGAAATCTCACCATATCAAGTTGGCCTAGTAACAATGCTGTTGGCTTAACCAGCTCTGCGCAGAATGTACTCAACTTTCCTATTTCGTATTGTATCGTTTCTTTTTCGTCATCGTCAGTGGAGGAACGAAAAATAAAATGCTAACCATTATAATGTAGAAACATCACAGTTCAGCCATAAAACAATGACGGAAAAAGCAGCCAAGCCCAAATTCTGAAAACGTGCAAGAATGATGATAGCATGAGATAAACACGATCAGTAGCACGGTAACTAACTCCAACGTGCAAATAACAATAAAAAAAAAAAAAAAATAAGTGTTCCTGTTAAATTTCACCCGATTCGTCTGCTTTCCGCCCATTGAAATGGGTGAAAATGCGGTAATATTTTCCCATTCGAATGGTAGGAAGTATGCCTTTCTTACCCTAGAGCAGGGGTGGCCAAACTGCGGCTCTCGAGCCGCATGCGGCTCTTTGAGCCTTTAATTGCGGCTCTTTAATGAATTAGTATTGTTGAATTAGACATGCATTTTCCCGGTCTAGACGAGTTGTTTGATCAGATTATGAAACAATGCGTTCTATCACACGTAGTAACAATGGACTCATTGTTAGTAATAATCAAATTACACTCCAAAAAGTACATTATTGTACAGAAGTGTGCTAACTTGTACACTGTAGTTAAGTAAACTGTCAGTTTGAAGCTGTACCTCAGGGCTGACCTAGTTTTAAGTCTCGGTTACGGTTACACTAATAATTGCAAAAAGAGTTGGTGAAGCCCAGGTGGAGACTCATAGTATCACCACGCAGCACTAATGTTTATCAATAGCTACACTTCGTTGCGAGTGAATAAATTCGTATTTTTTATTGTGTTTGTGTTGCGGCTCTTTTAAAGCTCGAATTGGTAATATGCGGCTCGAGCATGAAGCAGGTCTGGCCACCCCTGCCCTAGAGTAAGAGATGTGCATTTGGAATGGGGAGATGTTTACTTCGGCAGAAATATGGTTTGTGGGAAACCCCATTGCTAAAAGCAGGTCCATTTTAATGGGCAGAAAAATAGACGAATGGGGTTCACAAACCATACTTGTGCCGAAGTAAACTTCTTCCCATTCCAATGGCTTATATCTTACTCTAGGGTAAGAAAGGCATACTTTCAACCATTGGAATGAGGAAAAAATCCCGTACTCTGGACCATTTTAATGGGCGGAAAGTAGACGAATGGGGTGGATTTTCTTAGTCCGATTACAGTAGGTATGGGGCAAAGTGCACTTCTTTGTCACAGAAAAATATACCGCTTAGTATAGTTTATATATTATAGTTTCATAACTATGAGAAATCGTTTTTTATAAACATGAGGAAACGCCACCCAGAGAATCAAATCGCCTCCTAATTTTGAAAATTGATTACAGGCTTAGTGCCTCTTTGCGATATCATACTGCTCCGAGGTTGAGAACCATTGCGGTAGAGTGTAGGAATTACTGTATGCTTCTTTTCTGTGTATTATATAGAAGCATTGACCTTGAAGTTCAACTTTTATTTTGTGTAGTAAGATGTCTATAGGGTTGTTGTGCTTGATTGATTGCTTTACTCAAATCCAAATACTGAAAGCTTTTAAAAATGGTGGTATTAGGCTATAATATAGCCGCTATATGGTCGTTATTAAGTAAAGTCTTTTTGCACAATCTTGTACCGAAAATCCTATAAGATGGTATGTTAGCATGGCCACTAAACACACAAAATAATTTCTTAGTTTAACAGATTTAAACCAAATATCCAATGGCGGCTCGTGATTTTTGTAATTGGAAGGTCTGCAGCTAGCCTATAGGCCTAGTGTATGCCTAGCATATATTTAGGCACTTTTAAACCTTATATTTTTGGTCCCTTTTAAAGTAAACGAATTGAAAGTAAAAATCGGTATCTCCAAAACAATCGGAAGGACTGCTTTTTTGCCCAATTTTTTATCATAAGATGCCACACCTTTCCTATCACAAACACCGGGGGGGGGGGCTTTGGCCATGAGTCACAGTGCACCCAAGCTGCTTCCATGCACACTGGAATGTTGCTTCTACACAACTGAAATCTTGGTGA
The DNA here is from genome assembly GCF_947623445.1 of Clavelina lepadiformis. Classification (NCBI taxonomy): domain Eukaryota; kingdom Metazoa; phylum Chordata; class Ascidiacea; order Aplousobranchia; family Clavelinidae; genus Clavelina; species Clavelina lepadiformis. The sequence goes on along the minus strand of NC_135240.1, from coordinate 11,773,110 downwards.
ACAATTCCAAACTGCAGAGTTTGGATGCTGACCACGTAACATAACCTTATGTCTAACAAAACCAAAAAGGCTAAAAAATGCAATCCAGGGCGCTGCTCTTGCAATAAATGAGTATCGTATTCCGTGTTTGATACCCAGTTGTGCTATACTGTGGCAAAACTTATAATAGCCTTGGACAAGGCATTAACGATAATTGCTCTTGTTCAGTGGACCTGGTGGACAGTTCTAAATTGGGCAATACTATATAAAAATCCAATAACCAAAATAAAAAATTACTTCATTTACGCCTTCAAGTCAGAGTGAAAAAGAACAAGAGACCCTGCCAAAAGTAAGAGATCAGACTAAAAGTGGTCTGAAACTAACAACTACGAATACACACAAGAGTGTCAATCATACTGCATTGTTGTTAGTCTTTTTCAGACAACAAAGTGCAGTAGTTTACTATTTTTAACATAATAATTATGCTACATATGGACGAACAATATAGCATTTTTTGAAAAGGCGATTGGCTTCTAGCTTTCAAGTACAATAACTAGGATTAGGACTTAGTAATCGATAATTAAATAGGAGTGTAAGTTTTGATTGCCATTTCATCTGGCAATGATCCCTCTGGTGGCTAGAACTCGTTTTGAACATCAGGTAGTTGTAATGTGTCTAATAAATATATGTATGATACATGATTTAAAAAATGGTTTGCTGTTTTATTGCCCAAATCCTTAACCTGACTTGTGTTTTTGACTCCGTAGTAGTCAATGTGTTGTGTCATCTTATCTTTCTAGGTTTGAGTGAGTGCTTAAAATATTAATTGTGTATGCTTAAATGATTAAGTCCATTGCAGTGGACTGAAAATGGAAAAACAACACCCACTGGTTGGAAAACGTTTCTTTATAGATCCAAAAGTTGAGAAACACATGAAACTAAAAATCAAGGACGGCCTGACAAAGCTTGGCGGGGTATGTTTGGTTTTATGACATAGTGGAAAGCATGGCAACAACACTCTCCAGATTTTTGATAATGGTCTCCCCAAGACGTTTATTTTGTTTTTTCTCTTTATTAGACACATAACAGCACAGTAACTCCTTTTTTATAGATCGCTCATATACCGCCTAAAAGGCAGAGCCCAAAAGTTTTGTGTACGTCTGGTAACCTACCAGAATGCAAAATGCACCATTTTGCACTCAGTGCTCCATGTCCTGCACCTTTCAGATATTGTCAAAAAGTGCTGCACCTTTCAGATATTGTCAAAAAGTGCCATTCTTTTCAGCCCAGGATGCATGAAGCTTATTGTTAGTTTGCGGCGGGTAAAATATGTATTTAGACTCGGTTTTATAGGTTACATTGCCCAATCCTTGACACCCGGTTTTTATATTTACTGTAAGTGGCGATGTGCAAAATAACATAATTTTGTTTTGCACCCAGAGATTCCAATTTAATTTTAGAGTAGGTTTGAACTAGTAACAACTACACACGCTTTTCATAAACATCTAAATCTAGCTTGGAGGTTGAAAGACAATAACAGCCTTGACAGATTGTTTTAGGAAATACAGTGGGACCTCGTTAATCCGGACCCCGATGAACCGGAATCCCCGCTATCCGACACAAAACTGCCGGGAACGGATTTCTTCCTATGCATTTTACCCCTTTAATCCGGAAACCCCGCTGTCCGACTCCAACACAAAAGTTTTGGAACAAATGTGCTAAATCAATAGCAATAAAATCCGATAAACCGGATTATTAACAGTTTAGCGAAAATGATTCACGATTGTCCTCATACAGAATGTAGTTAGTTGACGAAACAATAGCCGATTATCTACGCATAATAACGTTGCGGTCTTTATTGATTCAAAAGTACAGTACTGTACAGCATTGCGCTTTATAAAAAAATTTTGCTGTGCTATTCAGTATGCCTTTATCAGAGCCACCATCTAAACGTTCAAGAATTGAAATATCAACCGAAAAGAAGCAGCAGATCTGCCAATACCAGCGGGATCATAAAAAGGCAACGCAAAATGAGATTAGACAGCATTTCAACTTAAAATGGGGAATAAATGTAGGAAGGTCAACAATTTCTGACATTCTTAAACAAAAGGGAAAATGGCTATCATCAGATGACATCAAGCGTAAAAGCCTTACAAGAGCTAGGCCCTGCAAGGAACCAGAGTTAGAAGCCGCTATTTTTCTGTGGTTTACAGATGTCCGTTCACGAAATCTGCCGGTTACATGCGACATGCTAAAAGAAAAAGCCAAAACTTTTGGAGAGCAACTCGGTGTTAAAGATTTTGCTTATTCAAATGGCTGGTTGAATCGTTTTAAGAAACGACACGGAATAGCATTGCAAAAAGTGCACGTAGAATCTGCTGCAGCTGATGTTGTTGAAGTTTCAAACGGTAGGGAAACTTTACAACAAATCATTGCTAACTATGCTTTACAAAACGTCTATAATATGGACGAGACAGGGTTGTTTTATCGCTTGGAGCCGGATGCAACACTGGCTACAGGTCCAGTAAAAGGGAAGAAGAAAAATAAAGAGCGGATAACAGGGGGTCTTTGTTCAAATGCAACTGGATCAGATAAGCTAAAGCCTTTGTTAATTGCAAGAGCAAAAAGGCCCCGCTGTTTCGGAAAGGATTTTGATCCAAACGTGTATGTCACATATAGACACAACAGTAAAGCTTGGATGACAAGTGTGGTATTTACAGATTGGCTTAAAGATTTTGACCGAAGTATGATACAGCAAAAATGTAAAGTTCTGCTTCTTCTTGACAATGCTGCCAGTCACATAGTTCCAGAAGATTCAGAAAATGTTCAGGTGCATTTCTTACCACCAAATACAACGGCTCATCTTCAACCAAATGATGCTGGGATAATACGAAATTTCAAGCTTTACTATCGAAAAGGATTGACCAAACATTTCTTGCAGTCCATAGAAAATGATCAGCCTATGGCCATTAATCTTCGGGAAGCACTGCGCTTGATCAGAGAGGCGTGGAATTATGTTAAGATGCAAACAATTCAAAACTGTTGGGAGCATACAGGCATCATTCCCAGGGCCTCTTCTGCTGAGATTACATCGGCAGCATGTGGGACAGAGACAGAAGTGGTTGAAGAAATCCAAAGAGACATGGAAGGATTCCATACAATCTCTAGTGAACATCTCATGTCTGTTTGCGACTGGCTAGACGTTGATACTGGGATTTGTACTGGCGAAGTTTTATCCGATGAGGCCATTGTTGAAATTGTTAACCCACCCACTCAACGCGACAGTGAATCCGAAAGTGACCATGATGAGACAGAAAGTCCACCTCGTGCAGTGACAACAAACGAGGCCATATCTGCAATTTCTACTTTGATTTATTACTTTGAGCAACACTCTTCATTGCCGAAAGTCACAAATTATCTTGACAGTGCGTGGGCTATGAAAAGGAACATACAATCTTTCAGTAAAGAATCACTCGTGCAACGTGAGATAACAGACTTTTTTATGTAATAAATTGTTTGTTTTGATTTCACATTAAGTTTCTGTTCTTGCCATCTTGCGATATTGATGCATTTTGATAAATAAAAGGGGATTAAGATTGCGGAGATAACTTAGTGATTAGAGCAGGGGTGACGGACCTATTCGTTGTGGCAAGCCACTTTGTCAGTTACAGCTGAGTAAGCCGCACAGCTTTTTAGTCATACTATGAAACTGTACAGTATTTTAAAACGAAAAAATAAATTGTTCATCAACAGTAACAAACAACGCTTCAGCGGTCGCAAAAAATACCTACAGTATCATCGGTTGAGTGCGGCAATCTATTGAAGACATACTGCTGCAACTCAATCGTGCTATCAGCTTATGATATCGCATTGCGCAAAGATTAGAAACAGGTCAAAGAAAGTTCAAGACTGCTGGTCCCGCCGGAATGCTTCGCCATGCAAGAGCGGTTGTCATACCGTTCGTCACTTCTGGCTTAGAGCATTCGTCTTTAATACGGTGGTTCTGGGGTTCGACACTGGGTCGGATCATACAAAAAATATAATTTTATTTTAGTTGCTGTCCAGCCAGAAACTCGGTACTTAGAATTGGACTAGGGTGCATACTGCGTTTTGAACACGGTGCTGCATTTGCAAGATTGATTGATTTTCTCCTTTCCGATAATCCGGAAACCCCGCTAAACCGACATTTTTTGACGAAACGAAGTGGTCCGGATTAACAAGGTTTCACTGTACTCTCTAATATTTCTTTATTTTCTTGACAGGAAGTCTGTGCATTATTAGTGAAGTATGTACAATATTTGGAGTAAATTTATATAAACTAAAGGTTTAAGGATAAATTCATTCAGATTTTTCTATATAGATTTCTTGTTTGTTTAACTTAGCCAGTTCGTTTCCTTGCCTGCTTAGTTAAGTAGAACAAACAGAAACAGTGCTGTTTAAAGCGAAATCTTTGCTAGAATCCATAGTACAGAGTTTCAGTTTAAATGCACATTTTTGTTGAACTTTTACATTCTGCTGTAGATAGTTGTCCTCTTTATTATGTATGAGCAGAATGTAAAAGTTCAACAAAAACGTGCATTTTGTTGTGATTATAGTTACTTGACTCTGCTTACAATAATCTGCATGTCAACTTATAACCTCTTACTTTAAAAGTTATGTTGATACTGTGTTAACCTCAACAGCGTAAATTTAACAAAAAAACAATTTGGTTTTTGCTTTCGAAATTACAAAAGTTACAACATACAAATATACCAAAAAAGAATGAAGTTCTGCCTAAAAAAATTAAACTGGTCTCATTGTTCATCACAATTGGTAAACCTATGAAATGTGAAAAAGTCAGCCTTTCTGCATAGTACAAACAAGAACGGTCCTGTTTGACGTGGTGTCATGGTCAAATCAAACATAGCTAGTTTTAAAGGGGTACTCTGCTTGTAAATTAGACTAGTCATCATTTAAAGATGGCCAGAAGTTTTGCTCGTCAAAAAGTCAATGTGAAGTGGTCAGGTAAGCTTGCTGGATTGGTCAAAATGTCATGCTGTAGCATTTATCAGTAGGCCTGACTTGTGCAGGAAAAAAATTTTTTAATCGCAATCAAACGTGTCACCTTTAAAAAATTGGTAATTGGACCAAAATTCTCATCTTTCATCTTTAGTGAAATTCTTCAGTTGTTCCTTGTAATGGTCAACCAACACCAGGTTAAAGGTCATGGTAAATTCCATAAAGTTGGTATAATTTTGTATAAAATTGTCCTAGAGAGCTCAAATAGTCAAATTTATCGCATATCACTTGAAATATCATTAATAACGGTTACTGGTAAATGATCTTTTCTTATTTTTACCATGATTAAATTAAAAGGATCTAAGTGTAACCTGAATGAAAAGTTAATATCTAATCGGAAAGTTGATTGTAACAAAATATTTTGTCTAGTGACTACTGCTATAACACTACGTAACAAAATTTGAAAAAATTTTTGTTTGGCTACATTTATTAAGTGTATCTGTATGATTTTCAAGCGCTGATTTCAAAAATGCTATCAGTTTTTTTCTATCATCGATCGTTTTCAAAATACAAAAATTTCCGTTTTTTGTGATTTTCCATTAACTGTAGGTATTTTATGCGGTTATGATCTGTGTCTGTCAGTACTATCATGTTGTAAATGGGCGTCCTATTTACTTGAGAAAGTGAATGGGAGTCTCAGCCTGTTAAATTCAGTATAGTCTCATTAGAAAGTCATGTTTAGTGTTTACAAAGAGATGTATACCACATGATTACATTTTGTAGAGTTAAGTCTTGTGTAAATCTTAGATTCAGTTCATCTTTTAAATAGTAGAAATCAAAATGTCTAGTAGACAGTGCAGAAATTTAAGTAAGAATACTGCCTCCCCCACAGGAATAGGCACTTGGGATTTTCTGTCTACTTTGACGTTTTTGAAGACCTTTGCTATTGCAAAGATGTAGAAGGCCTGTTTGGTGCTGTTGGAATAGATCATGATCCTACTCAGTGGCGGCGTTTCATTGACAGTTCTACCAAAAGTCTTAACCAGTGTTACTTCACAATGGCAACATATACCCATCAATTCCACTTGCTTATTCCTTACAGATGAAAGAAGATTATGAAAACGTCAAGCAACTGCTCATTAAAATCAATTACACTCAGTTTAAGTGGTATGTTTGTGGTGACTTTAAAATGTTGGGAATTTTGCTTGGTCTGCAGGGTGGTTACACAAAATACTCTTGCTTTCTGTGCTTGTGGGAATAGTAGAGCTGACGGTGAGCACTATCAGATGAGAAAATTAATGGCCGACACGGGAAAAACTAAACCCAGGAATGTACAACGTTATTAGGGAACCTCTTGTAAGCCGGGAAATAGTTTTATTGCCTCCACTTCATATCAAATTAGGTCTGGTAAAACAGTTTGTCAAATCTTTGGATTTTCAAGGACAAATTTTTCAAGAAATCTGTTCAATGTTTCCCAGACCATCACTTGCCAAATAAAAGGAGGAATATTTGTTGGTCCCCAGATAAACACAATGTTAAAGTGTAAAAGCTTGGAATAAACAATGAATGAAACAGAAAAAGAAGCGTGGCAAGCATTTCGAGGTGTGTTTGATGAATTTTTGGGAAATAAAAGGGACAGAAATTACAAAGAGTTGGTGGAGAAACTGATCAAAAGTTACCAAAACATGGGTTGTCGCATGTTTTACAAACTTCATTTTTTATGTTCGCATCTGGATTTTTTTCAAGAAAATCTAGGTGGCTTCAGTGAGGAGCACGGTGAGAGACTTCATCAGGATATTGAGCCAATGGAAAAACGATATAAAGGCCGCTGGGATAGTGTAATGATGGGAAAATACATTTGGTCCTTAGTAAGGCAAGAAAGGAGTAGTCATAAAAGAAAAACTCGCTCAAAAGTACATTTTTGAACGACTCTTACTGTTTGACAAAACTATGTTACATTTATCTTCAAGCCTTCCTTATTAACGTTTTTAAACTGGTTTTTGCGTTTAATAAACCAAACAAAACATAGATGTGGAGCTAAAATCTACTGCAAGAGTAGAACACGATTTGCTGTACTTACAGCTACATTAAATTTTAATATCTCAAAAAGTAATGATGGTACGAAAAAACTAACTGGATTTTTGAACTCAGCACCCAAAAATTCATAAACGGGCATTAAAAAAAGTAGCCAAACAAAAATTGTGTTACGTAGTGATAATACATCAGAACATTGAAAATTCCATAACCGGTCAATATTGATAAATGGTACTTGCGATAGGCTTTGCTTTGAAAAAACAGTTATACTAGCATATTGCCAAAAATTAATGCAAAAAATAATGCCGACTGTAGTTACAAAAATTACATAATTATTTATTGATATTGGTTTTACTCGCTGGCCTGATTAAAGCAAGACTGGCAAGCACAGCTAAATCTTATTTTCAGTAAGCCGAAATAATATGGCTACTTTTCCATTTTAGGGTGTCTATATTTTCTATTTAGTGTCCAATATTATCTAACCTTTGCAATATCATCTCCCAACAAGAGAGATTTTCGAATTTTACATACTTGCTGATTTAAAATTTGCCACAAAGTAACTAATACAACACAACGCTATAGTCATAAATGACAATTTTCAAAATTTGGGATTACACTGAATAAAATTGGATAGCATCACAAACTATTTTCTATGTCATAATTAAATGCTTTTATTTGGCTCTCTGGTGATCTCTTAATACCCAATGTTACCATTAGAGGTGCACCGAATTAATTTGGCCAAACTGGGTAAAACTCGCCAAATTTAGTTTTCAGCTAAATATATTTCCAGGTTTGGTTTTCAGATTTGGCCGAATATTTAAAATACTTTAAAAATGCTCTCTTCAGTGATCGAAAACTATAACAACAGATTCTACGATTTTTGTCCTTATTTGGCGTATGTAGCAGGAAATCTGAGTATGTGATAATTCAATTGAAATGGTTTGGCTCCTTTTTTGAATAGTTCAGTTTCGTACCAAATCTAAAAACACGATTTGGTACACCCCTACTTGACATTGTGTCAAGAGCTTACCCACCCCTAACCTAAACAAAGTAATCGAATAATGTATGTACGATAATAATGCATGCCATGTAATCATAAATGTAATCTTTTTAAATTGTAATAGAGTTTACCGTACAGAAACATTGTTAATAATAATGGTTATGTTTTTATTTATTTTGTAGAAAGTAGAGGAGTTTTTGGATGGTGGCATTCATTTTGCTGTGACCAGCAGTAGCAATTTGGAAAAAGTTTCAAAATGTCAGTGCATATCTTGAGCTAAGTCAGTGGTTCTCAACCTTTTTTCAAGTCACCCAAATTTTGAATGCTACCGCCTTGGTGACACAACTTTCAACAAACATATAATATTTAAGGTTTTACATTCATTCATTCGGTTTGTATTATTGATGCACTTGATTTTAATTTCGAATTTTGGTTTGGATATGAATTTCATTGATGGATTATGACAGGTGACAGTAACTCATCAAATCCAATTGCCACCCATTGGTTAGGAACCACTGCACTAAGTTATGATCTTTGTATAACTAAATTTTTAGCGCATGTTTTCTATTTTGAGTAATAGTTACATTAGTTGCATACAGCAGTGTTATCACATTTCTTACATCAATGATGCAACTTTTATTTTTTGTTCAGACAAAGGGCAGAAAGTTGCAGAGCAAAGTCCATTCAACACATCTGGGACTCAAAAATCAATTAATACCGTAAGTATATGCCTATTGCATAATTTTTGAGTTGTTGCAACTTGCAATCTCTCCTTAACGCATTACATAGTGTAGACTTTCTGTTACTGAATGGACGTTCGATATATTTAACTTACTGATTATTTGTAAATTATAAAGAATAACAGATGGAAAGATTTGGCAAAGAGAGCTGGTGCAAAACAAAATTCATCAACGAATGTTGTTGACACGGCAAGAAAACTGGGTATAAAGCTTAGAAGTACCAGTGGTAAGGCAAAAATATGGCTGTTAGTTGATTGGATAACTGTATCATTCTAAAATACCAGTACATGAAAGGTTATAGTCCAATGTTTCCTTCTTGTTAAGTGAAAAATTACACAGTAGATATCACAATGTCAGGATACTTGACATACTTGAATACAGCATACTATTTCACCATTGTGGTACAATGTCAATACTCAATATTACCATGCTGCTATTTGATACTTATTTACTTAATATAACATTATGTTGTTTTACTTTAACAGAGGTTTGGCATTGGCTTGCAAAGCAACTAGCTTGTACAGGCCCTCCAGATGCTGGTATGTAAACTGGTTTTTTTAACTTATAATGCAATTTTACAAGTCTTAGCTCTATTAATTGCTATTTTATTACCGGTGTCTTTTTATACTTTGTTTTTTGCCATTCTGTCTGTGAGGGTAATAGTACAAGATCTGAGGAATGTTACACTGACATTATAGGCCATAACAAAAATTGTTAAACCGTGTCTTCTTAAAACAACCTCTCTGGGTAGTTATTCTGGGTAAATATGGGTAAATAACCTTCTCTGGGTAAATATTCTTGCAGAGCTTTAGTACAAAAGTAGGTTGTTTATTGATTAATGCTTCATTTGCTAAATTCAGAAACACATGTTTGTGACATTTCCTTCTGCAGGGCCATCTTCTCGACCCATTGAAATAAAACTCAAGGAACCATGTTTGAAAATAGAAGATGAAAAAAGGTTGATTATTACTAACTATTGGTACTGTTTGATGATAACCAGTTTAAACAAGTTATTAATATTTTTTACAGCAAACCTATTTATGATGAATTTGAAACTTTTTCTCAACTTAACCTTTCAGTAGCTGGCAATAAATGCCCAATTGTGAATGAAAGTCTGCCAATGTACAAGTTAGTGCAAATTATTTTTTGCATTTTTGTTAATTTTTTTATTGCAATTATAGGCATTCTTTCAAGGTTGCTGAATATTGAGATCATCATAATTTGTAGCAAATTAATCATATAACCTTTTTACATGTGTGTGTAAATTTTAAATTACCGGTAGTAGTCTACTTCCCATGAAACAAAAATATGCAAAATGAATGTTTTTTTGTAGGAAAACGACAGACAAGAAAAAGCTTGCTGAGAAAAAAGGTTTTTGCGAATGTTGCCAGCGTTCCTACTTAAATGAACGAAAAGTAAGAGCTGTTCATATTAGTACCATATGGCTATGCTGTTTATGTAAAACTGTTTTGTATTGAAAGCACCGCAAGGATGTACAGCATATAAACTTTGGTGAAGTGGCAAATCATTATGAAAAATTGGACAAGTACATCACAACAAACAACTTAGATTTATCGTCGTAAGTCTGTTAACATTTGATCTATCTATATAGCGATAGTTTCATTATCATTTGTGTTGACATCCATTTGCAGATTTTTGAGGCGCCAGGTGATGTTCTTACCCGTCGAACACGAAGCTGACAGAGAAGAAAATATAAATACAAAGCATCGTCACGATCGTATATGTTGTCAAGACTTCAAGCCAGATATGTCTTCTTTGACATCAACATGTGAAGAAACCAAAAATAGATCAGAGGGTAAAAGTTTAACAACTACTGAATCCTCTACAAAACATTCGAAGTCTTTAACAAGACGAACCAGTCCAAGAAAACTGGCTAGCATCAAAATATCTTTAAATGCAGAGCCTTGCAATACTTCCGAAAATAAAGTTTTGGAATCAAGTTTTAAAACAACTCCTCATAAACAAAGCCAGATGCCTCAAATAACAACAATTTTGACTTCAGAAACTGCTGTTTCAGATAAAAGAGTAAAAAAAAGTAGTCCAAAAAAATTCCTTCGATCAATGAAAACAACCAACAAACCTCAGATTACAAACAAAATCTGTGATGTTGATCACTATGAGCAGACCATATCTTTTGAGACGTCTCCAGTGACTCGTTCTAAACTTAAATCCCATCATATGTACACAGATAAAACCTCGGCAACTATTAAACTAGAGGTCTCCGAATCTGTATGCACTCCTAAAACAAAATCTCCATGTCATGCTCTAACCAGAGTGGGCAAACGAAAAAGAAGTCCGATGAAGGCAAAAACTCCCCATGACAAGCTTAACTCTTCTTCAGAATTTGCTTCACCTGTTTTCTCAAAGAGTTCAAGACGGAAATTGGATACCTCAACGGAGATACCTAGCGAAAAATATGGGTTTACTAGGACAAGTCAAGCTACACAATCAACTGATGATTTGATAATGTTGTTAAACTCGTCAACCCGAGATTCTCTTCTTGGGTCAGAGTTTTTAGGATTTGAAAGTGCCTAAATTTTGCATTTAACAATTCTATTCTTTTCTGTCTATCTACTATCGCAACGCGTTATCGATTAAATTATGCATCATCCACTTTGCTATACCTTATAAGTTTTCTAATTGTGTGTAGTTATCCCTGCAGGTCGAATTTTATAGTGTTTATTTTATAATAATTATGCGTTTTGATCATAAAATTGACTATTTATCTATATTATGTTCCATTGGCCCGTTGTTTAAGATAGGCACTAAGTAAAGAAAAGCAGTAGCTTAAGCTTGATGTTGGTTATTTAAACTTGAATTCAAGTTAAATTTAGGTTCAGGTTTCAGTGTGGTAGTCAAATCCAGGCGGCAGGGCCCTTCCCTTTTATTTTAGGAGATTTTGATTCCAAATCAATTGATTTTGAACAATTCCTCTTTTCTGATTTTGCCGCTCTTTCTTTAGCCAGAGTGAAACTAATTTAAAGTAACATCGAAGTGCTCAAGTTAAATCACAAGTCTTCTGTGTCATGTTTTCCGTTAATTAGACATTGGTGTTCCCTCACCAATATTTTAAAGTTTCATGGGTAAGGTTAACAGGAATTTTTTTCTGGTGGATTTGTGGCAGCCTTTAAATAATGACGTTATGAGATAGGTCACTGTTTAGCCCACGGTGGACCAAATGCCCCAAGCTTTCAGATTTGAAATCTCCAATCCGAGGTTTAATAAGGTTGCACGGCTTTTCGACTGACCTTGGACAACGGGCTGAACAAATATTACAAACAACGTATCTGGTATCGTATTGAACGGTAAGAGGGCTTTGAATCAGTCACTTCATTTATTCTGTGGCTGATCAGGTTTTCGGAACACAGATGCAAATTTATAAACGTAATGACAAGTAAGGGTATACAAAGAAAAGTAATCAACGAATGAATTTAATTTAAGGAAAACGGGAACTTAATGGAAAATTTCTAAAACTTGGGGCTCGCTCGCAATGCCTTCTAATTTCAAACAACTTCACCACAATCAAAGGAACAGTGTGAAAGCAAACTAGTATATTCATTCAAACGGCACTGGCTGACTAGTTCACAAAATTTACGTGACGTCACACGAGTGCTAAAAATAGAACTTACTGTACTAACGCTCTACCAGTGAACACTTTCGAGAGTATCGTTAGTAGCCTAGTATAGAGTATAGACTTAGGCATAGACCTATGTCTAAAATAAAATTAAAAATAAGATATTGTAGTAAGATAATGTAGTATCGTTGTATGCGGAAGCAACGTTTTGCTTTTGTTTGACATTTCAACAAGTATCTAATGCATGTACTTGGTAAAAGTATTATGAATATAAAATATGTTGCTTTACATGTTTATCATTTTGCTGTTTAAATTCAGATTTTTCTCGTATTTTACAAGAATATTGCAATCTTTGATGATTTCCATACAGTAGTTACTGTAACTTTGTAAGTTTTGTTTGGTTTAGGTTAGGCCTATCTTGTCGGACTGAATCCCCTAGTCTGGACTTAAAACATAGCTCTTAAGGCTCTTAATTTTGGAAGTTATTTGAGATTAACAAATTAGGCTGAACAAGTTGCAAGACCTACTTACGGTAGTCAGTTAGATATTGCAGTGTTTGCTGGTATGAATGACTAGTTTAGCCCACCATATACCCATTCGAGTTGGTTCAGTTGGGCAGAAAGTGCCTTCAGCCAACACATAGCGGCAGTGTAGCCTATGACTATATACCAACATGTAAAATCTAGGCAAAGTTTGGTGTGACAGGGCGCACTGAAGTGTAAATGTTATGTTTATTTATTATAAAATGATGTTCAAACAACCGACTTTTTTTTGTTTATATACCGGTATTATAAATCGATGTGAACACAAAAGAGTTGGTGCGCGAGTTTATCAGTCTTGTACTTGCAGGTGCCACACTTTCCACTATAGTGCACAAGATACTTTTTATCTTCACGCTGATTTAATAAAAATAAAGAAAAAAAATGTGGCTTTTGAACACCAGTTTGTAACAAATAAAAAATTTAGGCTTCAGTGCATAACATCACGTCAAAGTTTGCACCTTTCCACACACGATTTCTCTTTAAAAACTGCCGCACTTTCCAACCTTTGACACAAGCTCAAAAAGTTTAAACATCTCTAGCCCAGGGGCTGGCCAAATTTGTGTAACTTTCGCTTGTTGTAATATGGCAAGCCATGGTTGTAAAAAGGTCTATTCACATGTTAACCTAGTAACAAAGCGAATCACCACGGATATTTCTTACAAGGTTACAATGAATGGGTTTTTGACTGGTTTTGAGACAACAGCCCTAGTATATCCTGGGAGCTACAAAAATTAATGAGCATGAAGTTGGCAATTGTTGTTTACCTACATTCTAATAGACAAGTTTTTGGGACATCCAGTCTGAATCTAATTTTATTCCTTTTATAAACGCTTGTGTTATGTGAATATCTGAATGCTATGTTCTTTGTGATATGTTAAAAGAACACTTTGTATACATACATACTGTGTGGACTAGCAGCATTATATGAAAATTTTGTATATGAAGTGGTTAGAAGAATCGTTTAGCATAAAGCAGTATTCACATTATTTTATTTTGCGTGTTTGAAAGGACTATCTGTACACTATACACTACATTAAAATAACCTGAGCGAGGCACAGTTGCACACACTTTAAATGAAAATTGGGACATGTTTAGACCGACAGTTATTAGGCTAGTATTTGTAAACAAGACTTATTTTGCGTTCTACCTGCCTGCTGGTAACCTAAATGTGCACGTGTATATGTATGCAGTGTTACCCAAATACAATACCCAATTTTTAAATAGTAAAATAATATATTTTACGTACATCTAAAGAAAGCTTAACAGGAAAGAATGTATTTACTGGTAACTCGCATACTACATTATGTAGTCTGTTGCTAATACACAGTAACGTCGCTGGGGGAACTGTCACTCCTCAGACAGTTGCTTTTGTAGAATGCAGAGCTTTTTCTCGAAACATTTTAAATATAACGTACCTTTTCGAATTTTCTTTACACTCTTTCAAATTGGTTTACCGGGCTAATGTTCGATATACTAGCCTTTGAAGCATATGGGTCTGAGAGTACAGTATACCCAGCTGAGTTGCATCTGTATTTTTTTGAATATTTTAATGCGAATTCTGAAATCAAGCTTCGGGTATAAGATTAGATTCTTTGGTTAAACAGAATTGAACTCTCCAAGTTAAACGGCTTAATTAAACAAATTAAGTCACAATAAAGAGAGTTTTTGTGACAATCACACCCTTTTCTTCGTCCTAGCTACACTAAGCACTTAGTTAAGTCCCAGCTATTGCTCCATTGTTGATCTAAAGTTAAGTATACACTGGAAGTTGTTTGTAAGTGACCCAGCTTTACAGATTTAAGCTTAGTTAATCACATGATATTTAAACTATATATGTATATACAACTTCTTTTTAGGCAAGTACAATATAATGAGCAATTATAGACTGATATAACAACAAATAACATATTTTCCATTTAAGCTACGTTACCACGAGTAACAATTTAAAATTATCACTTTCAGTGATACTTTACTGAAAACACAGTGATACTTTTGAATTACTACTGTTGGAGCCATAGCTTTACCCTTAAGAAGTTACGTGAAGTAAAATTATTTTAAGTTTCATAAATTAATTAGTGGATATATTATTTCTATTCTACATTTTTGTTTCTATGCAGGTAATCCCATATGAATTAGTTCATGTACACAGTGATAATTTATCCTGCTGTGGTGAGAGGGAAGATTTCTTGGGACAAGTTTTGACTATTCGATTGTTCAGTGGAATACATACATTTAAATAAATCTGTTTTTGTGGGAACACTGTGGAGGAGTTAAGTAGCCAAGATGAGAGACCGCTTATCAGATTTAAAAAATGTAAGTTGTCCAAACAATTTCAATGCAATGTTCAAATGTGATTAGGCTTGTATGCAGCTCATACATCTTACCTATATTTCAAGTTATTCTGATATACTGAAAGCTATATTTTCAAGTTTTAGTTACATATATAAGAAAATGAAAAATGTTGTTTTTGTAGCCTGTTATTGTTTTGGACAGAGTAAATAGTGGTACTAAGCCTAGCAGGGCTGTTCCATGATATTGTTGTGTTTGTTGTAATATCGCTAAAGTTTACAAAGTGCAAAGAAACAGGACTAGCATACTTTGTTAGTTAAGTATTTACCGTAAATGAATTCTGCAGAAACTAAAGTCATAGTTTTACACATTGTGATATGTATATTTTCATGTGTTTACTTAAAAACGTTTTATACATTCAGTTTCATTCTAAATAAATTTAGAACATGAGCGGTGAGATTGAGGATGATGAAGATGAAGTATCAGTCACTATTGAACAAGATAACATGAAGGAATTTTTTACTCAAGTTTGTATTAAAATTGTTATGTTTTGGTTGACTTCATTAATCGTATGAACTTATAATTAGCCGGAATTGCTGCTTTAAATTTAAAGCTGCAGAAGGTTTTCTAGTCTACTGCAATAGTTTTTAGACTTTTATAAAACATGTGTTTGGTCCAACGTTTACAGTAACTAGTTGAATTGAAAATAAATTTTTACACGGATTAGTTATAATATAGGATAAAAGCAAAATATTTTGTGTATCGATTCTACTAGTTTCACATTCATATTATGTGCTGATTATTTCCAAAACTCAAAATTACAAAGTTACACATCTGCATTGCAGCATTGAAATTGCATCATTGACAGATAGGAAATGCTGATCATAACAACCGGTCTATTGCTGCAGATCACTGTTTGCTGCTTTCCATAATGGTCAAATAACTTTTGTAGTTGCAAAAAGTGTGACATGCACCACCACACATAATGTCTGTCTCAATGTTGAGTACAATTTTTTCCAACCATAGTGGCAAAAGTTTGAGCTAATAGGGTTTAGATAAGTAATGATGGTAGTAAATTGAATTTTTTTAAGGTTATTTCAAGCTTGTTTTCATTCTATCTACACAAATATTATTTGCATACCCTGAAATTTTTTAGCCTTTGCTCTTACCTAATATGAACATTACATTATATATATCAAGCAACTAAGTGACAACCATTAAACTTTTCATACATCACATATATACTTACATATTCAAATATACTTACAATTGGTGAATAGCAAACCCATGCTTTAGTAGAGTTGGAATTGCCAGGCAACACAATTTATACATCTTTTTCAAAAATACTTTGATTTGAGAATGATTTATCATTTGTTAAGACTATTTCATATTTGAATTACCGTATTATGTTTTATTTCGATAATATAGAACAACATTTGCTTAAGATAATGGATGTTTTTGTAGGTTTATGTTGGTTTTTGTTTTAATTGAAAAATGTCAAAAAAGGTCAAGTAGCTGATAACGTATTCCGAGTCCAATTTTTTCTAAAACTGCACTATTGTTGAATGTAGTAAGCAATTAGGGTCATCCTCTTTGTCATCACTGCTGACAAACTTTTCTTGCTTCGCCTCACCCTATGATGATACATATTCAGACAAATGTGCATCCAGTTAGTTATCACAAACAATTATGAGAAGTTGATGAAAATGAAGGTTCGAGGATCTCGGTTTCTCAAACAAGCATAAAAGATTTCTATCTTTTGGGTTCTTCTTTTCGAAGATATTTACAATTAACTCTTTTTTTGTAAGATACCTTGGGTTGAAGCTTCTAATACCATAAGTTGGCTTTAATTTCTTTTGTTTGGGCACAATTTTTGTCGTTCTGACCGTTCCTTTCAAATATTACTTATAGCCTACTATTAATTTTTCAGGAAATAAACTTGTTTTAAAACCAACTTTTAATTGCCAAAGACTGAATTTTAGCATCTAGCATTTTTGTCATAAACCCAATGGAATTGTGTTTTACTTGCACATTTTTGATATGTCATATAATTTTTTACATTTAAAACCTATACAATAAGCAACCAAATGTGCAAGTAAAGAGGTAGAAAAGTTTCGAGATTAGTTGGCCAGTGCGACATTAGAGCATCTAATAAACTTTACATGTTACCATACGAAATCTCTCACTTTAATGATTTAAGATTGCGCTGATTTGAGCCACAAACTGGATGATGGTCAATTGCAGCAAAACTCCAACTAACCAAACGCCCAACCGGTGACAGCAAACCATCTCAGAAGAACGATTGTTGACTGCTTTTAACGTTGGCATGAATCATAGGGTGTGAGGATCCCTGCTGTCTTTCAGTGCAGAGCAGATAGCCAATCACATCATTCATTGCCCCCTCTTTGTTTGAATGGTGTATTTATATCAACCTTAAAAAGTAACTTTTTGTATCATAATTCCTTGTGCTCCCTGCCTCAGCACTATCGAAATGAAGTTGCTGCTAGCATAAAAGATCATAATGGAAAGAGATTACTCTTTTCTCTTTTGCTAGTGAAGTATTTTATGTGATAATTTAGTTAAAAGTGGCTGGTTGAATTATCACAATATTTTAGATACTTCATAGAGATAATTGTGCACAGAGAACTTTCGTGTTTATTTCCGTGTTAAGTACTTTTTTGGCAGGCTAAAGACAAATATTGTAATAAATCGTATTTAACATTTGAACCGCATTTAATAAATTTTCTTTATATTATGATCTATAGATCTATTTGTTCACCTTCTGAGTAACATAAACTGCAGTTTATAGATTCATAATACTGTATAGTCCATGCAAATCTTATCGTTGTTTAAGTTAACGATTACCAATGATGAATTTGTAGTTAGAAGTATAAAATTGTTTTACAGTTGCCCTCTCACCAGCAATGAAACCAAAGAATTAACATAAACATTCCTAACATTCTTTGAGACGCAGTTGTATAGGAATGATACTAAAATTTCATGGTCCATTGCAGAGAACTGCTTGTCTGTTGTGACAGTTTGCCTAACAAAAATAAGCTGAAGTGTCTGGCACTTGAAATTTAATTTGCATCAAATGGAAGTCATAAAATGTAATGTTATTATCAAAAGAATGATATTATAATGAATGAATATGCCCTCTGTTACTAAACAAAAATTAATTATAAATTTTGTTCCTGATATTATGGTTGAGAAGACGTTTGTTGACTAATTGGAAAGGTTTAATCATATTTTTTGTAAATTTTTCTTTTTAATTGCTTGTTATTTGTGGTAACTCATGAAAACAATCGGTTTAGAATAAACTATCATGGACCTTTCTGCTGATATTATATTGAAAGGTGCTGATGTTATGTTCAAACTGCTCAACCAAATTACAGTGGATGCTCATATACAACAATATTTTGCTTTTTTAGGTTGAAGAAATACGAGGTTACATTGATATTATTTCTACTAAAGTTCAAGAAGTGAAAGTGAAGCACAGCGATATATTGTCAGCGCCTCAAGCTGATGACAGTAAGTGAATTGCTCTACAGTACAGTATGTTCGGAGATGTGCAATTTGAATATTGCACATGGAATGGAATATGTTGTCAAAAGCTAAACCCAATCCTTTTTGCATATAAGCTGAATACTTGAAATATCAATTTTCAATATATTGCTGGGATTATTTGTGTAAAATAAAATCTTATGGAATACTGGACATAAGCGTACTTGCCTGGAAAATATCATCAGGAATAAAAGGGTTCTTTCATTCACTCATTAATCTTCATTAGTGAATTGATTTTTTTCTCATATTCTGCTGCAATTTTAACCATCATTTATCTTTATCTATTTTGAGACATATTGATTGCTAAAGTTATTATAGCAACTACTTCACGCCTTGCTGTTTGATCTACATTCTATAAAGTATGATATATGCTGAATTTACGCATTTTTGCAGCGTCGTAAAACGTTGTATATTATCCCTCATTAGTGTAGACACAGGCCAAAGTAACTTTTACTGCTTTGGCAGGCATTATTTTCTTGGGGAATTTGAAACCTAGGGAATTGTGTCATTACCTTTTATTGATGTTTCGTTTGTGAAGTGCGCAATAGATTTTCAGATTGCGGCTAAGTAGCTGTTTTATGCTTAAACGAAAGTTTCCCATGGACGCGTTTATTGATTATCTTGTTTCTTGAATGTAATTAAGGAAAATACTACGAATTAAGTTAAATTGAAAATCTGTATTGTGCAGGACATTTCTTCACATTGAATGTAGAAATACTGTACTTGCTCCTCATCTTACGTGAATTACACTTGGGCTGGTACGAAGTGCTTTTTTAATTACTTATAATTAGTGACTAGTCAACACTATTGTTTAGTTAACGTATACCTAAATAAAGCACCGACATACAACGCATGCAGCGTATCGAAACCTCGATGTTTAGTGTAATGACATCGTCGATGATGTAATCGTATAACGCGAGTGTAGTGCTGAATAACCTTTCTTACGTTTTGGCGCAGTACAACGTAGATTTATTTTATGAAGCTTGACGTCTTTGGTGTGACAATGATTCTCACGTTTCAGTGAATGTTTGACCAGTCCAGCGGAAAGTCGATGCGACATATACGAGCGAGCTGGAAATGCGAATAATGGATGACCTAATTTGCTTTATAAAATCAGTGGGAGTGAGCTATTATATAGCGCAGTTTGGTTTTATAGTCTTCTGTTTATGTACATCAGGGCACGTGACGCGTATGTGCTCGTTTTCTTCAATAAATAATCCACAGACGGAGTCAAACGTAATCACACACTTGCGCTGGTAAATATTAGCTGAATGGGCGAGCTTACCGAATGTCCGTACGTATTTTATCACAATTGCCGTCAAGGTTTACGTAATTGATTTTGGGTTAAACTGCTTAATGTTGTCCTGACTCCTTGGGTTTGTTCGGATTGGAACGTCGTTTCCGTTGGAAAAATCGGCAAAATATTGATCAACTATGGAGTGAAGTTTGTGTACTGGTGTGGATTCCGTTTCACACTGAGGTTGTCAATCATGCATACCGATAATTGTATGTTTTAGCATCCTGTTACCTCACTAATTTTTGTAATGCAATGGCCTTGAAAACGCCCTACTTCACTGATTATAAGGCACTGCGCTGTCTTCAGCCTGTTGCATATAATGATAATCCATTTACCGTGCTGTGTTAAGCTTTTCCATGAACTTTATCAGTAAGCCATAGTTTTGAGTTTTGTACACTGACTAAGACATTAATATGCATTTCTGCTGTCAATAAATTATTTATGTCTTTTAGTTTCTTTGAGATATGTTTACAACGTTTTTCCCAAAATCCTTAGGCACTTAAGCACTTTGCTACTTTTTGTTCCACTCCAGTGTTAAGCTATCTTAATGCTCAATGCTCATGGATCTTACTTTCAATAAAAAACATTTAAGTTAACATTGTCGTTCTCTTACAGCAGTTAACTCAGT
Organism: Clavelina lepadiformis; assembly: GCF_947623445.1. Classification (NCBI taxonomy): domain Eukaryota; kingdom Metazoa; phylum Chordata; class Ascidiacea; order Aplousobranchia; family Clavelinidae; genus Clavelina; species Clavelina lepadiformis. The sequence continues at coordinate 11,752,444 of NC_135240.1, read as the reverse complement.
TAAGTCGTTGCAAAGGTCCCAATACCAGTCAAGGGACTTTCAAGAGGTTGGGTACCACTCTCTTTACATATTTTCTTCCATGGTCGTGTTTTATTTATGGCCTTGGTCAGTTTTTGAATTACCCAACTGATTAAAAATGAGTTGAACAAAATCAGCACTTCTTTCGAATTGGAGTTGAAGTCGAGTAACTTTACTGCTCTGCTTTCTGCTTTTTCATTTAGGCTGTCACTATTTCACCGGAAGAAATCGTACGTTCAAAGCAATTTTTCATAGCGTCTTGTTAACCTATCTTAAATGTTATAACATAGTAACCTAAATCTACCTTCCAATGATCTAATCAAATCTAATACGAATTAATCCTAAATAGCTAAAATCAACTTTTGCTTTCCGATTCTTCTTACCTAACCGTCTATTTTTAACAGCCGGCTGACCTACTTTGGGTTAAATAGTCACTCTCTTCTAATCAATTGATGCATAACTGGCTGCAGTCGGTCATATTTTATTACAATCATGATATGTTCCGTTTACTAACATATACTGTATGTATTTACACAACTAAATGGCTTGTTGTTGCATTGTGTCAAATTTCACTGTATTAAAAGTATTTTCTACCAACATAATTTATGATCACAATACTTCAGGAATTTGAAAATGATTTCTTTTTTTTAATAATAGAAACCAAAGAAGAAATGGAAGAATGCATGGCTGATATCAAGAGGAATGCAAACAAAGTTCGAGGAAAACTGAAGCTGATTGAGAGAAACATTGAGGAGAATTCCAATGCCGTAACCCCAGCTGACCTACGTATTCAAAAAACGCAGGTACCATGGTCTGAAAGGTAGCTCTGTTTACGGCACTGTTAATCATGTTCCTTTTTACTAAACGTATGCTGCATTGTGAGGAGCTTTGCAATTTTGTTATAATTTTATTGACCAAATTCATCAAAAATAGTAATGATATTTTCCCCTTGTATCATTTTTTAATTAAATTTTTTGATTGTCTGTGCTTGACAAAACATGCCGTCTTTGCCAGTACCGACGTACATAACAACAGCGATATTTTTTCCGTAATTTATATCAAATAATTTTTTCAGCATTCCACACTGTCTCGTAAATTCATCGCAGTTATGACCGATTACAACACAACCCAAAACGATTATCGCGAACGCTGCAAAGCCAGAATTCAAAGGCAGTTGGAAATAACTGGTCGGCAAGTCTCCGACAATGAACTTGAAGATATGCTGGAAAATAGTAAAGAAGGAAGTCCAGCAATATTTACCGGAGGGGTAAACCATTTCTTTTTGATTATTATCTTTGTTAGATTATGTTGTTGTTTGTGTTATGCTTACATATGTTGAGAAGACCATAGAAATGTTTCTTAGATCATAATGGATACTCAACAAACAAAACAAGCAATGAATGATATTCAAGCTCGCCACAATGACATCATTAAACTTGAAAACAGCATCCGTGAATTGCATGACATGTTTATGGACATGGCCATGCTAGTCGAACAACAGGTATAATAATTATCATGAAATCTTTTTTATGTTCATGTGTTCAACTTTTTATGCTCAAACCTTTAATAGCCAACCGCCTTGCTTAATATTTCTATTAATTTTCTAGCAACAAACTCATTAAAATTAATTCTGAATTAGTCAAGCATAAACTTTTTATATTAATATTTTAGTATTGCCTCGAAAATTAAGGGTTCATATTTGTAATGAAATTTATAACAATACATATTTTGATTTTAATTTTTGTTTTAAATGCTTACTGAGAGTATCAGCGGATCCAAGATTATTATTAGCATGGATAAGTTTTCAGGTAATCGGCCGTGGGTGTGACGTTGTCGTGTTCTGCATATAAGTGGTATAAATGTCTGTTTTCTGTGGAAACAATCGTTATTGTTGAGAGATCAACTAAATCTGCATATGTAGTTCTACAATCGAGGTGTAAAACCTTTGAAATTCAAATCATTTTTCCTACTCGTCCTGAATTTTTTTTTATCCTGCCTAATATGATCTTTGTTGTTGTTTTCGATATATGTATCTTCATGTATTTATATCGTAGTATTCTTAACTTTCTCTTTTCGTTTTGAAGGGTGAAATGGTGAACCAAATCGAATATAATGTTATGAACGCCTCGGAGTACGTTGAAAAGGCCCGAGAAGAAACTAAAAAAGCGGTTAAATATCAAAGCCAAGCACGAAAGGTAAATGTGTCCGCTTCCTTATCATTTTGCCCTGAAAACTCTGCCCCAAAAGAACTAACGATGCGTCCATAAAAAGTCCTTTTGACAATAAAAGGGCGAGATGATTGACAGAATAGAGTATAACGTCGAACACTCTGTCGACTACGTAGAGAGTGCAGTATCAGACACAAAGAAAGCGGTCAGGTACCAGAGCAAAGCAAGGAGGGTAAGAATTCGCATGTGTGCTCTATGTCCTGTCACCAAAGCATGTTTCTTAGTTTGTGCAGTAGAATATCGTCCTTAACGTAGACTTTGATATCGTAGTTGCAAGTTCGTATCGTTTTCTCAAACATTTTGACGTTTTGTGCATGTTCCGTCTGTGTCCATTCCCTGCTGTTAAATCAAGTGCTGTGTTCCATACGCTCTCTCTGATCTTTAACCTTGCCTATACTAGTGGGTTGCGGAAGGTTCAGTGCGCGGCGACATGAACATTAACCTTAGATTTCAATACAACGACTGTTACTGATAGGTTTTGGAGCTTTTTCAAGGCAATTACCGAGTTTTTATACTTTTAATTCAGTGTTTATTATTTTGCTTTCAAAACTTGTGCGTTGGTTGAGGTTTGCCTTGAGATACATGGGAAAGTTTTGCGGTTACTTTGTGAGAAAATTCTGGTGAGTAATTCTGTCGTCAGTTGCATAGGACAGATAATAATCTAGTCAAGTTCTATAGGCCACATAATTCCAAAAGACAGATAAGTAGGAGAAAATTAGCTTATTTTCCACCGATTTGTCAGAAAAAAAGTTATTGAGCTATCACATCGTGTAAGTATGATTCCTTTTTGTTCTGATTTATACGTAATGTTCCGTTGATTATGGTGTTGGTAGAATTAAAATTTTTAGTTGGTTTTCTTTGGGAATAACCAATACTAAACACTTGTTGCATTCTTTGCAGAAAAAGATAATCATCATTATCATATGTATTGTCCTTTTGGCGGTGATAGCTATCATTATCGGCGTTACTGTTCCGAAATGAAGTTAAGGTAAGTTCCTTTGCTAAAATTAACAATACGCATTTAATAATATAAATGGCATCATCTTAATGAGTGTGTGAGCCACATAAACGTAAAAATCTTTCTCCCTTATCTTCAAACCTATGGAGGTAAAGTTAGTGGTATAGGGCTAAAACATAACTTGAAATGCTTTTGGAATAAAAATAAAACAATAATTGATTAATATCCATGAGCTGGAAACTGACAAAGTGAAAAATCCGTACTTGTTGAGTTGATGGAGACACCATGAAAGAATATGACGAAGTTCTAAAATTTCTCCGCGGCTCGCTGTTATTTCGACTTCTGGTCCCAAACCTCTTAAATCTGTTAAAACTTTTTCAATTATAATAACGCTAGTCTACTACTGTGTGTTCCAATTGAAGTGTGCGGCTAGGTTATAGAGCAGTGATTCGGATGTCATATCTACCTCCAATTAGTTTGCATTAATGCCTATATGTCATAACACTTTCCTAACCAACACACAGCAACAAACGCGCAGAGGTTTCGTTTTGACAACTCGCCCAGCCAATTGGCAAGCTAACTCCCTTTAACTGATGAAAAACAATTACGTACACTATAAGTGTGAGAATATGAGCGATTACGATATTTTTTTAATTCCTAGTACACACACTTCTAAAATATATGTTACTGGGGTTCTAGCGTTTGTATTATTGTTACCTTCGGGCATGAGGGGTTAATCATCATCTAACCGTTCATATAAAACAGTGAGTCAGGAGACCAGTAGATGGAAGATTCTAAGGATTGTGGAAGGTGATCGGTCAGGACTATGATGTTATTATCGCTGCTTTGGGAGGCTGCAGATAGTAATCCTTATTTTTGCTCTTCGCACTGCCCCTTTAGACCTAAAACAACTGCCTCGTTAACGCCATTAACATGAAAATCATTTTGCGTATAGCTCCGTGCCATTACTTTCAAGTTGACTCTTAAAAATATAACATGTATGGCACAATGCACGTCGATATTCCTGAGTTGCAATTTGCAACCTTCTTTTTAGCGGTTCATGGCCGCCTAGCCAGGAGGTTAAGAGCATGGAGTGAACCTTTGTACCCTGTATGACAGCCGTTGAGTTTATTGATTGCTTCAGTCCGTCCAAGTTCTGTCGATTTATAAATCCAAAGGGATTTCGATCTTTACTCTAATCAATAGCAAAGGAAAACATTTTGCACAGCCAAGCCTGTTTAGTAAATAATAACTATCTTTTTTGCCTAGGAAACGGAAATACTGTTTTCAGTATGAACAATTTTTCCCCGTACAAAAATGTAATTTCGTGCGGTTAATTGTTATAAATCAACCTAAAACTTACTTCTAAAGCTGTCACGAACCGTAATTCACTATGTATTGGAAGCCTTTATGTATATTATGAATAACTTACATATTACACCAATCGATTTTAATTAAATTTTTTTTATCACCATGCAGGTTGTCTTTCGTCGTGATTCGCAAGCTATTTGTTCGTAATTGGAAGCAAATTGCATGAAAGCTACCTAACTTTCAGAATGCACTTCATCATTGACGTGCAGTCCAATATACCATCACTGTAACAGTCACCTTCCGGAGACTCTCGCAAGATTTTTCACATTTGCTATGTGACATCCGCCCTAAACAGCGTTCATTGTAATGAACTTTTAACGTGATTAAGAGTTTTTAATTATTCGGCTTTTCTTACTTTTGCTTCCGAACACAGTATTACGTCGGCCTAAATTTGTAAATTTTTACGTTTTTAACATACTTTGGTCAAGATTTTGTAACAAATCTTGGAAGCGCTGATTTTTCGACAATCAAAGACTAAATAATAACAGTTTATTTGGTAACAGAAGAAAGCAATTGCCTTCGCCTTAAATTGTATCCAACTTCCTTTTAAGAAGCATTTCTTGTTATAAACGAAGCAGTAAGCAAAATGTTACGATTTGGTTGTATACATAGTTGCCAGATAGGCAAAATGTTGTAAAATATCCCTATGCTTAATTGTGGATGTAAGCGATCGTGAAAATTGATCACTGTTTTTGAAATACTGATTGCAACGAACTCCTTTAAAAAGCTGCAACTTGCATCTTATTGTAAAAATATGATTAAGGTTACCTGCTGTAGCTGACTTGATTTAATATTGTCGTTACTGATAGTTTAATTTATTTTTATCGGCTTGTTTTTACGTTTTTCTGTTTTTAAATATCCTTACATGCGGATTATTTCATCTATGCGCCTGTTATTACTAAACAACCATATTTTGATTACTTTAGTGCATCCCACATTCTGTTGGCCTTATTGAATTGGTTGTTTATTATTTATGCGAGTCAGCCATGTTACCGGTCCCAACTGGTTATCATCATTGGACCCACATCAGTGGGCTCCCGCTATTCTTCAAGCTGAATTTTACGCCTTGATTTTTTCAGTTTTTTCTTCTCTTTGTAAATCTATAGCAATTCTGCCGAAGTGTAAGTTTTGTGTTCAATCGCCACTCATTTAAATCACTTTTCATTGTACCCTACAATATGAGTTCAGTGAAGGTTTACATGAGATTGAAACTTAGTTCACGTGGTAATTATTCTAAGTGCATTATGATAACATGAGAGCAATTACGGGTTGTTGTTCCAAATGACCATTTTCGTGCAAAACGTTGCTGTTCTCTGTTGCTAGTAATTTCGCGTCCAGGAAGTAATTGCCTCATCCGCATGTAGTCGAAATGTGCTAGGCATCGTCTTTGTTATAGATTTGGTTTTGTGCGCAATTCTTTCCAGTGCTTTAATCTTTTCGAATTTAAGGGCAAAATTAGTCCTCTGCATAAGTCCTATCGTTCTTGTACTCGTTTTGTTCTTACAGTTGTTCGCGTTTTAATAATTCTAATATTCTATATTATTGTTGTCGTCCATCTTAACGAATGTGTTCTGTAAACTGTCTAGGAAAAAATAAAATTTAACCAGTTGTACGATATGGTTTTGGCTGCTCACGTTGCCGCACTCGTCGCCGACTATGAGCAAGGCTATCAAAGGCCTTGCAACGAGTTGCACAATTATCATCGCTGTTACAACGCGAATGAACGGTTCTAAATGTGATATACAGTAATTTGACTACGTGTTGTTGAAGTGAAGTGCACATCGTTTGTTTGTCGTGATTTCGTAGCATCGTACAGCATGTCTTTCTCACCAACGAAATCTGCATGAATTCAGGTAATAATATGTTACACGTACACTTTCTCTCTTACTGCAGGTTAGCCTATATTTGTGGAATTACAATATTATAAACCCTTTGACTCAGAGAAGTGTAACATTTTGCTTATTTCTGCAGAAGAAGATTTGCATCATCGTTTGTTGCGTTGTGCTACTCATAATTATCATCGCCATAGTTGGAAGCCAACTGAGCTAAGGGTGGTTTCCCATACCAGAAGCGCGTCGAACAAAGAAAGAATAACAATTCTGACATTTTTGCAAAAATTGTAGTTTTACCAATTGCATATTTTGGGTGTATAGTTGGCCATGTGGAGTGTTTCAGCACTAGAAAAAATTACAAGTATCAGTCCCGGGAAAAATGATTAGCAGAGTTATCATACTTAACAGGAGTTGACCGCGCACAAATTAAAATTTTTTTTCGTATTTGAAACTTTCATTAGATGTTTGACGCTCACTTGTGTACTAAAACCTGCAGGATATGAAATGTATTTGCTGTAATCACTCGATTAAGCTTATGTATTGTTGTGTTGTAATCGATTATTCTCTGTATTAAACTTGTTCATTTTGCTTGTTATCATCTCCAATCAGCCCTCGAAATTCATTAATCATGTTAGAATGAATGGTAGACTACTTTCGCACATTTGCAGTCTGTCCACGGTTCCAATCATCATAGGCTACCTGATAAATACGAAATGTTTTTTTGTCTACATTTTCGATTTTGTGTGGCACTTATATTATTTTTCAGTTTTGAAAAGTAGGCTATACTAAGTTATTGTAATAATGTTCTAGCATCGTAAGAAAAGGCTTATCGCCACAACTGAAGCCATTTGTGTCTGATGCTGCTCTGTGTTTCGGTGTTGTTTATTTCTCTTTATTATAATTGGTTATTGAAACGTTATTCTTTATAATCCACTAAACAATAAAATTATGTTAGTTGACGTAGCTTTACGTTACGAGGTGTAGGACAGTGTGTTAGCTAATGTAGCCCTACTTGAATTTGCAACACGAATGTCAAATACGGTACAGTAATTTTGATTTTTTCTAACGTTGTTGAGGAGGTTTGTATTTCGGTTAGCTGCGATTCAAATAAATACGCGCACGCTGATTGCTGCTTTTAACCTTCACACAATATCGCAAGCCTCTTTTTCATGCTACTGCAGATTCGACATTGTAAAGAATCGACACGAAATAATGTTTGCTTGAGTTTAATTACAAAAACATCTCAAGCTTGAACGTACCCACTATCCATGCCACTGATAGATGTTTAAATTAAACTGCGCCATGAAGCCTACCGCCTTGCCGCATGATGATGCTACTGCTTTCGACATTTGGGTTGCGTGCTATTCAAGTATCTAACAACATATTCCCTGCATTCATTCGGTTACAATTTGGCGGAGAAATGTTATTCGTAGGTTTTTTGCGAAAAATATTTTGAGTAAATCGTAAATTTGTGAGCAGACGCAATTTCCTTTGTGAACATTACAAATGTTAAATTCATTTGCTGTTAACATTAAAAATGAAAAAGGTGTTCACTTTTACTTCTCTACTGTCACTCGATTTCATTATAATGTAGAACTGCTCTGATGCTTATAAAAACGAGGAATAATCTCTCGTATCAGGAATGTTTTTTTCTTGGTGAGAGCATTTGGCCTAATAGCCTACTTTGCGTCAGTAGGTATAGCCTATATATATGATATAACTTATAATTAGTTTAGACTGGACAAATTACGACATAAGACTTGAAATCTGGTGATATAACGCATGAAGCCTACATATAAACTTATAGGGTAGTAGCCTTCACCAAGCAACAAGTATGAGAAAGATGGAAATTTAGCCTAACTAAAATTCTTAAAACAGTTTCGGTGACAATTGTGTGTAGCCTACTTACCATTGAATTTTTGCCATTGTACCAGCATAACTCAGGCGACTATAAAAAAGCTTAACCATTATTTACCTAACGACTTCCCGATTGGAACCGTCACTGAAGAAAGTATAAGATGTTTGAGGTGAATACATAGGCGTCGCCTTTTCGTTAGGGAAAAGTCAAACAAACCAGGATGATAGGCAAACTTTGATGATTAATAGCAGCATTGATTTGCCGGTAGAACTTGTACAATAAAAGTGGGTTCTACCCAGGAATCGTCACTCACTTAGAGTTATCAAGCACCGAGAGAGGTTGTAAAGGTTTTATTTTTGTGTATATGAAAGAAGTTTATTAACCGGAAAGAAAGGTATGAAAACTAAATTCGATCATGTAGTTTTAATCTAGCAGTTGTTGATTTAGCCTATTGATCTAACTTACATTAATTAATATTGTATCAACTTAATTTGGTTACATTTAATACGACTTTTAGAGATCGGGAGCTTGTAAGATCTGATGGATCTGCGTCTGTTTTTCGTCGCAGGATTGCTGACGCTGGGTATATGCGTTCAAGGTGAGATTTTTGCTAAAGTTTACAACATATTCTTTCAGGAAATCAAACGTTTGGCCAGCTATATGAAAACTGTACGCTATGTGTAATGTATGAAATTCCTAATTGTTTTATTTGCCAAAGAGAACATTTTACTGTACGGAACCGTGTTTTTCTGTAGAATACAAATAACACATTTGCTTTGGGAAGTAGCAAACAGGGATACAGCTTGCCAAAACTGGGCATTTCGATCGGCCAGCTGTAATCGTATAACTTAGTTTTTACACAATTCAGAATTGATTTATAAATGTGAAACAGTAAACTTGTTTGATGAATTTCAGAACGAAATACGTATTTCTACTATACTAAGAGGGATGACGTAAGACCAAATTGTTTCTGTTGCCTTTCGTTCACAAACCTCAAAACACACAACGTAATTCAAATAGACACTTTTTTGTCTTATTTGCTGTCAATCTTTATTTGTAAAATAAATTTTTGGTTTGGTTATTGTTTTTTTTTACTGACGTCCAATTTTATTGATGCTTAAGTCTTATGGATCCTGTTGGCGGAAGGTTTCTCAGATAAAACATACATGCGTGTGTTAAAATGGAATTTTGACTTTCTGTTTACCTTGGTGTTTCATTGGTGTCAATTCCTTTTTACAGTCTTGCGTAAATTAGATCTTCCTTAAATTTTATGATTTTCTGGTTACCACAGTGGACATTTTTTGGTTAATGTGTTTTCCAGGATATTTCATTCATTTTTATTTGGCTTGTTTTTCGGACAAATGCCTCCAGTTTTTAATATAATAATTGATTTAAAACCACAATTAATTTCTATTCTTTATTAAGAAGTGCTCGTTGTATTGAGGTTTAATAAGCATTCTCGACTTTATATGGGTCTTTTATTTCATGAAGGAGCACATTTTCCTCCAGAAAAAATCGAAATTGTTACGTTTGAAATGCCCATAATTCATTAATTTACTTGTAATTCTTCGTTTGTTCGATGGCGCCAGAAAAGTAGCTGTTTGATTATTGTGGCTCTCAGAAATGTTTCACATCCATGACGCGTTTAGTGTTAAGTTACTGCCATGGTAACTATATTTCTGGAAGACATCTGCGTCATTGAAACGTAATGTCAAACGTTTTTTCAGTATTTACGTAAGTTTTATTAAAATGTCGGTATGCTGTATTCAGGCGTTTTAAAATAGTTTTTATTGTTTCACATAACAAATACGAAATTATTGAATCACAACCAAAACGGCTAACAAGGGCATTTACTTTAACTTGATTATCTACGTCATAAAACTTTTCACCTTAATTCTATGCACGTCAGCATCACGGTCTTTATATTTTACTCTGCATATTTATTCAAGGGGCGTTCTTTATTGTCTGGATCGCAGTGACTGATGAGAGAATGTGTCTTGACATGCTCCTATGTTTAACGCTCAGCACTTAGAACAGTTTTGACTACCGTTTTGAATATGTTGTCCTATCTTAATTTTATACAGCTAACTATACACGGTGATAAAAGTATTAAATAGCTCCAAACCAGGGGACCTCATACCTAACTTTTGCATATTTGTACAGGTATTACGGAAAATCAAAAAGAATTTCGAAAAAAACGAAATGTTCCCATGTAAGTCTTTGCTTGATTTCATGAGTTTTGTTCAACAGATGTAGCATTTAATATTAATATTTTTATTTAAATTAAAAAATTTTAACGTTGAGCACTTAATACCATCGCGTTTACTTATCCGAAGCTGCGAAGATTACTTTCTAAATTACCCCACTTTCCAGAAAATTACCAACATCACTGGACCAACTCCAGATCCAGTCACAATCGCAATCACAAATCCAGATATCAGGCGACATCACATGTGATCCCGCGTGCGAACACGGAAGTTGCGTTTCGGGAAACAAATGCTCATGCGAGTCTGGCTGGAGCGGTCCAACTTGCAGTGAATGTAAGTATTTATACGCTTGGGTTGTTCTGACTTGGCACTAATTTAGGTATTCCTTTCTGCTGTTCTTACTTGTGCAAATATCCTGTCTCAAATTTCTGACTATTGGCTACTTTTCAGTCGAGTGCAGCAACGTTTGTGTTCACGGACGATGTGTCGGTCCGAATACTTGCAATTGTAATACAGGATGGGGCGGTGACTCGTGCGAGGAAGGTATTGTCTTTCGTTCAAATGATGTTAATTCCTAGGAGTGGAAAATTCGTCAAATGTTTATAACAAATTTATTGCAGCTGACGCCGCTGGTTAGTGGTTATTTATTGACTACAGTGTATAATTTGTTTTTCCGCAGCCGTTTGTGATACGGAATGTTTGAACGGAGGCAGCTGTGATGCACCTAATACCTGCACTTGCAAAATTGGATGGTCAGGCCAGTCTTGTGGTTCACGTAAGTTCAATTTTTTAGTTTTAGTGAATTGCGTCTTAATGACTATAGCTATTGCCATAAAGCAAAAACCAATCTTTAAAATATGCTAAGATGTGTCCATTCCATCGCTGACTGCATATGCACTATACACTTTTTAGCTGTCTGCGAAAAAGAATGCCAGAACGGGGGATCTTGCGATGCGCCCAACAGGTGCGTTTGCGCTGATGGATTCGACGGAACACTTTGTCAGATAGGTATACGTTAGTTTCACTTCGCCGGTGCCGTAGGTTCCTTGCGAGTTTGATTTTTCAAAACGTGCTATTTCTACGATATCTGGCAATTTGCTGATACTGGTATTTTTTCTTAGCTTTACCGAAAGATTGTAAGTTTCCATTTGAGTACAATGGAAATCTTTATTCGGCGTGCACTACTGTGGGGTCCACTGATGGAAAGGCATGGTGTTCCACAACCACTGCATTTCAGGACAACTGGGTTTCCTGTGACTGTAAGTGAAATATTTTGCTCTTTATTACAACAATTATGCAATTGAGTCTAAACTTATTGCTCTGTGTTACAATATAACATCTTCAACAATACGACAAAGTTGTTCCTGAAATTGTTGACGAAATAACTTGCTGTTCATATACCAATGATAAAATAATATCACTACTGGAACAAGTTGAAAATGACACAATAATTAATTCTATTGAAGCTCCAATTATTAGTATGTTTTTTCCCAACTAAATACGGTATTAGACTTATTCTAATTTTTTTATTTTGTTCCCATATTAACCTTGTTATTTTGACGTAATTATTATGAGCGCACTTGTAAATTGGTGAATTACAGTAGTGATATATCTAAGGTTAATGTGTTTTATTTCTTTTAAATACTAAATGGTATTGGATGATTTATTGATATTTGTTTATAGAAAGAGGTTTTCTGAGCTTTTTGAAACTTTTAAATCTGCTTTTAAGGACTTAAACTTGCTTTGGCAATTGTTATGAAGTTATCCTATAAACCTGTCTGGAGCTCGTTAGTTTTTCTTTCTGAAAGGCAATACGTATCGTATACGTATATTAGTTTGATTTGTAGGCGGACGAAAAATTTTGGTGATAAATAAATATTCTTTACTCATGTGGAGAAGGGTGTTACCTTGAGATTGAGCGATACTGCGCTTTAAATTGTCAGCTACAATAGAACAGGGTAGTCCTTTCTCCAACAGCATTGGCGACACATTCAGCGAGGAGCCGCCCAGTTGGCAAAGTGTAAAATCGCCCACGTACACACCATCGGCAAACAATGGTTTTATTCGTATTTAGTAATCACAGCACGAACTTGGTCGACATCTCGATTGTAGTTGCATCTCTTCTAACTGTCAAATTGTCTTGTATAAAACTGTGGTTATTTTGTAATTATTTTTATTTGAGTATCTCAAAGAGCAAACGCAAAATTAATTATTATACGAAGTGAACGAGTGGATATCTTGATCAGTTTACATATCCTAGCTCCATTTCACCTCTATCGCTTTTGAGCCAGGTGTTACATTTACATAAATCTATACTACCGCAACATTACATTTATCGTTTGAATTTGGTATTGTGCAACTTATTTGCAGACAACACCCTGTGTAATTTCCCTGGGGAACTGTTGGAGATTCCTGGTGACTGCAAGCACTACTACACATGCACAGCTGACGGTGTTTCTCTTACGGCTTGTCCAGTTGATACAGTTTTTAATGTCTACGCTGGCGGATGTGACACTCTGCAAAACACGCCGCATTGCCAACGTATGTAGCATTCAAAGTAGCGTGATATTTATTTTCTTCCCTTGCCAGGACCAATGCACTATTAATTGTAGAATTATTCTTAATGAATAGACACCTGCGCTAAGGAATGTCTTAACGGCGGAAATTGCGTTGCCCAAGACACGTGTGAATGCCCTGAAGGATTTATTGGAAATCAATGCGAAATAAGTAAATAATTATCAACTTTAATAATTATTATACTATTACCTAAATATTTTTTTAATTGCCGTGTTTTGCTTGATAGATATCGAAGAAGCGTTAGAAGGCAGCGGTGAACGTAAGTTGTTTTTTATGTGCAGTATAATAGGCAGGGTTGCCATACCGTCCTTATTTCTAAGATTTGTCCTTATTTTAAAGGTCCGTGTCTTAAAAAATATGTTTGTCCTTTTTTCTAAGAAATGTCCTTATTTTCACTTTCGTCCTTATTTTTAGGGCGGAGGTGGGCACTTTTGTCCTTATTTTGGGCATTTTGTCACTTTTACGATACCATTTTGTACCAAAGAGATACCAAAATTTTGAACATGCAGATAGTGTCTTGTATTTTTTTTTTTTTTTTTAGGAACATTGGTTGCTTTCTCTTGTTGTACACTGTTTAAGGTGGTATTCCTCGTTCATTTTCTAGTCGTCCTTATTTTTGAGTTGAGACTGATGGCAACCCTGATAATAGGCCATCTACCTTATTATAAACACTTCCCTGCTAAAATAATTTTTCACGTCTTCTAACATAAAAGTTTTGGTTAATATTTCCTTAATACTGGTGAGTTACGACCCATTTTACCACGTCACCTTTTTGTGAGGGAATGACTAATCGTGTACCATGGGTTATTAAAGTAACATTAAAATTTTATGCGTCTACTGTGCAGTACTTTTCGCTGAAAATATCGCAAAACAGATTTTTCCGTCATGTTTACCCGTCACTATATATCCACTAACACCTCAATCGTTATCACTAACTTTAACGAGCTTATTACGTTGTAATATGTTTATCGAAAATGCAATACCATAGGTGAAACTACCAAAAACTTTATATTTTGTGAGACGCTATAGATCTAAGCGTACAACATTCTAAATTTCTAACAGTACATCGTCGTAAACCACAAGATGTACGTTGTAAAACAATCATTAAAATTTACCATCTTTTATGGGACACCATCAATATTTAACCAAATAGCATTACTCGAACTTCAACATCCGAAAAATATCGGGTTGATAAACAACTCGTAGGCTCCAAATAAAATCGACACGTACGTGGTGTATTGTTCCTGTTAGTTAAATTGTTCACAATTGTATGAAGACATTAGAAACAACACGGTTGGTTGTGGGTTACTGCATTGTTGGGGCTGCTTACTCAAATGTGTCATGTTGTTGAAACAACATACGATCAACATTTATTGCACCGAATAGCAACATGCTGAAAAGATTAGTACTCGCTCAACAACAAACAATTCATGTTTTTAAATTTTGACATATGTTGCTATTAATAGCATAATTGATTTCATTATGTAGGCTATTACAAATAAGCCTACTTATTACTACTTGTTCCTTATTAGTTACTTAATTTTCTAGTTGCTCACGATAAGTTCTATGTTTTTCTCGGAAATAGAATTTTAACAATTTGCCCAAGTTTCTTTCTTAACCTGATTGGCCATAGAACAGCGCGGTATAATACTTACCCATATCTTGTGTACTGTGATTATTCCAGTTTAGGTAAATTTATAAGGTGGACCCGTTTTAACTAGATTTTCAAAGGGGCTTGTGGAAAAGCATTTAAAACGGTATGATATGTGTGATTTTTAAAGCAATTTATAAACTATAAATGAAACAGCTAAAGATTTGGGATCTGGTGATCAAAAGGACGGTTCTGGCGCAATACGTAAGACAGTAGTTGTGGAAAGTAGAAAGTTTTAGTGGTTACTAACCTTAGACTTGTAATGGTTAACCTAACCGTTGATTTCGGTTGAAAGTGGATTTGATTACCACGAATATGAACAAAGGCTCTATGTTGAACATCATGTTCATGGAGTAAATAAACTTTAACTTGCCTGAAAGTTATGCTAACTTTTTTTCGCCAAAATATAGCAATTTTCAGGCAGTAGTTATTTTCTTATTAACTATTGGTATCAGTAAAATAGTAACATAATAGAAGATGTATTACAGTAGTGTATACGTTAACAAATAACTCTTTAGAGCTCTTACAATCATTTACATTTTACCATATGCATCTGATTCTTTGGCATGCCAAAATATACTGTAATGAAAGTAGGCCTCAGAGATAAAGCTCTAAGATTGTTGCATGCATTGATTTTTGTTTCCGTGTAATACTGTATCGTTTTGTATTTTTCGTTGTTGCCTTCTGAAACCACCACAAATTATCATCATATGCTTTATATCAACCACTACTTCCACAACTAAAACGTGTTATTCTTTCTGTTAGCTATCTTACCATTTCCAAGCACAACACCAAGGGTGTGCAATGCTTGGGGAAAAGGAAACTTTTACACTTTTGACGGACTACTCTTCCCCTCCGACGGACGTTGCGGTTACCAGTTGACAGGCGACTGTGCCAGAAAAGATTTCAGCGTGTCTCTTCACTATGATGCGGACACACTGGACTCCAAACTTAAAATTGACCTGACTGATGGCCCCGCTCTTGAACTTAGCCAGGGAGTCGTTACCTACAACGGCAAAGAGTAAGCCAAAGATAGCAACTAACTAAAAATACCTTAATAATATCCAAGTTTTCGTTTTCATAATGTTAACAAGCAGATTTTGGGACAGATTGAATGCGGAGTTTTGATGACAGTTAAGTAAGATTGAGACTATATCAAAGACCTAAACTTTATCAGGATCGAGGTGCCTAGCGTTGTTGGAGAGCTCCACATCTTCCCTGTCAAGAACACTGATTACGTCATGGTAAACGCTCATGGTCGTGGCTGGCTTGTTGCTTGGGATCAGAAGGACAACTATTTCTTCAAGATAATCGATCAGGATACATGGGCGGGAAAAGTTTGTGGTTTGTGCGGAAACTTCAATGGTGACTTATCAGACGACTTGACACCAAAGGGCGGAGGTTTGTTTTTCAGACGTCGGTTATAGTTGGACGTTTGCTTAACTTGGCTTTGTAAAGTTTATATCATCTTTTCAATTCACAGCCAAAGCTACTGATGTTTCATCTTTCATGAACAGTTGGTCTCTCGATAGTGAATGCAGTACCGAGACAAGCAAGGACTACTGTGGGTACCTAAACAAAGACCAACTCGCGGTAAACATGATAGTTTATATATGAGGCCAAGCATTGTACTGTGGAATGTTCCCAACCCCATCTCTCTTCATAGGAGGTCGTCAATGCCTGTTCCGTGGTATATAGCGAACTGCAAGCGACATCATTTGCGGGATGCCCAGTCAAGGATGACGTGTATGAGGAGACCTGCATGTGGGCTCTATGTCAGTGTGCTTCTGGAAATTACACTCAATGCATTTGCGATGCTACTTCCCAGTTTAGCAAACTTTGCATTGCATCTGGTGCACACATTGAAAACTGGAGAACTCCAGAGTTTTGTGGTAATTTTCTGTTCTGCACTTGATTGTATTGGATTGATGTTATGGCATTAAAATTGGTTTTTCAACTACTTGCACCAATTGAAAACTAGCCTGTCATTTTTTGTTTAGCAAAACCCTGTCCGTCCAACTTAATATACAAAGAATGCGGAAGCGCCTGTCAAGCAACCTGTCACAACAAGAACCAGGACTTGATGTGCACCTCCCAATGTGTGGACGGATGCTTCTGCCCACCAGGCACATATTTGGACGGTGACAAGTGTGTTAAAGATGAGGAATGCTCTTGTACTCACCAAGGCGTCATATACGCGTCAGGAGACAAAAGAAGCGGAGAATGCGAGGAATGGTTTGTACAGTTTTCTTTATGTTGTTTCTGTGCGTTGTTTCACATCAACGAAGGCGCCTGCATGTTTATTTTTAGGGCGGCAAAGTCATGGAAAAAGTATAGGTGTAAGATATGGATTACCATTGAATCGTATAAGACTTTAATATTAGTGAAATATTTTCGCCCCAGTTGCGTAAGTTTTTCTGTATATTTGCAATAATGCGACTACTTACATTGGGAGCACTTCCGAGTCCATAGCAACTGTCATAAATGAAATAGCATAAAAAAGTTCAGCAAACATTAAACTTTTTGTTGCTTTCAGGAGTTAACAGTTAACAGTTCTCGTTTCATGCTATTTTTATTCTCTTTCTTTTTGCGGGCGCCAGGTTTTATAACGCCTTAGGTAAATTTGGAAATTACGTTGTATTGTTCCTATCAAAGTTCCAATCTATTATGGAACTGGTCTTACGCAAGACTTACGCACGTAAATAAACAGAACGTTCTTGCGCAAAGTTTACCCTCTTGAAATATTTCACTCTTCAAGGTATATGACAGTCGCATAGAACAGTAAGAGGTTCTCTGCCGCTCTTAGATGATTTTATTGTCACAGGCAGATTTACCAAAACGAATTATTTCTTCTTTTTTGAACAATAACTTTAAGAGTTGACTCGTTTAAAATTTCAAGGTTTCGCCGCACACAGCAACTTTAGTTCGTATACTGCAAATTAATGAAAATTTTCTGATTTATTATAAAAACTTTGCGGACCTTAAGCCTACCCAATTTAACTCAATTTAATACAACTTACGTAACTGGCGTATGTTATTTGCAACAGATAATGTATATATTATATATGACACAATTACTTACTTTTTCTTTGTAAATCCAAGTAAATGCTTTCATTGTCCCAATTTCAGCACCTGCTCAGGCGGTTTATGGTCATGCGATGCTGTACCATGCTATGGTGAATGTGCAGCAACTGGGGACCCACACTACAGAACCTTCGATGGGTTGTCATACATGTTTTCTGGCCAATGTCAATATGTGCTCTCTACCGACGCTTGCAACACCTCCAACTATACTTTTGCGGTATGTAGTTAGATGTTTGTCGTGTTTAGCTGCACCTGTTTAGTATTTATATAGAATAAAACTGAAACATTTCTAAATTTTCAGATTGTTACTGAAAATGTGAAATGTGGAATTGACGGAGCTGGCGTGTGCACAAAAGCCGCCACCCTGGTTCTTAGAAACGATTTTGCTGAAACAAAATACCATCTTAAGCAAGGCGGTGTGGTCGCAGTGGGTGACAACGATGTTCTTCTACCCTACAATCACGGTGCGAGAATTGAGTAAAATTGTAACTTTTTTGATCCAACTCAATAATAGGATTAAGTATGCCATCGCACGTCCATCGGGGGCTGGCCATAACGCCATGTTGCATTAATATACCGTCATAGTATAGGCGTGCAATTGTATTCTTATCCAAATAACATACGGATTGCTCTACAATATACATGTTTCACAAGTATTGTGTTTTTACAATTATTGCAGGGGATGTGAAAATTAACTTCCTGTCCTCCATAATGATTCAGCTAAAAACAGTCAATGGTATTGAAATAGAATGGGACGGTGCCATGAGGCTTTACGTCAAGGTGAGTTGACCAAAGGAAATAACAACATTCATTTGGGATAGCATAGATTAAAATATTCTAAAATTTTTGTTGCGCTTAGCATGTAATAGATGGAAAACTATTTAGCTAGATCAACACAAAATGCGTTGGACTAAAATGTTCGTGTTACTAAGTCGTGTTTAATTGTAGTAGTGATCATTTTGATTTCACGCTCTTGTTTTAAGCTTGACCCGTCATGGAAGAACTCGGTTTGTGGAATGTGCGGTAATTTCAACTCCAAATCAAACGACGACATGAAAACGCCGCAAAATAGCATTGAAACCAACGTTGGTGCTTTCGGAAATTCATGGAAGGTAAGGCATAGCGATCAACACAACAACAACGTTATGACGATCGGTATAATTGGCCTATAAATAATGATTGGACGTAATAATGGATCTAATAAAATATGATTCTGATTACAACTTTTGTAAAATCACCCAATCTTGCCTTCAACTATACATGAAGTGACTGACTAAACTAATACGCAATTGCGACTACAAATCGAATGATGGACTTTTTATGTAGACTGCAGACAAATTCACAAACGTAAAAATCATCTATTAAAACCTGTCGTGTTTTGCTTTCTTTTTAGGTTAACTCTGAATGTCCTGATGCTGATTGCCCACGGGAACCAATCATTCCCGAGGCGTGTTTGGTAAGCCACGACAAGAAGTCCTACGCTGAAGAAGTTTGTGGTGTGCTGAAAAGTGATACTTTCAAAGCATGTCACGCTTTTGTCAACTGGGGAACATATTACTACAACTGCCGGTAAAGTTGTCAATTTATTCACAGAGAACCTAAAACAAAATTTTCTTCCACCAGTTCCTGGTGTCGTTTGTTTCACGCGCGTTGTTTTACAGAAACGACGTCTGCAACTGTGGTGAAGGAAAAGAATGTATGTGCGAATCGTTTGCCGATTACGCCAGAGCTTGCGCTGAAAAGGGCGTGATCGTGGAGTGGAGGAACGACACTCTTTGCCGTGAGTGATCGCGCTATTCTTCTCCAAATTTAATCATTCTGTTTTTTTCAAACCATAAATACTATAACCTTACAAGTTGTGATGTAAATTTTCTAATTCGAACACAGAATAAGCAACGTTTAAGTTCATCCATTATGAAAATTTGATAAGTTTTAAATGATTTTATCTATAGTATTTAAAGGATTAAGCAATTTTTTGGTCTTCGCGTAAACTTTTGTGTGTTATAGTTTCGCTGTTTAAGACCAATTCTTATGCTCAACATTATAATTATAAGCTCATGTTTTCAACGTTTACGTAATAGCCATGGAATGCGACGAAGGCATGGAATACAAAGAGTGCGCTGGATATTGTGAGGCAACTTGCAGGTCAATTGGAGATGCCGATAATACCTGCGAGAAATCTTGCCATCCGGGCTGCGTGTGTGCTGACGGCCTCTACTTGTCAGAGGATGGTACGTGCATTGAAGCGCAGGACTGTGGCTGTTATTACCTGGGCGAAATGTACAACCCTAACGACCAGTTAACAACCGGATCGCAGACATGGTGAACATTTTCAGATTGTATACTGCCATGTCAGTTTCTTAAACATTGCGACTTAGAAATTGTAGCAAAAGTTTTTTAGTACGAGTACATACAACATAAAAATCTTAATTTATCACATTTAATCGTACACCATAGCACCTGCAAGAACGGGCGCATGGAATGTGTGCAACCGCCTGAAGAGGAGACTTGCGTTGCTCCTTTGAATTATGTCAACTGCTCTGCTCTTCCGAAGGGAAGCAGAGGGATTGCCTGCATTCAAACCTGTCGAAATCAACAGCAAGTTTGCACTGCCCAGCATTGCGTGTCCGGATGTGGTTGCCCGGAAGGTACAATCAAAGGTAAGTCGAATGTTGACTGTCTATGCGTAAGTCAATTATTAAAGCCGTGCACTTTACGTCTGTAACAGTAAAGTGTTTATTGCTTCACTTTAGACGAAAATTTCGGTACCTGCGTACAGCCAAGTAAATGCTCTTGTTTATCCAACGGGGAGATTTACCAGCCAGGTGAATCAAGACCAGAGGGTGATTGTAATACTTGCACGTGTACTGGTGGTTCGTGGTCTTGCACGGAAAAAGCTTGTCCGGCTGAATGTTCATCGGTTGGAGACCCTCATTACACTACTTTTGATGGGCAGAAATTTGACTATCAGGTGTGAATTAGCTGCCTGTGATCAATAGAAAATTGAAAAACATTCAATATATAGTTGACTCTAATATTTTTTTTGTTATTTTACCGTGATATATTTTAAAATTAGAAATAAAAATCAATTTGACTGCCGACAATTCTGCAGAAATTGTTTTTTGTTTGCTAATGATGCTAGTATAATTATTTAGGGAACCTGTTCTTACGTGATGTCAGAGGATTTTTGTGGAAACGAAACGTCAGGAACTTTCCGTGTTGTAATGGAAAACTCTCCTTGCGGCAACAACGAAGTTTCTTGTCCAAGAGCAGTGTCGTTTTATTTGTACAATAAATTGATTTACCTGAAAAAGGGAACAGGCGATGATGTGAGTTTCGCATATTTCTGGTATTTTGTCCAAATTCATGCTTCTTTTTACAAGTGTTTATGTAAAATTAAAATCGTTTTATGTTATTTAAAAAACAATTTAGAGTATTCAAGTTTCTGACTACCCGGAAGGTCCAAGCCCTCCTGCCGGGTTTTCCTACAACGTTCGCATCGGATCTATTTACTACATTGTTGAGACCAATGTTGGAATTGAGCTATTGTGGAACCACGAGAATGCTGCCAAAATCCACTTGCAGCCCAATTACACAGGAAAGGTGGGGATACATTGCCATTATTTGAACGATTATAGAAAATTTAAATCATTTGTTTTTTTAATATTGCGTTTGTCTTAGGTTTGCGGTCTTTGTGGAAACTTTGACGGTGACATGAACAATGATTTCGCCCTGAGAGGGGGTAGCGTGGTTGCGGACCCCGATGAGTTTGGCAACGATTGGAAGGTATCAGTTTTTAGTATTTTTTATAACAGTTAGTTTATTTAACAGTAGGTTTATTTCTGCTTTCTGTGTCTCCTGTTATTGCAACTTATAACTTAATGCCACAATTATAACTTACGACGAAAAAATAGGGAATAAAATTTAACACAATCTGAAAGTTTCGCACTTAAATCTGTGTAAAGTTAAACGGTGTTTTACTCAAGTTTTGAGTTAATAAACATCAGCCAATTTGCTGTAGATAAGTGAAACATGCCCTGATAGTGTGGCGGACCCTCATCCTTGCCAAGAAAACGCGGAAAGAGCTCCTTGGGCAGAAAAGAAATGTAATATTCTCAATAGCGACATATTCAAAGATTGTCACGCAAAAGTTGATCCAAGCACTTATTACGAGAATTGCCTCTACGACACCTGTGGCTGCGACTTCGGAGGAGATTGCGAATGCTTTTGTACATCGGTGGCTGTTTATGCACAGGTTGGTTCTTGTAGGCTTGTTAGTTTAATTTAAAGTATTTAAACGATTCATTAGACTACTCCTGCGGATGGTTCTTTGGAATATAACATTCATATTGGATTATATTACCGTTTTATAATTAACTGAATGTTAGTAGTTGTTTCGGTTAACTATTTGAAAAAGATTGATTTACTTGATGTTATGTCGACTTAAGGAATGTGCGGCAGCTGGGGTGTGCATAAACTGGCGAAATAACGAAGTGTGTCCTTTGATGTGTGAGTCATACAACCCTGGATTCGGTACCGGTGTTAACGAAACTTGCGAATGGAAATATGAACCATGCGGAAACCCATGTCCGCCAACCTGCAACAACAGAAATCCTGATTGTGCTTGGAAACAATTGGAAGGGTGTTACGTCACTTGCAACGAAGGTTTGTAGTGTAGTATTTTTCTGACACTTCGAGCACATAACGCCATTTTCAATAAACCAGTTATGGCGAGATCCTTTTCTGTAAAAAGTAACATGTAATTGGTGGGCTAACTGAGTTTTCATTTCAGAGGAAGTATGGGATGAAGTTAACTTGAAATGCATTCCGGAAAGTTCTTGTCCCACTACTACACGTCCAGATATACCAGTCACAACTACTACCCCGACTACACCTAAGACGCCTCCCCCAACCACGACAACAACAACCACCGTCACCACCACAACAACGACACCGCCACCGCCAACACCATGCAAATGTGTGGAAATAAATGTGAGGTTTTCATAGGAAAACTTGGCATGCCAATACTAGATGTTGATATCGAAGCCAAAAATCAGGCTTTTTAAAAATATTTGTCTTACAGGGAATTGCGCATGAACCAGGTGATACGTGGCCTCTTCGGGGGGATGAGTCATTGTGCATTGATGTGACTTGTGTTGAGGAGCAGCCAGGTGTTTGTAAGACAGAGAGCGAAGACAAGCGTGTTCTCTGCACTGAAGCTAACAAACCAGTTTGCCAAAACGGTAACAAGGCCGTTCAGGTTGAAGATGGTTGCAGTTGCAAATGGGAATGCCAATGTCAGTACAAACATTCAATGTTTCAATCAATTATATCTCTTAAATGATCGTTCCATTTTTATTTTAAGTTAGATCACTTCGAAGACGTTTCACTGATAAGAAGTCATAATTTTCTAACAGTTTATCCATGTTACAGGTTACTGCTTTGGACAAGGAGATCCCCACTTCTTCACGTTTGATGGATTTTATTACCCCTTCCAAGGCAATTGCACGTTTGTTTTGTCACGTGACATGAATGGCTACCACACTAATCACCCCCACGAATACGAGGTACAAAAACCAATACACCAGTCATACTGTACATTAAGCGTGTGCATTGGTTAAAAGGCCTGTCAGCAGTGCTTTTAGGATTTCATTGAAGGGGAATTAAAAGTTTTCAAAAACTGGGTATAGAAGTCCCGCGTTTCTCCACCTTGCTTAGAATGCGCGGAACTCAAAAATGAAATTTTGATTTTTTTTTCGCCTAAACATGCCATGAAACGCCCCGAAATGAATTGTATTTTCAAAGTTATACTTTTACATACCATTGCTGGCAGTTTATGATGCAGAATTTTGAAACACCATAGTTCCTCCTGTTGTATATTTTCCTAGTTTAAGTAGTGGCAACTAAGAAAAACGTAAAAACATCAATGGCCCTAAAAATTGGGTTTCTGATCGTCCAATGTTCCCCCAGCTACGCTAGTGCATATGGGTCAGGTTTCATGTATTTTTCATTTCCGTTGCAGATATGGATGGAAAATGTTGCATGTGAGGAAGCTCCTGACACAACTTGCACAAGGAAGATAACTATTATCTATGACAGCACACACCTCGCTCTATACGAAAACTACACTGTAAGGATTTTGCCATCAGCGAAGTAGCTTCCAAGCTCGTTTGGTTGCTATTATTTTTCATTTCGTTAAAATTTGTTGCTTCCTGTAGTTTACTGTCAATGGGTCCAGTGTCAAGGACAAATCCCAACTTCCAATGACAGCCGACGGCATCCATGTTGAACTCCGGGGTGTCAGTCTCTTCTATGTTACGATCAAGGAAATTGATCTCATCCTTACCTATACCGGAGTTGATTACAGCTGGAGTCTTAGTGTTCCATATTCGAAGTATTTTAACAGAACAGAAGGCTTGTGTGGTAAGTAGTCCTGTGATGCCACTAGTTAGTTATAAGTGGTTTCAGGCTTAGTATTTCTTACGTTGGTTTTGCTCCATTTAAACCAAATCGACAAAACACTTGCCACAAACCGCTTGTTTTTCTTTGCAGGTGTGTGCAACAATGACCAATCTGACGATTTCACAAACCGCACTGGGGTAGTTGTGACAGACATAGAAGATTTCGGAGACAGTTGGTTAGTGAAGAAAGAATCCGAGAAATGCATCAATCCTCCTCTCCCTTGTTATCCCCCTCCGACCCCGGATAAAAACTGTGATATCATACTATCTGACGTATTTAAGGTAATGTTAAAAGAGTTATTGGTTGTTCGCGTTCCTTTAATTTTATTGTTTTTAATACATTTTATAAGTTGCCGTATAGCCTATAATTAATTATAGATTATAATCTGTTCTATAGTTTAACTTCTTTAACTTTATAAGAAGTACTATATATGGATACAATATAAATAGCAAATGTTGAACCGAATGATTTCGACAACTATATCGATCTTATAGTTTTAACAATGTCGTGTGTTATTTTTTTCAGAGTTGTCACGCTGTTGTAGATCCGCAAATATTTTATGAGATTTGCCAATATGATACCGCACGCTGTAATACCAACTATTCATATTGCGAAGCACTATTCGGCTATGCCAGAATATGTCAGCATGCGGACATCTGCGTGAATTGGAGAAGCGACGATATATGTCGTGAGTTGTCTCACTTCCGTATTTTCGAAGAGTATAGTGTTGTCTCTAAATAACATGTAACCAGTCAAAGTACTGCGAATTGGAGAGATGTGCTGCACCGAACAAGAACTCAAACATTAGCCCGAACATCAATCAGTTGTTTACTTTCATGAATTGTTACGAATTCTGCAGACAAATTCGGAACTAATCCCTCGTACTTACTACACCTTGTATGTGACAAAATACTTACGAAAATATAATTAATAATTTTTAGCGTAGAGGTAATACGGCTTGTTTACAATAGACTACATGCTACAAGATGATTTTTTGCTCATTAGCTATTTACAAACCTATTAAGGCGCAATCACCAGTCCGATTTGATATATGAGTTTGTATTAACAAAAAACGTCTGTTATTCGTATTCCAAAGAATTTGATTTTTGTTCTGTTTTTGCACACATCCCTGCATGTGTCCATCTGATGTAGAGCCGGGTTGTTGTCAAAAAAAGTTTTCTGAGGTTGCAGATATGTTTTTAGTCTTATTTATGCCTTAATATTTTAGCACTGGATTGCCCACACGATAGGTTTTATCAAGCGTGCAAGCCAAATTGCGAACAAGAGTGTTCGAATTATTTGAGTGGCATACCCTGCGAGGATGAAGAACTGACTGAAGGTTGCTTCTGCCCTCCAGACACCGTCCTATTTAATGGAGAATGTGTAGAGTCCGCAGTGTGCACTGATTGTACTGACGATGACGGCAAGGTCTACGAGGTATGTTGAGAAGTGGTTAGCGATACCAAGCGATTTTCATGAAATCTAGTCCCTGAGAACTTTTGTATAGTTTTGTTTCTATTTTCCTATTACATGTGTTATGTTTTACGTACAGTATGGAGAGAGTTGGGTGCCGGCTGTCGGTGACTGTACCATTTGCTCATGTATGGAGGATCAAAACATACTCTGCACCACCAAGGAATGTCCAGATGGAACCAATGAAATTCCAGACTGTCCCGCGTGCTACGTTGCTGAAATGGAGAGGGGCTCTGATCCCTGCTGCCCAACATATCAGTGTGGTACGGTATTTGTTTCTTTTTTCTAAAGCAAGTTTTTAAAATGTAAATGCATTGGTTGAACAAAGTCAAACGTTTTTAAGTCAAAGTAATTTGTAAAATGCCTGTTAAGTGTATTTCACATTAATCGATCTTGATTATTTGATATCGTCGGATTTGATATTACTGTTAAAACACTGGCTTTACTTTGTTTTATTCAAATGTGCCATTTATTAAATCCTAGTATACCGTCATAGTTGAATGAACGTCTCTTTTCCACATAAAACTGAACTGATGTGTCATTCGTGTGTTGTTTATGTACAGTGTGCAATTACAAGCTCGGCAGTTTGTTTGGATATATCAGCGACTTGGCTGAGGACGAAGGTAGCGGCTTCAGCCACGAAAAAGTTTGTGGACCAGTGCACTTACCTCGTTGCGAACCCGGATATATTCCACAAAGAACTAACCCTGATGAATGCATTCCTGATTTCAAATGCAAATGTAACGCTACTCTACACCCGTGTTCGGCCAAACCCACTTGCAGTGATGTTGAGCATTTGGTCACCACAACAGGCGAATGTTGCCCTACTTATACTTGTGGTGAGATTTCATTATTTCTCGTACTGTATAAAATTCTGTTTTGGAGAACAAACTGAACTGTAGTTTAGCCTACGTAAAATTAATCTCTGACGTCTTCGACTTCAGAATGCAACAAATGTGAAGAAGATACTACTGAATGTTCGGCGTGTGAAGACCGTTGGGTCGAAGTTGATTACTGTGGATGCAAAAAATACAGCTGTGGAAGAAAGGGAGTGTGTAACTACAATGGCACTCTGCACAAGGTAAACGCTAGCTGCTGACGTTGGAGGTAAATGACCGTACTTCATGTCAATTTAATCACAATCTAATATCGGATTTATCATCAATTAGCCTAATTAAAATGGACTTATTTTTTAGCCCGGAGAAGACTGGGGATCTGCAGATCCATGCGAAACTTGTACTTGCTACGATACAGAAATTGATGGTAACGGATGTTACAAACATGAATGCTATAAGATGGCCTGCGACGTATTTTGCCCGGACTGCACAACATACACACCAGTCCCCGGTCAATGTTGTGGAACATGCGAAGTCAATGGGTGTGAGTACACCAGCGCTGATGGTAAACACGGATGTCAAGCGGTGAGTATGTTTAAAAATATAAATCGCAATCGGATAATTCAAATTTTATGTTTCGATAAAAAACATTTCTGTGCAAATTTCCAGGTTGATGCCATGACCATTTTTATATATCGATTCAGGTTGATGAATCATGGGAAGATATGGAAAAATGTGTTGAATACACGTGCAAGGCCTACATTAATAACACCGTGAATGTGGTTGAAACTCCAATAAAATGTCCAATTTACGATATTCCCGAATGTCCTGCTTGCTATGAACCACGGAGCTTCCAGGAAGATTGCTGTACTGTCATCCGCTGCGTACCAGCCCAGTTATGTTGTGTGGGCGAAGGACCTTCAATTCAACTGGTAACTGATACCCAAAATACTTTTGACGTGTTATGGCATGTTTGTATGGTATGTATGTGTGATAGGTTTTTATTGTACTTTATTTCTTAGCCTGGTGCTGAATGGAATCCAGACTCGTGCACTGTCTGTAAATGCTTGAATTCTGTCAATGAGACGTCAGGCTTCCATGATGTGGAATGTAACAACGTACCGTGTTCTTCATTCGACAAAGAGCAATGTTTAACAGATGGCGGTAATGCAGTGCCAACTGATGATGGCTGTTGCTGGAAATGTGACAACAAATGCATAGATAACCAAAACAACACATACAAGGTACAATAACGGCAATCTAAAATTTATAGACAAAAACACGTCTTCATTGTTTTAAAGCAAGCTATTTATTTTCACACCACTTGGGAAAATATTTATATGTTAATAGTTTGGCGAAGTCTGGCGCCCTGACAATTGCACTTTGTGCTCGTGCACCGTTGGACATGAAATCGTTTGTAGCCAAGTCTCTTGTCCTCCGGGCTTCAAAGAAACAAAGCAACACTGCGCGCCTTGCGAGGTGTCTGTGAGGAAACTTACAACTGATCCGTGTTGCCCCGTGTATGATTGTGGTAAGGTCCTGAATGAGCGCGTTAACTTATATTTCTTTACTGATAAACGTAACAACGATGCAAAACACATGACGGCTTCTTGCTTGACATATGAATGCAAATAACCTTTAATATATGGAAATCAGTTTTGTGGTATCTGTTTTTATAAACTAAAGTCTTGTATTCAGTGTGCAACTACGCTCTTGGTCAAGGGGAACCTAATTGTGATGCGGTCGAGGTGCCAAAATGCCCTCCCGGCTCTATTCCCAGGCAAACAAACGAGGGTGAATGCATTCCTGAATATGAATGCGTATGCAACAAATCTGTCAGTCATTGCCCCGAGCCTCCGGTCTGTGGAGACTTGAAGCACATAGTTACTCAAGATACTGAATGCTGTCCTATTCAAACATGTGGTGAGAAATATATCTTTGTCCTTTTTCGTTAAAACCGATATGGAAAATCATTATACTGATAAAAATTGTTCCTTCTAGAATGCAAAACATGCCAAGACGATACCACGGCGTGTTCTCCCTGTGAACAGGCTGTCATTAATACTGATGAATGCTCATGTCGTCACACCACTTGTCATCCACAAAACATTTGTATCGTCAATGGCGCAGCTCATACGGTAAGGTTAACCTCAGAAATGACATTATAGACAGTTAGACAATTAATGAAATAAAATACTTGTCGTTAAGCTGACTATTAAGTTTGGAAATGTGAACGGACACACAACACAACTTGCGCAATTCCCATACTTTTTTATTTTATGAATATGAATTCTTTCAGGTCGGAGAAGTTTGGAATCCTGATGCATGTACAACTTGTACTTGTACAAACAATGTCGATACTGAAACATCGTGCCATGTGGAGCATTGTTTTGTCGAAACCTGTGACACAATATGTCCTAGTTGCCAGGAATACGTCACAGTTGAAGGTCAATGTTGCGGTGAATGTAGAACAATCAGATGCCCGGTTACAAACCAAGATGGTACAACAGAGTGTAAAGAGGTAAAACATGTGATACGAAGCACGTTACCGTTTCACAGACACTCAGTAGTTGTAAACTAAATTAATGTTTCCAAAATTTTAGCCGGGAGATATGTGGCAATATACAAGCAACTGTACCGAGTACATTTGCGCAAACGGTCCAAGTGGAGACCTTAAACCATTAAAGAGCAATTTTACATGCCCAAAAGAGAATATACCAGAGTGCTCAGTCTGCGAAAATCTGATACAATACACTGAAGACTGTTGCACTAAGTTCCGCTGTGTGCAAAGGGATGTTTGTTGTGACAGTGGTGTTGAAAAATTGGTGAGTGAAAAGTGAGAAAAGATTTTGAAGTTATTTTGTTTTGCTATCTTTTTGATGTAACCAGTTATATATCAAAGAGTGATTTTCAATTAAAGATTACGTAAAATGTTAATATCGTGCTTCTATTTTAGCCTGGTTCGACATGGGCACCCGACACTTGTAATATCTGTCATTGCTCAGATGATTCAAACGTTACATCCGGTTTCCATGTCGAAAAGTGCTTCCATGTACCTTGTCCTCCATTTGATGCAGAAGCTTGTGAAACTAATGGCGGAACTGTAATAGCCACTGATGACGGATGCTGTACGAAATGTCAAGTGTCAGACTGTTATGAATGTGGCAGAAGAATAAGCACAAAACTAGAGTACATGATTGTGGAAGAATGTGCTTCAACGGTGCCAGTGTCGTTATCATATTGCGACGGTTTCTGCCGAGGTAGTTATTTTTGGTCTTCTGTTGTTGGCTCCGAAAGCCAATGTTCATGTTGCAATCCAACAGCAACAGCAAACCGTGTTACTACTATGATGTGCAAAAATGGCACAGAATTTGAATACAGCTACAATGAAGTTACGTCATGCGGTTGCACATCTTCCTGCCAACCTATTCCCCCACCAGACGAGCCAGTCATTACATCACCCATTCCGCCTAAGCCCACACCAGTATTTACTACAGAGCCGCCAGAAGAAGGCTCTGGCGAAACCACAACCCCACCAGTTGAGGCGCCATCTGCCACCACAACAACTCCGCCTAAACCGGTACCAACCACCACTGAAGAAGAAGGATCCGGCGAAACCACAACCCCACCAGTTGAGGCACCATCTGCAACCACAACAACTCCACCTAAACCGGTACCAACCACCACGGAAGAAGAGGGATCTGGCGAAACCACAACCCCACCAGTTGAGGCACCATCTGCAACCACAACAACTCCGCCTAAACCTGTACCAACCACCACTGAAGAAGAAGGATCCGGCGAAACCACAACCCCACCAGTTGAGGCACCATCTGCAACCACAACAACTCCACCTAAACCGGTACCAACCACCACGGAAGAAGAGGGATCTGGCGAAACCACAACCCCACCAGTTGAGGCACCATCTGCAACCACAACAACTCCGCCTAAACCTGTACCAACCACCACTGAAGAAGAAGGATCCGGCGAAACCACAACCCCACCAGTTGAGGCACCATCTGCAACCACAACAACTCCGCCTAAACCGGTACCAACCACCACTGAAGAAGAAGGATCCGGCGAAACCACAACCCCACCAGTTGAGGCACCATCTGCAACCACAACAACTCCGCCTAAGCCGGTACCAACCACCACGGAAGAAGAGGGATCTGGCGAAACCACAACCCCACCAGTTGAGGCGCCATCTGCAACCACAACAACTCCGCCTAAGCCGGTACCAACCACCACGGAAGAAGAGGGATCCGGCGAAACCACAACCCCACCAGTTGAGGCGCCATCTGCAACCACAACAACTCCGCCTAAACCGGTACCAACCACCACGGAAGAAGAGGGATCTGGCGAAACCACAACCCCACCAGTTGAGGCGCCATCTGCAACCACAACAACTCCGCCTAAACCGGTACCAACCACCACGGAAGAAGAGGGATCCGGCGAAACCACAACCCCACCAGTTGAGGCGCCATCTGCAACCACAACAACTCCGCCTAAACCGGTACCAACCACCACGGAAGAAGAGGGATCCGGCGAAACCACAACCCCACCAGTTGAGGCGCCATCTGCAACCACAACAACTCCGCCTAAACCGGTACCAACCACCACGGAAGAAGAGGGATCCGGCGAAACCACAACCCCACCAGTTGAGGCGCCATCTGCAACCACAACAACTCCGCCTAAACCGGTACCAACCACCACGGAAGAAGAGGGATCCGGCGAAACCACAACCCCACCAGTTGAGGCGCCATCTGCAACCACAACAGCTCCGCCTAAACCGGTACAAACCACCACGGAAGAAGAGGGATCCGGCGAAATCACAACCCCACCAGTTGAGGCGCCATCTGCAACCACAACAACTCCGCCTAAGCCGGTACCAACCACCACGGAAGAAGAGGGATCCGGCGAAACCACAACCCCACCAGTTGAGGCGCCATCTGCAACCACAACAACTCCGCCTAAACCGGTACCAACCACCACAGAAGAAGAGGGATCTGGCGAAACCACAACCCCACCAGTTGAGGCGCCATCTGCAACCACAACAACTCCGCCTAAGCCGGTACCAACCACCACGGAAGAAGAGGGATCCGGCGAAACCACAACCCCACCAGTTGAGGCGCCATCTGCAACCACAACAACTCCGCCTAAACCGGTACCAACCACCACGGAAGAAGAGGGATCCGGCGAAACCACAACCCCACCAGTTGAGGCGCCATCTGCAACCACAACAACTCCGCCTAAACCGGTACCAACCACTACGGAAGAAGAGGGATCCGGCGAAACCACAACCCCACCAGTTGAGGCGCCATCTGCAACCACAACAACTCCGCCTAAACCGGTACCAACCACCACGGAAGAAGAGGGATCCGGCGAAACCACAACCCCACCAGTTGAGGCGCCATCTGCAACCACAACAACTCCGCCTAAACCGGTACCAACCACCACGGAAGAAGAGGGATCCGGCGAAACCACAACCCCACCAGTTGAGGCGCCATCTGCAACCACAACAACTCCGCCTAAACCGGTACCAACCACTACGGAAGAAGAGGGATCCGGCGAAACCACAACCCCACCAGTTGAGGCGCCATCTGCAACCACAACAACTCCGCCTAAACCGGTACCAACAACTACGGAAGAAGAGGGATCTGACGAAACCACAACTCCACCAGTTGAGGCGCCATCTGCAACCACAACAGCTCCGTCTAAACCGGTACCAACCACGACAACCTTACCTCAAACAACTACACCCATTCCTTGTTACTGGACCAACTGGACCAGTTCTGACCGGCCTAAACTCCCTTATAGAGATGACGATGAAACATTTGAGCATTTAATTGAAAATGGTTATGAAGTATGTCCTTCACCAGTGAAAATCAATTGTAGACCCGTCGGTGGTACAGTAGAAGATTTTGAAAAAAATCAAGAATGGCAAGAAGTAACCTGTGATGTTGAAACCGGACTATTGTGCTTGGGTTCTGAACAGACAGTCCACCCAGTATGTGAAGATTATGAAATACAACTCTATTGTTGCCCTGAATCTCCAAGTCAATCCCAGTCACAGAGTCAGTCTCAGTCCAATAGCCAGCAAGAGGTGGATTCTATTGAAAAACAAATCCAAAGCATTTTAGATGAACTTCAAAATGGAGAAACGCCATCAACTGCACAACATCTTTTCCCAGGAAATGGAGGCGGACAATCACAATCTCAGATTCAGGTTGACGGAAATGGCGGCATTCAGTTGCAGGGACAACACCAAATTATGCAAAATATTCATGAATTGAACAGCGAGGAACAAAAAATTGACAGCAGTCTTCAACAATTGATTGGAAAGTTAAATTCTGGGTCGCTAGATTCCGGTAGTGAAACAGAACAAGTCCAAGCGCAACAACAAGTGCAGCAGCAAATTCAGAGCATAAATCACGAGATGCAACAGGTACTGTATGTCAAGAAAAAGTTTTAATAATTTACCAAAAAAAAACATTTTGACTGTAATTTTTTTAACTATATTTTTTAGCAATCAGAATTACAACACGACACAGATTCGAGTATTGATCAGCAAATCAAGTCAGTCTTAGATAGCATCAACTCAGAAAATTCGGCAAAATTGCCTGCCGCTTTACCAAAGCAAGCCCACAACGTTGTCAATCAACTTAGTGAAAACGCCGCAAATGAAATTGAAAGTGATCAGGAAATGAATGCTGACATACAGGTGAAACACTGATGAAATATAGCGTACGATACGTACATACATACGTACGTATGTACGATTGTGGTTGTTGATAGAGGAATTCTAAACTTAATATTTAATTTCCTATGTCACAGAGTGCCATCCATAATCTCTTGCAAACCAATTACAACGCTGAAAGCGCCCATTTACAAACTTTGCACGATAAAACGATTAGTGAACTGCAAAATCTTGAACACAACGAAAATCATTTATTACAAGAGGTACACAGCATTTTTCTAAAATTAGATTTATATAATATCTTTCTTAAGTCAATTATCATTTGGTATGCAAAAGGTAAGATTAACTTAGTTCTTCTTGATTTCGTAGGAACAAGGTAGGCTAAATCAACTGGAGAGTATCAATTCAAACGAATACGCTGCGCTTGGGAACGTCGTTGGAAATCATGTTCAGAGCCAGCAACAGAGGCAAACGCAGTCTCAGTCTAAACGTTCCGAACTAGAAAGAGAAATTGAAGAGTTGGCTGAGCAGTGGTAGACAAGTTATGTTAAACTTAAGTCGAATGTTTTAATGTTGTTAGTTTTAAGCTATAGTTATCGCTGAACTGTAGATTACCAGCTATTTTTGCGCAATACTGTGTGGTTTCACACTAACGGCCAATGCGGATGGTTATTAACTTAACATGGTAGCTTAATTGTTGTGCTTATATAGAGAACTGTACTCCTGGCATTAGTTACCATGATTTTTTCATACACTTTCCGAATTAATAATATTTGTTAGAAATACCGCTATGAATACGTTTGTGTCTTTTATCTAAATTTGCACATTTGGTTTTACCGCTTATTTTGTTTGCTGACATGAATATTTGCACTTTTTAATAGTTTGCAGCAAGTAATGGTGCATAATTCCAGTTAATTCCAAAACTAAATGTATTTATTTGATGAAATTTAATAAAGTAGCTTTCTGCAATCGCATGGTCGAAGAAGGTAGGTAGACTATTATCCATCTCGGATTCCCGGTTTGCATCTTTTGAAGTGTGTTTGTAATAACTGCAGGCTACTAATGCCTTTCTATAGCATGAAGATCAGATAAAATTCCTGAAGTCTCAGTAAAGTATATGGGCGTATTTAATTTGTGGTTTCGGGTCGGCCTGAAAGTGTTCAATATCGAGTTCGTTGATCATTGTTTGTGTGTTAATTAAATTAATATACGATTTGATGAACAATTCAATAACCGATAATTAAATAAGATTGGATAAATAAACGCAACTGATAGAAATTCACAATAAAAAAACAATCAATTACTGACCAACGTAACTGCCAAAATATGTTACAACGCACAATATAACGAAGGCATTTAATGTTTGCAACATTGCACGATATAAAATTGAAGCGTTTCATTTGTAGTACGGTACCTCGAGCAGCGACTAAGTTTATAAAGTCAGACACGAAAACAAAAACAAAGGATAAAAATAATAATAAATTTTACAACAAATCTGCAACAAACACACGAGTTAACAAGCACCATTGGCGATAAGAACAGTAGCCGTAGGTTTTCAAAACGTTGTGGGTCGTGCTCACAGTGAAAGGCAAATATAAATTTAAAACGTACTCAATCGAATCATTCTGGAAATACAGTTTAAAACAGATACAAAAAAGCTTTAATACATCACTCCTGAACTGAATCAAACTACTGTATAGCCAATAAATATGTTTCGAACACAAACTCATCGGACCAAAGGCAATCAAAGATAAAATACACAACCGTCAACCGTAATAATCATTTTTTATGCGTCCGCATAACGTCAATGCAATAACCGTCCTCTAATTCCAAATCCTCTGATGTGCGAGAACCATCGATACGTTCACCATCAAAGAAAAACCGCAACTTTGTTAATTCGTGATTTATGGCAGTGGCATACTTTGTCATGGCGATATCAAACGGTTCATACTGCAAATAAAAATAGACCATGAATATAAACAAACACAATTTTGTCATTATTATATTCTTGTCGCTCCATTTGTCAGACAAGAAGTTTGAATTCAACTGACCTTATTGATGCAGTAGGTTTTTTTAATTTTCTCAAATTTACATTGAAAGTGTATATTGATGCAATTAGCGTAGGTAGTTTCCTTTTGTGCTTCCTTCAGTACTTTTTCATCCATTAACACACCATCTAAAACAAGAAACAATGCATTTTATGAAGAAAAAACTTTATAGATAACACATTGATTACAAATTAGTGTTTCAGATCTAAAGGCATCACATTACTTTTGATCATAAAACTATTTATGACAACCAACACAATTTAAATGACTATGCTATAGCATTTATCTTCGTATACCGATGAAGTCAGCAACCGATAAACCAAGACTTTCAGGGGTGTCAGTCTCATGAATTCTTTGATCATGCAGAGTTAAAAGAAAATGCTTTTCCATATGGTTGGTTTCTTCAGATAGCTTGCAAAACACTTCTTTGAATGGGCAAGTCTATGACAAAAAAGGATTTCAAAAAATTAACATAGACAAAATGTTCAAGTGAAACTCCTTTTACCCATTTCCCTGAATAATTTCTGTATTTAAATAACAAATGGTCAAATGCAAATGTACCTCTGCTAGAAAAACAAAAGTACATCTCGCTGACTTACCTTTAACACTGGGTATTTATAAACATGTGACTGAAATCTTATTTTTACCATCATGTATGAATGTGAATTTGTTGGTGACGTTTCCACAGACTGTACATCCTGGTTTATTGATTGGTTAATA
This sequence comes from Clavelina lepadiformis, assembly GCF_947623445.1. Lineage (NCBI taxonomy): Eukaryota > Metazoa > Chordata > Ascidiacea > Aplousobranchia > Clavelinidae > Clavelina > Clavelina lepadiformis. The sequence continues at coordinate 11,716,427 of NC_135240.1, read as the reverse complement.
GAATCATTGCGAGTTTTCAGAAGTACAGATGCGACGTTACTAAAATATATACGGAGCAATGTAAGTTATAAAGTTCTATAGCTATACACTGACCACTGTTATTTATAGGAAAATCAGAAACAGATCCAAGAGGAGGCCGTTGAAGATTCATTTTTTGCTATACTTTCCAGCTAGTCATAGATTTAATTACATTAGCTCTGCAAATTTTGTTAAAACCATGATTGTCTCACTATTACGCTAAGATGTAAAGACTTTAATTACAATGTGTTAACATGGAAATTTCAGTTGACTTGACGCAAGTCACAGCCACAGCATTAATCAAGAAAGTGACATCAATGTACGTAAAATCAGGGCAATTTCATGTTTGGCCAACATAGAATCACAACTTTTGTCGAAAACTACACACCAACGCTTTGCTAAGATAAACACCGTTTTCAATGAAATTACTAAACCTGCGTAGTGGTTTGGTTTTGTCAGCCTAGGTTTAGGTTTTGTCATGGTTGGTACTTTAGCTGCCACCAAAGCAATTGTGGACAACTTACATTGATCCATCCATTACATGATCCAAAATGAAATGAAACGGACATGTCTGGCCAACGAAATTTGTCTAGTTCTTAAAATTTCTTAAATTTTTGTATTGAAATATTCCATTAGTTTTGCAGTGTAATTATTAAAACGTTCCCCATAATGATTTCCTGGATCCGTACCTGAACAAATAACAACCAACCAACTGGATATAATGAAATTACCATAACAACTTATTTCTCTTTCTTTTTATACTTTTACTTTGCTTCTTTACTGATGCTGAGCTTCCTTCATCAGGTGGTGGAGTTAATGGTGCGGCTTTCACTGGACTTCTTGTTATTGTGCAATAATAAAAAAATGCAAGTTATTCACTCATTTTACTTTGTCACTAGCTCAGTGGGGATAAAAAAGCAGTGTTAGTTACAAACAGCAGGTATTAATATATGGGGGAAAATGACAATGCCTTGAAGGTTTAAAGCAGTGGTTCTCAACCCCTGGGTCGCCATACGTTGGTTTGGGTTGCCGTTGCCAATTAAACTAGTCCAGAAAGCCATTCGATAACTGAGTACCTTACTCTATTCACTGCATATTGACGTCATAGTCCATCGTTGCGGAAACACAAGTGAAGAAGCATGGTGATGATTATTTGCTGTGAGACTTTAGATTATCTACGTTCGAGTCAAGGCTAAATATTTGTAAATACCAAATTTTGGCGCTGAAAAATTTGGGTCACCCCAGCATCGCTATTTAATATTTGGGTCGCTGCAAAAAAAGGTTGAGAAGCACTGGCTTAAAGCATGCATAAAAATTATGGTGTTGACTTGCTGGTGACAACTAACACGGCTACTAAACCCTAATGTCTGTTCAAACTAACAGTCTAAATGTTAAAGCAGATTAGTCAAATATTCATATTCGATTATGGCATATATGCAGATCTTACAATTATTAACAATACATACAAGTCACCAACAATTTGCACATCGTCATCATCTGAAAAATTGTTGGAACTGTCCAGGTATAAAAGAGTTGTATCAGTGATTTTCTCTTTACTAGCTGTCCTAAATTTTGAAATAGACGGCCCTTGTAAATCTAAAAATTTTAAAGTTTACTGGAAATAAATTTTTAATACAGTATAAGGCATATCACTTTTAGAAAACATACAATATAATCAAAGATTTTATAATCACATTTCCTCAATAAGATTATAACGCCCATCAATAAACCCTTTAGGGGCTACACCAGAGGTAAAAAACAGCCCAGGACCCTTCTTTCTGGCCGCTATGGAGAGAAAACAAAGGAAAAAACATGCATAGGCTTCAGGTCCAGCACGAAACCGGCCGGAAATTTGTGAAACGTTTTGCTATTATTGTTTAAGTACGGCAAAAAGCGAGGAAATCGAACATGTAGGAGCCTTACTCCGGCCAGCAAAGCAAAACCAGCAAGCAAGCATTGATGCGACCTCCTAAATTTCAAATTAAAAGCTCTTGTGACATAAAAATTACCAATCTGACGTAATATGCAACATATAGGCTAGGACTAGGTCGTTGTGATTATGCAATGTGTAAGCGAATTGAACTACACAATGATGTAGCCTACCTCGGGATAGCGCATAACAACAATGATAAATTTTGGAAATAAACACGCTAAGGTAATGTCTCAAGGTTTATGGTTGAGCATTAAATTTTTAAAACGGGCTATTTCGCTGTACGTACATTACGTGACCTGGTATTAAAGGTTGTCGCTTTAGCAAGGACAATTACTGGTGTACAACGATATTATTTCAATCAACGGGAGGTAACAAAAATGCTTTGGAGCACAGCAGATGAACACACAATAAGTTGTATGTGGAGTAGCAGACGAAAACAATTACAGTAAAAGAAATCTTTTTAACAAAGGAAAGGAGCCATCTAGCTGTAATCTAGTATGTATATTACTGCATAAAATTTCACTGATTGATCCAGAATTTATTCATACTTAATACGTACTAATATAATTATATAAACTAAGACATGTTTTCATAAAATTTCAATCAACAGTATAGATGTGTTACCCTTTATTTTTTCAGGAATAGCTGTTTCTTGATTAACTTTTTGAATTGATGGCATTACTTTATGAGAATAAAGATTAACATCTGGCTGATCTTCGCTAATAACCCTTTTTCGGCGTCTGACACGCTTCCTTAACTGCGGTATTTCTTCTTCACTGGAGCTCATTTTGCAGCTTTACAACAATACAGTAATGTTTTAGAAGCCCTCTGTTGTTTATCTTGCAAGAAATATTTTATTTTACTATTTGGCAAAGCAGTATGTGACAGATCTGTAACAATATCAATTTAAATAAAATTTAAAAACGTTTTCCAATCAATCAGAATGTTGTTCGTCCTAAAAAAATCTTATTTTCTTTAAATACACTAGTAAACAGCTCATCAGATCCACCATTTACTACAGGAAGAACCAACAAAAAACGGTATAATTCCATTTCACCAATGTCCATTTTAAATAATACTTAAAGTAACAAAACCAATCTTTAGTGTATGGTGGTACAAGCTACAAGATAGTGGCACCGATCCAGAACAATCCACGTAAATTTTTAGATAAACCTAACCTACACTAACTGCAATTACCCGAAAACCAATGAGTGTTAAATTACAGTAACAAGCTACAAACATACCAACATACAATTATGCACTAAAATAAGTTTTACGAATTTTTAGAAATGCAGGCTTGTGGTGTAGTCATGATGGACAGTCATCAAACGCCAGAATCAGGAATTCGAATGTGAAGAGCTAGATTTCAAAACACGAGTATCAGCATTTATCATCATTATTCCCTTACAACATGAACATTTTTTGTTTGATTTATTGATGGTAAAATACCATGTCACACAGCAGGCTACAGTGAAATATGTCGACCTATGTTGTATGCAACATGCTCGACAACAATTTATAGGGCGATGCTGAAATTAGTTATAATTGACAATGGTGGTGCTAGCCAATGGTAATATTGGATAATGATGGTAGTAGGCAATCACAGTAACGGTTAATGATAGCAGTCAGTGCTTTCATTCCAAAAACAAGGCTTATATTTTGTCGTTTTGGTATTTATCAATTAGTATTGTTTATTTTGCAAATTGTGTTTTGCACAAAAAGCGACTTCAACATAAAAAAACTTCTCAGCGTTTTTTATCATCAGAGTCAAATTCAAAACCGTAAGTTTACAAACAGCCCAAACAAAGCCACACATTAGTCAGACAAACAGCAAAGTTCAAGGAATTAAAATAATTTCTGGTATGATGACATGAAATTGTTACTAACAACAACAGCTACCAACGTTGCGTGTTTGTGATAACTTCCATTAATAAAAGCAGCTCGGTAACTACTAGAGAGCGGAAATGTCGTACGACATTTTCTTTAACAAGAAAGTAGCACGTACGTAGTACAAAAATAAGCATTCTGTTATGTGATAATGGAATAAGTAGCCACTCGTAAAAAATTCTTTATTGCAAGCTTCAGTAGAGTATTAAAAATAGCTGCTTTCAGGAAAAAATTAACTAACTAGTATAAATATTTTCAAGTATTGAATATGCTAAGACAAAATAATACCAAATCACTCATATCACTGGTCAACAATTTTTTTTGTTGCATGAGATTTTTTAATTGATTCTACACAATCTTGGGATGCTGATTTCAAATCTGCAATCAGTTTCTTTATGCATGCTCTAGTTTTCATGCAATCGAAAATTTAAATTTTTTCGTTTCTGGCTCATATTTAGTGTGTGTTGTCTGTATGGTACAGTACCAGTGTTTCAGATAGAAGCTTTCAGCTCTTTTAAGTTGTAGCCTACTGCTGTTTAAGGGCGTTTGAAGAAGCTAAGCAATTTGATTATAGTGAGGTATTGCGGATAGATGCTGTAGGATAGGTTATAAGCTCTATTTTACACTCGTAAATGCAAAAATAAACCTGATTCATTTTGTTATATCAGTGGTGTGTACACACTTTCTCGTCAAAGACGAAATATAACATTGTTCGTGAAACGTGCCTACAGAGCTTACTTTGGCATCCATCTTGGCGATCAAGATAAGAAATGGTCTCCACATATTGTGTGCCATAACTGCGAAGAAATGCTCAGAGACTGAACAAAAGGAAAGCGGAAGAGTCTGCCTTTTTGCATTCCAATGGTGTGGCGTGAACCCCAAGATCACACGACTGACTGCTACTTTTGCATGGTAAATATAAAAGGTGTTGGCAGGAAGAGCCGACTAATGCTTTCTTATCCAAGTATACCATCAGCTATACGACCTGTTCCGCACTCTGATAGATTCCCTCCTCCAGTCTTTAGTGGTTTTACATTTTCTGAAGATGAGGAAACTGAATCGGAAAGGGAAGAGGTTATGGAAATGGAGTATAAAAGAACAGATACAGAATCTGAACACTCTTCTGGTGAAACCAGAGTAGCTGTTCAGCAGTTTAATCAATCAGAACTGAATGACTTAGTACGTGATTTAGATTTGTCCAAGCAAGAAGCTCAGCTCTTAGCCTCCAGACTCAAGGAAAAACAGGTTCTAGATCAATCTGTAAAGGTTTCCTTTTTTCGAAATGGAGAAGAACTCTTTCTTCCCTATTTTTCAGAGGAAAATATGCTGGTATATTGCAACGATATACCTGGTCTTCTCGAACAACTGGGTATCTCCTCGTATGATCCAGAACAATGGCGATTGTTTTTGGACAGTTCCAAGCGCAGCCTCAAGTGTGTCCTTTTACACAATGGAAATGTTTATGAAGCTGTTCCAGTTGGTCACTCCACTGTCTTAAAGGAACGGCATGATGACATTAGAATTGTTATGGATTTGCTCAGATATCATGAGCACAACTGGATCATTTGTGTTAACCTCAAAATGGTTAGTTTTCTGCTAGGTCAGCAAAGAGAATACACTAAATTTCTATGTTATCTATGCATGTGGGACAGCAGAGCACGTGAAAAACATTGGACACAGAAGGAGCGGCCCTTACGTGAAACATTTCAAGTTGGCATGCCTAATGTAACACACAACCCAATCGTAAGCAGAGACAAAATTGTTTTTCCGCCCCTGCACATCAAACTAGGTCTCATGACACAGTTTGTTAAAGCTCTAAATCCTGACAATGAATCCTTTCATCATCTTTTTTACACTTTCCCTGCTTTGTCATATGATAAAATTAAAGCAGCAAACTCAAAAAGCGTACAAACGCAGAAGTTATTGGATTGCCATCATTCTTTTCAATGTCATTTTGCAAAAAAAACTCGCTTATTACATGTATTTTACCAGCAAAAATGTTCTTTGTTACATTTTTTCAAACATTTGGTGCCTAATTGTCTGTAAATACAAATGCTAGTGGTAACACAATAATTTCTGGGAACCTATTTTTGTTTTGAGGTTGGTTATTCGACTATAAGCAAGAACGTCATTTGACAAATCATGTAATTTTCAGAAAATTTGAATTTAGTAAAGAAAAAATAAAAAATCTCAATTTGCAAAAAATCTAGACCTTGCAGAAAAAAACTAAGGTCAGATTCGGATTCAGCACCCCCAAATTAGGTAAGAACAAGTGTTGGTAGAAATGCAACAAAATTTTTGTTGACCAGTGTATATTTTTACCAACAATGTAGACCTTTAGAAGTCTTTAAGTAGTGACTTTAATGCACGATTATTAGTTAGAAATTTAGAACCTGTAGCGCAGGCCTGGCCAACCCGCGGCTCTTTGCCCGGTATTATGCGGCTCTTTCGTTCATATTGAACCTCCGAAAGAGAGCACATTTTACCCATTTTAGGCAGATAAATAATACAAAAAAGTAATCTCTACTGGCTAATGTTTGATATTTGCTAAATAATGACTGATTACATCAGATTTCGACCCAGAATAAAGATGATGAAACTGTAACAATATCTGATGCAGTATTATGACGCAATAAGAAATAGCGTCATAAATCATAATGTTTATGATGTGGCTCTTTGTCTCTGACTGGTTGGCCACCCCTGCTGTAGCGGAAAGTGTAGCATCTTAGTCTCAATCACTACAGTTTTGTCATACCGTTATGTTCCTTTTAGAGCAGGGTTATTCAACGGCAGGGGGCGATATTGTCCATCAAGGGGGAAATTGTGACAATTTTTAAAGTTGGGGGGCAGTTTTATTTTACAATGGGATAGAAGACGTTGTTTCCATTGTCTTCCAAGTTGTGATTTCATAATTATGTATCTGGTATTTACAGCGCTATTATTGCATAACGTCATACTTGCTTTGTTTCTGTTTGATCTTTTTTGTGATAATTTCAAAGCATATTATATATCGCAAGAAACAAATATATTTGTAAAAAAAAAACACAAGGGCACTTTTGATCCAAAATTCCGAAAGGATGTGATTTCACAAAAAAAGGATAAAAACCACTGTTTTAGAGAGTAAATTGATTATTACAAACAATCTATTATTATTTTTGTGGTACAATGGATTGTATCATTATCTGGTCAGAAACCATAATAAAACACTAAGAAAAATGCATAGCCTAATTTATTTATGCTATCCGATAAACCAACTACGCAATTGAGTACAGACTTTGGAAGCAACTTGGTATATTTCACTTCCTGGTCAAAGTGATCAAATTGATAAAAAATAATATTAACAAACTAAGCATACAACTCAAAACAAAAACAAGCATGTTTCAAGACTATTCCAGAAGCACCCAATCAAATGATGTCACAGTTAAAGTAGCTGGGGCCAAGTGTACATATGCATCTTATAACTGTGCACTTCTGCACTACAAACTCCAAGTTTCTTCTCTTCTTATAGCCTATAGTAATAAGCACATTAATATTTTTAAAGACATTTTTCTTCAAAATAAGCATTAATCTTAAAAATAAGCACACAACGGTCACCCTGTAGGGTATGGCAGTTTTCGCCGAGATCTCGGGTGTGCAGAAGAAAATTTCCTGTGTACATTTCGACTATTGACTGTACAAACGCCGGACGGCACAAAGCTGCCCGGCGTTTTTGCAGGCAACGTCCGGCCCTGCACAATAAAAATTTGGGAAAAAATCAGTGTTTCCAGTTTTTAGAGATAGTGGTTTCAAACACTAATCTCAGGTGTACTCTTACCATTCTCTGCAGTCTGGCCTGTAGGCCTATATAGGCTAAAACAACAGCACGAGCACTCTAAAAACATCTCGTCTAGATCATGCCGTTCCAAAATACACACCAATGCAATGCGCTTCATTCTAATCTATAGCATCCGAGTTTATTTTTAATAGCCTCGCAAGCCGTAATTTGTTGTTACAATTAAACATTATTGTTTTTTTCTGGAAAACTTGTTAGGGTTGCCACACGTCCGGATTTCCCCGGACATGTCCGGAATTTTAGTGTTCAAACTGCGTCCGGGGGGGAATGCTAAAATATGCTTAAATGTCCGGAATTTTTTTAAATTGTTTGTTGCGTTACGGGTAATAATTTCATTGTTACGTCATAAACGACAATACAGCGCTCTATTTGGGATACAATGATACATGGATGAGTGGAGCTGGGCTAGTAGCTGAAGGCCTTATATCTTGGTCGATATTGCAAAATTTAGATTCTAAATTTTAGAACATGTCTGAAACGATAAGAGCGTATATTCGCTGAAGAAAATTATAAAGCAGTGAAAGCAGTAAAAAAATAGCTCAACAAGAAGTCTGTTGCAGACCAAATGAGAATACCAAGGAAATTGTCGTTTGTTTAATGCTTAATGATTTCGAAGTGGGGCGCGGGTTTTGTTCGCACCGTCAAGGTGGGGCGCCTCTCCATAAGGTTTAGAACCCCTGTTCTAGTTGAAGATGCGAGCCGAATATGTTAAGTGGTAAAATTTAATTTTGTTATTGTTTTACTGTAGAATATGGCTAAGCGAAAATGTAAATTCACGGATGAAATGCAAGCAAAACATCCATGCTTCAGAAAGGGTAGAAATGAATGGGAAGCAGAGTGTTTAGTTTGCAAACCGGGAACATACATCTCAGTTTCACACAGACAGACAATGTGTTTATACCTCATTTTAAAAACCGCTAGTGGGCACTAAGAGTGTCCGGGTTTTAGGCCACGAAAATATGGTAACCCTAAACTAGATGCTAAACACTATATTAATTATGATATTAGCCTAGCATAGGTCTACTTTTGATTCCTGTTTTAAACGTGCCTGGCTGTTTTCATAATTAACGGTTAACCAAGTGACAAATGCCATCATGCAAGTGGGCCCCAAACATAGACATTGTGCATATAAGATATTTATGGCGCCAAATTCCATAGAAATCCCAAGATAAGTAATGCGAACGAAAGAAGTTAGGTCAATAAGTTTTATATGAACCAAAAATACAAATTTTAGCTCCAATGCAGGCTACCCTAAACATATGAACTAGAGCAGTGGTTCTCAACCGGGGGTCCGCGAAACGTTTTCAGGGGGTCCGTGAGAACTTCGAAATTTGCAACATAAAGTACGAGTTTTTAAAAAGTTTTTGCTGTTTATCATTGCTGTTTGGAATAGGCTTGAACATTTGCTTAATTGCCTATTGTGATAGGACAATACAAAAGCTTATTGAGATTTATCACCCGCAGGGAAGGCCTATTGTGATGCAATAGATTGCGGATTATACGAGAAGACAGCTGGATACAGTGATTTTAAGTTGCTGGAGATTGCACATAATCGCTTTCTCAGTTTCTGCTCTCGTTCATATAAAATCGAAGGCACGTAACCAACTAAATGTTGAAGACGACATGCGACTATCGATTTCGAAAACACAACCCCGTATTTCAAGACTTGTTTCTAATATGCAACAGCAAAACTCCCATTAAGTGTATTCGCTTTGAAATAAATAAAAATATCCGCATAGTTTGATGTTATTTTGATTGAATAGCGCAGTTGTGCACCAAGACTATTAAGTAAAACTAAGCAAAGAAACATTTAAGTGCAGTCTCAGAACCCTTAGTTTGCTTAAACTTCAGGGGTCCGCCAACTGCTTTGACAGCACCAAAAGGGGTCCGCCAAGATCAGAAGGTTGAGAACCACTGAAACTAGAGGTTATACCCCACTGAAAAACAACACCAGCCGTGCTTGGTATAACGGTGGACTACTACACTTTTTAACCATTACATAGAAGTAGAACGTCCAACAAAATCATGAAAATTTTAACATATACGAGTCCTTACGAGGCCACACACTACCGAAAAAAGACCCTTGTTTGACGGTGCCCAACTGAGTAGCTAAATGCGATAGAAACCAAAGCATGACTTGACCAGTAAAACCACATTTGAGCTATAGAGACAAAATATCCTCTACACTTCTACAGTCTACATTACATTACCGCACAGACAACTTTTGTAGTATAAGGCTAAAAAAAATAAAATCTGTCTTCATAGCGGTTATAATTAAAACACAAACATTAGTTCAAGCGAATTTTATTGAAACACCAATCAATTAATCTTCGTCTTCTTCCTCATCTTCGTCATTGTTGATTTGGAAGTAGCGTAACTCATAGTTTTCCTTTGTTGAAGCAACAACGCGAAGCCAATCACGTAGGTTGTTTTTCTTCAAATACTTCTTGGTCAAGTATTTCAGATATCTGTATATCAGGATTACGTTCAAAGAAATTCACTAAGTACTACTTCAAAACAAAGTTTGGTACCACAAACCTCTTTGAAAAGGGAATCTCACAGGTCACCACAACCTTGTTCTTTAATGTTTCGATTAACACCTGCTGACCAAGATTGTTTGTCTTTCCATTCACTTTAATTCGATCTTTGAGGAATTGCTCCTAAACAGACAGGAAAACACAAGTGTTCCCGTAAATAAGGCACTAGGGAAGAGGACCCTAGCGCAATTCATTAGTCACAAGTTCACAACTTTAAAAGCAACGTTACAGCAGTAACTTAGAAATTAAAAGAAACATTTTGAGTGATAAGTTTATAGTTATGTGTATAAGTTTTGCTTATATTTAAAGTTCAGATGTCACTTATGAACACTGTAATACTAATAAGTTTTAAGTATAAGTTTAAAAAAATAACTGTAGTTACGTTTCTTACAAAATTAGAGGCGTCCATGATGCCATCTTCAACAGGATGAGTACAATCTAGAGTAAATTTTTTTGTGGCAGTCTTCTTTTTCTTGCCTTTGCCTTTAATGGCAGGTGTTTTCTTCACAGCCTGAAAAAGTTAGTATTTGCTGAAAAAAGAAATTCGCACACTTCTACGCAGCATATGGTAAGTGTTACTATCTCGTAGAACGGTAATTTGACTGTTTTCAACCAATTTAAATTTCATGTAAAATCTTACATATGTACAGAAAAATGATTACTTTCACAAGAATATTCACTGTACTCACACCATAGTTCTAGTATTAGCATCTATTTTACGGCGGAAAATATACTATTGAATCGATTTTAATGGCTGTATTTATCCTATAGCATCTTTTAACCCCTAGTTTGTGGCCCTAAATTGGGTTTCCAAGCTGAGGTTAGTGTTGACTAATTTTCTTTGATGGAAAGTCAAAACAAGGTAGCAAAACGTGACCAATTTGGCCATGCGTGGGTCATCCTATTCCACACAAGGTAATCGCCAGTACAGCAATAAAATAGTGACAGGCTGCTAGCTAAAGTCAAAGTTTATCACCATGGTTGTGGTTACTATCATTGCCGTTACATTTGTGACCATTGGATCAGCATGCTATAGCCTTGATTGCATTTTATTTGATACCCTTAACTTGCCTAGCTTTTTCGTTCTTCTGTTTGTTTCAAGCTTTTAAAATATATACACAACATTATTAAGTTTTCATAACAGCACATTGCAAAATCATGTTGTGTGCAAATTTCATTATGCGTTAATATGAAGAAAAAACTAGGCAAGCAAATCGGATTACTGCATTGCAAAAACAAAATATTTGTCACACTTGCTTTTTTGTGCTTGCCACAGCGGTAGATTTAAACAATGAACAACCACCAGTGAAATACGCTCTAAACATTCTGCGAATATCATTTAAAAAATCATAGACAACCAAATAAATTTTATTGGGAAAGGGACTGTTGTTGAATCTGAAATAAACTCAATGGTATGACTGATGCCAAGCTGAATGATACTAATATATACCGTTAACGGTTGTTTAAATATAAATATCCATAAAGAGCAGTTTTCCAATAAAATATGAAACTGTGAAGTATTGTAAAACTGTGGTTCTTTCCATACATACATACTACAATGACTAAGCTTAGCATCAAAAAAGTATAAAAAAGACGAAGTGACTATTTTGCTAGCGTCTGTTGACCAAAGTTGTAGAATAACAATACGGTAACTGGCAGATTTTCACGAATGGGTTAATGGCTCTTGTTTTATACGGTAAGTAGGCATTGCTGTGGTTAATGTTGGGGCTTGTATGTTACAGGTGTCAGTTGTGATTCTTACCGTTGATTTATTTCTGTTTTTTACTTTAATTTAGGCTGATAGTCATGAGAGGTGAGAGATTGGGTCGAAGGGGATTATAGTTTTAAATTCATTTAGACTTTGACAAAACATGTGAATTTTAGTTGAAATATAGCATTGATTTTAACTCAGACTGCTTTAGTAACTCAATCAAGAGAATTAAGAAATTGGGCCAGAGGGAATTAGTTTTAGGTTAATGCACACTTTGGACAAAAAATAGGCCTATGTGGTTCTCAGTTGAAATAAGCAAACATTTTTAATTCACTGACTAGCTTGGTTGCCGTTTACCGTTTTTCCTACTTAAGTAAGCGGTGCTGGTAAAATAAGTGTCTACTTTATCGGCCGCCGTTTACCGAAGTAGCTTTTTCCAAATTCGGTAACTGGTTGCCGTTAAAATAGATGCTGCCTGAAGCAAAAGAATAAAAATTTTAAGCCTTGTATAACCGTCAATATTAATAAACACTATTTACCATCAAAGCAGTCTAAATGCCTCTGTCTTCAAATAAGCAAACGCACAAATTACAAACAATTTTACTTCCACAAAATTACTTACTGCAGTCATCTCAGAGGTCTTCTATGAAAAGAACGTGGTTTGCAAATTATTTGGTGACGTAGAAACCGTCTCAGAATATTTTTTATTTATCCCGCAGGGTATCAAACAAAAGTAGGAAATGTTACTTTTTCACATACTGTAATTGTAAAAGTTTCCTCCTGGTTTTTTAGTGTAATAATTTTTCTTAAGGAATCTAATATTAAACTATTTTATCGTTTTAGTTTGTAAATTATTAACTATTCCATAATTTATAAAGTTGCGTAATTGGGCTTTTATGCATAAATGTCCTTCATACAATTTTATAATGTCAAAGTGAAAGTATTTTGCTCAAAAACAATCCTACATTAAGGTAGTTTTATTCAATGATACTTATTTTATGTATTCTTTTTTAAGTTGAGGTTGCTTGATTGCGTTTGCTTCAATTGTTTTAGTTAGGGAGATAGGAGCTTCTAGCTAACAATTCATGGATTGTTTACATACGGGGAACCCCGTAGTCGAAAGACAAAGATGTTAAGGGCGACCAGTAGCGTTTGGTTTCGTTTTTTTTTTATGAGTATCGTATTACTGTATTTGTCTTTCGTCATTAACTATGCAGAGCGAAAGTTAAATGCTAACCGTTGTAACTATAGCAAAATAAAATTGGCAAAATCCGAGGGCTAAAAATATGCATGATGGCAATAATGGAGTTGTGCTATGAGATGGTAGGCTAGGTTAGCATGGCCCACTAAACCCACAAAGTAGTTACTAACTTTAACGAAATTAAAACCAAAATCACAAACAACGAAACAACTACACTATTGATAAAATGTACAGGATATGTTCCCTAACATTGAAAACACGGATTTACCCCACTGATATACAGCATTGAAGCGATTTTCAATCATCGGTTGCTTGGACACACCACCTGCTCATCTGTTTAAATGCGCTTTTTCAACTTATGTTTAAAGAAATTAACTAAATATGGACTTAGTGACCGTGCTAGTTGTTACCAGTGATTATTACCTTGATTTTTGAGCACGTTTTAAGCCTTTTCGACTTTGCCACCTTTTCCTCTTCATTGGCGCATGCTAGTAGCAACTGGCTTGATATATCAATACCACCGTGCTTTTGATGAAAAATAAAATGATTGATTCATTGATATTAACTGCTGAAATAAATCTACAAAGTGACATGGTTTGATGTAAGTGACAATGAATATCTTGAGTGCACAACAAATGAATGTTTAAAGAAAACCGCACAAAAGAAACTTCATCCCAGGGACCGGAATCCCGTTTCCATGTGGAGGAGTATTTTGTATTGTATGGTATTGTTTATTTTTAGCCATTATCTGTGAGGAATAAAAGCTTTGATGCTAACCGTTGTAGTTACAGCACAATAAAAGCACATGCTCATGAACAGTTAACGAGCAGGAAAAATTGATTGAATTGTAAATTGAAAAAATTGAAAAATTGAGCCCAAGGGCTTAAACCAAGCAAGATAGCAATAATGCAATTGTTCTATAAGATGGTAGGTTGGCATGGCCACCAAACCCACAGGAGTAATGAAAAGATTAAATTTTGTCTTCATTTACCTCTCTGAATGACCACCTAATTAATTGTTTTGCTGTAAACTTGCAGTAGGATTGTTTCTGCTAAAAACTCTGTTGTTTCATCATTCATCTGGTCTAGTCCATGGGAAGCAACATGCCACTTTTAAAAACATTAAGTGAATATTACGATAATGCGATTAAAGATCGAGCAGGTGAGTTTGTGAAAAATGCAATTTTAGACTTCGTTTTATGCAGTAGTAACTAGTCCTCTAGTTGTCTGTTTTGTTTACGTGGTTGGTTTTTGGATGAAAGTTTAGATATGCATTGTTGGCCAAGCCTAATGCCAAACTAGAGCGTTTGGCCATTTTCAGCAAGAGATGCCAGCCTACTTGTACACCGGTCTGGTCGTACCCTTTTGGTTACCTGGAAAAAAGTGGGGTGATACGGCATTGCGCTAACTAATCTGTCGGCCATTGTTAGCAACCGATCACAGTTGCATTTTTACTGTTATCCACAAACTCATGCAATATTTAACGATGACGGATATGCTCAGAAATAGTTGTTTGTAACATGTTAGTGCAAGCATTTGGGGAAACAAGAAAATAAAGTGGAGTCAAAGAAAAATTTACAAACGTGTACAAGGCAAAAGATTTAAAAGATTTCGTTGTTTTACAATTTCCATCCTAGAGTGACCCTCGTACAGTATCAGTATTCAGGTCAATCACCATTCACAAGGCTACCTTGAATCACATGTGGTGACGCAAAAAAAGAAGCATGTAAATGGCAGGCTTGTGAGTGCATTGACCTGTGGCCATCGCATTCAGTGTGTAAACAAAGCTACATGTCATCGCAACAACGTTTGACACAAATAACGTTTTTCGTGAAAATTGCATCCAATGTGCAGGTTTAGTGATCGTGCTAGTTTTTACCAGTGATTATTACCTTGATTTTTGAGCACGTTTTAAACCTTCGACTTAGGTACCTTTACTAGGTTTTTTTTACATGCTGTTAAGATTTGAATTAGGTGGGCGCCTGTGCAGGAAGCTGATTGAAGCCAATCTTAATGCTTACCTAAAGTTATGCCGTTAAGCGTCTTGCCAAGTTAAACACAACTGGAGGCGGGGAAGTGATCCATTTATGACTTGCAAGCCAGGCTTGAAATTCAGAAGCCTGGGTCGAGATTACAGAGGTCATGGCTCGTATAAAATGGAGCCTGGGTCAAGATTATAGAGGTCATGGGTTCTATAGATTGAAGCCTGGGTCGAGATTGGAAGAGGTCATGGCTCGTATAAATTGAAGCCTGGGTCGAGATTACAGAGGTCATGGGTTCTATAGATTGAAGCCTGGGTCGAGATTGGAAGGGGTCATGGCTCGTATAAATTGAAGCCTGGGTCGAGATTACAGAGGTCAATCAGGTCATGGGTTCTATAGATTGAAGCCTGGGTCGAGATTACAGAGGTCAATCAGGTCATGGGTTCTATAGATTGAAGCCTGGGTCGAGATTGGAAGAGATCATGGCTCGTATAAATTGAAGCCTGGGTCGAGATTACAGAGGTCATGGGTTCTATAGATTGAAGCCTGGGTCGAGATCGGAAGGGTCATGGCTCGTATAAATTGAAGCCTGGGTCGACATTACAGAGGTCAATCAGGTCATGGGTTCTATAGATTGAAGCCTGGGTCGAGATTGGAAGGGGTCATGGCTCGTATAAATTGAAGCCTGGGTCGAGATTACAGAGGTCAATCAGGTCATGGGTTCTATAGATTGAAGCCTGGGTCGAGATTACAGAGGTCAATCAGGTCATGGGTTCTATAGATTGAAGCCTGGGTCGAGATTGGAAGAGGTCATGGCTCGTATAAATTGAAGCCTGGGTCGAGATTACAGAGGTCATGGGTTCTATAGATTGAAGCCTCGGTCGAGATCGGAAGGGTCATGGCTCGTATAAATTGAAGCCTGGGTCGACATTACAGAAGTCATGGGTTAGGCTATGTAGCCTAGTACGACTGGAAAGGTCACAGCTTTTTTTACTAAAGGTTTGATCGACAATAAAGAGGTCATGCCTAAAAGGCTGGTTTGAAATGAAATAGATCATGTTTTTAATTAAATTCTGTATCACTAAGTTTGCGTTGTGCAGTAAATTATCATACATTACCTATATTACAGAAATTAAGCCCCACAAATTACACACAAAGTTAAATTGAGTTCCACAGGAATGTTGAGTTATGCAAAACCACAAATACATTATGCAAGTACTTGATAAAATTATTGTACACACATGTTAATTACAACATTGTCTTAGTTGTACTTTACAGGTAAATAGTGATTTGCCTAGTAAGCAATTGAAGGACATAAAAATGGAGTGGTTTGACCGTACATTATTACTGCATGTTCGGATTTCTGATGCAGACCATTTCACGTTACTCCTAGGATTGTGAAATCATTCACGTGACCCACGTTCAATTGGGAAGTCTCCTGACTGCATGAGTTAAAGAAAACACATGTACAGAAGAACGTCTTTGTAGTGAAGAAATTATTTAAAAGTACTTTCTTCCACACCTTCCTTGATATGCTTCAATTTAATAAATCATTTACAGTGAATGCTTGCCTGACTTATATTTGTACCACAAACAGGTTAAGAACTGGAAACAATTTTATTACATGAATTAATTTGTGCAATGTTTGCAAAGAAACTGTTGGTTTTCTCCAGGTTCAGCAAAGCAGGATTCATGGATCCATCGGCAGCATTGATCACATGCATACTGAAAGATAAATGAGCAAAACAATTTTATATTGCTGTAATAGAAGCCTTAATGTTATGACATTACATCGAACAATTTAAGACGAAAACGATTTACCCATGCAGTGCTCCGTGATGTTGTTTCAGAACAAAGAACGCAAAATTCGTCAAGGTTCTCTTCATCTAAAAACAATACATGAAGTGAAATAATATAATTTTTCATGAGATTTAAAGTTTTTGAATTAATGGGACCCCAAATAAATTTAGCATGGACTTACCACAATGTCTCAGTAGCATATTTACGATTGCAATGCGTATTGCATTGCAATCTGTGGAAGTCTCTCTAAATTCTTAAAATTCATTTCTCATGTATTTTTGGGCAGCCTACATAAACATAACGTAGAAGTAGCTTTCAGTGGATAGGCAATTTCAAGTTTACAATATTTTGTCACATATAATCCAC
Organism: Clavelina lepadiformis; assembly: GCF_947623445.1. Taxonomy (NCBI): domain Eukaryota; kingdom Metazoa; phylum Chordata; class Ascidiacea; order Aplousobranchia; family Clavelinidae; genus Clavelina; species Clavelina lepadiformis. Next base: position 11,699,161 of record NC_135240.1, on the reverse strand, counting down.
AAAAATGTATAATCTCCCACATATGTCCACAGTCTAAATCTGTTCTGAATTGTAAGGTGCACATTAGCACTCAACTAATAAAAGCCATGCTCTTCTTTGACAATTATTATGCAATTGTTGTCTTGCATACTGTATTGAACAACAAATATTATACCTATAAGGCAAACTACCAAGTGGCTGCATTGTTAGAGCTCTGTGCTAGCAACAGTGCTGCCCATGTTCAATACCTACTGGCACTATTATTGTATAGTAATGTCCTTGGGCAAGGCATTTAAAACACTAGATCCTGTTATAAAAACAAATCAGGTGACATGTTAGAACTTGCAAAAAGGCTAGCTCAGTAACTAGAGCTCGATTGATAAGGAATCATGGACGGGGCTAAGCCCTACAAAGCCTCTTTTAGTTTGGAAATAACGATTACTGTATCAAAACTATAGCAGTGAGAAATGTGTAAAAATGCTATCTTGTGACTTGGGCTACAGCATATGCACTTTTCATGGTGACTTATTTTATCTTCATTAAGGTGATTATCAAATAAATATGTTATATAATTCATTTCTGTATTTGTAAAACATTTTGGCACTTAGACATAAATGGGTACTAAGGTACTTATTTAAAGAAAAGATTACTCACATACCCTGTAGTGGCCTGGGAGGCATTTTTAATACCGTTATATCATTCGTGGGAAAGTATTTGCCAGTTATTTATTGAAATATTGTTTATTGATGAAACTGCAATTGTCGCTTAATATTTGGAAACTTTCTCTAAATAACTTCATGTGAAAGCGCCGTTTAGTACGTTACCAGGTGATTTCATAACATCCGAGTTTTAACTGAAAATAATCCCCATTGCCCAACGCGTGATTTTATCGTTCGCGCATTCTGAAATGTTCGTGTATTTTGTGTTGAATACTTCCGCTCACATCGCTCCGCTTTATAAACTCGAACTTCTACGCGAGTAAGCGTCCAGACAAAGATACAGAATCGTACGAACGTATGACGTTAGTCGTGTTAATTGTAATTCGTTAGACTTGTTTTAAATGGTGAATACTAAGTTTGTGATCTTGTATAACAATCGGAACCTGTACAGTTCCTACAATAAAGGACCGTTTCTGATAAACTGTATCTGTAGTATCGTAAGAGCTTTCGGCTAGTAAGAGGTTAGAGAATTCTAACCGCACGCAACCACAGAGTCAGATCATTAATTAGGCAGGTAAATTAAGTCCGAATATCATAAGTTAAGACTGATAAGCAGTGCAGTAACCTATGCAACCCTATCCTAAACACAGCATTGAGCAGGAAGCATATTCATTACTTACTGCAATAACTTATAGTCAATTGTAACAAGATATGAGTAAGAGGGTTAATTTTGTATGATTGATCACTTACCATGATAGAGAGGGGCCCACAACTGTGGGAATCTTTTTGTACATAGTGGCTGTATATCACCACTTTTGTGTCTTCGTTATATGCATTCGGTTGATGCAATTTCATGTTATGAAATTTCTGGAAGAATCTATTTACAATTGAAATATATCAGTACAGTATAAATACTTGTAATAATATTACAAACATTGAAATTTATTTGTGAAAGCACAAAGGTCCTTAATGACTCACTGTTGGCTACATTAAAATCCTGTATATCCACGGTATACCACCTGCGTATTTCTTAATGGTAGTAAAACTTTTTTGTCAATCACTGGACAAATTTCATGTACCATTCCATGACAGATTACAAGCCAATGTTTTAATCACAGCTTCAGCTTACGTGAAATTAGTTGTAATCAGTGGAGCAATGATCTTTTCCCTCCCAAGTGGATCATAAATGAACACCTCTGCGTTAGCAACATCAATTGCCTGCAAATAATCTAATGGTAGCTGCATGGTGATAGTCGTCAGGCAGATAGCTAGTGTTACAAATAATCTAAATACATTGAATTTGAATCTCACCTAAAACACCCAGTGTACTCCAGTATTTATCATAGTTACAACTGGTTTCATGAAACGTGCAGTTACCTAAAAACAAACTTCATAAAGAACATGTCAAAGTAAAAAGGAGCAAATTATGGCTTGAACATAACCAGTCGTTATTCTGCGGGTAAATCTTCCTTTGTGAAACCATAAAGTACCATATTGTGATGAAACAGTATTCCAATCCTCATTCTTTGAAAGAAATTTTCAAACCATATGTGAATTCAAACGTGAAATACATACAATTCCGAAGTAAACCAATAACAACTGTATGGAGATAGAACACCTGATATATGTTTTACAGTACAGCACATTCACTACACTAAGTCAAAAACAACATGTTAGTTGTGCTGCTAAAATCAAGTTAAAAGTATATTGTTTTTGCTCAATTTTACCTTATTTGTAAGCTGTGAAAGGGAATATTTCCTAATGTGAAGTATAAACAATTATATAAATGAAAATACCAAAGCATACCTCAATACATAGAGCTTCTAGTGCCACATCAATGACTTAAAGATAAAGAGATATACCTACACTTAGCCTGTTTACATACAACCTATACCATGAAGAAAAATTATTAGATCAGCAGAATATTTCAGCGTGCACATGTCATGGGTAGGTATGCGTTTTTCTTTCAGAAAGTAAGCCATCATGGCTTCATCAAAAGGTAACAAAGTATTGTGTCTTTGGAAAGCAAAACAAAGTATTACATGTACATAACAAACGCTGAACAGTACCATTGCAAGCAGAAAGTACGAGGGATGTGCCAATCTGCAAATACGACTAGTATGCAAAGATCATTATAATTTTTCTTAATTTTGCAAACAGGTTTGTTTAAATCCTGTATTTTGCAAAAAAGTAGGAAATCCTGAGTTTTTGTATTGTATGGTTAATCGTAAGACGATTAAATTGTTGCGATAAACTTTACTTCATTGCACTATTACAAAGTATAAAAGAAAACAGATTTATTTTTTCCTTTTAACAAAATAACAAGTTATTACACGATGCTCGACAAGGGATTTGATAAAAGTTACCATATGCAGATTTGATTTATATTCACACAAAAATGCAAATCTATTACTCATATTCTATTTTATCCAAATCATTTGGAAACATTATGTTAGTATGTGACGTTGGAACCACATACCAGTAGGCCTATGTACCGGTAGCCTACTATAGGCTACAACCTATAATATTCGTTTAAGATTGCCTAATAATAAATTTCGCCTCATACAGGCCTAGCCTAACTTTCAATGCAATCAAAACCCATGGCTTAAAGTATTTCAATAGGCCTACACACTGACATAGTAATTTCTTTAACATTAATCAGCGTCCGCAGTCTGCCAGTCCTAAAAAAAAACAGCAAAAGAGCTCGACTAACCCTCCTGCCTTCTTATTCAACATATTTAACTTCAGACTCCAGATCTCAATTCTATTCGAATTCACCTTTTCCTTATATCGACGCAGGCTTCATTTTACAGCACCCATGACCTCTGTAACATCGACCCAGGCTTCAATCTATAGAACCCATGACCCTTCCAATCTCGACCCAGGCTTCAATCTATAGAACCCATGACCCTTCCAATCTCGACCCAGGCCTCAATCTATAGAACCCATGACCTCTGTAATGTCGACCCAGGCTTCAATTTATACGAGCCATGACCCTTCCAATCTCGACCCAGGCTTCAATCTATAGAAACCATGACCTCTGTAGTCCTGACCCAGGCTTCAATTTATACGAGCCATGACCTCTTCCAATCTCGACCCAGGCTTCAATCTATAGAACCCATGACCTGATTGACCTCTGTAATCTCGACCCAGGCTTCAATTTATACGAGCCATGACCCCTTCCAATCTCGACCCAGGCTTCAATCTATAGAACCCATGACCTCTGTAATCTCGACCCGGGCTTCAATTTATACGAGCCATGATCCCTTCCAATCTCGACCCAGGCTTCGATTCATACGAGCCATGGTTGCTGTAATCTCGACCCAGGCTTCATTTAGTGACGCCTGTCTTTGCATCGTGGGTTGCAATAGTGGCCTGAAGATGATGTGACCTGTTAGTTGTGGGTCGTATTGGAAGTGAGTTGGCTCCTATGGAACGTGACCTTAGAATAGTGGCGTCTTTTCAAATTTTCATGACCTGGGTTCGAAGTCATTAAATAATCACTTCCCCTATTGCACAACTGTGTGCTTTCAGTGGGCACAAAACTGACAACCTATTGAGCGTTGGTTTGCTACTTTACCGCTAGGCTACACAGCTGACAGCAAAAGTAATTTGAAGCATTTCTTGGAAAGAGCCAGCACGGTAAAATATGACAATCTGAACACATTAAACAATTCTTGAACCTATTTGTGTAGATCCCAGAACTGATGGATGGTTCCTTGTTCACAGTCCATGGCCACCACTATGTATTTTGCTGGTATATCTGGTTGTCTGCATTAATGCTAAGCGTATGATGCAAAATGTGCCTGCGTTTCGACTTCGTGGAATTCTACTATGTTACAATACTGCTTTGGTATTTTTGTCAGCATACATGTTCTATGAGGTATGATTTTGATATGTAGCATGGTTTATATGTATTTAAAGTTTGGTGTCTAAAACTAATGTTATTGCTAAGTTTTCACTAAGAATTGACTGACTCAATTTGTTTCAAGAAATAATGCACGTTAAGTTTTATTGTTACTTCACTGGCATTAAAAACTTTGGGTACAAAGAAATTTTTGCAATTAGCAAAATCTTTCGCAGTTAAGAGAACATTGTTATAGACATTAACTCAGTAATAAGTTATTTGCCTTTTAAAGTTTAAGGATTAAGGGTTCCATAATGCTTACAAATATATCTGTTTGTTTTACAGTTCCTTGTTGCAAGCTATTTAGCTGAATATAATTTATTTTGTCAGCCAGTAGATTATTCCACCAGTCCCCTTGCTATTCGGGTAAGAATACATTGTGGTCTGCTAATTGCTTGTGCTGTGCATATATTATAAAACAGTGTTTCCCAACCTTTGTATACTGGCGTCCTAGTTGTAACTTGTAATTAGACAGCATTGCAGGTTGCAACATACAATAAGATTAAGAAATTTTACCCAATCAGGTTTTTGTAAGTAGTGATACAATTTTTGAGATTTACTCAGTGTAAAGTTTCGAGGTCGAGGTATGAATGCAACGATAAAAAAACTGGACGACATTCAATAGGATAATACGAAAATGAGGAACTGCAGAATATCATACTGTGCCACGTTTGGTACAAGCTTATTACAATGCCCGTGGAAGACTATTCACTTTGTAATTTGTATATTTTATATTGTGCGCTTAGTAATGTTATCTTCTGAGGAAGGACTAGCATTAGAACAGAAACATGTTAGTTTTTAATGAAATATCAATACTGCACTTCTGTACTTGTTGTTATTATTGCAACAACTTGGTATGACAAAGTCATTTCAATTCTCCCCGCGTTATATAACTTTTTAGGATGCTATAATTAGCTCACATTATTGATAATGAGTTAAGCATAACGCCTACAACTAAAACGATTCCTCCTTTCCTTAGTTCTACTACTTATTCTTTGAATTATACTAGGCACAGTAAGTTAGTTTTTTAATAATAACCATTATTTTGTCAAGTTTTTACATATGTTTTGAACCATAAAAAGTGTTCTACTCACATTGGTCCACTAGGTTCTGTCCACAAACTGTTGTATTGAATGACATAAACTCTTTTTTAAACCATCCACCATGCGAGCTATTTTTATCCAGCAGTCATATGAGTTTTTCATAATTAATTATAGGTGTCTATATAGTGTATGCAGCAACAAGTTTTACATTATTGCATATTAAAACTTTTTTATTTTGTCATTTGTTCAAAGAAAATTTGGAATTCTCATTGTGTTCTTTTCAATTTTTTTAAAAAACAAAAAAATTGTCTCATTGAATTTTAGTTACTTGTCACAACAGTAATGATTGGTACCACAAAGAAAAAGTGTCGGTCCGCTTTTTGAACTTATAAAGATAACTGTTTTGTTGTCATCAGCCAATCTGTTGAGTATCTACATCTAAATAGGGGTAACCCCAAATAAAAGTATTTATGCACAGCATGAAAATGTGACATCATTTTTCCTCATCCTCTCGTTTTATTTTGGCACTGAACCAGAAAAGATGGGATGTTTTATGATGTCAAAGCTTAACCATTAGAAGTTAAAAAAAGTTAAGTTAGAAGTTAAAAAGCTTAACCATTAGAAGTTAATGAAAGCCAAAACTTTCTCTTTGTAAAGAATGTTACTTATCGTGACTGTAGTAACAATCTTTGTGTTGTGCCTATTCGTCGAAAATATTCCAAAAATCATTGCTTAAAAGTTAGAACATATCTACTGTATAACATCAACCAAAACACATGTAGTCGTTAATATAAAACTTAGCACGCAATCACTTTTGTATGAAAACTAAGTTTTACACTACCAACTGTATGTGTTATGGTCCTTTATAATAAAGGTCTCTGAGTACCACTCGACTATCACAGTTTGGGAAACACTGGTGTAGATTTGCAAACAAAGGACATATATTGAAATGTGCCTCATTATTGTTATCTTATTATTATTATTACTTAATATGCCATATTACAAATTATTATTACTTGTAATAGTAACAACATTATTGCATGTTTTTTTGTAGATGGCAAAAGTATGCTGGTGGTATTTTATTTCAAAATATATTGAACTTCTTGACACCGTCTTCTTTATCCTGAGGAAGAAGTTTAATCAAGTTTCCTTTCTTCATGTGTATCACCATAGCACGATGCTTATTAACTGGTGGCTGGGCGTGAAATATGTGGCAGGAGGACAGTGTAAGGTTTTTTGTTGATGGTACACCAGAGCTGTAGAAACCATGTTTCTATGCCAATCAAAGAATGCTGGCAAACCTAAAAAATTGAGATTTAGGATCAATTACAAAATAAGCCAAAATAAATTCCTAAATACATGTTGAATTGAAAATCATAAACAACATTTTAATAATTAAAATCAACAAAATGCCTCAATTAACACAGAAAACTCATTGTTACAATTTGAATGTGTAATATGTGTCACATCTTACAGTCATTGAGTCTCAAGACAGCCTAATGCAATGAGAGAAAGCAGACATCACATACGATTGTTGTTTTAACATTTGCTCTTGGTTATAGATAATAACAAAGGACTGATTCACTTATTGTTACCTGTATTTTATATTACTTTCTATGTCAATTTAATGAAGCTGAACAAAGAGCATTCAGTCTCCAATAAGTGCACAAAATGTCCAACTGCAAAGAATGTTCATATACAAAGGTTAATTTTGTATATAACTTCGTTTTTATCTCAGATCGAGCAATTACACTACAAGTTTCAGAAAGTTATGTACATGATTTTGGAAATGACCAAAGCTCCCTAAAACTTTGGCTAATACCTTTCATCCAGCTTACTAAGGCCCTGAGTAATAAACTACTGAGTAGTTAATTTTGTGTAAGATTTTTCCTTGTAACTTTATTAATGACAACTTAATTAGCCTAATGTCGCTTTCTGCCAGGAGTATAGGCATTGACTTTTCAAGGTTATTGGGTGTGTTGTACAGTATTATGTCATCTAATAACATTACAAAACCTAACTTTTTGTTCTTTTCACATGTATTTACCTTCTTTTTTATACTATTTTACCTTTGGAAATTGGAAAAGCTTAGACACATGCTGCTATTTTATTAATTTTTTTTTGTGTTGTTTACTTAGTTATCAATAATTTCTTCACTTGGTAAGTGAAATTTCAAGGTCCCTGTAAAGTCATACTTGTCAACGAACAAAACCTTTGGTAAGATAGTAAGATACATAAAATCAGTTCCTAGGAAATCGCTTTCAAGTAATGCATGTAATACAACACAGTTAAGATAACATCATGACACAGAATGAAATTTTCACTTCAATGCTAGAGAGCCTACTTCCCAAACACACAAACAACAATTAACAAAGCACACTTTTCATTGTTTTTTCGAAAAGCAGTAGGCTTGTAACAACAGACATAAAAAACTTTGTTGTTCAGAAAAATAAGACCTTAAAAAATGTTTATGCATATGTTAATGTCTTTTTTCAATAACTGTACAATTAAACTACGCACCCATTGGGTATTGGAAATCTGTAACACTGAATTTGCTTGTTATCTAAATGAAGCATTAACACATGATCAGAATACTTTTATGTCATTGTTGGCCATAAAAGTATTCATACATTTAAGTGCACTTCGGGGTTTTTCTGCTTCACAGGCTGTACAACAGAGCGTGAAAGATAACTTTAACACTAAACGTAAGTTTGTTACAATTACTTTAAAACTACTCTGGTTTAAAAAGGACTTTACATCACACTGTGAACAAGTAAGGAAACTGTTTTGCCATAAAATTGTTGGTCCAGCGTGGTAAAATCTTTCAAACCGAGGTAACAATTCCTCCATTTTTGTTATGGTTGTATTGCATTGCTTAGAAACATTTGTTTAAAATAAACGACAGAACTCAAACTATTTTGAAGTAAATAAAATAAATAAAAGAGCCAGAACAGTAGAAAACATAACATATTGATAGACATTTCGATCAACCCTACAACCAGTATCAATGTAATGGAGATACTTGATTGGCATGCATCAACTTTGCAGTACAGGCCTTTGTACTAGTGAGCTATTCCATGTCTGTTTTTTGCGTTTTCTGGGAAGTTGCCTGTTTTTGCAGTGTTCTCTATGTGACTTTAAAAAAATAATGGTAGTGTCGGTGAGTAGTTAATTTGGTGTAAGATTTTGCCTGGTAATATTATTAATGACAACTTAATTGGCCTAAAGAACAATTACGACGTTATCATGCAAAAAATTACAATTGTTATTTTTTTAATGTTACAGCTCAGAACTTTCAGAAAACGAATTCCTTACAACAAAATTACCTTGGCCCAAAAAAATTAGGCGAATGTTTGATAATTGCCCAAAATATATTAATATTCTGCAGCCTGGAATGGTACCTTATATATGTCACGTTCTTCACAAATTAGCGAAATTGGTTTTACAGCTAGGGGTTTTGTTTTTTACAGCTTTCTTTATTGGAATGCTTAACTCTTTTGTTCATATAATAATGTACACATACTATGCTCTGAGCTGCTTTGGTCCTACTGTTCAAAAATATTTGTGGTGGAAGAAGTACCTCACAGTTCTTCAGTTGGTAAGAATTCATTATGTCCAAGTGGCGTTTTGCAATTAGTTAAAACAATCGTTATCATCAAAAGTTTATTAAATAAGCATGATCCAAGTTTTCTATCTTTTAGCAATAATCTATATAATTGTAGAATTAACTATATTCTTGGACATTCAAAATATTATACTACAAATTTCCTGTTGTATAAGGTTCAATTTGGGGCCATTTTTGTTCACTGTTTCCACAATCTATGGACTGAGTGTGACTTTCCTGATTGGTTAAATGGCATAGTATGTGGATATATGATCTCGCTTATTTTATTTTTCCTGAATTTCTATATCCAATCGTACTTGAAAGGAAAGCAGTCAAAAGAAAAAAGGAACTGACTTTTATGAAATTTTTGTGATATGAATATATGTCAATAGTGGAATTGAATCACAATTTTGTTGTGATACGTTTTATTACTTGTTAATTCAGGTTGTTAAGAGAAATGTTTGATTTATTTAGCTTACTTACTGATTGATTATGAGGTGTAAGTTTAAAGTGGATAGAATTTTCAGTCTGTTTGTTATGATTTGCCCATGTGCCTTCATTTTGTCGTTTATGTGCCAATTCTTTTTTACCTAATTAAAAGTAAACTTTTCATGATGAAACATAAACTCTGTAGATTATCGCTTTGTAGGTATTTGTTCTTTTGTAGAAATGAGTATATTTTAATTATGTTTTATAAGTATATTTTAATAATAAGTATATTTTTATGTTTTGATCATATGCCTTCATTTCATAGAGTTGTTTGTGTTTTAATTTGAAATATGGTATACGTTCCAATTTTTGTTACTTGATTGAGCGTGGAATTTTCATTCTTGTTTGAAAACTCAGTAAAAAAATTAATTTTTGGAGATATTTAGCTTTCTTATTTTGAGTTTTAAGTAAAGGTAATTTTATGGTTGATTTACTTCTAAAGTATTCAGATATTGCGACATTAATAACATGTGGCATTAACATTAATATATTTGGCACTTAGTACGAAAGGATGCATTTAAAACTTAGTTTTCCAGGATATAACGCAGCACATGTTAAAAATAAACAACATTCTTTTTTACAATAAATTGCAACTTAGCTTGTTCTGATAAGCATCATTGTTCTCTGATAAGAGTACAGCACACAGGTAGTAGACTTGGCATAAAATAACTTGACTTTTTTATGTCATCGTAAAGGATAGTATGTGTGTAAATTTAATAATTTCTGTGCTTGGCACTTATCATACCAGTGTCCAAGGAAATTTGCTTCATGTAAGAACGTGTTAAAGCTTAAATTGCCATTTTTGAGGTAAGGAGCAAGTCCAAAAACAAGTTGGCCTTCAATCAAATAAATCTTAAATCAAATATATCTTAAATCAATAGTTGCCAGTTTGTGTATTGGAGAAATGAATTTTAATAATATGAAGTGGTTAAGCAGATTATTATTAGTAGCAGTCAGTGGTTATTTTCAGTGTAGGAATGTCAAAGAAGACAACACATGTGTTGGACAAAAATTCTTTGTTAAATACATTCTGTGCATATCGCTAATTGACTATCTTTGCTATGTTTTCAAATTATTATTTTATTTATGTCATCACTATCTTGGTTTGCATAAAATTTTGGAGATGTTTTGTACTCTACATTGTATACTAATTGACACAAGTATTTTACTATGCAAATGCCTGTAATTAACAAGAGGCAAAACGATTTTTATGCTTTATTTTAAATGTGATTTGAAGGTATTTTATTTTAAATGCAATAAGGTAATTTATTAATCATTTGCTTGCTCTATTATGCAGTTTGTAATTAACATATTTTCCATTCTTGCAGTGGTAGAAGCTGGTTTTATTGGCCTATGAGTTGTTATATATTGTAAAGCTATGCAGTTTAGAACAGCAATATTTAATACCACATTGCTTCTGATAAGCCTGCCACGACTAGTAGTTTGCTTTCTGCAAAATGTCTTTTGTCCAACAGTATATGTGTTTTGGTTTCTGCTATTTCAGGTATGGTTGCTAGCTTTATATGTATCATCTAGTGTGTTGTGGTATATGTTTAAAAAATTTTATTTAAAGCCTTACGTTGATTAAATTCCAAGTAGTTCACAAGTCTTTTCTTATTTTTAATACTATAGCAACTTGTATCATGTTTTTATAAGCATGTGATTTTGGCATAAATATGTGAACAGGCATTAATTAGTTGCTTGTTCGGTCAAACATTTTATCCGAATTCATATACAGTTAATTTAAATAAGTATAATATTTATTTCCTTTTCAACCTTTAGCCTATCCATTGGATCAACAGCAATATCTTTTGGGATTTAGAAGGAAAGGTTTTTGATGCTTATTTGAAAATTGTATCTTCATGGCTGGATTATGCAGGCCACACTGGTTAGTTTGCTTGTTACTAAAATCTTTGACAAGTTGATATAGAACACGGTAAAGGATAAATTGCAATTTCTACACGAAACAGCAATCATGAGTTTTTCAAACATTATTTAAGCTGTACAGCCCTTTGCATGATATGATGAAGTGTTTTTTCATCTGCAATACTTTTGAAATTACTTGTTTGTTAGTCCAGTTGGTCAGTCGCCGTTTGTGAGTATTCAGTAGAATACCATACAACAATACAAAATTCTTTGTTTTAATTTTTTCCTATTAAGTTGTGATTGCATGTTCATATAGTGGCAATTCCAGTTAAATGCAAAATTCCAACTTCAAAATAAGAAAGCAATACAGTACATATCACATTTTGTTGGGAGCAAACAGTATCAATTTCATGTGGCAAATATTACACCTTCTCCAAGTGTTTCATTAATTTTCACCCTTGTAAATTTACTTATTGAAACTGTAAACCTTTTCGTATGACAACTATCTGTAAATTAGTTGGTCAGCAATAGAATGTATTATCATGTAATTCTGAACTGTCATTATTTTATAACGATTGTTGATGTGATTTTTCTAAAAAAATTCTGTAATTGTTTTAAATTTCAGTTTAGGTTTTTTAGAAGTTTTTTTCAGTGTTACTGCATTTTATGTTAAAAAAGACAAAATATAGTAGCACTTTAAAAGTTAAATTTTAAGTGCAAATGGTTAAAAACTTTTGTGATGATAATACAGATTACTTAAAGATATAATAAATCTGTAACAGTGAAGATTTTAACACATACAAAGTGCAAGGCCAAATTCGAGCAGATGATCAAAACACAATCTCTCTATCTCCATCTACTTTGCTTTCACACGCGATCACCACAGAAATTTTTGACATCATAGCAATCAGACTTTTCAACAATGCTCAAAATATGAGCCGTCTTGACAAGTCAAAACATTCTTAATTAAATATATCTGTTATTAGTTGACTATATTTTACAGATTGGTTTTTTTGTTTTCAGCAAATTTTGAATTATATCGTGAATAAAAGTTCATCGCTGCAAGTGGCCTAAAACTGGTATGCATTAGAGATGTACCGATGCAGATGTATCGACCCTTTGTGACCTTTTACAAAAGCAACATTTAATGCGATGTTTTATTTTTCTTGCATACTGCATCATGTAATATACGATTTTTACATTTTTTCCAAAGCTTGACAGCTAACTTGCCACTTTTATTGTCATAAACCAATATTTATACATATGTGCAGAGCGTTTTCTTAAGGTTTTTTTGGAGACTAAAACGGTCTCTTAACCCTATCTAAACCGGGCTGACGACATTACTATTTTAACTAGGTGTGGCCGACACTCCACACACATTTTCAATCGTTAATTACTTGAAAACTGTACGTCTTAAACTGATCAGATTTTTACAGATTAGTAGAAAAAACATCTGGCTTCCCGTATACATCATAATTGTAAATCTAAAGAAAGTACATTTAGTGTAAATTAAGTATTTCTACAAGTGATACATTTCCAGAAGTTTTTCTTGTTATGCCGCGCCCCCGCTGTGCGGAAAACCAGCTGACCGCGAAAAGAGAATAGTTAGTCGAGTTAGTAGTGCGTGAATGAGTAAACAAAAACGATGCGCTTCAATGCGGAGAGAGTGCAAAAGTATTAAAATATGACAATATTTCAAAAATTACAAAATTAAACTTTATAAAACAAACATGGACAGATAGCTGAACATTTTTTAGGAAAAGTCACCAAATTTCAAGTTTCTACAGCAAACAATGCAACTGTATGCCACGATTTGCTGTGATTGTGTGCAGGAGAAGCCGCATCTTGTGTAAATAGGGTTAAAAAGCTGCAATAGTCTCTCAAAATGTACATTTCTGCAACTACAGCAGAAAATTAGCGATTACTGGTTAATTTTTAACAGGTTGCTGTTTTTTTAAATTTCTTATCGATCGCCAAAGGAAGACTCTGTGTGCTTCGATAATAAGTTAATAACACATGTTTAGAGTGACAGGCTCCTTTAGTCTACAGTCTGTGATGTGTAGTCCTATGCAATAAATGTATGTTATGTGTAGTCTTTTTCCGTTTAAAGTTTAAAAAATTTAGTTCGATACAAGTAAACGTTGTTTGTTAACAGACCTAATAAAAGGCAGAAAAGCAGTTCCAGAAACATAAAACATTGACCGATGCATTGGTACATGCCTAAGTTATAAGTGGCCGATATTTTGGTTTTCCGCTGTTTAACAATGGCATCGGTACATCTCTAGTATGTGTAATAAGTTGATGATTGTAATATCGGCTCACACAGAGCGTACACACAACACGTTCTCTACTAGATACGAATGACCTCTTTGGCCAATCCCAATGACAAAACTTAGCTTCACACGAACTTAAAGGGAATAGTACTTAAATTAAATGATAGCATTAAATGATTAAAGTTAAACATGGAAATCACATAAAATAACAAGAATTAACTCATAGTTTCCTTAATGAACAATTGCATGATTACAATAACAATTTGACTCAAACATTATCACAGTTTTGTGGATGGACCGCCTCCTACTAACGTGGTGTTGCCACGACGGTCTCGGCGAACTCCAAAACATTCTCGTCGACTCATTGAAGATATATAGTTTTAGTTGTGTAGTGTGTTGTGTTGTGCTTTTCTATTCCCTGTATAAGGGGAGATGTGATAATGTTTGAGTCAAATTGTTATTGTAATCATGCAATTGTTCATTAAGGAAACTATGAGTTAATTCTTGTTATTTTATGTGATTTCCATGTTTAACTTTAATCATTTAATGCTATCATTTAATTTAAGTACTATTCCCTTTAAGTTCGTGTGAAGCTAAGTTTTGTCATTGGGATTGGCCAAAGAGGTCATTCGTATCTAGTAGAGAACGTGTTGTGTGTACGCTCTGTGTGAGCCGATATTACAATCATCAACTTATTACAGTATGCATGTCACATTTAACCATAACACAAACCTTTTCAATGTCTGTTACTCACACGTGGAATTTTAATACATATTCACTCATGGAAATTTAGTATGAATCCAAAACAAAAAAGGTAGTTTATAATGCTTTATTGTGCGTTTTTATACAGTGTATGAATGTGGAGATGACATATCTAAATTTTCTTATGATGAGTCAATAGTAATGATCAATCATCAAACTCCAAACGACATTGGCACAATGATGAGAGCTTTACAAGTAAGATTGATGTTGGTTTTTTGCTTAATATCAAAAGGACACAGTTAGCAATATCCATTTGGCCAATTATCTTTACTCACTCTGTAAACATTCAACCTTAAAAAATAAAAGTAACGTAAGATCTGAAAGATTTTTGTGTTTACCGTTTCATTTGTTATGCATACATATCGTAACATGTTTATAGTACAATATTCCATATGTCAACAACAAACATGTACATTGTATAATGTAGATAACGCAAACGTCTCTGTATTATTAGGGGAAAAACTGTCAGTTCAGACGTAGCTGTTGGATAATGGATTGGGTGTTCCAGTTTTTCAATTTTGGTTGGGTTTCAAAAGGTCATGGTGATTTTTTTCTGATGCAGGTAATTTTTCAAACCACTTTGGGACACATTCTGGTGTCATCGTACTTTGCCGAAAAAATGGGATAACTGTTAATCTTAATTTAAACTGTTTCACCCATATAGATATCAATTTGCATAATTCATTCGTGTATTTTTTGAACAGTTTTATCCAAGCCAAAATTTCATCACAAAATCAGTTTAAAAAGCTTGCACTACTTTCAACATACAGTGGCAAAACACAATACTTCCTGAAAACACCTATTTATCACCACTTTCAGTGACTCACTTTGAGTGACTAACTTTTAGTTAGATTTATTTGTGCTGTTACTGAAGTATGTTTTTCTTTATATGAGGCACCTGATGCAAACCGATTCGGAAAAATTTTAAATTTCAACCCTGAAGAATCAAGGCTGGAGCAACCAGCTTTATTGGAAAAAAATATTATCAGTAACTTTTGTGAACGAAAAAGGAAGTGGATTCTTTTGTTCCCAGAAGGAGGACTCCTGAGAAAACGACGAAGTGGAAGTCAAAGGTGAGATTTTTTTCAGTAAAAGCATTTCTAAAACATTTCACATTAAATATTTCTGAAAAAGTCTTACATGTCTTTCTCAGATTTCAATTTCAGCCTTACACACTCTATCACTTTAACATATACAAAACACAAGCTGTCTTTTCATACAACTTTGTCTTCCGAACAACTTTACCTCGTGAATTGCAGATATGCCAAAAAGAATGGCTTTCCTATATTGCAACATGTCGCATTGCCAAGAATTGGTGCAATACAAACTATTATAAACACACTCGGTGTATGTTACCATGATGTTGACTACAACCTGAACAATTGGAATGGGGAAACAAATGGTAAATGACATCTCAAGCAGAGTATATATCAATTTTAGCTTTACATTTTTCAATGGATTACATTTTCAGCTGCTGATCTTAATGCCCCATCAGGAAAACTGAAGTGGGTAGTAGATGTTACAATTGGTTACACTAGGCCTAGCAGTATTTTGGAATATTTGCTTGGATATACTGGGCCAACACAAACTGTGGTATTATACAGGTAAACATGATTACCTAGTACCTATACAGCATTTCATATCTTGCATGATTTTATGAATGCATAGTAGCTCCTATTTTGAAATTTGACTTAAGTCTATTCTCATCACACATTGAAGATGGTTTGGTGACACTTAATCACGCGACAATTAATCACGCGACGCTTAATCACCGACACATAATCACTAGGACATTTAATCACGCGACATTTAATCACGCGACACATAATCACTAGGACATTTAATCACGCGACACATAATCACTAGGACATTTAATCACGCGACATTTAATCACACATTTACAATATTTTTTTACATTTACAATTTACAGCAATGTTATGCATGGGAAATGTAAGCAACTGCACGAAGATAGACTAAAATCTCGCTTGACAGATAACGGTCAACTGTGTTTTGCACGCGCAGTTTCAGTGCCTTGTACCGTATTGGAATAGAAGGTTGAGTACCAGCAATTCCTTGCAGAAACGTTGCACGTTGCATTTGAATGTCTTTTTCAATTCCCCGTATGAAAGTCCACATTGTCAGGTGGTGGCATTGAAAAAGCACTTGGAGACCAAAATGCCAACCTTCGACTGCATTTGTGGTTCTTGCAATGCAACCTGCCCCGGCTTCGTAATGATTCCAACTTTCGATTGGAAAGATGGCTGAGCCGTAATGTTCACCACGTCCCGGACGTCGTCTGCCTCTGATATATGTGTGTTCGAAATACGAAAGCAGCTCAGGCATCTTCTCGTGATCGGGCATGCTATCAGCTAAGATCAGAAATGACTCGACTACGTCAGAGGAAGGGACCATGGCTAAGGCTGGTAAACACCGAACAGCTGTTCTTAATTCGTCATCAGACTCGTAGTCACACTTCATACCAATTTCATTCACTTTGCGCAGGACGCTTTGCGTTAGGTGAAAATAACAACTCCTAACATTTGCTGTAGGAAATGCTGTGCGGAAAGCACTTACTGCGGCAGTCTCAAAATCGAGCAAAACGCATTTGGCAGTCGCATCCAAGTGATTATGTGTCGCGTGATTAAATGTCGCGTGATTACGTATCGAAATCGCGTGATTAAATGTCCTAGTGATTATATGTCGCGTGATTAAATGTCCTAGTGATTATGTGTCGCGTGATTAAATGTCCTAGTGATTATGTGTCGGTGATTAAATGTCGCGTGATTATGTGTCGCGTGATTAAGTGTCGGTACACCATTGAAGATGATACTGAATAAAGATTATATTGTCTATTTTACCCTTAGTAACATGGTCGATACTTCTATTTCTGACATGTTAACTTCTTGTCTGTGTTAGTAGGCATAAATTTTATGTAATATAAACTACGTCCACAACTGCCTCCTCAGGGCCTGTTGCAGCTGAAGATATTAAAACAGTACTTTTACCAAATAAAAGAAAATCTGAACCATTTTTGATCAACATATTACGGTTGAACTCCAGTTAATGGGTGATAACTGACCACTTAAACATGTCTGCAATATCTTCTATTCTATTTCAATGTGTCGCAATCTTTTAACAAACACGACCATTTAACAACGGTGGTGGGAGTTTTGTGTAGTGTGGTTTTTGATGTTTATTTTTTCAACAGAAACGTGTAGTAGTAGTTTGTTATTAAGCGTGTTGTAAAAGTAGACATTAGGTGAGAACTTTAGATACAAAGCACAGTAGTCGCCACTTTATAAGCCATTTTTTTCTGAGAGATTTCGAATAATTTGAGCGTGAGTATGTTATTGTCATTGTTACTGAACACCCTCAATCTGGGCGGCGAACTAACTGCAGTAAACCATGCAACCGTTATGTCACAAGCTTGATTGTTCGTTCTTATTTTGTCTATAATCGTACTGTGATGTACTGTAACTGTTGCGGTGTGTGAAAGATTTAGAATTTTAAGAACTACAGTAACGCGAAAATTTAGCTAAGTGTCCAGCCAAAAGTGATCAAAAATCGCTGAAACTGTATTCTTTTGTTGTTGTGTAAGAAACTCAGCCAGCCAATAGGAGATTTGGAAATGATCATTCGGGTGCGCAGAGATTAAAATATGCTCAAAAAAAATTGAGTTGCTGAAAAAGTACTGAGCGCTGCTAAAGTGCAACCAACGTGTTGCAGCTGAACAACTTCACATTTCTCGTGGTTGTCTGCGAAATCTGCTGCGTGACAATCAACTCTCCAGGCGGAAGCATCGAACAAGGAAGGTAGCAATGAACGGAAGAGGAAGCGCCATGGCAAGGGACCAAGCAGTGGAACTGGTTCCATTTTTCTCAATCTCGCAAGGCTACACTAAATGGTTCAGTATTGCCAAACAACTCGGTCATCACAAATTTATAAGCTCAGATGGTTGGATTAACCAGTGGAAGAAGAGACATGATCTAAATTACACAAAACTTTACGGCAAAAACAGTGAAGCAGATGAAGAAGCCGCTGCCACGTGGACCAGCGAGAACCTGCGAGAGCTGTTGAAAAGATATGAACCTACTGACATTTACAACGCCGACGAGATAGCATTTTATTTTCAAGCTCTACCGGACTCTACGTGTGTAAAGAAATCTTCTCGCAAAATGGCGTGTGGGTCAAAGGTGTCAGAAGATAGGCTAACAGTGCTGGTATGCTGCAGCTTGAGCAGTGATAAGTATGGTCTGCTCGTTATTGGGACATCTAAAAAAAAACAAGATGCTTCAAGAATTTTCGAGTGTTTCTGGTAGCTGACACTTTTTCTAAAATGCTTGGATGACCAATGGCATCTGGTCTGACTGGCTACTGAAGTGGGACAAAAGCTTGCTGGTTCAACGACGAAAAATCGCATTATTGGTCGACAACTGTTCTGCCCATAGCTATGTGAAAGAACTTAAATGCATTGAAGTCGTGAAGCTACCTCTGAACACCACCTCGCTAATTCAGCCTTGTGACATGGGCATTATAAACACACTCAAAGCATTTTGTCGCCACGAAATGCGAGCCACAATTATTGATGCCATCAAAGATGAATGCAACGACTGAATAAACGCAAACACAGTTGCAAAGAAACTGTTTTAGATGCACTACACATGCTCGCTCGTTGCTGGAATTTGGTTACAAAGGAAACAATCCGCAGTTGTCGGGGCAAAAATAACTTTGTTTCTGCTCCAGAGGATCAGGAGCTGGAGTTTGAGACACCCATTCCTGTCCCTGATATCATTGTAGTAAAACAATTTGAAGACTGGATTGACACAGACAACGGTGTACCAGTGCATGCTGAACTGACACTGGAGGAAGAGGAAGAACTCATGCAACAAACTGTTGCAAACGATTCTACTAGCGGTCCTGAGGTTGAGGATTGTGACGAAACTGAAGAAGATGAAGCTGCACTAGAAGAACCAACACCATCCAGTGTGGAACTGAGGACCATCTTGCACCGTTTGCGAATTGGGCGGGAAGGTAGAGGATTCAAACAAATGCAGGCATTTGAGGAATTTGATGACAATGTTCAGAGTCTACTTTGCCAGACTTTAATGAAGAAAATGACTCTGGACACGGTTTTATAAGGAATCACGTCAATTGACCGTGAACAAATTAACCGGCGACAATTGGTCGTGATCAACTGACCGGCAACAAATTGGCCAGCGATCAAATTAACCCAGAAACAAATTGGCCGGCAATCAAATTAACCGACGACAATTGATCTTCATCAACTGATTGGCAACAAATTGGCCGGCGATCAAATTAACCGTAACCTGCTCAGAATGCTATGAAACAAGCACAAAACAAATTTTAACTTTGTACGACGTGTAGTATAGAAGTTATTAGGTCAATATAAAGTCAAAATGTTACGTTAGGTCAAAATACGGTCAAATTGTTTCTTTTTCATTTCCATCTTGTTCTGGTGACGTCACGTCATTCATCTTGTTCTTAAAGTTTTACCTTATTCTTAATGTTGTTTTTTTACATTAATTGTTTTTTGTTTGTACAACGTGATTTCCATCAAATGATTTTTTTCTGAAATGTTAGTTCTAATTGCGCAATTTTTTTAGGTCAAAATAAGATCAAAATTTAAACTTTTTAGGTCAAAATTTGCAAATTTTAAGGTCAAAATTCTAATTCAATATCTACGTCAATTTACGTCACGGTCACTTGTCCCCGGTTAGTTTGTTCGCGGTCAATTTACGTCACGGTCAGTTTGTCCCCGGTTAGTTTGTTCGCGGTCAATTTCCCATGGTTAATTGTCGTAGAACCGTTTTATAAATGTGCTACTATACCTGCTTAGCTAATAAAACTGTTGCATGCAACAACAAACTTGCCAGTTGTGTACAGCCATTTATAGGCTCTAGATTGACAAACACACACATTCCGCTTTAAAAGCTCAAAATGGTCTGGTCCCGAGATGGGCTTATAAAGCGGAAACCACTGTAACATCGTATAAGGTTAAACTTGAGTCAGCATAAAATAAATACTTTTAAAATTCTACCTTAATTATAAAATCTTTGAATACATAGCGTTTGTCATTGTTATGCGTTTGAACTATGCTCGCTTGTCCTTGCAATGTTTATTATGCATGGGGCCGGCACATAATATAAAAAAAGTAGACACCCCTAATCTAACCTATTTAACTTATAAGAAATAAATTTGTTTTTCAGAGTGTACTCTGCTGAAGAACTTATTAGCAAAACTGCACAAAATGAAATCGAAAAATCCCAACATCTTCAATCTTGGCTTCATAGTCGCTTTGCAGAAAAAGAAGAGTTGCTGTCCTATTTTTACGCTTTCAATAATTTTCCTAAATTAAAAACATTTTCACCTCAATGTACTACCATACATGTCAGTGGTCTAAATAACAAAATTTTATATAGTATTCAATGTCTTGTAGCACTACAAATTTTGTTGATCTACTATTTTGTACTGTGGGCAGTATTTTAGTAGTACTGTATTGCTTACTATGCAGTTTTTTAAGTTAACCACTTTGGTATTTATAGAAGATATTTACGAAGAGTTGTCTGTAACATTAGTAGAAGTAAATTTAATCTTTGTCAAATTTGAAATGTTTTTATAAAAATAGCCAAATAAGCCTAGAAGCCAGCTATACATGGCCGAGATTTTTATTATAGTTTGTTCACATCATTCAAAGGTAACCATGGAATCAATACGATAGCATTAAAGGTAGTATCAAATTTATAAATTTTTTATTGTACTGTTTAAGAAGCTGTATTTTAAATAATTTTTTGCTTCATTTATGCAGTTATATATTAATCAGTACTGTACCAGCTTATCGTTACCATTAATTCAGTATCTTTTTCCAAAATAATTTTTGCAACAACTATGTGTATCATTTTTGTGTAAACTCCTGTGAAACTTAATTACATTTGCACCATAATAAATGTGATTACATGTTGTTTCATTGCTAATTTGCACACACATGCAGGTTTATTTTACATAGCAATTGTTTCTGATGTTCATTTAACTTTGACACCAACTGTCGCAGTGTGTTCTGTTAATTGCATAATGAAAGTCATTAATTATTGTGCCATATAAACGTTCGTGTGGAATTTCACTATCAATTGGTGGAGTCAAACTGGACTAGACTCCAACTGGAGTCCAATTTGTGGTGTATGTTAACTTAAGTGTACTTGTTACTCTGTTTACCTAACATTAATTGACGGTCAAGACAATTAATACATTAAAGTATATTATCGAAGAGAATTATTTGGTTCAAATAAATAATATATAATATTTTTCAGAGAATTAATCAACAAATAAATAATCACATGCTTATGTGACACGTGTACCACTACACATTGAGCAGTGATTAACTTTTGTTTTAAGATAGTACAAAAACTCCAGACTTTTAAGGTATACCTTTCAAATAACCAAACTAACAAAATGTAATGGTAAAATGTGAAATATCGAGTAATTGACAAGACCTAGTGACCCTGCGAATGTTTAATTTAAACGTTTCAAGCTGTAATTGTATAATCTATGCTTAAAATACCAAGTGCTTCTGGCTGGATTAGTCTTGTTTTTTAGTGACCTTTGACTTTATTTTTAAAACAATTCAGTTTCCTACTTTTGGATGCGATGTTTGGATGACTTCTCTTCCTATTGAATGATTTTGGTAGATTCATCATGCAACATAGGTTCTGATGTAATTGACTACCACACACAGTTTACATTGCATAGGGAAAATGAATTTAACTTAACCTTTTAGTGACATTGACCTGGTGCAGCATATAATATTCACTTTTGCTACATATTTAATGAAACAATAACTGTATGGAAAAGATAAAATTTTGACACATGATTGTTTATTGTTGTTATCTGCTTGACTTCATGTTTAGTGAAACTGATGTTAGTTTTAAAGTAATTGAATTTCATTTACCTACAACAGGGTTTTATTTAATCAAACCCATTCTTAATCGGGTTTTGGAAACAGTTTGCTACAAAGGAAATAAAATAGACAGATTTCATTGTTTGTATACTCATATATAGTTTTGCATACAAGTAGCTTTTCTGAATCAACTCGTTACAATAAAATAATTCGTCCAGTATCAAAAATTAACATAGAAATGGCCAAATATGCAAGGACATAATAACTACAAACGCTACATACAAACTTTTTAGCAATGTGCTTGTACACTACGTTGCACTTTAAACGGGTATTGACCTTGTTTTTCTTAGGAAAATGAAGAAAAATTTGCAACACAGTGTCAGAAACAAATCTGTACTTGGCAAATCATTATTCATACATACACATGCACTTCATACATGTATTTGGTTTAATATAAGCACTCACTGCTAATCCTTTAATGCATTAATCTCAATCCATTTTTCAATTAATTTCATTAACTTTGGATTTGTTAAAGGAATTAAGTCAGTGTTTTGCTATGTTCAATTTAACCACATTAACAATTTGTCCAGCTTCCGTTTTGCAAACTCATGATACATGGGTTTGTTAAATGAATATGACAAATTGAGGTTAGTGTTGTAATGTTATTTGAGCCATTTTTAAATAATTTCAAACATTAATGATGGCAACAACTTCCTTAATTGTGTACATGTAATCTATAACCATATTTGGTAATTGTATTGGATTAGCAAAATTTAGTTCTTCAAATAATGTAGTTGAACAGAGTTGTTGCATATCCCGTGTTAAAATGTATTTACAAAATATCAAGGCGCTGATAAAGTAGAAGTACAATCAGTGCAATTGCTAAAAGTAGTAGAATTAAAGGATAGGCTTCACGGCTGAGCTTTAAAGCATTAAAGATGAAGTAAACTTACTAATATATGCTAAAGATTTTTAATACCGGTAGATTGCACAGTGTTTTATAATCACCTTACTGAATATACTAGAGTACCCGATAGCATCATAAAATTGCAAATAGTTATATTTATGCACCAAGTAGTTCAATGAAACCACAAGCCTTAAAGAATGATGAGCATTTTTATGTGCTTAAATTTGCTTTGAAATTTTTAAACTGGGTGTTTATAGTTTTAAAAGTTCATGGTTAGTGAACATTTTGTAAGACTTAAAGAGATCTAACTTTCAATAATTAACCTGCTTGTAGGATGTTGATATCTATAATCACGGTTTGAACGACAAACATCCATTTTCTATTGTTATCGAGTAAGTTAATTTTTTCATTACCTGTACAGTACATAGTATAATTATGTTCACCAAAACTATATTGATATTGTATTATCTAAACATATATTATATTGAACATATTATTATCTAAACATGATAAAATCTCTTAGAAATATATGTGTTTTGCTAGGATTGCAATACATATTTTAGTGTACAGTACATGGGCGAGGCAGGAAATTTTCATTTGTGCCATAAACGACAGGTGGATCCTGTGGAAGAAAGGAAATTCTTGTGTCTCATGTTTAATTTCCTGAAGTATTACATTTTCTGTAATGTTTCAAATGTAACTCCTGTATTACAGTTTCTACATAATGCTATTGCTTCTTTATCTTGTCGTTTTTCTAGCAATTCTTCAGTAAGTAACTTCTTTCATCTCAATGCTGCATTAAAACATTCGCACAGTATGTTCAGTACGCACTGTCTTCAACAGTAATTGGAAATATTAGGTTGGTCTTTTTGATTTTACTTCATTTACAGATGTTACCAAGACAAAACAGAAAACGAATTGATCCAGTGAAGTAGCATTTGCATGTGGCATTTAATTTTTTTCATGTGCAATTTATGTGGCATCCCTATTCAGTGGTGAATTTTCTTAAACACAGTAATGATGGTTTTTGAAGCTTAATAATTTTTTCATTTCAAAGCTCACCTAGCTTGCATGTTGATTATGATTTCCAGCTTTTGACTTTTAATTTAAACGCAGAAGCATGTCTTAAATGTAGGCTTGTCTAAATAATCTGCTTCACATAAAAAAAATTTACTTAGAGTTTTCATTGTATTAGTACATTAACAATTGCTCAGATACATTAATTATTAATCAAGTATTTAATTTCAAGGGTATTTAATTAAATCTTAGTAAAAAGGCAATTTGAAGCATGTTTAATACTTAGATTTCTTGTATTGTGCTATAAGATTGTACAAAAAATACATCAGCTGGAATAGAGTACTGGTAGATATTGCTTACAAGTGTAAACTAAATTTATTATGATTGATTTTGCATTATGACAACTAGATGATCAGCTTAAATGATTAAAAATACTTAGATTGCATTCCCAGAAGATCTGATTTGCAGTTTTTATGCTAAATATTTGTTGTAGAAAGCTAAGCGACTGTGTTATTAATTTTTTTTAAGTTACTCTTGTTTCCTATTTTCCACTTACAATTTATATTAAATTTAAAAATGTTAAAACATTGTTTGCTACATGAATATAAAACTTTTATGTTTTTCTTATAATTTTGCATTGAGTATGATTGGTGAATTAAGAAATCAATGTAACAGAGAAGTAAATATTTCATGTTTTAAATAAAGTTATTCACTGTACCATTTTATTTTTGTGCCATTGCTTACTGTATCATTTGATCTGTTGTGGAAGACCTCAAAGACTTTTGTTATCTTACAGGTATCTTGTATTGTTAGATATTCTTCATGTCTAGTAAGTGAGTATATGGTACTGCAGTTCTATGGAATCTACAAACAAGACATTTTGTGTCTTACTATTTCTACTAAGTTTACCACGACTGGTGATTTACTTTTTGCTCAATATCATAGGACCACCTGTATATATTTTTTGGATTGTCTTATTGCAGGTTTGCTAGCTTCATAGTTAAGTTTTAGTAAGCTGTAAAAATTCTTGCTGGGAATTTTACTTAAATTGTAACTAATTAGTAAAGTTTTTTTTAATTACCAAAATACCTGGTTTTATTTGTTTTTTCTCAAATCAAACAAATATGGAAAAAAGAGAAGTTAGTTAATTATTATAAGTTTACCTGACCCCATACCAGTATATGGTTTTGTCAATGGTCGCCAACCTGCAGTTTGGAGTTGCATACAACTTTAATTATTTTGCTGTGGCTGCCTGTGATTTTAATTTAGAGTAGCTAAATTTCAGTATACAATTAAATTTCGTTACCTATATTTCTTTTATTTGCCGTTAGACTTGTCAAATTTTGGTGGTAGACAACAACATCCCTCCCCAAAATACAATTGTAATGGCAATTACATCCAGTCATATAATTAAGAGGTATGGGGAAAATATTAGGACTCAGCAACCTTTGAAAAGATCACTTGATCTTGCATAACCTCTTTTTGCCATATGAAATTTTCTTGAAATTTTTTGAACTGAATTTTGGTTCTCAAAGGAAGTTGTAAAATATATCTGGATTTGATCACATAACCACAACTTTAGAAAAAAAACGCTGTAACTTTCCAATTTTCTGTTTGTGGTAAAACTGTTTGCAATGGTACTACTAAACTTTGGTCAAATGTTCGTCTATTTAACCCTCATTTATAAGCAAAAAAAAACATTAATGACATCGAATAATATGATTTATAAACATTAGCCCAAAATCTTGCGTGACCATGAATTTTTGGGACCTATACACAATATGTTTTTACTTCTGCATAAATGCTAATAAGAATTTTCCTAGCATAGGTTCATAATATAAAACTTAAAAAAGTTATCTCAATTTTTCAAAAACACATTTACAGTGGCTTCTCTATTTATCAATATTTAGAACTTCAATTGTTTGGTGGTTTTAAAATGATTTTTCATGAAACTTAAAGGTCTGTTGAATGTTTACAGGCAAATATGG
This sequence comes from Clavelina lepadiformis, assembly GCF_947623445.1. Lineage (NCBI taxonomy): Eukaryota > Metazoa > Chordata > Ascidiacea > Aplousobranchia > Clavelinidae > Clavelina > Clavelina lepadiformis. The sequence continues at coordinate 11,672,755 of NC_135240.1, read as the reverse complement.
AAAAAACTTTCCAATTCAATTCAAAGTTTTAATTGAAAGTTTAATTTAAAACAAAAAAGCAAAAACTGATCAAATTATTATATTTTGTTAACTGAGTGAAAATTCAATATACTACAATGTTATTGTAAGTAGGCATCTTTTAAAAATGCAATTTCCCATTAATCACATGACTTCTTCTGCAGGAAATTCTCAAAGAATTCGAAAAGTACTAATAATTGAATTATGCTATTAAATGTTGTGAATATAGAGCAATATTTCTAAGTAACAAACAAATTGAGTTTAGTTTGTCTACGATCACATGAAAATGAGATCTTAAGCAAAACATTTGGGGCATTTCTAAATTTAGCAAAAACATAAATTAAAATAAGTGCATTTAGTGCTGTAATACTTTCGATGTTTGTTGAAATAAGTGACGTTTTTGTCAATACGTAGCTCATAAAGACCAATCATATAACCACTTTTGTATTTTATGTAACTTAATGATTCTCTTTCGCTTTGACCTTTGCTTTTAAGTTTTACTCATCAACAACAGCATTCCCTCAAAACATTCTGAAAGGATTTATGGTAATTTGTTTGCAGTAATGTGATACAGTAATAAGTAAAATGTTCCAACTTCTTTACTTTGAAAAATCACTTAAATTTGAATCTATGCTCTTTGAACACTACAGTAGAAGCCGCTTAAATCCACTAATAATTAATTAATAAATTAATTTGTCTATTAAATCCAACTTGACTGTTTTTGAAGGTAATAACATTGGCATGATTTAATACGGACAATTGGACATCTTTATAATACGAACATATAGCTTTTTTTAGGATCCGTCATTAAGAAATAACTAGCAAAACCTTTGGGACACTTTGAAAGTTACAAGCATCACTTAGATTTTAATAAAAAAGCTTAGTATTATAGTTTTGGTTCAAATATTGTTTGTATAAGTATTCCTGGCCTTTTTCTAACTCTATATAGAGTATGCAGACAATTTGTATGAACACATAAATAAAAGTATTTTAATATATTTTTTGAAAGTGTGAAAGCATTTTTGATAGGTATGTTAAACTGGTAACATTTAAAATTACTGTATTTGATTCACATTGAAGTTGGACTGCCAATTAAATGCTACTAATTATTATGACAGAGATTTAGTTAGCGGCGTATCAGTATGACAAAACATCAATTTGCATCAACCACAAAAACAGTTGATGCATAACGAGATTGGGATTTCCTGCAGACTTATTTTGATCAGTCGTTCTTGCAATATATTAAATGCAGATACATCCAATACCAATCTAACAAAACTTAAATGAGAAGAGTTTTAAAAACTCTGGGGAAACCTAAATGTAATGACAAAAATAGGTCACACTTACACATGTGATGCTATCATCACACCAGGGGTCAAACAGGGTTTGCGGCTCCACATGATCTTAATTTGATGAAATTTGCACCTAATTAACTATTGAATATTGACAATTAACGATTAACGATTTATTGCATATTTTCTATTTGCTTTAAACTATAGCCCATCCAATGTGTTGACAACAATCTGTTTTGGGAGTTAGAAGGAAAACTTTATAATGCTTTTTTGAAAGTTGTATCTTCCTGGTTGGATTATGCGGGCCACACTGGTTAGTGTTCAATTTTTTCGAATTTTTACAACTTGATATTGTCAATGGAAGCTTTAAAATATGAATATAATTAATTGTAGTAGCATGTAATATTTCACCACCTCAATTTTTTATGCAGTGTATGAATGTGGAGATGACATATCTAGACTTTTTCAAGATGAATCACTAGTAATGATCAACCACCAAACTCCAAATGATATATTCACAATGTTCAGAGCTTTACAAGTTTGTACATTGTTATTTTAGACTTAAATGAGCATTAATTTAGTATTACAACATTGGGAAATATAATTATCCAGTAGCTGTAACATTCTTAAGTACAAACTGTAACCGTAGCGAATAACGATAAATTAAAACCAAATATTACTACACTAGCCTAATAAAAGCAAACAATTTAATAAATTCATTAACACAGCTCAATTTTATGGTTTAGCATGAAAATGCAAAATATTTTTATTTTGTGCCACAAAAGGTATGTAATACTCTAATATATTTATACTTAAAAAAATTCATTATATTAAACATGACATCATTATCAGGGGAAAAACAGTCAGTTTAAGCGTAGTTTTTGGATAATGGATTGGGTATTCCAGTTTCTTCATTTCGGTTGCGTTTCAAAAGTGCATGGCGATTTCTTTCTGATGCAGGTATTTTGTAACCCTTATTCGAGAAACAACTATGTTATTATATTTTAGTAGAAAAATGTAAACATCTCACTTTTAATGACATCAATTTTAACCAGTCATGTATATTTAAATGTTTTTTACGTCTTTGCTTCTTTAATAGCTATAAAAATTTGTTTAACTATAACTTAAGTCGAAACTGATGTAGCATACCAAACCTGTAATCAGTAACAGAAGGAATATTAATAATGTTATTTTATTTACATACAAAACAAAAACTGACATGTTTCAGACACATTTATTGGCCTATTTCAGAGTAAAGCGAAGTTGGCCTGGTAATTACAGTTTTAAGCTACTAAAGATGAATGAACAAGTTTGCACATTTATGCAATAATTAGACCTCTTAGCCAATAGTGTTTTAAGTAAAATAATGGAATTATACATGTTTGTTTACACAAAAATCTTTAAATCCAAAGAAAATAATACAGCTGTGGGATATAGTTTTGATACAGAAATCAAAATAATAACAAAACGTCCTTACACTGGTGAAAAACAAAGAAGGAACAATAATTGAATTTAAGAAAAAAATTCTTAACTGAGGATGTAATGGAGAAGATATAACAATGATACACAGTAAGTTGCAGAATACAAATTAATAGTAGCCATTCAATCTATACAATATGCAATACAATACAACAAAATATGTAGCATTTATCGAGCACCCTATCTGCAATAAATTAAAAATAGACATATATCACTTTTTCTGCAACCATTAATTTTACTGCCGAAAACAAGTAGTAGCCTAACATATTGCATCGCAGCTATTATTAATCGCACCTGTTAATACACCGACCAAATATACAAAAATAATTATCGACCATTTTTTAATATAAGCTGCACTAAGTCATTATTGAACTTGAATATGAACAAATGTTACACAAAACAATTATACAAAATAACTTGTCAAACATGGAAGGATATATTTAGAAAAAGATCAATGCATATATTTTGATTTGAAACTTGGTTTACACTTGATTTTATTGTTAGAGGGTCAATTATATGTACATAGTAGACATTAGCTATGCAATACTCTAATGGACTCTGGTGAACAAAAATTTACATTACGATAAATACCACATAATTAGTATTTGCTGCCTTGGTGGAGAAATGTATTCTTTTGGTGCTTTTCTAGTTTAGAAAACTTTTGCCAATAGTCAAGTATGTTATTGCATCTTATCAGGCACCTGATGCAAAAAGATTTGGAAAAATTTTGTGTTTCGATCCTGAAAGACCCATGCAGGACCAACCAGCTTTATTGGAAAAAAATATTATTAGTAACTTTTGTGAACGAAAAAGGAAATGGATTCTTTTGTTTCCAGAAGGAGGACTCCTGATAAAACGACGAAGTGGAAGTCAAAGGTTAACTAATATAGCAACAATAGTTTATTTGGGGAGAGTTTATTGATGCCTTCACATTTGTTTGAATTTAAAGTATTTACAAGCTAGAAGTGGTCGTCTTGTTTGGTGTGAAAATTCTTAAATTTTCCTTTTTAATGCAGATATGCCAAAAAGAATGGCTTTCCTATATTACAACATGTAGCATTGCCAAGAATTGGTGCAATACAAACTATTATAAACACACTCGGTATATGTTGCCATGATGTTGACTACAACCCGAACAATTGGAATGAGGAAACAAATGGTAAATGACATATCAAGCAGAGTACATATCAGTTTTAGTTCAACTATTTTGACTGAATTACTTTTCAGCTGCCGATCGGAATGCCATATCAGGAAATTTGAAGTGGGTAGTAGATGTTACAATTGGTTACACTAGGCCAAACAGTATTTTGGAATATTTGATTGGATATACTGGGCCAACACAAACTGTGATATTATACAGGTGAATACTACTGCCTGCCTATGCAGCGTTACTGCATTTCATATCTTGCATGATTTTTTAAATGCGCAGCGATTCCTGCTGTGAAAGTTCACTGAAGTCTTATCTCATCACACAAAAAACGTGATATGCTTCAAATTGATAATAATTGAAGGTGTCATCATTAAGGGTATATTCTGCCGAAGAACTCATTAGCAAAACTGCACAAAATGAAATGGAAAAGTCCCAACATCTTCAATCTTGGCTTAATAGTCGCTTTGCAGAAAAAGAAGAGTTGCTGGCCTATTTTTACGCTTTCAATAATTTTCCTAAATTAAAAGCATTTTCACCTCAATGTACTACCATACATGTCAGTGGTCTAAATAACAAAATTTTATATAGTATTCAATGTCTTGCAATACTACAAGCATTGTTGATCTATTATTTTGTACTGTGGGCAGCATTCTAGTAGCATTCCTTGCTATGTATTTTTTGAAACACTGCGGCATTTGTTGAAGATTCTTGTGAAGAGCTACTTAGGAACTTGTTACACCTGTATAGTTAATAAATTCACTCTCTGTCAATGATGATGTCATTTACTTGATAATTTCTTTATAAAGATGGAGCTTTTCTATTATAGTATGCATGTTTCACGTCATTTGCTATTAACCATGGAATCAATGACGTAGTTAATATACACGGCATTAGCAAAGCTATAAATGTTTTATTAAATTGTTGAATAAAACTATATCTTAAATATTATTTATTTCATTTATTAAGTTATATCATTTTGATCAATAACACATCATAATTACCATTAATTTAACATTATTTTTATGAAATGCAGTGGGATCTCATTAATCCAAAATTCTCATCCTTTAACACTAATTAATTATCTTATCCAGAAACATATATTCACTATCCTGCTTTATAGTATTTTATACTATTTTGTTATTCTGGGAACTTCATTTTAACAAATTGCTCTGGCGACAAATTACCTTCATATAACGAGTATCCCGCTAAAATAGTGTTTTAATCATAAATGTAGTTCTAAATTTATATTGATTAAATTATAAGTAAACAATTTATAACGGTGTTCTTCTATTAAATGTGTTAAGTAAATTGTAGTGTCTCTGTGATTATAATACCCAAGAATAAACGATATTCATTTTTTCATTGGTGATTGCCATGTCCAAGTTTTGCTTTATTTAACAAGAAATGTAACCTCACAGCCCATTTACTTCTGCGTTTTATGTCATTAAAACGAAGTATTTGATTTCAACCGTTTGAATTAGTCGCTTTCATTGGTAACGTATATATGTATACATATAGCGAATGGAGGGCACAGACTGGCTGACAAACTCTTTACTTTTCGTGCTGATAAAGTAAAGTAATGAATGCATTCAGCAATACAAAGGCCCTGAAAATTCGAATTTAATGCGCTAAAAGTTTAATCACGTTTTGTTTATTTGCGTTGTGGAAAACAACGTTGACCTGAAAGAAAAAGAAGTTAGTGCTTTCGGTATTTTGCAAAAACTAATTATTGATCCTTATCAATCACTTCTATGTATAAAACAATATGGAAATATACAATTTACAGACACATAACAAAATCCTATCAAGCAGAGCTGGGCAAGAAAAGATACGGTAAAGTAACAAATATTTGCTATCCCAACGATTAAACTACAACAACCACTACCCGATAATCCATCAAATGTAACTGTTTAAAGTATTATTACGGCCAAACATAGACATACACTCGTTAATCCACTCCTCTAGATAAAAAATTAAATTTTCTGACTTTACCCATCATTTTATAATCAAACCAAATACCGTTTTGACCGTTCGAAGGCGCATTTGCACTGATAAAGATCTAAATGTCCATTAGAGATACAAAGTTTCACACACATTTCACCTCATAGGTCACGCAGCCCGTTGTTTATAGATAGGCAGTTAGGTTAGGAAAATTAGTATGCAAGAGATCGATTTAAGCTGATTAGAATTTAATTGAAGTTGGATTTAGGCTGAAAGGAAAATTTAAGTTGAGTTTAAGTGTTATATAATTTGAGTTAGTTAAACAAGAAACTATGAAACGAATGTCGAACGTACGATTTTTTCCGTTCAAATAGTGACAAACTTGTACAAATAACAGCTTAAAAATACTTTCTGCAAAGAAATTAAAACTATTTTTGCGTATTCCTATACACAAAACCACCTATCACTTTAAATTTGAAGGATTTCAACTTTACTGGAAACATTTCCAATTTCATAACCTAACTAATCTCCGTTTAAACTTTGGTCCTGGTTCCTCGCAAAATTTTCTAAAAGAGTAAGCCTATTGGTAAAAGCAAAATTAGCCTATATGTCTTTACACCAAGCACAAAAATTTATTTTTTGCGAAGATATGTTCAAATCATTTTTAAAAACATTTTTTGATTGAGTTCATTTACCACGCTAGATAGGAAAAATATTAAACTTTCTTGCCTTACTATTGTTTCATAACCAAAGTATTCATCGTTGATCATTTGCACAGATCAGGATCTAAGTATTAACTAACTTATAAACGTAGCCTAGCGTCTTAAAACTACCTTTCCTTGTTGTTGTTTCGTTTAAAATACTTTTAAATCATCTTTCAAACGACTTTAAACTATATTAAAATTTAAAGCAATGAATTTTTGACAATAATCCACCAAATTTACACTTCATTGAACAACTTGGTTTGTCTCCTAAAAGCGGCCCGTAATAATGGCCGACGCAATGCCAGTTTTTTTACAAGAATTAATTAAGGACGAAATTTTTTATTGGAATCAAATTTATTGTTATAAAGCAACTGTAGGCCTACAGCAAAAAGTTATTTCAGTAGAAAAGGACTAAGAAAAGTGCATGGACAAAAAGTGCATTTCGTAAAACGATTGTATTTCAGAAATCACTATAAAACCGATTTCAATCATGTCGGGCTTGTTTTTCCAAAAAAACTTGTATTTTGTCCATTCGAAGCTTGATCAAAATCTGAGATGGTCGGTGTCACTTTTGGAAAATTGTGGTTAACTTGGAATACTGTACATGAAGTGACCTATTGTGAAATCAAATCACGTTTCCATCGGCATAATAACCATTACCATGTGATATAACTGCAAAAGCGATGTTGTGTAGCTTACATTGCTGGAGCAGTTTTAAAAAATTTTTGAAGAAAGAATCTGGTAAACCTTCTCATGAACTGTTGATTACAGTTGAATTTTGTTTGAGCTTTTGTCTACGCATAGGCTGCGTATAATTTAATAATTAAATATCTAGCATTTTGTGTTAATTTGAATAATGCTTCTTTAACACAATCGGTCGTGTATACCTAACTTTGAAATCAAAATTTACTAAGAGGCTAAGCCCTTCAAATGCTTGATTTAAGGCTATAGCCTATTTTTAAATTATTGGATTTAGCATTTCTCAACAAATGTTAATTCCGAAAAAATAATAGCAAAACGATCACTAAGTGATGCTTCTAATTGGAGGGGTTTGGGAAAGTCGCCCACGATGCTTTTAGGAAAACTGCTCTCACTCAAAAATGCGATATGCTCAGCTAATCTCTTTTCCAATTGTGTTAAATATTGCATTGCTTGAAACCAAGCGCAAGAGTTTTCATAGATTTTCTTGTCATTTATTAAGCAATTTACAAAAGAAAAATGACTTTTTTGTCCCATCTTGGATAACCATGGTAAACAAAATGGGACAGCACGCACAAATGTTTAATAATAAAAGCTTTAAGCCATAATCTTAGCAAATATGCCTTTAAAATAAAATTTATTAAGTTTAAAACAAAATTTTAATTGATTTTTGTAACGTTTAATTGTCGAACAGAAAAATATATTGGTTGACTGTACAAACAACGAAAGATGATCTTCTAAAAATCTATGTGTCCATTTTTATCTAGTGTTTACCGTTGTTAAACATGAAAAAGAATTGGCTCTCCTTGGAAAATTATGGTAAGCAAGCTTTTTATCGAAGCCGAGTGCGCGACGTTACTCTTTTAACTATGTGCGGCCGACGGTTCCAGGTCGATTCAACCCACGGACGATTCAACCCCGGACGATTCAACCCACGGACGATTCAACCCAGGACGATTCAACCCAGGACGATTCAACCCACGGACGATTCAACCCGCGGACGATTCAACCCGCGGACCATTCAACCCGCGGACGATTCAACCCGCGGACGATTCAACCCACGGACCTTTCAACCCGCGGACGATTCAACTCAGGACGATTCAACCCGCGGACGATTCAACCCACGGACGATTCAACCCACGGCTCGGTGCTCAAAACGCAGCTGTTGTTAATTTGGACCAACCACGAAGGAAATACACGCACCTGGCTCACAGACTTTCGGCAAAGGTTTGCACTTATGCAAATGAGCCAGATAAATTGATGTATCTGCGTGCAATCGCTCATATGTGCTAATTAATTACCGTTTGTAGTACCCTTTTCAGCTTTGTGTTTTATACGTGCTGTGTTTGTGTTCAGGTTCATGTTCTTAAGCTTGCCTGTAAATAAAACAACTTTCTTTCTAATTAATCGATGTATAAACAGGTGTCTATAAAAATATCTGTAATTTGTGTACATGCAAAAATATAAATACACACATTTACGTACGTGGGTCGAAAGCATTTTGTCTTTTCAAAAACTTCAAAAATGTTAACTTAATGCTAAAAGGAGAACATTTTATATAATAACCGATCTACACGGGTAAATACAAAAAATAATAGCAGGCGTAGACAGAAATGTACGCAAAGTACTGTATAGGGCAAAATAACAATATTCAAGGTTTTACTGGAAAGCAGAAAACAATAAGTGTTTTGATGTACAACCAATGCTAACAAGAAGTGGTAAAAGGAAACACAAAAAGCTTTATATTAGCTTAGGCCAATATATTAGCTTTATTTAGCTTACATAATATTGGCTACAAAGTAACTTGGTGATAACCTAAGCCAATAGTACGTGAAAGGTCCGTGGGTTGAATCGTCCTAGGTTGAATCGTCCGTGGGTTGAATCGTCCGTGGGTTGAATCGTCCGCGGGTTGAATAGTCCGGGGTTGAATCGTCCGCGGGTTGAATCGTCCGTGGGTTGTATCGTCCGCGGGTTGAATCGTCCAAGGGTTGAAAGGTCCGTGGGTTGAATCGTCCGCGGGTTGAATCGTCCGCGGGTTGAACCGTCCGTGGGTTGAATCGTCCTGGGTTGAATCGTCCTGGGTTGAATCGTCCGTGGGTTGAATCGTCCGGGGTTGAATCGTCCGTGGGTTGAATCGTCCGACCACCGCGGCCGACACTACACACAAATTTTCAATCGTTATTTACTCGAAAACTATAGGTCGTAAACTGATCGGATTTTTACAGGTTAGTAGCAAAAACATCTGGCTTCCCGTATAAATCATAATTGTAAATCTAAAGAAAGTGCATTTAGTGTAAATTAAGTATTTCTACAAGTGATACATTTCCAGAAGTTTTTTTTGTTACGCCGCACCCCGCTGTGCGGAAAACCAACTGACCGCGATAAGAGGGTGGTCGGACGATTCAACCCACGGACGATTCAACCCCGGACAATTCAACCCACGGACGATTCAACCCAGGACGATTCAACCCCGGACGATTCAACCCACGGACGATTCAACCCGCGGACGATTCAACCCGCGGACCATTCAACCCGCGGACGATTCAACCCACGGACGATTCAACCCGAGGACGATTCAACCCACGGACCTTTCAACCCACGGACGATTCAACCCACGGACGATTCAACCCAGGACGATTCAACCCACGGACGATTCAACTCATGGACGATTCAACCCACGGACGATTCAACCCAGGACGATTCAACCCAGGACTATTCAACCCGCGGACGATTCAACCCACGGACGATTCAACCTCGGACGATTCAACCCCGGACGATTCAACCCCGGACTATTCAACCCGCGGACGATTCAACCCACGGACGATTCAACCCAGGACGATTCAACCCAGGACGATTCAACCCCGGATTTAACGGATGCCGCTTTTACCACTATACCAATACACATCTTGTGTTGAAATAAAAACAAGTTTATGTACCGTGTTGTAACTAGTAGGCCTGCTTAGCGAAAAATAAAGCCTACACGTCGATTAAAAGTCAAACCTTAGAAACAACTGTTTGTTGATTGGAATGAAGATTGCACGCAAAAAAAGTCTATATGGTAAATTTTTTTTAACCTGTTCAGAATGCTATCACAAAACAAATTTCAGTCTTGTGCGACGTGTAGTACAGAAGTTATTAGGCCAATATAAAGTCAAAATGTTAGGCCTACGTTAGGTCAAGATACGGTCAATTGTGTCTTTTAGGTCAAAATCTATTAAACTTGTAATTTTGTAATATTATTCTTCCGTTTTTCTCTTTTCTTGTACCGCAAACAATTCCAGTGCCCCAAATTAGAGGCCTACTTAGAACCAAAGCCACCAAGAGAGGGAAGGCCTTTCAGCGCGTCTGGTGACGTCACGATGTGAAGGCATTGCATTTGAAACTGCAAGTTGTCAATCTTAATACGCAGAAATAGTCCTGGGTTGAATCGTCCTTGGGTTGAAAGGTCCGTGGGTTGAATCATCCTGGGTTGAAAAGTCCTGGGTTGAATCGTCCGTGGGTTGAAAGGTCCGTGGGTTGAATCGTCCTGGGTTGAATCGTCCGTGGGTTGAATCGTCCTGGGTTGAATCGTCCGCGGGTTGAATCGTCCGCGGGTTGAATCGTCCGTGGGTTGAATCGTCCGCGGGTTGAATCGTCCGCGGGTTGAATCGTCCGCGGGTTGAATCGTCCGTGGGTTGAATCGTCCGCGGGTTGAATCGTCCTGGGTTGAATCGTCCTGGGTTGAATCGTCCGGGGTTGAATCGTTTTTGGGTTGAATCGACCTGGAACCCGATAAGAGAACATAAGAGAATAGTTAGTCGAGCTAGTAGTGCGTGAATGAGTAAACAAAAACGATACGTTTCAATGCGGAGAGAGAGCAAAATCATGAAAATATGACAGTATTTCAAAACCAACCAAAATAAATTTTATAAAACAAACATGGACAGATGGCTGAACATTTTTTAGGAAAAGTCACCAAGTTTCAAGTTTCTACAGCAAACAATGCAACTGTACGCCACGTTTTGCTGTGACTGTGTGCAGGAGAGGCCACACCTTGTGTAAATAGGGTTAGATGTTGTTTGGTATATAGGCCACAACGTCAAAGTATTTTGTTTCCATTTCAAATATAGGTAGCTCTCGTAATTTACCAATTAAATTTGAAAGTGTTGCGAAAAACGTTTTGGTTGGGTTGTACATGCTGTCATTTTCAAATTGTTTTTTTTTGAATTTTATAACATGATTTCTAAAATGTGAAAAGCTCGTCAGATGTTGTGGAAAAACAAATTTTGTCATATAATATTTTCTCTAACAGACAGAACGTCATGTTCGTTCTATGTAGCCTTACGTGTTTTGTTTTTTTTTCGCTGGTATCATAATAAATCTTGATAAATTTTTATTAAAGCTGGTACAAACACAAACGCATTAATCCAAACTAAGTCGAACGTTATAGAAATCAGTCTCAACACCCTAAACTATAAACGCCAGTTCCCCAAGTCGGGACAACGTGTCTCATATTAGAACAACCATTTCAATAAACCTTTTGTGAATGAAAACTTGCTGTAAGTATGCCAATTTTCAAGTTATCACATATTAACTCATGTATGTTAATTGTTATTAGTTACAATAAAAAAAGAAAATCAACTGCCACGTCGAACTAAAACCCTAGTTATGAAGTAGCAAAATTCTGGCAGAATTTAAAATTTGGGTTCTTTTTTCTTTCGGTTAAAATAATTCAAAATACAATTTAAGCTAGTTTTTTGTTAATATGTCAAAAGGAAAGAGGCAACGTAATGGACTTAAAATAAAAGTAAATTTGGTGTCACTTTGTAGCGGAAATAAATTATTGCGCTGTCTTATCTTTTGTTTTGTCCCATCATGGGCGACTTTCTCCGACAACATTATTAGTTTATAAACATTAACAGTTTGTAAACATAGTTTGAGGATATCATGCTCACAATGTACGGTTGAAATGTTCTGCAATGATTTTCCAACCGATTTTCTTTTCACTATTATAATCGCACAATGAGATATATACTATAACTTATACGCAGCTGTCTGCGTAGCCTATTACTTTGCTTTTATTCAGTGACCTTCATTCATACAAACGCTATCTCGCATATTGCTTCAAATGATTTGTTATCACTATAGTCGAAAGGTGTTTTTCTGTTCTTCTACAGCAATTATTACGATGGGAAAAGTGTTTTTTTTGGCTTAATAAGCTATTTTACTTTTACTTGAACTGAAATGTGAACAAATGGGATACAGTAGCAGAGCCTACACATAAAACGTGCAAGCTGTGAAAGTGTATGCAGAGAAAACGATGAATGTCTTAAAAGAGGAACTAAAACAAAAGACGCACCATAAATAATTCAATTTACCTGTGCACGTCCAGTACTGTTTTCTATAAGGTTAACTGGAATTTTGCGTTGTGGGTTGCAAAATTAGTACATATTTTTGGTTCCATAAAGATTGCACCCACTCGAGATTGTACCCAAACGCAATTGCATTCACAAAGAATTGTAACCACAAGGAATTGCACCCATACGCAGTTGCACACGTTGGGTCTTTGGGACTGCAAGAAACAAGTACTGTAATAGCCTACATAAGAAAATACGTTACGTATGTACAACGGAAAACAGTTGAATGATTTAGGAAAACATATTTAGCCTAAAAGGTGGATTACACGCATAGGTATAATATAAACACTATATCGTTTATAAATCGTGTTTATACTAGGGATGTGCCGTGAGGAAGATTATTCGGGTTCGTGCGAACTCGAATATCATGAAGGTCGACAAGAACGAATTCCGAATCTATTCGTATTAGAACCAAACAATAAAATTTCATCGAAAAGTTGTCAAGTCTTGCTTCTAAAATGACGTAATCGATAAACAAATCGCTTTCTTTCGAAAAATAGTGTTTAAAAAACGATCGAAAAAGCAAAATCGTTTGGAAAACGACCTTCAGTGTAAGTACTGCTGACTCTAGTTTAGCATTGTCGGGAAACTAGATCATCATTTTTTACGAAAGCCAGTGAATTTATAAGTAATATTGTATTCGGGTTCGCCATTTTTGGTATTCGTGTTCGCCCAAATATTCCATAAAGGCGATATTCGGCAAATCTATTCGGGTTTGGGTTCGTATCGACCCATCCATGGTTTTTACTATATCTATTGTTACATGGCATCAAAATCGTTCTATACGGCGTTTCAAAATTATACGCTATGGATTGCTAGCGACACTATTATACGAATAAATGTTAAACTTCTGTTTATAATTTGCGTTTTTTCATTTTTTGAACGGGCGACGGGGTGGTCAAACGTGGAAATTAAGCAAATTCCATTATAGTTCACTCATTCAGTGTTCGTTTTTCCCATTTATTTTGACAAGTGGGAAAACAAATGTTGTCTCTGTTCCCGGACACTAAAACCTTAGGTACGCCTCTGAATCAGTGTGAGTGCAATTCCGTTTATTAACGATATAGTGTTTATATTATATTTGTGCGTGTAACCCACCTGTTAGGCTAAATATGATTTCCTCCATCATTTAACTGTTATCTATGGCACGTACGTAACGTATTTCCTTATGTATTACACTAATTACAATACTTTTTTACTGCAATCCCTAAGCCCAAACGTGTGCAATTGCGTGTGAGTGCAATTCCTTGTGGGTGCAAAACGCTGTGGATACCCATAAATTTGCAGCAACCTTAAATGAGCAGTCAGATCCACTCTCCCGTATTATTTAACTTTGGTAGACAGTTTTTCTTTGGACTGAGGAAGCTAGGAGCGCCATATTTTTGTATATAACACAGCTACCTAACATTCACATCTAAAAAGTTTGTATTAGAATTATTATTTGGTGGTTGAAAAGGGAATTCACCATATCAAGAAAAAACAAAACTTACAAACACGAATTAGTTTAAGTTTTTCAGGTTTTTAAAATGCTTTTTTTTCAGTTTGTAAACGCTGCAATTATTTTCAGTTTGGAGAATTTGATTTTGTTTATTTCGGCTAAAAAAGTGGATGTTTCCCAAGTAGATTTCGCAAATTTCGAATAGCAGTACATGTTATTTACATTATTATGCTCATACGATCTTTACTTTAGTATGTTGCTCTACTTCACTTCTGAGTTAAAGGAGAGTAACTTGGCTTTCATTAAAAATTGACCAATTCAGTATGTAGCCAATGCACTACCATGTGTAAACTGGTGTTAAGCTGTATTACATCTCACGACAATCTACCGAACAGGCAGCAGCCTATTTCAAACGCAAATACACTTCTGATGCTTTCTTATGCCTGATGTTGGCGTCTCACCCATCAAACCCAGTGATAAATAGGCCTAATAATTTTATTTTTTACATAGTACGAAAACTTATCTTTTAAGTTGGATGTGTTGATCCAAAAGATATACCAAAAATCATAAATCAAACAAAAACAAAAAATTGGCAAAATGCCAATAACGAAACGCGACAAAGTCTCAGTGACTTTTAATTGTCTTATATAGATGTAAAAAAATAAAACGACAATATACCACAATCACATAGTCAGTCTCAAACGGTTATATCAATCTCAAGTTACAACTGCTCATTTGGTACACCATGAAGCAAGGAAATCTCACATTTCTTCCCAGTGCTGAAAGTGTTTTGAAAATAGACCACGGATAAGCGTCGTTTTGTTACAAACGCGTTTAAGTCTACTGTTCTTTTGTTATGCTGTTGGTTGTTTATGCTTAAAGCACGTTTACTCGTTGCGGAAATTTCACCACAACAAAATGAACTACAAGTCAACTGCGTTGTAGACATAAGGAAAGGATAATCCACGTAGTCACTAACACTTCACCCTCTCCGTGTTATAGGCAGTGCAAGGATTATGCTGTTCTAGCGCCAATGCTAGACGGGGAATTATTTCAGCAGAACTCGCAGCAACGAGACATAATGTCGTTTCTTAGAACACGTCGTCCGAATTGGTCGGCCGCTTATACCTAAAGGAAATATACTTATGTTGATTTGAAACATCATATTCCGTATTAATTATTCAGCCGACAATTACAGCAATTTCGTAAGGTACACATTCTTACCCTCGCATTAACAGAGTCTTGTTTTCTTCGCACACCTCTTCATAAGTCGGTAACTGTGACATTGAATGACACGAATGGCGAACAAATGGTAGTGACTGTTCGTAGTAACTACTGCTGGGTCGCGGTTTAACGGAATCCGATCTGGATGAGCGTGTTTCGTGAATTTTGTCTACACTGGACCGACTACCTCGCTTGCCTTCATACTTGCAAACACGATTTGGGTGGAATGAAGATTTTTTGTCTTCTTCTTCAATGCTGAAGGTGTTGAGTTTGTTAGATATTGTTGCTGGATGATCTTTGGGTTTTCCATTTGAAACATATGGTTCCCAACTTGCTTGTGCTTCTTTGGATTTTGAAACGTGACGCACCACGTTACTGGCATGTGTTCTGATTTTACTCAACTCGAGCAAATCTTCTTCACTCGTTTTTGTGCTGCTGCAGGAATTTTGGTCATCAGCTGTTAGTTCAGGTGTTGCTGGTAGATCGAGATCATTTACATGGACAGAAGTTGATGTCTGGTTAATTTTTCGCTGCAGCAGTGATAACGTAACTTTTCTACGATGGTAAAACAAGCAACCTGCTGAGATAACCAAGAGCAAAACAATTACTCCTGACCCAAAGCAAATAGCAATCCAGTGAGAGGTGGTAAGTTCAGTGTCATTTAGCATGATGATTCTCGTTTCCGTGTGGCTGGAACCTTGTCCTTTCAGAAGTGGAGGTTTCAATAGATCATGATTCTCCACAACAATTTGACATCGTGTTCCAGCAAATCCATCCGTGCACTCACAACGCATGCAGTTGCATGTGAAGTCTTTGAAGGTGACGTTAAGACAGGTTCCACCATTTAGACAGGGCGAAGGTTCCGGACAAAGATTGACCAATTCATCGCAGTTAGTGCCAGTATAGCCCGGATTACAGCGGCATGCATAACCGGATGACGTAGATAAGCATTCACCTGAATGTAAAATGGCAAGGTTGTAAATGCCATTAATCTTGTTTTATTTTTAACCCAATACGTTATCGAATAGCCCGTGAGTTTGCGTGACCTTTCGCGCGCATAACTACACAAAAGCGAACCGAGACAAAATAAAGCTACTTCAGTAATCATAAAAATTCTGTGAAGCAACAATGAGAACTTCGGTGTTTTCCGATTACTTTCGGCGAGTCAATCCTGTCACCAATTTAATGTAGAACGCTCAAACAAAGGTATACCGACTTGGACCGGAGTACCGGCACAAGCGCTTTTCAGTTTGTCAATAAACGAGTAAAAGCAAACAAAGCCTGAATCGAGAGGGGTAAGCCAAACGTGGGAACTTGTAACTTGAAACTACATAAAGTCGCATCACTTAAATCTTTCTCTTATTCGTAACATCAAACACGTGGAAATTTAAGTGTTTGGTAACCAATGTTTACCTATATAAAAGCTTCGAATGTCCAATCGGGAAAGCAACAAAGGACAACTACCGTTTCACAATTTACGAAATGGAGCAAAGATGTTAAAGGTGGTTCAGTTTTCTTTTGAAATAGTAAATAAAACTTCTGTCAACAACTTTTCTTCGATTTCTTAAAAGACTTTTTGTTATTGAGCGAAACTTGAGCCCGTGAAAGGTAATTAACACGCCTTTCATATAGCCTCAAAATGAGCGGCGGCATAAGACGTGTCTGTCGCAAAAATGGGCAAAAAGTCATACAAGCTCATGAATTACGTATTAGTTATACACAGCGACTGACGTATTTAGTCACAATTCATGTTCACCGGTTACTACAGGTGGGAGTTACGACTTACGGAGTTAAGAGCAAAAATGAACAAGGTTGAAAATGGAAACAGATTTTTAATCTTGAGAAAATAATTGTATAAAACTTCACTTTCAATGCACTATTAATGTCTTTATACAAAAGTCTTACTGTGTTTACAGTAATCTTACCGTTTTTGCAGGGGTGGGTGTCACAGATATTTAAAGCATTTTCGCAGTTAAATCCAAAAAATCGGTCGGGGCAAGTGCATTGATAGTGCTTTTTGCCTTCCGTACAAATTCCTTCATTTTGGCAAGGAAAATCGTCACATGTAAGCGTGGTTTCATCACAGTTGCGTCCTGAAAAGCCGGACTGGCACATGCACTGATAGTCGTCGATCAAGTCCTAATCAGTCAGAAGTAATTTTAAAAACGGCATAAAATAATTTTCTTTCGACTAACGGATAACCCTTTCTCCTAAAAAGCTACGCAGCAGGTACATCTAACTTCACACAGCTTACCACACACGTTGCCCCATTTTGACACGGGTTAGACTCGCACTCATTTACTTCAACTTCGCAGTCATGTCCAATGTATCCTGGCTTACACCGACAGGTATAACTTCCTTGTCCAGAATTAAAACAAGAGGCACCATTTTTGCATGGCTTGTGATTGATGCAATAATTCAAATCTAAAGTGCAAATAAATTTCGTAATATACTTAAAAGTTAACTATAACAAATTTATTGACAAAAATATATATTTAGTAGTTAATAAAAGTACGTTCCAGGACAACTTATACCTTGATTGCAGTAAATTCCGCCCCATCCTTTCTCGCAAGTACATTCAAAGCGATTTTTACAGGTACCATGAGCACAGCCTGGCCGTGGTACGCATTCTGTGCAGAACTTTCCTTTCCAACCGTGTTTACATCTGCAAAAATTTCAAGGTAATATATCTAGCAATATAATCAAGTTAAAACATAGGTTCAAAAATATTTTAACCACGTTTTAATGCTTACTCGCATTGGTCGGGTAACTTGCAGCCACCCTGTGTTGCATGACATCCGTCCAGACAAATAGCTAAAAAAACAACCAGTTAATGATTATATTGTGACGCAAACGTCACAGTTAGTTAGCATATTATCGTATACCGCTGAAAATTGCTAAGACGTTTGAGGGTGAAAAGTAATTTAGGTTTGTCCAATGAAGCATAAACTGATTTTACGAGTTCTCGTTAGATTATTGCGCATCAATTAGATGACAATTAAGACCACGTAGCGATCATGGTGCAAAATAGAAAAAGACCTAGAAATGACTGCATCATTTTATTAAACCATAGTATACTCACGGGTGTTGCAATAATCGCTCTCTGATTCCCCCGTCCAACCAGGCAAGCAAACTTTGTCTCCATTTTCATCACAGTTGTAATGTCCAAAGACGTCATTGCGAGGACGACAAAACTTTGAACAAGATGGCCCATAAAGATTTTCCTGGCAAACTACTCTGTAGGAATAGCGCAATTCGGTCTTTAAGTGTCGATACGGAGTTGGTCTTGTCCATCGTCTGTCACTCCTGGTTGCGGGAAGCAGACTCGTGCTTTTGATCAGCTTCGAGATTAAAACCTCGGATGAACCTACGACAAACGATTGCTCGATTGTGATGAAACCTTCATACTCCCTCATAAGCCCAAGACACCCATTATGCCGTTATCGGCTCGTAAAAATGAACATCCTCAATCACACACGCATAAACAATCCGTATAGTTTAGAAAATAGAGTTGCTACTCCCTAAGGGACAGCTGGCGTGTGTGAAAACTACGTTTAGTAAGGTTGCCATATGGAGATTCGTGCCGCAAAAACAAATAGCCATCAAACGATTGTTCGCTCAAGCAATTAACACAGTTACAGAGTCCATTGTATGCAAGCTATTGTTCATGTATTACCAACCTGTTGAAATGATATTGTTTGTTGAATTTTCATTTACATGAAGCATCTCTATGATAAGTGAGAACGATCCCTGCAAATAAAATGTAAACAAAGTATGTTCAAACTGAAAAATAATTCTAAATATGACAAGTAGGTATTCTTTGTGGACATGACTTTAACAAAAACCCAAAAAGTTACACTTGTGACGTAAGCTATCGACAGCCGAGACTTAACGAAATTTTATACCAGTGTGAAACGCTAAAGTCTACCGCGCAACAACTATTCAGTGTCATTCTGTTCACTGAGGCGAATCTAATAAAATATTCATCATCATACTGAGCTACAAATCCTTGCTAGAAAGCGAAGGTTGTGTTCTCTATTAAAAGTGGACATAATTTCTAAACTTTAGAGAAAGGAGGTACATATCGACATTATCGACGTCTACTAAAGTAATCCAAATATGTAAATACTATGCAACTAATATACTTCATATATTTAAGTCCCTTTTGCGATTGAAACTTACCGGCCAACGGAAATCAAAACTAAAACGCACTGGATTTTGAAAAGATTCGTCATGTCCAGGTGAAAACGTATTTTCTCCTAAAACGGGAGTCGTTTGCTGACCGAATACGCATGTCGTTCCAGAGGAAAGTTTTGCTTGAAAGTGACTCAAACATATACGAAATGCGGTTCTGCAAGGGCCAGAACACGTGTTTCCACCATCCTTGGACGCTGAGCAGCATCTGCCCGTTTGATTCCGTCCTTCGTCGTTGATGAACTTATCCAGATTTAATTCAAAGATACCTTGCGCGGAGACCTGGATTATCGCAAAAGGTTTAGGTAAATTTTTAGTTTTAGCATTTGGGCAAAGTTACTTTTATTTGAACCTTTTATGCATCGAACGACGCAGATCGAGTAACACTTAACTACGAAAGAACAGAGTTTAAACAGTTTTTAACTGCATGAAACAATATTTTCTAGAGTACTGCTGTTGGACAACCAAAGAATAAGCAATATACTGTATATACCAAAAATGTTACATTACGTACTTATACGTTTTTCTGTTGTCAACGAGCAGTTATATCACACAGACCCTGAGCACAAGTAAACAATACACTACTAAGTACCTTGCTCATAGCAACCACACAAAGTATTACAGCAAACCGTAACACGCGGGGTGACGGTATCGTGCGCGCCAAACGCATGATGTGTCAGAATAATGTCCACTTTGAATATATTCTAATATGGTCTCGGTATTTTCCAAATGCTTTCTTCTTCTTAAACTGATCCAGAACAACTTATATTAACAAAATCGGTAAAACAAATACTCAAAATTCGTTCTGAAAAGAAAACAAACTCATAATTATCGCTTGCTTGACAGGTAATGCTCTTTTGGCAAAGTATTTCAGATATTTTTGCTACTCTATCTGCCGTAAGTATAGAATGACTAAACCGAAATCTAGCAGCTGCTACTCGGGCACCTGCTCCAATTTGAACTGACGCAAAACACCCGAAGAAAGCGAATCGTTGGGTAGGATTCTAATTCTTTTTTCGCTATCTTTTGTTATTCTTTCGTCTGTTTTGTCGCGTGGTTTAAATGATGTTCCAGCATTAAGCAGATTTTCCCCAAGTGAATTTATTTGGGCTAAAGGTTTTAATACCTTGTCCTCTATCGCAGAGATCTGCTCAATGTTGAAAACGTGTTAAATACTTTTTCATCCATTCACATTTAACAGATCTGTATTATGATGCTTTTCATTTTAATGTAGACTAGATCAATATATGCCCATATCTCTCGTAATACGTGACTTATCTATAGTAACTTATTTTCACTATACCATAGTTTTTTGGTTTGCTAAAAACTATTTTCAGGTCCTGAATCATACAACAAAAAAGTGCATGAACCTACCACGCACTCACTGGAGTCAAACTCTGCTGCGGAGTGACTGACGCGCGCCTTAAGAATGATCGCTGCGCTTCCCACTGATTGTTTAATTACAAGATGACGTCGAGCTTGAGCGTTGTTCCGCAACTTCTATTGTTACCTGTTTGCCAGACGCCAGTCGGCTGGTCGCAAAACGCACAGAGTGAAAAAGTTTAATCCTGAATTGTTGATAACGATCCGCCGCCATGATGTGATAATTGGGTAATATTACCGGCCACTTTCACCGTTTGATCAGCACGTCTTAATGAACATTAAAACTGTGACGAGAAAACCCATGAGCACTTTTCGTATTAGGCCCTTTGAAATGTTAATCACCAAATACTTTTAGCTTAATGAATCTTCAGGAAACAATTCTTTCTTAAAATATAGGTGGAAAGTTTGCCAAGGTGATTTTGAAAACGCGCTATACTATAAATACATCTTTTCTGTGCCAAGTGAAATAGCAAAGCATTTTCAAATTCTATTTAAATACTAATTTTTGCAGAAAACAGCAGGGAAATTGTGAAGGTAAATTACGGGTTTTAATAAAACTTTTTATTTGCATTATAACGTGACTATATTACGTAAAAAGTTTTCACACGCTTATGTTGTAATACGATATACCTACCTGAGAAAAATCCGTTGAAATTTTATTCCCACGCTGTGCGAGAACATTAATTTCATAAGCAGGAAAGCCCCCCAGAAACTCCGTATACTTGGCCTAGTCTTAAATAATACGCAATGTTTTCAATGACGCCACACTCGTTGCTTGGGGATATGTTGAAGTTCAACATGCAAATTGATCAAGCATATGCTGAAAACTTTATGCTAAAGTGTAAAAACAAAATTCACTACAAAAATTGTCACAATATTTTTCAACGTATTACGTTTACGTGCAGTAAACAGATAAAATTTACATGTCCGTCAAAATTAGCCTTACTGTATTTACGTATTTTGGTTAAAGGCAGTTATCGTTCAAAGTTATTTCCGCCAAACGCATATAATTATAGTACGTGGTATCAATACAACTCGGATATACCCCTTGAAGCAAGCATTAGCCGCCAACGGAGCGCGTCTACTACTGTAAGTACGCTATCATAAAGGAGAGGAGGTATTGGTTTAAATTATGCTACTACGCCAGTAACACAACGAATCAAAAGCGATTTTGTTTCTGAAAACGAGCAACAGCCGGCAGACGAAGCTCACCCGCAGGGCACGCGCCAGACGGCATACGGCGCTGCATCGTTTCTTTCATTGTAGTTTGGTAATCTTTGCAAAGTAATGATTATCAAGGCATAAAACTATACAATCCATTCTTCGCTCGTGTCCAGCTGGTAAATATCGCAGAGTAAATTTGAATAGTTTGCAATCTGCTTGATGCCACCTTTAAACAAAATCGTCTAACTTTCTGATACAGAGCAAACAAATCTAAACGCGTTTACATGTTTGTTATTGCCCTAAATACAAATTTGCTTACTTGAACGGCCAAACGCTGCAATGTGAAGACTTGCTGATAGAACCATACAAAGGTTTGTCGCCTTTCATCATCTGTTTACGCTTTCACCGGAGCTGAAGTCACCAAACAACAAGCTCACGCAATTACGCAACTGACGATTCATTACACGTTAGATTCCATTCTTAGTGGCACGACATGATAAATACGTAAGGCAATTGATACAATAAAGCACATCGGCGCATTATAAAGATTGTTAAGCATATGAAATTAAACGTAGCCTAATAACAACTTATGGCACTTGCAGTGTTCAAATCGGTTCATGTGAGGTTAAGAAGGACGCATGACGTGCATAATCTCGAAAATTAATTTAGTTGGATCTATCGCGTGTCAGCAATTTCGAAACTTTTCATAGCAACATGTTACGCGTGACCAAGTGGCAGGTGCTTTATACGTCTCATGGATTGCTTTATATCTCGGGCGCACGTGGTGATAGTAAATATTGCTGGGCCAGGCGGGAATTTTCAGAAAGATTTAACGAGATAATGTGTATACACACATTGCTTGAGTGAAGCTTTGCCACGTGCCGAGTATTAGTAAGGCACCGCATCACCCTTCATGTCTAGAAACTTTATATTGCGGTCACGCCGGTTGATTAGCGCCATCATCTCCAGACGCCTTAACCTGGAGCATTGTTTAATTATCCAAAATCTATACACTATTGAGCAACGCTCTGAAATTATTCCTCGTTAGTATTTTAAGGTGTATGTGTAATTTTATGGCTGATCCAGTTACGGGGCGGACAATTTGAACGCGGGAAAATGAAACATGTGGACCAACTTTGAGGTTATTCATTAATTATTTGGGATACATTGAAGTCGTATCCTATTGCTTCTTAGTAGCCGTTAATCGATATAAAGGAGTTTGATTCGTTTTTTGTAGTTACCGCCTCTTTCAATTCCAAAATATAGGCCATATCATCTTTGGTGAGAATAGGTAACTGTGTCAGAAATACGATCGTATTCCAGTACCAAGGGATGTCATATTGATCGACAATGGTACATTAACAATTAATGGTCGAGTCGCCCACATAAACCCGATTTTGTTCTCCTGTATTGTGAAGTCTTTTTCCAACCGATAACCCGAAGACAGTAAAAAATTAGCCGCACGTGGCTGGCTAATTCCGGCCAAAGGTATTAAATCAAAATAAGTCGTAAAATGCATCACTTTCTATTCGGTATGGCCTTTTACTTTGCACCTACTTTCAGTCTAACGCAAAAAGAAAATCAACAAACCAGCAACATTACACCAAAATAAACTGTCGCCGTATGTTAATGTTAAGCATGTGTACCACCTTTTACTTTAATACCTTTTTGCTTAAGGTATTTAATATCTTATTTAGACTATTTCGTTTGAAAGTTACGTCATTAATGAAGTGGGCCTATAGTTTACAAATACTTCCAAGTTTTTATTTTAAGCGGTTATAGCTATAAGCAAATTTGTAGTCTTTCTTGAACTTTCGGTTGCGAGTTAATTAAACCATATTTTCAATATCTGGCTTTGAAACACTCTCGACTCTCCTGACAGCTGCTCTGTTAGTGAGTTTACCGTCTAATTACCCATTTAAACTTTGCTGTTGGTTTGGCTAACTTGTTGTCCCAGATAGGTCTGCCCAGAAAACGGCGAACACACGCAAAACGTCTACTTGATTAACCTAAACGTCGGTCGATTCAACACTTAAACGAATACTACTGGTCAATCGTAAGTCAACAACAACAGTTTTAAAGTAATATATTGCCGATTTGCTGAAAACATTACCTTAGTACGCGCTTAGAGTACAAGAAAAGACTTGTTTAACAAGTGTTAGTTTCCTGAGCTATTGAGGTCATCGTATGCTGTGCAAGGTGAGTATTTTGCCCAAATAGTTATTGAAGACATGATCAAATTTATCACAGTGACATCTACACCTGTTAATATTAATGTTCTAATTAATGTGCAATACTTAGCATTAATATTTAGCTAATTATAGGCTATAGTGCACAAAAAAGTATGAACTAGCCTACTCGACGTTACAAAGATACCATAAAAAGTACCTAACAAACTAATCACAAACATATCATTTCTACAAAGTATTGTCACTTGGTGAAAACAGTTCTCTGAAAAGTCTGTATGATTAGGTCGTTAAGTTACAGGCTAACTATAAAGCACTGTTGGTTTTTAACTGGGGATATGCCTGCGAAGCAACTTAGCAAGGGTACAAATATCATGTCGAATTGAATGCTGTGTTATAGACCTACAGCCATTGTTTTTTAGGTCTCTTAAGCTTTTTTGAACAGTCTTGCAAAATTACACTTTTGCAACTGCGTTTATGATCTTTTAACATTAAAGCTCAAAAACATTGGACCTGTAGCTGCAATAAACATAGACCATTGGTGCAATGTTTTTTAATCTTGGATGGAATTCTAATCGAATAATCTTTTCATACCTATAAGTGAAAACGTATACGTAATAAATTAAAAGCCCATTGACATCAGTGTAGGCCTGTGACTATGGAAAGCTAACGAATTTACCTGAATGAAAAATAGTCTGCGTATTTTTTCTTTGAAAAGAAATGACTGTTTGCCGGTCGATCACTTATGGGTTTCGCATATTGACTTATAATGAAAATTTTGCTAAATTTCTTTCAACCTAACAAGGTGAAATGCTTGTAGTCTATATTTGTATTGCAATAAAATACGAGTAAAAATTAGTCTGTGTTTGTCAATGACAGACATTTTTAACGTTGAGAGTGGACCTGCGAGACAGCAGACTTATAAAGTTGCAAGAGAAAAAACTGTAGGGTGCAATTTATCAGCAAAAGTAGTAACAACTTCAAATCACTATGATATTGTTCTGGATTGTATTTTATCGTCACTCACACGTTAGTTTTGTGAAGCACACATGTAAGCTTACTCTTGCTGGGATGAAAAATGGTGAATGAAGAGGAACATTTTCAACACGGAATATTAAAAGGGTGTTAGCACAGATAGGGTAAAGTAGTGTGTAATGTGGACCCCTTAAGCAAAAATTGCAATAACAACAACTGCCTAGCTCCAATTCCTTCTCCATTTTGTGCATCGGTGACGATGCATAGTGTGACGCAGCTTCAAACGTGTATGTTTTTTCATACGATTGCTGAATTTATATTATTTTCTTTTATAAGTTGATGTTGTCTGAACCGTGTTAACCAAATTTTAAAGTAAAATAAAAAACAGGATATAGTTTGGCACTCCTAAGCTAAACTTTATATTTTTCGTACACCTGAAGAAGCAAGCTTTTGCTTGCGAAATCTCGTGTCGAAAATTACAAAGTTAAGCTTTAGAGTTCCAAACTACAGCCTGTTTCTTATTTTACTTTTTCTTTTATAAACGACACGACCTACGACGACACGACCTACGACGACACGACCTACGTGTAAAATGGAAGTCTTTAATAAGCTGTCAAAATGCAAGAAAATAAGCAAACTTAACACAGTTTACCTTGCTGCAATGTTATGTTAGCTGCAAATTTACTTCAAATATAGGATTTATTTTTTTGCTTTATATAGGCTACTGACCCAAGTTTCTTAAATTGCTTATAAACTTGACATGCAGACGAATTAATTAATTAAATAAATTAAAAACAAACAGTAAAAATCAACGAAAATAACATGCGAAAACAATACAAATATAAGCCTAAAATATTCAAAAACCATTTTCATAACACAAATGTTCAGAGCATTTTTCGAGGTACCATTGGGTCCAATTCTCTTCAGCAGAATATCCGCACACTAAACACAGCCAAATGAAATAAACCTTTCTTGCTCAAGCTTATCTAGTGTCTTTTTCTGCTTTGTTAGCTTTGTGAATAGAGCAGGAACCATTTTGGGGATTGCTGTGGATTCGTTTATTTGATTAAGCTGTTTTCTTGAGGAGATTCAAGTTAAGATTGCTGCACCTATGATTTGTGGCGTCTAACACCAGCATTATGGGACCTCTTTTTCCTTGAAAGAGGACTGATATCTTGTACGGTTACCCATTTTTGCAAGTTGTATACTTAATGGAGTTTTAGAAGCTTGTGCGGTGTCTGTTTTGCAATAAAGAATATATCAGGAGGACTTTATTACAGAAAGTGAAAACTCCTACAGACAATTTGGCAGAGGAATCAGAAAAGGAAATGGAGGGTAACTTTAGAATGGCGATAGATTCTGGATAGAAGGTAGATCAACAGAAGCTATATTTTCTTCTCGATCAGGTCGATCCGTGACCTCAGCATCAGCAAAGTCTGTATCATCGAAAACATAGCTGTTCAGAGGAGACATTCTATACTTATCAAGCATGTCCAGTATGTTGCCCTGTAACAAGTGAAAGTTAAGCTTTCGGCTTATTCGTGTATTCCTCTATCGGCACTTGCGAATCTTTCGAGATATAGAGGCACCATAGCATTTCAGATTTATCACCACAGTTAATTTTGAGATATTATTCCGGAGGTTGCGACTCACAAGGATTATTACTTGTAACCATAGCATTTCCTCAATCAAGCAGTAAAAGCATGCACATATTAGTTTTGGGCAACTACTTAAAAGGAAACTGCAAAAACGACCTTTTCCGGTTATGTCACGAAAAAATTAATGTTGTAGTTAACGAATTTCGTTAAAATTGTTGCAGCCTTGAAGTTAATTTGGCATAGTAGTATACAATGCATGCTCAACAACTGTTTGGAAAGCTTGCTTAACAGCTCTAGCCGCCAAACTGCTGCGACTTTCTTGCCTCTACCACTTTAAAAAGGTAGGCCTATCACTAACGGAAAGTCTACTCAACTCAGCACTATATAAGTCGAAAGTTGTTATCTTGTATTGTATTGGTAACTTTTCCCCATTAACTGTGCGGAGCGAAAGTTACAGTGCTAACCGTTGTAGTTATAGCACAAAAAACACATGCTCAAGAACAATTAACGAGCAGGAAAAAGTTGGAAAGCCCAAGGGCTAAAAACATGCAAGATAGTAATAATAGAATTGTGCTATAAGATGGTAGGTTAGCATTGGCACCAAACCCACAAAATAATCCCTACGTTTAACAAATTTAGGACCAAAATAACAGAAACAACGAAACAATTACACTGTTGGAAGATGTGGAGGACATGTTCTCTAACATTAAAAACATGGGTGTTTATAGCCGAAATAAATATAAAAACTGACATGGATGAATAAAGTGCACAAGTGCACTAAAATAGAGACAGAGTGAAGCAAATAAAAAAGTATAATACAGTAATGTCATTAGGAAATTATGCTTCTACATTCCCTTCAACTACGGTATTTTTGATGAATAGTGGATACGCCGACTACGGCGTATACACACTAGTGATTACGACAACTATCCTACAATAACATATTGCAATACACAATAGCAGAAAAAAGCAATGTCTCAAGTCAAATCTTATCACCTATAAAAACTTTTGAAGTTTTCAATAGGTTCTAAAGAGAAATGGCAAAAAGAAATTAAAAAAGCTTGTATATCATTTAACTTTAGCAAATTTTTACACGTGAAACAAGAAATATACAGCATAAAAACATTTGTTTTAATCAGTCATGCTTATTTAAAGTGAGTTAACGTTTTCAGTTTTGTCACAAATATTAGCAAAGCTGTGAAATCAACAAATTTATGATGTCTATGTAATTAAAGTTAACCAATAAGAAATCATCAAAATCAGCTTGGGCTTGATCCAATTGTGAAGTTTGCGTTTGTTCGTTTTGCACGTTGACGCATAAGTTCTATGATAGGTACTGTATGACATCCACCTCAAAGCTGTTGAGCAAAATGTTGTAAATTAATCTGTTATACAGAATATAATTATGCTTTTAATTATATAAACATATCTGTTGTTTGATGTAAAAATGTATGGAAGAAAGTATGTTGGCCTATGGCTCGATTTTGACTCAAAGTTAAATTTGAATTAGGTTGTAAGTCTGTTGGGTGTAGGCCTAGGTATAATAGTTGTGGTTACAATAAGACAGCTTTGTTAAAATATTTATTTTAAACCGTTATCGAATAAACAAGACAAAAATTAATTTGTGGCCATCTGAGTAGTGCAAAGTACGGGTACTGAGTAGGTATCTTAATGAAGGTTCTTGAACAACTGTCACCAAAAGGTGGAAAGTGTGGCACCTACATGCAGGAGATTCATCAATTTCAACGTGCACCTCGTCTCCCCAATAATTGCGTTTTTGCACGTACGATTTCTTGTCAAACACTACAGTGTATACACTTTCAAGTCAGTACTGTCACTATCTGACTATAGAGAGTCTTGGCGAACCTTTAACTTGGATTTGCTGCTGAGCTCCAGTTATAAGACTAAAAGAGAAAGGCCTGTGAGATTACTACTCTGAAAGATGTGAATCTGGCTCTAAAACAAAAGCAGAGTAATGAATATGATCAATGTAAAACAAAGCTATCTAGGAAATTAATTACAATGTTAAGCATGAATAAACACAGATGCGCAAATTTTCATCCGAAGAAGTAAATTATGAAATAAATGTCAGCAGCAATTTTTCTTGGTTTCGTTAGTTACTCTTTCAAATGTCATGTGAAAATTTTTGAGGTATATTTGTGATATAAAATTTTCAAAAGACCTAAGAAACAATAACAGGTAGAACTACTGCCAACGTCATTTATTTCCGGTTTCATAATATGTGTTTCTGTGTTGCTACTTAACGCACAATGAACTTGCCAGGCCACTCTGTTTACAGCATAATCTTCTAAAGTTGTTTTTCAGTCAGA
Organism: Clavelina lepadiformis; assembly: GCF_947623445.1. Lineage (NCBI taxonomy): Eukaryota > Metazoa > Chordata > Ascidiacea > Aplousobranchia > Clavelinidae > Clavelina > Clavelina lepadiformis. Next base: position 11,643,584 of record NC_135240.1, on the reverse strand, counting down.
TTTGGAATTTCTCGAAGTAGTGATACAAGTCTTACGCTTTTAGTTTTTTAACTGGAGCTCATTGCAACAGTGGATCCCATCAACAATGGTCCTCTAAAACTCTCCCAAATTGTATGTAATAATGTTTAGAGTGAGGTCTAGTAATATGTGGTTTTCTTTTATATTTGCAGGATAAGGTTACCTTTATGCTTTAGAACCTTATAAGATAACCAAAATTCAGTTAGCCTACAATCATGGATACATGGCTACCCGATGATATATTCAAGGAACTCTATATGGAACTAATTCATATACCACCCAAACATTGTGATAAGCCGAAATTACTTGGAGTTTTAACAAAGCTCAACCAGTTGAATTACAAGGAAAGACTTCCGTTTATTACAAGATGGACATGTACTGATATGCTCTTACATCTTATAGGCATTTTGAAAGAGTTTGGCCAGGAGGAAATATTTTTGATTCATCTTTGTCAACTGATTGTTAATGTTGCTGCCAAGCAAAAAATTGTCATTTGTAGTATGTCAGTCAGTGTTATCTTACATGGTCTGAGGGAAGTGTGGCTACAAGTTTTAGCAAATTATAATGGTATACCCAATGACAAATGTACACACGTCTTGGGTGCAATTTCTACCGTCACTTTTGGTAATGGTGCATATATCATCCCTGAACTTTTAGAATGGTTAATTGGCAGGGATGGCAGAAGTGGTAGTATTAGTGGGTTACTTCAGGCACCTATTTCCTTGGAGTTAAAGAAAGTCTGTCTTCAGTGTTTGTCAGGCTTGTGTCTGACATCTGAAAGCCGAGAAAAATTGACCGAAGATCACATGCATATCTGCCTCCAACTCTTCATTGATGCCTTGCACTCAATACCTTCCATCAAAGATGTGGCACATTATCGAGTTGTCTTTGCTTCACACAAGGGTTTGCAACATATTTTGGATGGTTCTAATGGTATTCATGTGCATGAAATTGGTTCGTTTTTAGCAATTTTGAAAAAGCATTTAGTATTTGGTCTTCCCGCTCAATCCAAAGAGTTGCCATCTATTCTTCAACCACTTCCTGTTCCACACACACTTCAACCGAATGCTAAAGTTTCTCAAGTGGAACCGGTATCACATCAGTCATCTAAGAAAAAGAAAAAACGTAGAACTCGTAAACCTAATGCAAAAAACAGAACAGACAGTGATACTTCCCAACCCTCACCAATTAAGAATATGCAAGATTTGCTTAGTGAAAATGTGAAAAGTTTAAATTTACTTACCCCAAAATCATTACAAAAATTTCCTGTCAATAGAGGTCCATCATTTGATGGGGCAAACTCAGACTCAGATGTATTGAAGATGTTGGGGGCTAGTTCTGAATCCGACTATTCTGATACGGAAGGAGGCCAGCTATCAGCCATGACCTCCTTTGCTCATAAAATACGGCAGATGGCCATCGGTAGTTTGCTTCTGATTGTAAGGAAAACAAATAAGCTGATCATGTTGGGATATTGGAACTCATTTATACCTGGTACATCTTCTCCAAATGACGTGTCACTGCTTTCATGTATTATTCATGACCCCGGGCCAAAAGCAAGGGTTGCTGCGTTGATGGTTGTTTGTGCCATGCTTGAAGGAAGTAGAAGTTTTTTGGGACTTGCAACTCAAGAAACAGTTTCTACATCTTTTATATCATTCTCTGCTATGCTTGCTTCATCAGTACATGATATCCATGATGTCTTGTTAAAAGCTATTTCAAGGGAAAGATCCGCTCTTGTGCAAGTTCATATTCTAAAAGCATTGAGTTCGCTGGCAGCAAATGCTCCTTACACTAAATTAAATAAAGGTTTGGTTTCAGGGATCATTTCTGAAGTTCGTAAAATAATGTTTTCTAGTCATGATGTGGATTGTCGTGTGGGTGCCCTAAATGTTTTGATATCTATCCTTTCCAGTGATCCTGCTTTATTGGAAGTGGCTTGCAGTATAACGGAGACAGAAATACCAGCTTCATCCTCAACTGAGCATCACAATGGAAAATGTCTTGCTAAGCCTCTTAGTGCGCTTAACCTGAAAAGTCAGTCGTGGTTGATAACAGATTGCATGGGCCTTTGTCTCCAAGCTTCTGATACAGCTGATACACCCTTGCCATTACGTATAGCAGCTCTTCAACTTCTGACAACCACATCAAGGCAATACTTTGTGGTAATCAAACCATACCTAAAGGAACTTACAACTGTAATTCACTACTGTATGACCACTGACAACACAACTGTACAATTACATGTATTTAAATTGCTGGAGGAAATTGGAAGAAGTTTACTAAAACATCAACAAAATGAAGAATTTGTTTCTGATAGCCTTGCTCTTTGGGAGGAGTTGCTTTCTGGACCAATACAAGTTGCCACACAAGAAGACATATACTTTGTGAATAGAAGTCACATATGTGATTTTCTATCTACAATTGGACCAATAGTTTTTGAAAAATTACCTCAGAAATTGCAACTGTTTGCCCAGACTTTATTGATGGGCCTAACTAGTGACGAGAACTATCTGGTTAGGTCTGCATCTATCAGATCTCTGGCAGTGTTTATTATGTTTCCAGTGCTGCGTAGAGATATATGCTTTGTTGAAGATGTTGCTGGCTGTATAATAAAGCTTATGAAAGATTCTGTGAAAAGTGTTCAGTCCAATGCTGCATGGTCATTTGGTAATTTTACTGATGCCATTATAATTAATGTAGAAACAGATACTGACTCTTTTTCGCTGAAGGAGATTGGAAACTCACTTTTAATGGAACTCTTTGATATTGCTATTCATACATTTGACACTGACAGCAAAGACAAAGTACGGTTTAATATGATGAGGGTTTTAGGAAACATGCTTAGATTATTCAATGAGTATCATGTGCATAATGAAAGATTTTGCACTAAAATCTTTCAAGCAAAATCATTGATCATTAAAGCCATGCTAAAAGACTCTCTGATGAAGGTAAGATGGAATGCATGCCTAGCCTGTGGAAATATGCTAGGTAATCGCAAATTGCCTGTAGGCAAACCAGAATGGACAGATGATGTAGTTGATGCCCTTTGCTCCACTGTTGCCTCATCAAAAAATTACAAAGTAAAAATCAAGGCTACTGTAGCACTTGGATGTCCTGAAAAGAGAGATTCATATGGCAAGAAGTTTAGTAGTGTCTATATGTGCATCGTAAACACATTACTAAGCAGTGATGATGAGGCAGTTGATTTTGGAGAATACAAATTTAAAGACAAACTTCAGGAAGAAATCATTTACACTTTGCTGCACCTCACGAAGTTAATCGTTGTTGATGACATGCCTTCAATTATTTCTTCTGTGCAGGATAAAGTGACGATTAACTTGATACAATTTCAATTAGCAAAATGGTACAAAACCATAAAGAAGCCAAATGAGGAAAGTCGCAAGGAACCAGAAAGTTATGCTGCACTTGGCCAATACACTAGTGACCAAAAACTGGAGTTTTTTAATAATGCATGCTCACATTGGAAGCAGGTCATCAGGACTTACTTCAATACTGGAAATGAGAAAGAGCCAAGCTTTGATATTCACCTTGCATCAGTTATCAGTGAAATTTTTTTAATTCCGTCATCTGAATAAAATACATTCAGCATTTCACTTTGGTGCTCAAGTTTTTCGTATACGTTAGTAATTTTTTATGTCTGTAAATTATTGTATGCATGCCGGTTATTTTGTTGCACTGTACTGTGTATGTGGATAGTAAAACAGCACCACAAATGTTAAATACCAGAGAATTTTTATTTCATGACAAACTGTTAAAGATACCAAATTTATTAATTGCTAAAGTTTTTACAATGTTGTGACCAAATAAACAATGTTGCCAAAATATTTTTTCTTTACAGTCCTTGTAGCCGATATTTTCAAAATTAGTTTGAAGTGGCTGATGCTGCAAGAGAGAACAGAGGAAACTTGATTGATCCAAAAACTTACAGTTTTTGCCATAAGTGAAATACAACCAATCTAAAAACAGACTGCTGATGGGAATACCATGATAACTTAAAATTTACGGTCTACTCAGTTAAATATTTAGGAAGTAATGCATGTAAAGGAATGCATCTGAAGTCAATGTACATTTAGCAACTGACTACACTACCAGCAGGAAACGAAACTTTTTGAGAAGTAATTTTGAGATTACTAAAATTCAAAAACAATGCACACTCACATCTGACATGGTAAATGTACACATAAACACACTTAATGTGACTCGATTTGTTGTAAGAATTTTTGAGACAAGCATGTCAGATGTGTACATTGTCGGGAAAACTGAAAATTTTACAATTGATAACTGATTGAGTGGGCAATATTTTTACCTCATGCGTAAAGAAAACCAAAAAAGTGAGGTCATGTTTTTTCGCATTAAGATAGAACACAAAAAGATTTAAAGCAGGCCTGGTATATCTCTACCACGACTCTTAGGTGAGAGAACAGTTATAGTAAAATGCTATTTTCCAAAGTTCATACGAAGCTAGACATTAGGGACATCAAAGTCTGCATTTTATAGCAAAAGTTCCTGACTGAAACTGAAATAGAAGAGTTTGCTTTGTAGTTGTTGCGACAAAATAAGTGTGGAACTTAACACAGCAACCGTCGTCAAATGTCAGCGACTTCATACTTTACCATCATTATCCTTGCTTGCCTCCTGCTGATACTCAGCAACATAAAGACACTTATCAATGACCTGCAAAACAAAGCTCAGGTTAAAATTGTTACTCATTGTCAAACTGATGGAATCCAGCTCCAGGGTGAAAAACTTACAGGTGGAATTGGCTTTATGTCAGTTTTTAGTTCTTCCTCTATTCTCGCCAGGCTGAAACGATCATCATAGGTAATGAGATTGATGGCAAGGCCAAGATGTCCATAGCGGCCTAAAATATTCAAATTTAAGTCCAAGGTTGCATATAGAGTATGGGTCCAAAGCAAGATAAAAAAGGAAAAAAGATTTTACCTGATCTGCCAATTCGGTGAAGATAGGTTTCTGGCATCTTTGGAAAATCAAAATTTATAACAACATTAACTGCCTGTATATCTATACCACGGGTAAACAGGTCACTGCAAACAAGATTCCTGCACAGTCCTTGTCTGAAGTCATGAAACACACGATTACGATATTCCTATGAATAAAAACAAACATAGTTGAGATTTTTAACAATTCAAGCTACAAGCAGGTAAGTTTCAGCAACTTATACTGTAATGCACACACACACACACACACACATTTCAGCAAATATCAAATTATCCTTGCAGGTAGTAAAATTCACATACTTGTTTCATTTTAGCATGGATGTAAAAACATGAGTATCCAAGTTCAGTGATTTTCTTTGCAAGTAATTCCACCCGATGAGTAGAGTTGCAAAATATAATGGATTGATTTATCTGAAGCTGTTCAAAGTAAAAAATTCAATGTTATCATTACAGTCATTCATCCACGTAAGTGTGTTTTTCATCCAAATCTATTCTAGTTACCTTTGAGAAAAGTGTGTTAAGACAATGAACTTTTTTCTTCTCTTCAACATAAGCATAATACTGTGTGACACCCTTCAACGTAAGCTCCTCCATCAAGTTGATCTCGTAAGGTTTTTTCATGTGTCTCATCTTCAGAAACAAAACAACTGCTTTTGATTTTGCTTTATGCCAAATTTTAAGATGTCAACCAAACAATAGATACACAGATGTTATGCAATGAATGCCACAAGGACAACTGATAACATGCCCTCAGACATCAATGTCTAAATTGCAAAAATCAGGGAAATAGTTTGTGCTGGAACCTTAGAAAATATTTAATGGAAATAGGTGATGAAACGATAAAACGTGGATAGCAGCAGGAAATAACAATTTGCTTTTCACAAAAATCATTATTGAAATTCAATGTATCAGCAATTATAATTGAAAAATATAATGAACACCGTACACAGGTAGATTAGTAATCATACCATAAACTCTTTGACAGTAATAGGAAATGTTGCCGAATAAAGCAATATCTGTCGGCTGACAGGCAATGCACCAACAATATTATCCATCATCTGCTTAAAATCTTGTGAAAGAAGTTTGTCAGCCTAGAAATGAACAGTTTGCCACAGCCAGTGAGATGTTTGGTGGTAAATAATATCAGGGAAAAAACAAAACAAAATACAAACACTATCAATTTAACAAGGTTAAATATTTACAGTCATGTTTGCTCAATGTACCTCATCAAGAACAATCATGTTGCATTGATCAACTTTTGCTATACCCTTGTTGATCAAATCTAAAATTCGTCCTGGGGTTGCCACAATAATGTGTACTGCAAAATAATTTCTGGATGTTAGCTATTATTTCAGCTAAATTTGCTTTCCGAGTTGTGAAATACAATATAAATTTACAAGTAAAACAAATGGTTGAAACATCTAAAATAAACCACTAGTACAATGAAACGTTTTATGAAAGCATATATAATCAACAACTACAAAAAAAATATTTATGCCAATAGTAAAAAGCTCTTACTTCTATTTTCAAGTCTCATAATGTCATCACGAAGGTTTGTTCCTCCTGTGGTAACCATTACATTTAACTCACCCATGTGGCGACTTAATTCAATGGCAATCTGAGACGTTTGTAGGGCTAATTCACGTGTAGGCACCAAAACCAGAGCTGGAAAACGAAACCTCAAGAATTATTACCATCATTAACTATTATTCCACTAGATCATTAAAACTTTAATGGATTGTAGCAAGTTGTTAAACTTCACAGATAATTATTTGTGTGTATAATAATATCCCGGCCAAGTCATATCTATTTTTAAAAGTGACAAATAAATTGACCTTCCTGTTCATGTCAGTCAGTTTGATTTTCTTATTTGTTAACTGTTAGTTTGTACATGTCTGCATAAGTCATTGTTTTTGCTCTACAATTCATAAAAAAATTAATTGTCACACTACAATATGAAAAGATCAAAAAAATAAATAAATTGCTACGCTATTGCAAAAAATGCCATGCTGATGCCTTAGCTTGTTGTCTGCTATACTACCGGTAAACACTGACTAAAAACTACCAATCACATATGTAGTTATTAATGTTACGAGGCCAATGGACACTAAATGTGATGAAAACTTTCTCATAATGCTCTTGCTACAATGTAGAAAGTTTACCTCAGTCTTCAGCGAAGTGAAATATGATGGTCAGAATATATATTACAACTGATAAACGTTCATAACAAATAAAATAAGCAAAATGCTTTAATACATTTTTTTTTTTTACAAAATACCAGTATGTAATTATTATGATAAATATGATATGAAATTTTTCTGCACCAAGTTTTCCTGTTATTACTGAAGAAACCAAACGCAAAAGTTCTCAAAATTCAAACTGCCATTTCATGCTAACTGAAGTCGATCATTACCAGTTCAGCAGTTTCTCTCCATTTATACCCTACGGAAATGTGGAATGTAATGTAATTTGTTTTGAAGGGATCTGTTATCGCAATTCAAGTGTTAGACATTTAGGCGATCTAGCATAAATATCAATGAACGTGTTAACAATTTCGAAACTACTGCACTCATTTGAGTGTAAGTTGCATGTATGTATAAGACAAGTCGCAACCCTCTCCCTAAAACAATGGTACAAATATTTTAACAGATTTTAACTAAAAAAGCATGCGAGAAGGAGTTTGGATTGTGGTGATTAGAAAATTTCATGCTAAGTCCATTGTTGTTGGTCCTCAATTAACCAAAACATGAAGCTTGCAAAAGGCAGACATAAAATTTTGGAAATCTCTGCAGTTTGTTAAACAAAAAAAGGTATTTCACATGGCCCATGAGCAGGAAAAACACTTTTTAAGGTGGACCTTTTGCACAACTATGTGTTTTAAAGTGCAATGCAAAAGTAAGTTTGTCTTAAGTAAAATATTATGTAATACGTACGAAGTTAATATAGCCAATCGCGCTGAAAACTAACTGGCAGTTAACAAAGTACTAATGATTGTAGAATGGAAAGTGACTTTTTAACGGAGAAGTCTAAAAACACCAAATTTTTAAAGAAGCTAAGGCCAAAACAGTCACAGATTCTACGTCCTTACTACCAAGCTTTTTCAAAAACAGGAAAAGAACATGCGCAAAAACGTGGCAGCAACTGAAAAGGTATACTATAAGTTGTTGAAACTTTTAGGATTATTCAAAGTAAGTTTGGTTTATTGAAATCAAACCATTTCTCTTAAACATTGTGTTACCATACTTACAGCATCAAACATACACGGAATATTTATAAACACAATTCATATCCACTGAAGCGCTTTATAGCCTGCAAGCATTATCATGTCATGTTGGCATTAAAATGTTACAATCAAATAGCGATAAGAAATTCCAGTAAAAAATCCGGGTTGAAGTTAGTGAACGTTTGAGACATAAAAAACAGGCTTGCTTTAGAGAATTTTTCTTACCAAAATGACCAAATGGAAAAAGCCTGCCGAGGAAAAACTGCTATGTAAATCAAGCATGGCATTGTGCACAAATCGATGGCTGTCAGTAATTTAAATTGATTTTTAGAAAATTGTGTTTAACATGGTCACTAACTAACAGAGGTAGGTCTATTCACTAAAGTATTCGACAAAGATACTAGTAAGTTCCATAAAATATTTAACTGAGAATGTCTTTGTAGAGATACCATTTAATATTCCAAGAACTTGATTAAACAATTTTTAAAGAAGCATTTTGTATATATTGCAATGTGAACTGATCTCGTAATGCCATCAATAAACAATTACAACAGTAAAACCTATACAAAAAGTCCAATATAGAAAATTTAAATCATAAATCACCTTGAACGTAATCTTTGTTGATGTCACATCTACCAAGCATTGGAATTAGATAAGCACCAGATTTTCCTGTTCCATTTTTAGCTCGAGCCAATACATCTCGGCCTAAGTCAAACAAAGAATTGTTAGTACACTCAAAAAATGGATCTAGAGCCACTTGGTGGTCTGCATAAAGGTTTTAGGTGGTCCATGAATGCTATGATGAACTTTAGATATAATTATTCATTTATAAAGTTCATTTAGTCTCTAATTTGATAATTTGTTCAGTTAATGGGGCCTGCATCAAGCTAAATAAAGTTTTAAACTGATTACAGAAGTAATTGTCATAATGTCATTGAAGTACAGATCAACAACATGTATTATTGTGTCGCCAAATGCAATATCATTGTAAGACACGGAAATGGTTTTGTGCTGCAAAAGTAGCGTATGGCAGTAAAACGTTTAAAAGTGCAACCACGATTTTGTGGTGGCTATATATAACAATAAATCTGTATTATAACCCCAAAAATTCAAAAATTTAACAAGTTTTTGGAATTCCATATGTGACGGTTCGCAGTCCCCTTATTAAAGTGGTCGGTAACCAGAAAAAAATTAAGAATTAATTAAGTGATGCTTTACAACCCAGTGGATGGAGAAACAACGCATGTGGTAAAGTTGTAAATATTGACAACAACCACGTGATAACGTCCATAACACTACGTGAGTCTAACGATGCAATTCATAAATAGGACTAGAAACTGCTTACAAGAAAAATATGCTACCCAGCAGATGGGAAACCTAAAGTTATTATACCTACAAATACCATACAGTATACCAATATACACATCATTGAAAAAAGTAGCCTTTTTACCTGACAGAGCAATGGGAATACTTTCTTCTTGTATAGGAGAAGGTTTCTCCCAACCTTTTTCAAATATGCCCATTAACAACTCCCGTTTTAAACAAAAATCCTCGAATTCTACACCTTTAGTAGAAGTGACGTCCTGGGAAGCAAATAAAATAAAAGTTTATTTTTCACAAATGTTTTATTTTATTTAAAATCAACATTTCCAACACAAACTACCAATACAAGATCATACTAGGTTCAATGTATGTACAGTGGTTGGCTGGTGACAGAACAAAAACTTAATTACACATTATAGAACCAGGTATATATCAACTATATCAAGATTAAACAAGATCTTATGAAATGAACACTCACAGTTGTTTTCTTTCGTCTATCTGCAGCAGGCAGATTCAAGTTGGCTTTCCAATCTTCACCTTCGCTGCAAGTAGAAATATGAGGAATTAAAAACATTAAGAATGTGAGACTTTTTACAAAAAGTGCAAAATCACTAAGCTCTATAGCCTAATGTACACAGAATATATATATATGTATTAATATATATATACCTTACTTAAGCATTACAGGATCCATGAATATGAAAAAAATGTCTCACCCAACTTGACCACTCATCATGGTTTCTGCAACAGATTTCTGACTTGGTCTGTTATTTGCAACTGAATGGGAGAGACCTTTTCGAGCATCATTCTTGCTATGATTCATCTGCAATTCCGTGTTGTGTCGACTGGATGGAGTTGCAACATTTGTCATGTTAATCAATCATTAATCGACTTTTACAAGTTGAAAACTCTGAACATAATAATCTCACAACTTGAATATACAGTATGGCATATATTATTGAGTACAGTTTATCGAAATAAAAATAGCAACCTAAAAAATCATTACAATAATCCATCTGAACAGACAGACCACTTTGAATTCAGGATAGACCTATATAAATCTTGGGGAATTTTAAAGTAAAATCTTTGGCAAGTTTCATCAAATCATACATACTGAACCTAATAAGTTGACTGGTGTATTTAATATCTGACGATTTTCTGCAATTCAATATTGTATGCAGTACATCATTAAGTACTAGACAATATATTTTGTACCTTTAGAAAGCACATATTGGTTAAATACAAACCCAGGGGTAGCATAACAACAATAGAAACATAGAATGTAACAAAATAAAATCAATACTTGTGAATAGTGATGCATGTAAGCGAGCTAAAGTTACAAATGCTTTGCCTACAGATAATCAAATAATATATCTCAAATTGAGAATATTTATTAACAATACGATAAATATATGACCTTTTAAATTGCATCGATACTTAACGCAAATATCTTTTTACACCACTACGGTATCTACCGTTGGCTTTGGGTGCACATTGCCAGTTACTGAAACTGTGCATTATGCAATCATAAAAAACAACGTTGCTATTAAGGTTTACTTGCTTTATAGAAGTTACTGACTGTATCATTAGTTCATTACAGAATGTGGTGGGCCATAAAACTTGGAAAAAATAAGTAAACTGTCAGAAAATAAGTTTCACTAATAATGCCTGGAAACAGTAAACACTTTTTATTTTTACCCCACCTTTATAACAAAAAATACAAACAACACGTAACTGGAAAATTTCTTGAAACAAACAATTTTTTTCTGATGAGATTACTGAGATAGCTATTATAAAAAAATATAAACTTTGCAACAACTATACTGCCTTAAGTGATGAAAAACAAGTTGGCTTTAAATGAAAGAAAAGTTCTTCAAAAAGTTTCTTTAATATTTACTGGTTAAAGTTAAACCATTACTACTTGGTATAACCATAACATGTGGTGGCAAAAAGCAATTATGACATAATAAGTAAAATCCATTGTCAAGACGTTGGTGTTTGAATCAAGTACAGTACTTCTTCGATTATCGGGTCGCTTTATTTTTCTACAGCATTTCAAAATTAGATGGCTTTTTAACTAGCCGTTGGACGAATCATTTGAAAAAACAGTTATGCACGGCAACAGTCAATTTCTTGCAAAAATTTTAACTTTTATCAGTTTTTATACTGTAGGCCTAAGCATAAATGTGTTGTGTTTTCGTTTCGTTTTGACTTAAATGTAACAATTCAATTATCTGGTTTTTTGCTTATCCCATCACGTTCCTGAAAATATTGTCCCAACTAGAGCGAATAATCGCGGAAGATTTGGATATTTAGGATACATAGGATATTTCTTGTAGAAGTCCAGAAATAGGTATACTTTATATGCACAGTATTTAAGGGTCTGTTGTACAATTTTAAGCAGTTTTGAAATGGCAACACTCAATTTATGATGAAGGTTGCGTGATGAACGTCACTATGTAAAAAGTAAAAGTAATCTCATTCCAATGCGCATGCAACATTAATCTGTGATAGTCTGTTGCTATTATTTGCTCAGCATGGGTATAGGGCAGTGGTGGGTAAACTGCGGCTCGCCAGCATGTGTTTTGTGGCTCTTCTAGTCGAATCGGAAAATTCAAAACAAGTAGTAAAGGATACCAAGAGTACCGTTTATGAACGTTTCTCTCTTTTTCTTTTCTTTATTTAAGCCAGCATTTCATTTATGACGTAACACTAAACATAGAATCAGAAGAGTTAGTTAACAGCAAGTCAACGCAATTTCATTGCTAAGACATTATTGTGTTAATTATTACCGTTTTGTTATATTACAATTCTGTTATTATTGCTGAACCTGCACCATTTACCGTTTTTGTATTAAAATAATTTTGAGGCTCTCTGGTACTTGTATTTTCTGCAAATGGCTCTTCCATTGAATACATTTGCCCACCCCTGGTATAGGGTGAAGTTCAAATTTTGTGTTGGTTCAAAATTAAGATTTTTTGAATGCTTTTTTAAAAAAATGTAAGTAAAAAAGTTTAAGCGTTTCATATGAGAATTTGCTCAAAATACTGCATTAAGCTCTTTTATTCTAAATCTTGGTGGATACAAAAACTCAGCTGGGTGACCGAGCTCATTTAGTAGTATATACAAATTGAAAAATTGTAGTTCATATTGCTTAGCCTAACGCAGTGCTTTACGTAAAAGAATAAAGAAACATCCTGTGCTAACCAGGCTTAACTTAACAGACAGACTGTGTACTTATACTGATGAAAGTACACTAGATGCTATGCTACAAATCACTTAGTTGAGTTTTCACCATTACCATTACCACTAGCCTAGTCCAGTACCAGTTTATCATAACGACACAAATTCTTCTGTAATATATGCACTGTCACCTGTGAAGGCCGTGACATTTGTATACTGAAAACAAAACACTACCTGCAACTAATCGCTTACCTGTGATCTCGTGTTTGGTCCTAATAACATTAGCTAGCCACTACCACTTACTGCTGGCGCCCTATTTGATTTAAGGCCAACAACCAAGTTGAATTTATATTGTAATATCGTAATCGCCATTACCTCCATATTACTAGCTGCAAATTTGACATATATTATCGGTAAAAACTGGAAACTGCTTAACTTTAAACACTAAACATTATTGAAAAAGTTTTTTAGTGTACTTAGTGACAAGTCCTGTTTAGTTTAAAGTTAAGTCTTTCCGGTTATTGCTCCTAAATAAACAACAAATACTAACTGACTTTGTGAAATGAACAAGCTTTGCTAAAAATCCACTTTAATGAGGTCCACATTATTACTATCAAGTAGCGTAACCTGTTGCAACAAAAATTAAGCAATTCCTTATGTCTACAAAGTATGTATTTAAATTCTAAGTTGCATCCAACATAACTCAATTTCAGATGAACAATTTCAAGATTTTTCTGGCATCACTCCTGAAAAGGGGAACTCCTTTCTAATTTCTTTCCACTGATGATTACTGCTGACCAAGTATGGCCATGCGATCCTCAACACAGTAAATCATATTCAAGAATAAAGCCAAATTACTAAATGAGGTGCTATTTCTCCGAAACTTTCATCAAAAAATGATTTAAGAAATTTCATAACTAATACTTTTTTGTTATTACGGAGTGTCTGTTTTCATTATTATTGTTTTGTGTCATGGTTTAAATAATTGGAGTTGCACTATGCAAGTACCGAGCCTACATAACAGCGTTATTAACTCAGTTACAACCTAACAAGTGGAAAATATAAAAATATCTGTAGATAACTTGACATAGGAATATAGGATGTATTATGTAATAATACTTGATATATAGGTAGTGGATAATTATATCAAGGTAATTTCTAGCATCATTAGCATTTTAAGCTTACATATGAATGCACTGAATATGTAGCACAAAATAAAAGATAAAACTCAGACATTAAATACTTACATATATTATTACAGCATAATGCATTGCATGAATTTATTCAGTAACAAAAGAAATATGAAAATGAATGACTAAGAATTCAAATTTAATTTATATTCAATACCTCTAGGATATAAAATAACATGATTCTACAAAGTATACAATGTGTGTACAGTATTTAGACCGGTACGCCAGTGTGTTCACTCATGTATATGTTCAATGTACATGTTCATTGTTCACTCAACCAATCATTTTATTTGTTGCCATTGGAAAAAAAATGAGACCTAGTTGTTAATAGCATGCACTAGTACATGGAAAAAGGTGACAAAGCCTAGAAGGCTTAAAACACATACGAAAAAAAAGATGGTGTTGTCGAAAACAGAAAAAGTGTCGATAACAAATAGCACGGCCACTAAACTAAGTTTCATATAAAAAAACAAAAATATCCAGTCTTTAGCAAACGAGCAGATGGTGTGTTCAAGCAAAGGATTTTAGTTACAGCTTAAATATTGTACATCAATGTGCAATGTCAATACACTTGCAACAAAAATCTTAATGCAAAGTACTTCATTTCTGAACTCTACAAGTCTGAATGTTCGCAAAATATGTATGGATTATGTTTCCAGATATATTTTTATGTTGTGCACATGGAAAAAGTAGTTTGAATTGAAATAATTCAATATTGGTTTTCATTAGCAACTATGATGCACTTCAGGTGCGTGGTTTTGCACTTAATGGCAAGGACAGAGCTTTTGCACACCAAATTTTGAGTTCATAAGGAGTCAAATTCTGTGTAATCGCGCACATTCGTGTATCTGGCTATTTTTGTGCACTAGCGCATGTCAGGTCATGTATGGGTGTTTGGCACACACAACAACTTGCTGAAAATGGCCTTACTCTGCAGTGCGGTTGTAGGCCTACTGCACACACTATGCTACTAAGTTAATAGTCAAGTTCAAGCATTTACTGTTAAAGATCTGCTGTATTCATATAATGGACTTTAATATTATTTGCTTTTTGAGGCTATACCATAACAAGTAAACCATACCATAGTAATAATCGTTTTGCATAATGTCACAAGCGTAACCTTATAACCAGCAACCACACCTATTCATTTGAATAAAAAAAAAACAATGGATAGATTCATTCTGCAAAAGAGAATTAAGATATTTGTGTGTGTGTTTTTTAGACGGACTTAAAATGTAAAATACCAGATTTCACTTGGTCTTTTCAGGTAAAAAACAGTCACCATCATTATAGTTATAGCCTTAAACTATGCCTACTTCGCTAACAACAATTGTAATGGAAAATACCGTTTTAATTTATCTCAAAACACACTGGGATATATGTTAATATATCTTCATGTCGACATGACCAGAGTACAGCCGACCGCATAGCTAAGCCCTATAGGGCTGGGTTAAAGGCTACCGCCATCGGTAGATTGCAAACCGGAATCATAGGCTAGCCTAGGCCTAGTTCACCATCTTGACCTTGGCACTAATTTTTTGCGCAAATCTATAGGCTTCATTCGTAAACAAATTTAACGTTTTTCATTACATCCCATTTCCCTTCGAATGTGCATATACATAGGCCTACAAACAAAACTTCGCAATTTTTCCCGAACTCGGCTCTGTTGAACTGAATTCGGAAAGAAACACGGACCGCGAGTTACTGAACCGAACTTTGTCGTATTGTTAATTATGACGTCACTACCCACATTTTCTTTGTACGTTTTTTTCTGAAGAACTTTGTGATTATTCTAAAGTAATAATTTTTTGAAATTCTAACTATATTATTAGAGATTTCCAATAAGATTGAAACTTTTAAAAGCGGTCACAAAATTGAAAACATACCGTACGATTTTTAACAACTATTAGTGTCCCTTTCGCGAAAGATAAATTTTGAAATTGCGCCATTAGTAGCTTGTACTGTACAAAATTACAACGAGTTTTTCACTATGCAATTAATTAAGAGCTTTTTAGAGACAATTCAATTGCAAACTTGCAATAGTCTTGTTTATATGTCCCATTAGCACAAAACTATGGTGTTTTGTAGTGCTTCAAAGGGAATTTTAGAACCGATTAAACGTGTACTCCTAAGAGCCGATCCAAGCGCAACGTGATAGAAATGCAGCGATTCTGCTGAGAAACCTAAATCGGTATTCCCATTTTTTATTTACTAGCATTAACAAGAATTTACTCACTTTTGTACGCCCAAGAAAAGTGGAATAGATAGTAATTTTGAGTTAATAAACGTGTATTGCTAAAAGCCTAACTTGGTCTATCCAAACGCGACACGATAATAATGTATTGATTTGACCAAAAACTTTAATCAATTCTGCTGAGAAATCAAAACTTAACCCATTAGTTCTAACAATCAAAACAGTTGATAGATAGCTATATTACGAAGGAAAGTGTTTTTCGGGAATGGCGCCTGGACCCGGAATGAAGCACTGAACATATCCACTTACGCAGTTGATGACTTTGTGATAATTATATGAATTAATGAAATATAAGATTGTGTACGACATAGAATTCTCGTCTAGCGAATCAGCGAAGCATAACACTGCGTGACGTAGTCGATTGCTTCGTACTTACTGTGTGTGCATTTTGATTTATTCAGTCTTTTCTGGCTATTACGTTCAACGCCGCAATATGTCTTTATGCTGTTGCTGTAACAATGTTTTATCTTGATGTATTCATTCAAAGAGGCTTCAATATAATCAGATTATACAGTTGTCATTCCTGTGTTATTATTGTTGAAGTCTATCAAAGTTCACTGTTAAGATATACACAAGTAAACAGACTTTGTAGTGAAGTGGGTAAACCTTACAGGTTAAGGTACCATATACCACTTTTCATTACAACTTTACTGAATCGTTGGTAAAAACACACTGATCTCTATAAACACACCTAGTGCAACAATATCAACAACAGCATACTGTAACATAACAAAATGTCTATAACAACATCTCTATCTAGTGTTTATAGAGATCCGTGTGAAAATCCCATGCAAGACAGTGCCAAATCTGGCATTGGAGATTCCACAAGATCTGAAAGGTTTCTTGAAAGTGTGGCGGTCGGAACCAAGCCACATAAAGGTCGTTTCGCATGTTTTGACAATGTTAACCAGTATGAAATGTAAGTTTTTTGTGCAGCAAACAACGTAATTTTCAAGGACTGGTGTACACCAGAAGACAACGAAAAGTGTGATGTCAATGTCAATGTTTAAGAATTACAACAAAGACCATAGAAAGATTAATATAAAGACGTTGAATAGCAGTAGCCTCCATAGCTCACTTAGCTTTTTTGACCCATTTTGTGCACCAGATAGGCTTTTAGGCCTATAGCTACCGGCAAAACGCTTCCTTTCCATACGGGAATATTAAAGAGACTATAGACCAGATATTTTGGTGACGTTATGTACCGAATGGAGGGATATGACATGGGAGCATACGTCATCGATGTACCAATTGGGGGGAGGGATAACCGAGAAGGGGGATCCTTCCTAACGACCGCAGTCATAGACATTAAATTAAAATGTACCATAAAAAGAAAACTAAGTCGCATGGTCACTTCTAAGTTCTGTGGCTTAATTTAAAATGATCAACCTTTTTGGCAGGTTGTTGATTGATCAATACGTTACCATCCAGTTGTTTGCCGATTTACATAATTTTTGTTTTGCTTCCATTTATTCCTAATCCAATTTTGGCACTAGTATCTTGTAATGCAGATCTCATGTTTTGTACATCATTTTTGTCTCCTCAAGTAGTGCTATATCATCAACAAAATCTAGATCTGTGATTCGATGATGTTTAGACAAGTATATGCCAAAGTTAACATTATTCATTGCCTTGCACATTATGTATGTTGATAAACGCATATGTTTATCATGTAAAGAATTAATGTGCTACTTTCCAGAGCAAACTGTTTACATTCCGATGCCCAGAACGCTTGTACTTCTAAAAAAGATCAAAGTGGATCGGTATCGGTAATTTTCATTGCTAAATATAGGCGATAGAAAAAGTCTTGCCACCCCAAAAAATCGGCGACCATAACTCAAAAAGGGTCTAATAATTAGGCCTAATAGTTATCAGGAGCCCAATGCGTATAACAACATCTACAGCTCAAATACAAGTATTTATTTTGGTTTTTAGTTTTCAGTTTGGTTTTAAGAACACATGTTAAGCATGCCATCGTGTTATTGAGAAGCATCAAATCTCAATGCTAGCTGAGAAAGACCTTCAGCAAGCTGCAGGTTGTAGTTTGTCCACTCCACTTTAATTGGAGTCAGATTAGTCCACAATTTTGTTGCATAAGAGCAAATAACCATACAGATGTTATCAGTAGAATTGGATGAAATTGTTTTGTGAAAAAGCTTTATGAAATGAAAAAAATTGATTCAAATTTTAGCGACTGTATGCCAGAGATTAAAGATGGCACAGTATAGACCACATTCAGCATATAGGCCTAGGGTATACGATAAGGTTTTTTTATTTTGTATTAAGCATTTAATTTTTCTAAATGGAATATCATGTGTCAGTTATTAAAGATAAGGTTATATAATGGAAAAATCGGTGATTAAAGAAGAAATTCGTAAGCAAGGTGAATTTGTTCGTCAACTTAAATTGGACAAAGCTGAAAAAGAAAAGGTACCAGTATATGTTTCATAGACAAGCAATTCAGGAATGTTAGTTTGATTTTGCAATGCTTTGTTGGGAGCTGTGAAGTTATTCCAATGAATGCCATTTTTTCCAAGGATATTACATGCTGCTTAAAATAGTTAAAAATTCACGACTATCATACTTTTATCACTATTCCTTATTTCTTCAAACAAGAGATTTATGTTTTAATAACATTTGCAGAAAATTGACTTCATTAATTTTTTATAAACTGGTTTCTGTCCTCATCAAAAGTTGGTTACTTTTTGCTGTGTTATTTTAGTATGTTTAACCTCACTTTCTGTGTGAGGCGTACTTTCGTGCAGGTATGCAGACATGTTTGCATACTTAGTCATAGTTTGTGCCAAGATACTTCTGTTACACAACAAAGCATTGCAAAGGTGAAAGACCACGCTTCTATTTCCATCTAGTTATTTTCATATAGTATATACTGTTTCTGATGATATATATAACTAGAAAGTGATGCCAAGAACAAATAAAATAACTCACTTTTTTGGTAATTGTGATGGAAATTAACTTTTTACTTGGAAAAAACTGATGTATGTTCTACTAAGAGTGTTTTTTGTTTTAGATAGATGAGGAAGTCACAAAACTGCTGGCGCTTAAGGCACAACTTGGAGAGGACGCCTCATCTGGCAAGTTTGTTTTAAAAACTCCTAAGGGGACCAGGGACTACAATTTGAAACAAATGGCAATCAGAGAAAATGTGTTTGACACTATTATCAAATGCTTCAAACGTCATGGTGCAGGAACAATAGACACCCCCGTATTTGAGTTGAAGGTCAGACAGAGTTGTTTTTATAGAAATTCTTGTCTGCTATCAAATATACAATATGCTTATTAGGATGTTTCATTTTTTCACCATTTTGGAATTTAAAAAAGCTTGGGGTCTCCCTAGGCGGTATTTTGTGCACAATGAAAGAATCTAAACTTTTTTTTGATTTATGACGTCATTTTGAGGTTGCACCCCCTTGTTGAAGTTTCAGTGGAGGTGCATTGTTTTAATTTGGCGATATCTTGGTAACCGATTGAGCTAGGGCCATTATCAAGATGTCAAAAGATGCAGAATGGCTGGTTTCCTATAACCACTCAATACATTTTAATTGCATTTTCACTTTAGAAAAAAAGTTAAGAAAAACCTAAGTTTTGACATATTTTGTATGTTGGGAACTACATTGTGATTTGCATAAAAAATATGTCAAAACTTAGGTTTTTCTCAAATAACTTTTTTTCTAGAGCGAAAATGCAATTAAAATGTATTGAGTGGTTATAGGAAACCAGCCATTCTGCATCTTTTGACACCTTGATAATGGCCCTAGCTCAATCGGTTACCAAGATATCGCCAAATTAGAACAATGCACCTCCACTGAAACTTCAACAAGGGGGTGCAACCTCAAAATGACGTCATAAATCAAAAAAAGTTTAGATTCTTTCATTGTGCCCAAAATACGGCCTAGGGAGACCCCAAGCTTTTTTAAATTCCAAAATGGTGAAAAAATGAAACATCCTAATGCTTATAACTTGTGATTTTTCTGCTGTTTATGTCATTTTTTTCCCCACACAATATTTATTTCATGTTACATTTCCTACTGCTTTTGTTTAGGAAACTTTAACTAATAAATATGGTGAAGACAGCAAGCTCATATATGACTTAAAAGACCAAGGAGGCGAAATGCTTTCACTTCGTTATGATTTGACGGTACACTGTTTAATTTTCATTGATGACAAGCAATTCGTTTTTATTCTACTTTGACTTATACACACATTGGTTCGTTTTAACTATAACAATTGATTTGACTATGCTCTAGGTGCCCTTTGCGAGATATATGGCAATGAACAAAATTCAGACAATTAAGCGCTATCATATTGCAAAAGTGTATCGACGTGACAACCCTGCCATGACACGTGGCCGGTATAGAGAGTTTTATCAGGTGATATTATACCATCAATGCTTACATGATTGATACATCATATCACTGATCCAATGATTTGTATACGGTGTTATTTAGGAATTTATGCGAATGAACTATATGCTATTTAGTGTGACATTGATATTGCTGGCCAGTATGATCCAATGATTGCAGATGCGGAATGTCTCAGAATTGTCTATGAAATATTATCAGCTCTCAAGCTGGGTGATTTTGTGATAAAGGTGAGTCACAAAAATCATTACTTTGTACTGGCATAATGTTATACATTGCACATATTGCAGAAGTAAGTAAGTACCATAATCCAATGATATCAAGATGAGAAAACACATTTATAGACTATATTGAAAATTAGAAATCATTTATTTTGTTGCAGGTAAACGATCGACGTATGTTGGATGGTGTGTTTGCAGTATGTGGGTGCCCAGATGAGAAGTTTCGGCAGGCATGCTCCGCTGTAGATAAACTAGATAAACTGCCATGGGAGGATGTGAAAGCTGAAATGTTAGAGAAGGGCCTCACTGAAGAAACAGCTGATAAAATTGGTGTTTATGTGCAAATGTCTGGTGAGTGACTTCGTAAAATGTTTGAATGAATACTGTTATTAAGGTAGTTGTTACTTTTGTTACAAAATTCTCTTCACTTTGGCTTTATAATTTAAAGGAGGACAAGAGCTTGTCGAACACCTGCTTTCTGATAAATTGCTTATGACAAGCAAATGTGCAATGGCTGGATTAAATGATATTAAGCTACTACTTAGATATTTGCAAATTTATCAGCTTGGAAACAAGGTAATACATGAAACATACTCCTTTATTTCTTAATAAAGCCATTACATTAAACTATGCAGGTATAATGATTTCTGAAATTAAAGTTTTTATATGCTTAGGTATCTTTTGACATGAGCTTAGCTCGGGGTTTGGACTATTACACTGGTGCAATTTTTGAAGCAGTGCTAACTGGCACTGCTGTCAATACAAACCAACCAAGGATTAAAGGGGAAACTGTTGGAGTTGGTTCTATTGCTGGCGGGGGTCGCTATGATAATCTCGTTGGGAGTTTTGATCCAAAAGGAAGATCGGTTTGTGATACATTGTGAATGATGTCTGCCATGATCATTATAATAATAATCCACTTTAGGAGTATGTTAACTTGTTTAGGCATGTCACAAAAATGTTACACATTTGGTCATTCTGTTGTACAGGTCCCTTGTGTTGGTGTAAGCATCGGTGTGGAAAGAATATTTTCTATATTGGAGGCGCAGTTGAAAGCAGATGGACACAAGACTAGGACGAATGATACAGAAGTTTATGTTATATCTCCACAGAAAAACTTTCTCGAAGAAAGAATGCAAATAATAACAGAACTATGGAAAGCTAATATAAAGGTAGTCTAAGAATTCACTTACTTGCAGCACTTTTCTAAACTGCCCATTTGTTTAATGAAGTGTAGTTTGCTCCCTTTATGTAACAGTATTTTTAATTTTTTATTTGTTCAGGCTGAAATGCCATATAAGCGTAACCCAAAACTTCTAAGCCAACTCCAAACCTGTGAAGAGCGTGGTATACCTTATGCAGTGATAATTGCAAGCAGCGAGAAAGAGACAAACACTGTTAAACTGCGGACCATTGATACTCGTGAAGAAGTTTCAATTCCCAGAGAAAATATGGTTAAAGAAATTAAAGACCGTTTGCAAATTTGTAAAAATAACACTGACCAAAACTAATCAGTAGTTGTCATACAATATGGTGTACTGTGCGCCTTTGATGTCAGTAGGATATGCTAACTAGTTTCTGATAAGTGTCAATCATAACCAACTTTAAAACAATAATTTATTCATTTCTCAACAAAAATCGCATTATTAATTATATATTTTACTATTGAAGTATCTCAGTACTTCTAGTTCTGCTTCACAAAATATTTTGGAGTGCTCATATGAAAATGGTGTTCTCGTCCATACCAATGTCCTCTATAGTAGCTGCCAAATACAGGGTTGAACTGGTGAGGTTGAGGAATGTCCTTACTATTTGTCAATGTTTTGTACGAGCCAGTTTCCTCTTTTATCTCCCATCGTGCCATTTGAAGTTCAGTATCACTGAGACCTCCATGTGATATTCTGGCATAACCCAACCTAAGATGCAACCATTATTGCAGCAAATGCATCAGAAGGTGCCCTTGGATTTGGTTTAAGATAAAACACTCACTTGGTTAGACCCCTGTACATGATGTACTCACACCATCTTTCTTTATCATTTGAATCAATATCTTTCAATCTTCCTTTGCTTAACAATTCCTTGTAATCCCTGCTTCCTGGAGCAGATGTCACGTACCCCAGAAATACCACTGGATTTTCAGATTGATCACACAGATTTGCCAGTGACTCAGCCTGAAGGCGTCTATCTATATCGTCGCTGTAAAGTACACCAGCACACAATTACACCGGGCATATGTAACAATCTACGTTTTGATAAGCTCAATACAAACCGGTCATTGCCCATATGAGTTACAACAAAATCCACTGGGGTTCCAGATACGTTCACAGTGGCTGAGACTGAAGGTGCTAGTTCTCCTTCAGGTGAGGGTAGCAGGTGATGTTTTGATTTAATAATTGGATACTTTGACAGCAAAAGATTACCTAAATTACCCAAAAGAAGCTTCTATAATATCCTTATTACTGAGAAACAAAAGAATAAGATGGTGATATCACATCAGATTGATTATAATAATTACCCCAAGTGTGATCTCTGGTAGAAGGTCCAAAATCTGCATACATACCCAGTTTCTCACCAAGCCACATCGCAATGTCCTTGTTTCCTAATTAAGAGTGGTGTTGTAATTAAGTACACTCAACGGCATTACAAAATGAACTTAGACTTAAAATGTTTATCTCCACTAACCAAGATATGGCTTTGACGCATCAGACTCTAGCAGTGTGATGACATCAGCGCCAGTGTGGTTGAGTAAGCTAGCAGCACGGTCTAAGCTGGGCCATCCCTCATTGTCATAACCAAAATGAAATGTCCAAATCAATGCAGAGAATTCTTTTTTGGAATTGGGCAATTCTGATGTAATAAAAGTTGCATGATTTAAGTTTTGGTATGGAATGTAAATCAATGGGTACCACAATGCCATAACAATTACATGAGTACTACTGCAACACCTGGTTTTAATGAACTGCTATATGTAGGCATGATATGATTCCTGTAATGAAACCCAACAAGTCCAAGCAAAGCAATTGCGAACAAATATTTTTTAATAATTTTTCCCAAAGCAGCATCTTTTGAAGGCTTGTCTGATGTGGGCTGGTCTCTTGAAATAACATAGTACTTTTTCTCTGGCATTTCAAGGGATATTGTTAGCAAATTTCCACATGAACTTTGTTTGGTTGCACATATGGCAATTTGTGGCATCATGACAGCTGCAAAAATTAAAACAACACAAAATTATTATTAAAGCACAATAATAGGTATTATACAAGCAACAAAGTAAGTATCGGAAAACATTAGAACGTAGAGAACTCATAATGTAAGCCAGAAACCAATATTTAAAATATCATGATCAGAATGCTTCCTAGTTCCTATTTTTACTTACCAATGACAATATATGTCCTTTCTCTTGCTAGTTCACCAAGGGGCACAAAATTATATGCAGTGCACCAAATCATGGCCAGAATACCAGCCAAGTATGTTGCATTACCAATCATCAAAGATTTTCCTGGAGACTCACATGCCACCATTTTTTCACAAATTGATGGCCATACTGACATGATATATAAAGCCAAGAAAGTACCTGAAAAAGTCAACAAAATTAATATATTGTTGCATTAAAACTAAAGTGCGTTAAGTTTTGAGAAAAAATTTTCAAGTTTTTGAAAATATTTGCAAAAAGTTTAGATTTTCATGAGCTTTTAGGGACATGCAATTTGCAACTAAACAACTTTAACCTGGATGTAGGGGTGAGTTAATCTTTTTCTTACCCTAGTTTTGGACAGAAAATTTTTTAGTTACAAATATATTCTTTGGTTTGAATTTGAGATGTGAGTCACTTGACATGTTGACTGCCAAGGTCTGATTAAATAATCTGATCCCAGATGCCAATCAATATTTGACTCATTTATGTGTTTTAAATTTTCGATACATTTCTTCCCAAAAATGTTTGTTTCTGTTGCGAGAGGGTTTTCCCTTTCTTGTCCCAGACGCCATGTACGGCTTCAGCGTGTGCGAAAACATGAGATAACTCGTTGCTGGCATCCAGCGTTTCAAACTTATTTTTTACTTAAAAAAACAGTAATTGCAAATTTAATAAACTGTTTGGTTAAGATCGGTTACCGGTAATTAGTTTAATAAAGATAAAAAAAAAATTATTGACAGTCTACAGCAGGGGCGGGCAACTTTTTCGGTCGGCGGGCCTGATATGAGAAAATAAAGTACTTGGCGGGCCGGATTTCTGAATCGATACATTAATCGTGTATTTATCCACCTATGCAAGGAATAAATCGTATTTAATGTAAACTTTAAGTTTTAAGCATAGAGACCAAAAACAGTATTTAATGAATTTATTAATGAATAATGTACTTCAATAGCTGCTGAAATCAAAACTGAACTGCTAAACTGAACTGCTGAACTGTCTGCGGGCCGCTCAAAATCCCGTCGCGGGCCGTATGTTGCCCACCCCTGGTCTACAGCTACATTTTTATATAGGCGTAGCATAACTTATTGAGAGTAGGAGAACTTCCACATTTCCTTATGGCTGCAATTATATAATTTTTTTCGATTTAGCTTGCAATCTGTTAAGTTTATTTGACTTTAAGAGCTAAGCAGAAGAAATCTGCTGAGTCTTATGTTTGAGACTTAGGGCTATTTAGTAAAATATTTTTGAAAAAGAGGCACAAAAATTTCAATATTTCAGAAATACATTACTTCTAGAAAATCGAAAGTCACAAATGAAAAGTAGTTGCTTATGCGATAATTTTGAGCCAATAAAATTGTTTTTGAAAATATGGACCTAAAGCAGTTTAGTTTCAGTGCAACAATGTTAGAAATGCACCCACAGTACAACAACTATCATCGAACTCACCACAACCGTACGCCCACCAAGTTGGTAAAAACATGAGTCCCATACTGGAAGCTATTCCACACGCGGACCACAGCTTATTTTCTGGCAACGTTGTGTGCATTGATAAAAACAACCCAGCAGTAAGCATAACAAGTATCAAGCCACTATCATGCAAAATAATTGCAATTTGTAAACAGTTTGTTAAGATCAGAAACAAACAAATGCATTACACAATAATGTAGGCGCCTAATAACAAAACTACATCCATAGTTAAAATTCGTTACCCCCATGGATTTGGTAGGGGTCCGGTGTTGGGGTAACCTTGAACTGCATAGCGACATACAACCGACACCTCCCCAAAAATTGCATGCAGGACAAAACATGTGGCCCCATAGGCAAGACTTGGGCCCAGACATGATTGCTTTCTAATATTAACCAAAAATAGAAAACAGTTATCATTAATTAATAGTACAAAATGAAGAACAATGAAAATACTGTGTATATCTACATATGTACTTAGTTTTGACTTTCGATTCAGTTTTAACCGTGTCACCAGATTGTTTCAAAGTGCTTGGTTTTGCGGACAACGTCATCCATTCTACCATAACTTTTGCAACAGCAGCCAGGGTAAGAAATGTTATCAAAACTTTGTTGGTCACATAATCATTCCACATCGGTGATATCGAAACATACCTAAACAAGTAACACCAACTTAAATATCTATTTAAGATATTCAGTATTCGTATACAGTTCTTCGCTAAACAGAAATTCATTTACTATAATTATGCCATAATACTATCTGGAGTAGTTTAGAAAATCTAACCATATTTTTGAAGCAACCATGGCCATGAAGCCAATAGTAAAAGACCAAAACGAAAGTTTTCGTTTCTCTATATCGTCCTGCCACCAGAGGGCACATTGTAAAACATAAGCTGATGCAATGCCAGCTGAGAGAATGATAAGGCGAGATAACGTTGTTTCAGCTTGAAATGAAGCACAACCTCCTGTAGAGTAAAAAAACAACAAATTCGTCATAATTTGTTGCAAAATTATGTTTTTCATCAGTAGCAACAATTTAGAATACATGATACCATAAATATATATACATTACAAATACAGTATATATAAACATGTTTACACTATTTGTATGTAATGTTACGTATTAATAGAAATCGTCAATGAATACAAATATACTTCATTAAACTTACAAATTACTGTCATCATCAATAGTACTACTTTTTTCTTTACTTTTAAAATTAATTTTGAATCTAGGAAATGTATTTATATGTAGTAACAATAAAATCTGTAGGCTATGTGCCGTGACAACTTAAAAGAAAATATAACGAAGCTGAGAAGTAGATTACCTATTAATATCATCAATAATGCTGCCAATCCAGTTGAACTTTTTAGAATTGACCTTAGGCCACTACCACATGTAAACAGCACAGGGGAGAAAATAACCAATGCAAAGATTTCATACCCAGATATTTCCAACTCATTTAATGGATAAAACCATATCATTGGACCCAAGTGATGGACAAGGCACCAAAAAGCATATCCAATAACCGATTCGTATATCAGTGACTCCGCCATCAGCAAACTTGTGCGAGGATATGTTCTAAATCTTTACAGCTGCTTTTTGTACACACTGCTTAAAAGCTTGGAATTCTTTTTCACAGTCACCTTTTCTAAGATTATTCCACTCACTTACGCATGTGCCATAAACCAAAGCTTGTTTTGCACAAGTGCGAATTTTTAGTGGAAGCTCCTTTCGCAAATATTGCCTGGCTTGCAAAACCGCCGTAGGATTGTGTGGCATTTCTATCTGAAACACAGAAACTTACTGAATCATTCACTCTAGAAAACAAAACAACCTATCCTAATACTGTGGTAATCACTGTTGTACTTGACTCGAGTTTACTTGAGTCACATTTTCTGATGATTTCACTCAAGCAATTTAAATTGACTGGAGTCAGAAAAAAAAGACTTGAGAACAAAACTGGTGGTAGTACAGTCTATTCCAAACCAAGAAATAGCTAACAAGTGCCGAATTCAACTTATGCTTGAACACACCACTTGCTCGTCTGCTTAACTTGGCATTTTTAATTTATTTTTCGTGAGTTTAAGTGTTTAACAATAGTCCATACATATTCCTATTAGCCTATGTAGGGGTAGGCTAGCCAATATGCGAAAGTAGCCAGTAAGCGAAATTTTGCCAAAAATCGCTAATCAAATTTTAAGTTTTGTACATTTTGGACTAAAATTTCGTGTGCAACATTTTAAAGCCCTTCTCTGTTAACATACAAATTTTCAAGTTTCTACCTACAAATTATCCTTGTTTTGTATCTAGAGAAACACACCGTACTCAAAAAAAAGCTAAATTTCTTGCTGAGGCAAGAAATTTTTCCCTGTACAAATCTTTTAATTTTTCGCGAATAATAGGAGCTAGAGAGCTCTTTTTTCGCACACTCGCGCATTGGTTCCTCCTCTAAATCTCTTTAAATTTTCGTGGAGCTCTTTCATCTTTAAGTTTCTTTTTTAATCACTTTTTCTACGTTGGTCCAACTTTGGTGCGGTAGCCAATATGCGAACGTAATTTCACAGTACTGTAAAATCCTTTCAGTCACACATTGTTGGTGGAATGCGATGATTGCGATCGCTGGTATCATGTTAAATGCACCCACTTGGATACCAATCTCACCCAACATGAAATCGGAAAGCTCACTTACCTCTGTCATAACTGTGAGTGAAGGCATATCTGAATGCTACTTTCAGATGACAATTTGAATTTTAGCTCTGGTTGCCATTCTTACTGTTGTTATTTTGAAGTTGGTTGTTTTCCGTATTGTGATTCCTTTTAAGGCTTTAAGCGTGATTTTTAAACTCATTCGTTGCGAATAATTTTGCTGTTTACGTTGAATTCTTGAAAAAATAAAACAAACACGTTTTCTATAAATGCAATGCCTCTGATTGCACGTCGATGTTGAACAGTGATTGACGGTTGTGGATTTGGATGTTTCTTTATCTCAAGTTTCTGATTTCCTTCAGCAGTAAATAAAACGATTCGCTACTTCAGATTTCTCCGATTTCTTGGTGTTTGGCTCGTTTTCTTTTAAACTGGTCTTAATATTTTGGTGTATGCCATATAGGCCTATGTGTCAAATATTTATCGTATCATGTTTGGGCACGCTCTAACAAGGATAGCACCTTACTTTTCCATCCCTATAGCCAATGGCAAAAATTAACGATACGATTACAAAGCGCCTTTGCTTAGAATCAGCGTGCAATACTAAAAAAAGAATAAAGGTTATGGTTTCTATTCGAAACATATATACGGTAACTTACTATACGTTACTATATACTATACGTTTATTTTCGAAAAATGCCATTTTTATGGCAAATAATCGGCAGAATTTAAAGCTTGAATAAATAATTGATGTCTATTTAATTAAAATTAACCAATCAGAATACAGTAAAACTAGCTCGACTAAGTGTGAAATTCATGTTTCTTGCATTCGCAAACTGGCGCAATTATCGCAAACTGGCGCAAAAATTGCTGGTGCAAGATTTGCTACCACCCGTAAGATATTAATTAAAAATTTACGGTTTTAAAGTATAATATAGAGAATAAAATTACGCTTCTAATGATATAAAAACCATGGTTGTGTGATCAATAGAACTTGTTTTATTTACGTATTACTTTGCGTTATATGAAGTTTTTCGCAAATTGGCTAGCCTACCCTATATATAGACCTAGACCAAGCTACGGTTTTACTAAATATAAGTTTATAATGGCTGCACTAGTCTGCTCGTTGTTAGTTTGGTATGATAAACTATTAATCTTTATTCTCGGACTGAGGAAAGTCTTTACACGACTAACTGACTTTAACCCCTCTATATGATTCCTCATCGTTCGAGCGCCGGTTATTTAGTCTTCTGAGACGTTTGTTACCAGACTACCAGAGCACGATTTTAGCCTTTTCGGCTTTGTCACGTTTTCCCATTCATTATTCCATGGTAATAACAATTGGCTTCAATTTTTCGTCCCCACCGAGCTTCTGATGAAAATTAAATGATTGATCACACTGCAGGCAGAAATCTTGTGAAACCAATGTTAATGTGAATGTCATGCAAGGTGAAGCCCCTCTTGCAAGAAAGAAAAGCTTATTTATATGCTGTCGTTTAATTCTCAAGAAATCATGAATTATTTAGTTCAACCATAGTATACTAAAAGATATGTTTTAGTATACTATGGTTTAACTAAAATCATTGCTTAATTGCGTAAAATATTCTTGAAACTTCTATCACAGGAATCTTGAAAGTCAAGTGTTTTCACATGTATATCCTGCTATCACTGGCATTCATTACGCTTCACTAGGCTTGCATGACTTAGCAAAAGAGTCCCTTGCCCTTATTTTACGTGTTTGACGCAGTGATGCCACTTTTGATGTTACAACATCAGATTTGATGTTTTGAGAATTTGTTTTGATGTTTTAGATCTCAAATTTGATGTTGAAATGCAATTTGGTGTTTTGTGTAAGTATATACTTGCCACGACACAAGTTTTTACAAGTTAGGATTTCTTACAACACGCCCAGTTTCGACTTATAGCAACTACTGAATTAGCAAGGCCCTAGCCAGACTTATATTTTTGGTAGCGTCTATTTCACCGGATTCCGAATTTGGAAAAAGCTAACTCAGTAAAGGGCTAGCCCGATTACGCAATTGTAATTTTTTTATTTCGGTAAACGGCGGCGATTGAAGTTGACACTTATTTCACGGTCATGCCGTCCTTCCTTTATCGAAATAGGAAAATACGAACACGGTAAACTGCAATTACGTTAGTCAGTGAATTGAAATGTACACTAGTTTTCAACTTATAACGACATACTAATCTTACCAAAGGGCAAATTAACCTAAAACTAATCCCTTCTGACTCAAACTCTCCCTACTCATGATTGAATTACTAAGCTAGACTGGAATTAGAATAAGTGCTATTTTTCAAATTAGAATTTCATCTTTTTCCAAAGTGAAAATTAATTTAAAACTAATCTGACCGAAACTCTCACCTCTCACGACTAAATTAACTAAAAAATAAATTTTAACAAAAAAGGAAGTCAAACATTAACAAGATTCACGCCCGATACCTCTAGCATACGAGCCCCAACCTTAACCACATGCCCCCTAACATTGCCTTATTTTACATTGGTCAAAAATGAGATTGATAAATTTATCAACAAAAACCTGATGTACTTGATAAGCTACTTGTACTCGAGTGTTTTTTAAACTAAGCCTTTGTACTCAAGTACCAAAATTAGTACTTGTATACAGCTCTAGCACATATCTGCATGTACACATTTTGAAATAAAGTGAGCATCTTGTGAATCGGTCAATTTATTTTTTGCATGTGCAGTGTGCCACAATTAGCTTATTTACAGTTTAAAACATGTGCGAGTTCATTGCTGCAGCACTTGGGATACACAGTCTTAGGAAACGGTTTATATTATGAATGATTGAAGGTTTTCATTAGCACATGCATATGTTGTAGATTTTTATTTTACATTCCATTACTATGCACTGGGGAGTCTAGTAACAAGTGCACAACCAGATGACCAATGGATTTTTTTTCCCAAAACAGCAAATTTTCCAATCTAGTAGACAATGAATTTTTAATACATTAAAGCTATAAAAAAGCAGACACCAAGTGTGCAGAAGCCACAACCTGCACCTTTTTACATGTAACATTTAACTTATGTGAGTTCAGCTATAATGTTGCAAAAAAGTTTGCAACTCCAAAATCACAACTTGTACACCATGGTGGTGTCTCTTGCTTTAGATTATGTTTCATTTATAAGCTTTCAGCACATTATGTTCCAGTACGATTTACTGCACCATTGCAAGTGGCTTTATAATTGAAGGCAATTTACAAACAAGCGCAGCTTAAATTTATTTTGTAGCACCGTCACATGCAGTTTACAGTTAAGAAAATGTATGGTATTTTAACATGGTACACAGCTGTTAAAAATGTACTTTGCAGTGGTTCTTTATTTCAGTATCTTTAACGTACCTGTTATTCAAAGCAATATTTGGTTATGTGTTGTTGACTGTTTGAAAAAAATTGTAAAACTAATTTTTTACAAGATTTATTATAACAAGAATTTTTGTGTCTCTAGGCAAGTGGAAAACATAACTTTTAAGACTTATAACATATATAGCAACTGTTTCAAACCATGTTGTCTCAATTTACAAAAGTTTGTCGTTGTGGTATTGCTACATCTGCTATGAAACAGATTAATAAAGTCACAGGTACAATGATAAGTTGTTACTGAAATTTGTATTGTTGAATGAGAGAACAGCCTGAAACATAACTTGAATTACAACTAGATTAAATTCACAATAAACATATATTGTTGAATCTTAGTGATTGGTGGTGGGCAGATGGGTGCTGGGATCGCTCAAGTTGCAGCTGCTGCGGGTGATCAGGTTACGCTTGTTGATGTCAATGACTCGGTTTTACAGAATTCCGAAAAAACTATACTGAAAAGTTTGGAAAGAGTTGTCAAAAAGAAATATGCTGAAAGTCCCGAAGTATGTATTTGTGGAACATGCTTTGGTATATGTTTGTCAGGCTGCTTTCTTGGAATATTGTTGCGTAAATTATGTTTTTTTAGATTTCTTTTAGTGACCATGACTGTGTTTTAAAACTTTATCACTGCTTCAATTCTTGTCTCTTTGCAGGCTGGTAGTGCTTACATAGAAGATATTATGGACAGGATCTCAACCAACACAGATGTTATGGCTGCTTCTAAAGACGTTGATCTTGTTATAGAAGCAATAGTAGAGAATCTTGGAGTTAAACAAGAGCTTTTTAAGAAGCTAGATGGAATAGCTTCTTCGTGAGTGATTTTTCATTCATACTCAACATATATTAATGAAGAATATGAAAAAGTTAGTTATATTTTGCTTATTAATGTATAGGAATACAATTTTTGCTTCCAATACTTCCTCACTTCCGATTCGGGAAATAGCAAAAGCAACTAACCGATTAGACAGGTAGGTTGGGATAAATTTCATTTTACTTTAGGTAGTGATACCTTTACCTTTTATTTAAGTATATAATCCATATATGTGTGAAAGTGTGTCCATGGCCATAAGACATAAATTTGCTTTATATGAACTTTGCTATGGTAAAAAGATAATATTTTCCAAAGTTTTACTATTAGCTAATTTTATAAAGTTGTTTTTATTCTATTCAAGCCATACTTTATAGTAATAATATTCGATAATTGATTATGTATTGCCACAGATTTGGTGGAGTTCATTTCTTTAATCCAGTTCCATTGATGAAATTAGTTGAAATAGTAAAGGCACCAGAAACGAGTCAGGCCACATTCGACACACTTACTAAATGGGGAAAGAAATTGGGAAAAACAACAGTGTCTTGCCAAGTAAGGACTTTGTATGCTGGAATTTGAAAAAATGACTCAAACCATAAACCTGTGTTTAATTTTATCTTGTAACACCTCATCTAAATTGTATTTGGTTCACTCATTCAGAAAAGAAAAAAAAAACAGTAATAAGAGAACCTAATTTTTGTGTACACAGGACACTCCTGGTTTTTTGGTGAATCGCTTATTAGTTCCCTACTTAATGGAAGCTGTTAGACTGTATGAACGGGGACATGGATCGAAGGAGGACATTGATGTTGCCATGAAACTCGGAGCCAGTTATCCGATGGGTCCATTTGAACTTGCAGACTATGTTGGTTTAGACACTTGCAAGTTCATCATTGATGGTATGTTGTTGGTATTGATACGTGGTTTTTTACCAATTATTTATGCAGATTTAGTGCGAACAATATTTTACATTATTTTATCTATTGGATAATACGCTGTATGCTCTTTTGTTGCTGTTCTTGGATAAAACATTCTAAGCCAAGGAAGTACTTGCTTTCAATCTATGCACAAGAAAAGCAAGAGTTTTTTTCCTAAATTGCAGTACACACATTTCAAATATAAACATTTTAGCATAAGAATGTCCGTTGCTTCTTGTACAATGTTGATGTCTGTGATCGTTAGGTTGGAGTGAACTGGAGCCTGACAACCCACTTTTCAAACCAAGCCCACTTCTAAATGAATTAGTTGCCGAAGGAAAACTTGGACGGAAGAGTGGAGAAGGTTTTTATACCTACAAGAAATAAAAACTTCAATACTCTCTGAGTGGTACTACCTATTGTTCGATTCTGTAGTTGGAATAAGTGCAAGCATTACATTGTGTACCCCGATGTAATCGTTGTGAGCGTACAAGGTAATTACGTAACCATGCGTTTCTGATTAATTACGTTATGCAAATTTTGATATAATTACTGTTTGATTATTACAATTGCCAAGTGTTAAGTTTGGTTCGTATTATATCGATTCTGCGCAGGATAGCACCGTTAAGAAACATTTGCAGTAAATTTACTAGTGGGTTCAAACGGCAGTTAACATGATCGCCTTTACTGCAATGGCAGCAAGCTACTGTAGTTTGAAGAAAAAGGGTACGTCGTATTGTTTGCGACAGAACTCTGTTGGTTGAGCTCTAACGCCAGGAAATTTGTGGAAAGCAAGCTGGCATTCTATGCAGAGTGCAATGTGATGCAAACTAATCATTAATCGTCGGGACAGATATGTCAGAAATTTTTTTATTCCATCTGTCAGCACGTGTACGATAGAAACGTTACGGAAACTAATAAAGACTCAGTTCCTTTTCGACATCGTGCAAATTTTCCAGAAATCTTGTCTGCATTTAAGTCTGCAGTAGTTTGCAACGTACGTGTAAGAAAGCAATGAACGACATCTTTTAAGTAATAATAATATCTTACTCCCTCAGTTGCATAGAGATAACGATGGTCGCTGCGAACTGTTTCAGGCTACACGTACTTTCTGCTTTTTCTAGCGTCCACTTTCCAAAAAGTTTTAAGTTTAAACTACAAAATCATTTTATAATGTGTACGGCAACGTCGGATTTAGTATCATGATAAATTAGTTTGCAAAATGCTTTACTCGATGGATATTAATTTACGCTCAAAAGAGTTATACAACAGCCATAGGTGAGCAGTACCGCGTTAAGTTTCAGTACCGATACCGAACCTCGCTACTTATGAAAAAAAGTACCGAATCTCTTTCGAATTACTTTTTTCAAGAAATTTCAGTCGGTCCCGATATCGGTACTTTTCACATGATAATTTCAAAATTTTAACAAGTATGTTTTCAAAAATACATGTTAATTAATCCTTAATAATAGTTTTAGCACTTGTTCATCTTTTTTAATTTAGAAATGCCAATTAAAATTGCAAGCGATTAACGTCATATATGTATTGACCTGGAGTAACCTTTACTGGGGGCACGATAGCGGCAAACATTGCATTTGTAGCAGCATCTTTTATACAAGAAGTACCGAGTACCGAAACAATTGTTTAAAATAGTACCGAATACAGGAACCGTCGGTACATTTTTTGCCAAGTACCGTTACTGACAATACTTTCAAAGTACCGACTGACAACAGCACAATATGGTGTAATGTAATTTCAACAGTAATGTCTTACAACGCATTGGCAAAATGCCCGAGAATTTTGAACAATTAAATTCTATACCGCTCATAAGGCTTCATGCTGTTTCGCACCCATGCTAATCGGCATTGTTCAAAATTTGAAACAGATTTGAATTAAAACTTGTAATAGAGCAATTGCTTTCGTCAGCCAGAGATGCTAAAGTACATTCAGTTCAGTAAGCAATGTGCATAGCGGAGTCTCAACTAAGTTTTTAACTACTTTAAATCCTAAATAACTAAATTTCTGCTTCGAAATAAATTTGTCTTATGGATGCTCAAAAAGCCTGCGGTTTGTACCGAAAGATGATGGATGGAATAAGGCTGTCATCATGCAGGGTAAATGAGTTGTTCCTAGCAAAACTAAGGAAAGTGTCGATTTCTAATACTGTTTCCTTGTAAATTCCTGGATGACATTAAATAAATTTACGGGCAAGAAAAACGCATAAACATCTCAAATTTATGAAGATCCACAATCCACCTATAAATACGTCATTCCTTAAACCTAATTACTTCATTAAAGTTTCTCCTTGATGTAAATGATTCTGTTATTACAACTGAAGGTTTTAAAGAGAAACAGTGAATATGTTGCCCAAACCCGCAGTAGGCTTTCTCATTCTTGCTGTTATTGTAATGCAAGTTTCTTCCCGAAGCATTCCAGCTAAACTTCAATTCAAGAATTATTATGGGTAAATATGTCGGTTAAAAATTGGGCAAGTTTTTTCATAAAATTTTAAGTTTTTACGAATTTATACAGTATATCAAACTAAAACTGTTCTAATTTGTTTAGTATCCGCGGTATAAACTGTAGTTTATAGTTATGCGATAGCCGATAGTTTATAAAAAATTTTTCAGTCATTAAATACTTTTACATTTTTATCACTGTGATTGCTTTCATTTGTGAACGGCCCTAGCGTATTGTAGAAAGCTATAGCGTTATGTGTTTTTATTTGATATTAATCTGATCCTTCGCAGACTATGAAACTAATACATATTATGTTATTTACACAAGCGAATTTTGACTAATTTTTTGCATATGTTAAATTTATTATAGTCTGCAAGATTACTGTATATTAATAAAAGTAATATTAATATATGTACGTCAGCTTTTAGTCCAACGTGTAAATTACACTTTTAGCGAAACACCAGCAGTGACGCAGAATTATGAAGCAAATAGAAGTGGGTTCGAAGCGGATGCGGTCATACAAAGGTACAATATACCTATCATATAACTTTGAAAAGTAGAAAGTGGCCTTAATCGCCACTTTTCCATGCTTTTTTTAATTTTGTTTTCTGCTAGAAATAAATTTAACGAAGCTTTATGAAAAATATTTTATTTAACGCGTAAATATAAAAATCTACGTTTATACATTTCAAAGCTTTGACCAATCAAGAACAACGGACAACGCTGAAGAAAGCGGCAAAGGAAAAGAGAGTGGGAGCGTTGAAGAAAGTGGGAACGGTGAAGAAAGCGGGAGCGGAGAAGACAACGGGAGCGTTGAAGAAAGTGGGAGCGGTGAAGAAAGTGGGAGCGGTGAAGAAAGCGGGAGGGGAGAAGACAGCGGGAGCGGAGAAGACAGTGGGAGCGTTGAAGAAAGTGGGAGCGGAGAAGACAGTGGGAGCGTTGAAGAAAGTGGGAGCGGAGAAGACAGTGGGAGCGTTGAAGACAGCGGTAGCGGTGAAGACAGCGGGAGCGGAGGTCAACTGGGAGCGCTTGCTTTCGAAGTTGCGTGAGTAATAAGTATACTCAAAAACTTGTAATTTTGATAGTAGGCTGACAATAAGATTTCAATAACAGAACTGCTTCCTTGTACCGAAAGATGAAAAATTGTTTGAAAAATAATTAAAAAATTGGTTATATTTAAATAGGCTACTTAAATATGTTTTGAATGATGTGAAATCGGCTTGAAGAAGCTTTGCAATCGACCGGTCGATGCATCGATGTAGGCCTATTACGCACCCTCGCAGTAGCTTAACAATGCTATGTTTTTCGTCTACTGTGTGCACTGTTAACTGTGCAGTCTTCGAAACGGCACGAATGCTGAGTATAAAAAGTCCCTTGAATAAAGTAGCATTTCTTTCCTAATACGAAATTTGTTTTCTGCTTAATACAGAATTCTTCGGGGTGGAAGGGATTGTAACGTCAATCAGTTTAGGTTGGTTAATCAAAATTTTTTTAGGATGCGTCTTAAACGTAGGTCTAAATCTAAATGATCGCTGCAATAACCACTGTTAGTGGAGGCGCGTAAGTGAAGAAACGTTGGTGTTAAACAATGTGATGTGGACCAATGACGGAATCAGTGTTTCATGCTTACTTCTCTTAGTATATTTTTGCCAATCAATGTGGCTAGGTGCACTGAAGTCATTATATTTCAATATGTTATGTTTTTATCATTTTCCAGGTCCCCTGGACCAAGCCAAGCCCCATTTAAGAAGATTTAAGCCTAAGCCAATCTGTTCTCATGGAAATCGAAGGTAAATACGAAACAACACACCATGATATGAAATTAGAAACAACAAATTGTCGGTTAACATGATATTGTAATTGTTTGAAAATTCGTAGAAAGTGTTTGGTAATTATACCGGTACTAACTTTGACATATAAAAAGACCAGACATAACTAAGGCCTAATTGTTGTTGACTCCAGGCGACTGCAAAACCCTGAGTAAGTTGGTGACTGAAATGAGCTTCATAGAATTTCCGTTCGTATAATGGCCTTTTTTTGTCAGGTGAACGTTCAAGATGATTTCTGACTCTCAACATCATGTTGATATTGTTACAATTTAACGTTGAATAAACCTTGCATTCGGTATAGTTTGTTTGATACCGATATGTAGAGACTAGGCTTTTGGTTTAAGTCAGACGTCACTTTGGGGAGAACAGCACCTGTCACTCTCAGAAAAACTGGTAGATTATGAAAACATCAACTATTTGCGCGTTGCATTTATAACACTGCCATGTTTCACAAAAAACTTTCAGGACACGGTTCAAACTACGTTGTCTACAAGATGAAATTTTCTGTGTCCGGTGTCACATGAATCTTGGCTTCACTTGGGTGATATCAACCACTTATACATAAAAAAGAAAACAATCTTTGCAAAAAATACGGATACATTATTTGTATTTACCAACTTTGAAATCTTAAATAATGCAGAAACACGAAGAAACTCAATCTTCACCACAGTTGTGGTTTATGTTGATATAGGGAAACCGAGTGCACAGGTATCATGAGCCCAGCGTTTACAATCATAACACAGCTCTGCTTTCCGGATGGACTATCTCTAAAATGTTTAAAACAAACTATACAAATATTGTCATCATCAGATTCGTTACATTCGGAAACCGAATTATTTCTCCTTACGTTTAATGGTGACAGGCAGGTAATTTGAAGTAGAGAAAGAGAGCTAGGGAGATAGCGCGTTAATTATCCTTTTCGCATCCATCATCAGTGGAACAAATCTGGGTGGAAAACTTCAGCTAGTGGAGGCTGTGCTGAAATCAAGAGATTTAAAACATCTAGGCAATAACTGAACTTCTTCGGGCTGTGCAGTCATACCGTATCTATCCAACTACAGGGTTTAGCAAAGATTAAAGAAATTTATTAGAGAGACTTTGGGGTTGAGAAAAGATATGTCACAATGGTGATTGTCAGAATTTTGTAGGTGGTTGGCTTGTACGCAGTAATATGTTTTAATGGTAAAAGCTAGTCAGTGTCGCAAAAACTGTTTGTAAAAAACAAAAAAGATTTTTAAGGATCGCCTAAAAAAGGAAATGAAAAAATGACCCTATACGGCTCAGCAACCGCTGTTTCCCAATTTTAGTGGTTATTATGACAATCTGAATAGTCTGGCTTGCCCTAAACTGACAAAAAGTTGTTATTTTTAGAACCATAGCAGGCCTTATCAACTACTACTAAAAAATTACTGGTAATGTTAACATTCACATCATTGCAAATTTGTCGGTTAATTTTGTGTTGCAATAGCATTGCGGTATTTTGGAATGATAGAAAACTACACCTTTTAAAATATATTTGGTTATTACTATGGTAGAGGACCGTAATACAATTTTTGGTTATATTTTCTGAAAGCTGTGCGCTAAATCTCATTTAAAATGCATTACAGTCAGTTTATATTTTTCCCTACGAATTGTCTCGAGACAAAAATCTGGGGAATTCCCCTCGATTTCGCGCCACCCTGTTAGCATCCATTGGTTTGCAGCAACCTGAGTTAGTAGGGTTAGCAAAGAAAGGGCTGTAATGACTCATTGGATGAGTTGCTTACGCGGTCAAGAAATATTATATTGTTGTTCGAAACACTACAATAATAAATCATTGCTAAAATTGTCGTTACCGCAAAATTGCTACAATTTCCGCTCCGCTACTCGAAAGTAAATAAAATACGAGTGATGCGTGTACATATGGAAACAACATTACGGATAAAATAAACTGAAATTCTCTATAGAACTACAGTAGCAATAGATTGGCTGCAACGCAGATGACCATTTTTCCTAAAGTACCAATTTATTATTTTACTTTATTATACAACAGAATTTTAGAAGCGGTGTTAATATCTTTTACGCTTTACAATGACAATACACAATTTTGAAAAGTCATTTTCATGCTCGGAGTATTGTAATATTGGCTTATCACAGAGCTTGGTCGCGCGTGGAGTTAATTGCCATAATATTAATTGGCTCTACTCTGTAGACGACTTTACTCCTTGCTTAAAAACTAAGGACAACACAAGAGGGTTGAAGCATTTTCATCTATGAAAATAATTCCTTTGTTAAGCATTTAATGAGATTATGTTCGTAATTAAAGAATATGCTTCTAAAAACTGGACTTGTGCTAATTGTCATAATTAGCCCTTATTCTTACGCTCAGTTAGCGCAGACTGTAAAGGAATCGACACACTTGGCTGTCTGCAGCATTTATACGAAAAACTTCAAATTTCTTTTAAAATCTCTAATTTTTATTGTAGCCTATACAGCACCGGAAGTATGAAAATTAACAAAAACGTTTCAAAATTAGCACTTCAACTTACATACGTTATTTTTATTTTCACTTCAAATAAATGATTATGTTCAATTGTTTGCCAAAGCCATTTCTTCTATTTACCAATTACGATGCGCCTCGTGTTTATGTCGCATTATAGCGTTAAAAAAGGTTTACAAGTTGGAACTTGATCCAGATTAAATTAGTGACGAGTGCTGACTTTTTGTCCATTGTAGAAATGTAAATGTGCGTGCTATATATTACATGCTAGAGTAATTTACACTGGTAATGTTCTTTCCCTGCGTTGTGCATGCTTACTTCAGTGAATCAAAAGCAATCAGATGTCACGATCAACACTGTTATCTGACTGTGGTAGCAGGAAACGTTATAATTAAACGCAAACACCTACCCTTACCCACAACAGGAGTCAAAAGCAACTAACTTTTAAGTTATAGTAGCTTTATTATTTAGAGCAAATTGGCAACAACACTAATTTATTAAATTCATTTCTTTTCCTCTTCTGATGAAACTTCAGG
This sequence comes from Clavelina lepadiformis, assembly GCF_947623445.1. NCBI lineage: Eukaryota > Metazoa > Chordata > Ascidiacea > Aplousobranchia > Clavelinidae > Clavelina > Clavelina lepadiformis. Next base: position 11,602,851 of record NC_135240.1, on the reverse strand, counting down.
TGGACTTGGAAGTTCAGGCGTCTGACGATAGTTTGGAAAAACTTCCCATGGACTAGACAAGTCAAACTTCCTGAACTCTTGAGCCAACTCAACGGGATCTCGAACAATTCTTTGTTGCTCGTCATCAAACCGAATCTTAATGAAAAATATCACATAGAACGAAGTTTTGATTTCAAAAACACATGGAATGTTTTTCCATTTTAAAAAGAAATAATAATTAAGCTAAAGACAAGCTTAATATTTTTAAAGAACCAACGTTTTTGGACTTAATATAAAAACAATTGGCAAAGGCAAGTTTGCAAATAAATAGTCATACAATTACAAGAAAAACTGTAACTCGTAGTTACTTCATAATATCCTGTCAGTGGAAAATCTTTTCTAAATGGATGGCCATCAAACCCATAATCGGTTAAAATTCTTCTCAAATCAGGATGATTTCTGAAGAATACCCCATACATATCCCACACCTGCAGCATAAAATTTCTGACAAAATAAATACTTTAAAAGGGTAAAAATGTTGATCAAAATTCAGGATTATCATAAGTTTTCATTTGCAAGTATTTTAACATGCAATAAAAAAAAGACAGTGAATGAATAATTCATAATAATATTGCAAAATCTAACCTCGCGCTCATACCAGTTTGCACCAGGATGGACCTCGCAGATTGAATCTAGTGCAGTTAGTTCATTAGTATATGTTTTTACACGAATCCTCTGGTTGTATGGAATAGATAAAAAATTGTAGACAATCTAAGGTAAAAATTGCAAGAGATATTTAAATATTGTGTAGTTTTCAAATCCATTTTCTGGGTGAAAGGTTTTGCAAACCTTTACACAAATTTTACACTGATTTCACTGACTTTTTGAAACTGGGCCCGTGCACTTACTCAAGCATAAACAACATGCGCAAAACAGAACAGATTGCAAAACAAAATAATTTTAAAGACTTTTCACCAAAGTCAAGAACATGTAATAGAATGATGATCAAACAGAGCAGGTTGATGGTTGTTTTGGTCGTCAAGAATTGAGGGATAAATTTCGAGGGATAAATTGAGGGATCTTTAAGGGTTGTTTGGTGTATTAGACTACAGTAAGAATAAAATAACAAGAGTCTTTGTCTATTATGAGGCGTGGCTATATGGTACCCTACTAACAGCCTAACAGGTACCAAATTGGGCCCCAGAGTAGGTTTCGCTGGCTCTAAGTACAAACAATCTAATCAAGAAAAGAAAATAATATCAATAACACAAAATATATCTTTCCAAACTAAGACAGTCACGTAACAATGTCTAATTATCTGGGAACTTCCGCACCTCAAATCTGCACGGACGAGTTGGAACATCCACTGCAGTCAAATCACTGAGGTTGGTAAATTGACAAAGCGTATTGTCTCTCAAAAATGTAATTACAGGAATAATATATTCAGGATCGATCATGACTTCTAGCTCATTTGTGTATGTCAATTGTACCTTAAAAACACATAAGTACTAATTAACATACACATGGGCCTAAATAAGTAACTTACCAACAAATTGCTTATAAATGCTTGTGAAAGGCTGTACATATAAATGGGCACAAAAGGTAAAAAATCCGCAAAAGGTTTCATTATTCCCTAAGTTGCACTCTGAAAAGGCATGAATACCTGCTGTACATATTTTGGAAGACACTCAGCAACATAATCTCCGAACTCCAGTAATTTTTGCCTTACAATGGAAGACGAAGCACGCACTGCAGCTATAACACAAAAATCCAAGACTTAGAATTACTGAAAAAAGCTAACAGGGAAAATTAAATGACATACTGCACATTTTGAATTATATTTATTACATTTACAAACAGAAATTAAATTTGATCTGTCACTAAAAAAAACTTTGGAAGTCTTCATGCTAGCTCAAAAATATTTTACCTTGAATGATCACAGATAAAAATCATCAATTACATAATTGTGACGTTTTATGTACTGGTATATCAATATTAATATTTACCGCTATATAATCAAACTTAGACAACTAGTTGTTTTTCAGCTTTTTGCAATTACATTGGAATTAAAACAGACTAAGCTTTTATAAATTAGATTAGAATAAGAATTGACGAATTTGCTCAAACTAGAATTTAAACTAGAATTATATTTATCAGATATAGAAAATCCATATCTTTTTCATTGTATTTGTATACGCATATAATTCTATTGTTATTATATGATTATCTGCGTACAAGTGAATAAGCATTGTGACGAAATTATACATCAATCGAAAATGTCATATAATATGTCTGGTAGACATGCAACAGCAAAACACCAGTTTCTTGGTGCAGCATGGACTGCGTGACATAGGTCTATAACACTTCGATAGTTATTATTTTGTTACATGAAGGAGCCTCGTGCTTCGCTTTCGAAAAAACTCCATTGGAAAAACTAGTGTTTTTAAAAAATCGAAAATTAAAATAGAATTAAAATTAGAGTACACAATTATTTGCAAATTAGATTACAATAAAAATTACTGACATTTTGCTCTAATTCGTCGAATTATACAACTACAATTATCAAATTGTCCAAATTTGATAATAATATTTACATAAAACAACACAATAATGCAAAAGCATGATATTTTCACAGTAGAATAAAACTTATGCTTGTATAGCGTATCGAATTAAACTATAAACTTACGAATTTGATCTGTGGGAGGAGTAACATCTGATGAATAATCACTTTTGCTGAAGCTGTTTAATTTTGTGCCATCCTTAAGCAGATGACCTAGGCCCAAAGAAAACAACATAATAAAAGTCACCAGAAAGCTTTCAATTTCAAAAAATAACCATACGAAGAAAAGTCAAGATAAAGTTAAAATTTCAAGCAAATATTAAAACTAGATGAGCATTGAGCACCTTTAAATGACTTACTTTGGGCACAGTAACTTGCTCGACTGCGAGCTAGACGAGTGCAAGAGCGAACTAAGAACATCTTGTTTTATTGCAAACTTATATGAACACTAACACATTTCCCAACCCTAATTGGTTTTAAAAATTAACAATAAAAATGTGTTGTAAATCTCTAACAGAAGTAAACTTTAATTAGATGGTATGTAAACATTTGACCTTCATTTGACTTCTACATTCAAATGTGATATTTGGCCCAATTAAAATTGCTATGATAAAATTTATATGGTACTTTGCAACAAAAATATTTTTATACAAACCAGTACTTTTAAAAAAAGTGTCTACTTCACCGACATACACCAGTCAAGACATTGGCCTTTTCTTATTAACGAAAAACATGGAAAAACCCAAAGTTTTCACTAAGTATGCAGTCATGCTATAATGATGAAAGGTCAGACATGGCCACAAAACCCAATTTTTTGTTTATACATATGTTATAAATTGGCATTCAAACTACCAATTTTGCCATGTTTGTTAATAATAAAACGGATTAAACGTTTAAAGTTTGGCATGCAGATTGATGAGTCTCGTGCGTGCATGTACCGCACCTTCCATTATAGCTTGCTGATGGACTAGTTGCTAAGTCATGTTTGTCACTTTGTAGTGGGGCTATTCAAGATTATCAATTGAACCAACTGAACCATGTGGTATCCATTCAAACGATAGAATATTTTAAACACGAGTCTCAAGATCAAGTGGAAGTGCAAGTAGAAGCATGTAACTCAGCACAAGGGCTCCTTTTTAGAATCATCTTCAAAGTGACACTCTTTTCACAAATTAAGCACGGATCTACAATAATTTTTTTTCCAAGTATTTATAATTTAAGCAATATATGCTTTGAAAGTGAATAATATTTGCCTGTTCATCATTTCTGGCAGGTATGACCAAAACAAAAGCCTTCAGATTCAGATTCCATAAAATTTCACTATATATATTTATAGGCTACAGATAGACACAAGTTCTACAATGCAAATTTGCAACAAACAAATGCGATTAGTTTTTGAAAATCGCCAAAGTGAACATATAATTAAAGTAAATAGGAGCTATAGAGTCAAAAACAGTGAGCTTCTTTTTTCATTGGGAAACCAATAGTGAGTAGCGACACTCTTATGAAAATGCTGTTACCCAGCTCAAGTAGAAGTGCTGGTAGAAATAAAAGCCTGCCATCATATCATTACGCTTTTGTGGTGCTGAACACTGTAAGTTAAAGACTGCTTAACATACCCAATTGCACATAAACTACATACCCAGTTGTACTTGGGTTATATTGTGTAATGTGTAATATTATTTATTATCAATTTATCACAACAAAAATTACTAAAATCGTTTAGCCTACCCTAGGATACTGTCCCCAAAAATTAGGCTATTGATTATGCACACAATTTGTCTATCCTGTTGTCTATCGAATCCCAGTTTATGAAACGCCATTCCAAAGGCATTTGTAAGTCGGTCCTTCTATTTTAGCACTATGTGCAGCCCTGCTAGCTTTTCAATGAATGGTCAAGTAATTACATAGCATCAACTTCGGGAATTTACCGGTATTCCTTTTTTCAGTAGAAATATTTCATGTATTTAAAAAAGTTAAAAAACATAATTTAAATATTAGATTTAATCTTACACAAAAAAATAAATTTCATTTTACGACCAAATAAAATAAAATTTTTTACTATAATTTGTTTAGATTAAAACATGAAAACGTGTTAAAAACCGTACAAACAACGCAAACGCTATGAAATAATGCCTAGATTGAAGGGGACTTTTATTTGTATATACAGTATTGGGAATTGAGAGTTGTGGAGATTGTTACAGAAGCAAATAATTTCTCAATAATGTTTCGCAAGTAAGTATTTGCAGACTCATATTATCATTGACATACTTTTACTTTATAAAATATACTTCGACTATTATGACTATGGTATCACAATTTTTATGCTTGTATTGAGGAAAGTGTTTGTGAGTAAACTTGGTGATGATTTGTCATTGCTAGAGCCCTGGTTACCAAGCTTATTTTTTGTACTTGTTCCAATGGGTAACTCTTTTTGATTCTTTTTACTATGTACTGATACTTCTTTTTATTATGTAATATGGAGCTGTTTATCAATACCACTGAATTAGAGCAAGTATCGTTTATATATCGCCCAAAAGTAACAACAACAGCACAACTGGGAACCAAACTCAAGTCGCCTTTTTATGCGGCAGGCGCTGTAACCCGCTTGTCACAAAATCTCATGCTTGAATTTTATAAATCTAGGTTCGATGAAAATGAAAATATTTCCTCAACAAACCAAATTAAAAGTTCAGTGCAACGGCAAATACGTGCAGCAGTTATAGAACAAATGCCAGAAATTGAATCATATTTGCAAGAAATTTGGCCAAAAAAAGAAAATGCAAAGATCATTAAGTGGTAAGTGTAAGTTATGTTCTGCAGCATACATATTATTTTTAAAACAGTTCATGTTATACATTGTATATTTAGAGTATATACTATAACAGATTGACTGCCAAGGACCGATTTGCATTTTGGCCCCAGATGCCAAGCAAATATTTCAGCAGTTAACCATGAAAAAATTGTTCAGAAACTTTTACTGGTTTCAATATATATAAGTTTTAAAGTTAATATATTCGCCACAAGTATATTTTTTCCTGGCTTGTGCAGTCGATATTCAAACATGTTAAGCACGAGATAACTCTGATAATTTTTGATAATCACTTGTTTCCCTGTTATGATGAACTGTATCAATGTCATTATTCATATAATATAACTGCTTATGTCATTACAAGCTATTGACGTATTGCAATTTTAAATTAATGTGAATAAATATTCTTGTATCTTCATTTTTATTTTGAAAATTATATCTTTCTCATCAAGAAAGTTTGTTATGTGTGAAACGACAAGATAACCTGTGGTTGTAACTTTATTAGTAAAATGAGAAACATAAAATAACTCATTGTTGGCAGTGTGGACTAGAATAGCAACAACTATAGCCATTATTGGCTGTCGGTTTGTTAATATAATTTCTGTCTTGGAAATTTAATGGCTGTACAGGCAAATAATATTAAAAATATTTGGATATTCGTATTTTGATGGCTTTCATGTTGTTTTTTTACAGCCATGACCATATAGAAATTCTAACTGTTGGCAACCAAACCTTGTTTTTTAAACAAAGAGATAGCCCTTGGTATCCAACTTTGCGATTGTTACACAAATGTAAGAAAATGTGCCACATATGATTTTAGTTGTTTTAAATATATAGTGTTGGAATGTGATTTGAATTAATCCTTTTTTTATGAAAATATTTTTGAAATTGATATTAAAAGCTTGTTTCATTGCAGATCCTTTCATCTTACCCAGACAGCAGGTTGACAGAGGTGCAATTAAGTTTGTCTTGAGTGGAGCAAACATTATGTGTCCTGGTCTCACTTCTCCTGGCGCTAAACTAAATAATGATATTGGAAACAATTCTGTTGTGGTATGTACTTTGTACATTACTTTTATGGTAATGTGTACTCTTAGAAGCTTGATGTTATCTACGGAGTTGCATACTACATTTTTAATTTTGGTCATTATGACGGAGCAAAATTTCCAATGACATAATGAAAGTAGGAGCATGCTACTTACACTGGACCTCTATGTATATATATTTCTGTAGTTACCCAGTCACTTGCAAACAGGAAAGGCACTTTAACCGGGAATCATGGTGTCTTGCAACGCCAGATTTTCACTTAAGGTAGAACTCTACGCTGGACAGGTTAAATTGCCTGTCAATTAAATCCCTAGGGGTGAAAAACTGGTCCCAGGCCCTTTTCCTCACTTGTTTTTTTAAAGAGAAAGCGGGAAAAAAAGCAGTGTACAATTGACGCAGCAATGTTGAAACTAGCCTGAAATTTGTATATCTTTTCACGATTACTGAGGTAAGCTGATTTAGCTTCGACAATGAGAGTGTTTACGACATGGCAAAGCATTCCTATCTCCAACTGTGTAATCACCTTTTTTAAACTACAGCGATGAGTGAAGAAATCGAAAATTTACGAGCCTAACTCCTCCAAAAAACAAACGAATTTGCCAGCATTGTTCCTCCATTAAGCATTCAAACGAAACGAAGCCATATTGATATCATAAATACGAATCTGACTTAATATGCGCTGGAATTTCACTGCGTGTAGATTATTAAAAGGCTAACATTATGTCAATTGTAGATAAGGTAGAGACAAAGTTGACTTTTAGTACTAAGTAGAAACTTGCAATTACTTTATTAATGTCAATTGTCAATTCATCTTTGCTACTGCTCTATTTTTGTACTTACATTATAAAAAACCTTCGAAAATTACTGTTTATTAATAACTGCGTCATTTTTAATACAACCAATTGGTTAAGATATTTATAACGTTGAAAACTGTTTCTTTTTTAAACACTTAAATGCTCTTTGTGTATCTTATGGCCATAAGCCAAGAAATCGAAGATTTATAACCTAAACCTCTGATGATCAAGCATCCTATGGCAAGGAAGCATTACATGCCATCTTGGAATTGAAACATTAGAAGTTGATTGTGAGGAAACAATAGCCGACTCTATCATTCACTTCGGTTGACAGTTAACCATGTTAAGGTGATAGTATACGCGTAGCTGCACTTACAACATTGTGCCGGGAGATTTGCTCAAAAAAAGAGTGCGTCATTTGTGTCATGATACGGTAGAAGGAATGGCGCAAGCATGTTACCTACGCGTCATAAGTTGTTTCAATTACTTTTAAACAAAATTACTTAATTAAGCACAACAACATGTTACACTGAAATTATAGTAAAAGCATACAGTGGGCTAAATTTATTCTAAATTCCATTGGTTTCTGGTTTGCTTACATTCCTTGGTATGTCATCTTATAACATTCGGAAAGAAATTAAAACGAAAATTTTGTAATAATTTGACACAAACTCAGTTAATTCAAGCTTATGATTGAGAATGTTGGGCTTCATTCTTTTATGATGTGTTTCTACTTGCAGATAAATAGGTCAAAACATTTAGATGCAATAGGCTATAGCCTGCGCATTGCATTTCAAATATATGAAACATGTTTTTACGGGAACTGGAGGAAGAATGTGTAATGTTAATGGTTTTACACTAATGAAATATTTTGTTAGAAATTGCATCGAATTTTCGCAAGACGAATTGTGAAAGAAGTAGCTTTCGAAAACGTATAATAGGAAGAAAATTTTTTGAAAATGGAGTGTTAGCATTTTTAACATATAACCATGTGCTTTGTTTGTGTTTTTAACGAGGACAATGCAATGTCTTTACATGACAATGCAATAGCGAATAATCAGTGTAACATAAAAAAGGCGTTCTTACAACAGGTGAAGGTACAACCCCCTGTCTATGTCTAGGTGGAGTAGTTGTAAAAGGTTGAACCAATATAGGTAAATGAAATTACATGGATTAAATAAAGCCATTCGAAAAAGACTCTTTGACCAGAGAACATTCACCATCCAAAGGATGGTGGTTATAAAATATATTGCCATATTGCCCAACTTTCATTTTTTACATCCCTGTCTGCATTTCCCCTTTTTTCTATAATGTTACATTCATCGTCAGTCATGGAGGAAAAAGTGCCAAAAATTGCATGTGTAGTTGCAAATCTGAAAAATTACGTTTTTGCCAAATTTATGTTTAAGTCTGTGATAAATATATCACTTAATATAATATAAAATTGTGTACGACATAGAATTCTCGTCTATCGAATCAGCGAAGCATAACACTGCGTGACGTAATCGATGCTTCCCTCTTACTGTGCGTGCATTTTGATTCATTCAGTCTCTTTTGGTTTCTACGTTCAACGCCGCAACATGTCTTTGTGCTGTTGCTGTCACAGTGTTCTATCTTGATTTGTTCGTTCAATGAAACTCCAATATAACCAGATTATACAGTTGTCGAGGTGTACAATTGATTCTAAGATTAAGAGAAGCGAAACAACGACCTGAGACTCATTTATTATCGAGGACTACAATTCAACAGACAAACATTGTAATTGAAGTGGTCATCCTTACAGGATAAGTAACGATAAACAACCATTTCATTACAAGTCTGTTAAACACAAACATGACAGCACCAAAACTAGTCTGTCATTATATTGCTATCTCAGCGTTTTTGATATCACTTTTCCATGGACTTGGTATCTTGTTGGAAACATTTATTTCTCATCTCGCTTGCCACACTTTAGTTGTCTGCCAAGTCATTACAGCTGTTGATGGTTAAAGAAATTTTGAATGACACAGCTCCACTTTGGTTGTCTGCCAACATTTTAACAAGAAACTCGTTCATCACTGACATAAAATACCTCAAATCAGCTCATCTTTTTTCATATTGAAGTCAAAAGTTTTAAATTAAATTTTTGTCTATTAAAAGAGCAAGGTAGAATCAAAATTTGTATGATTTAAAAGGTTTACTTTTCAGTGTGATTATGGCATTAAACACAACTAGTTATGTCCAATTGTTGCTTTTTATGTTAGCTAACCTACTTGGTCATTATAAAGTACCGCAATGTTTATGAAGTCACAGTAGGTTTGTGTAGAGCCATTAAGTTATAGAATGCAATGTAAAGTCTAGCCTTGGACAACTCATCAATGAAGTGAATTACATGGCTGCTTACATTACAATAATTGGCTTTTTACCTACCTGTAATTTTGAAACATTAGGTTCTGTCACCCTAGGGCCCACAAAATACTCTTTGTTAACTTAAATTTTGAATTTAAGAGCTTTGGGTTATCTGGGGAGAAAAGTGGGAACATTTTTTATTTTGTGCATCTTTACAGGCCGTGCATGCAGAAGGGAAGCAGACTGCATTGGCTATAGGTCTTATGAAGTTGAGCCCTGAAGATATGTGAGTTATACAGATCTTCTATATTTTGAATGACTTTCAGTGTTATATTTTCTATCTATTGTGATGATATGCATTCATCTTTTAACTACTGCCAAACACAGTTTTATGTTTACTTTTTACTAGATTGAAAGTGAATAAGGGCATTGGGATCGAGACCATTCATTATTTAAATGATGGTTTGTGGCATCTGAAAGTGTCAAGATGACAAAACTTGGCACTATCTTGTTTCTCCAACCGAATTATGGATAGCATGCAGTAAGGTGGATACTGATTACAAAAGGGTCTTGAATGAAGTGATAACTTATTTGTGTTCCTGCAGGTCGGCTTTAACCTATGAGAACGCTGCTGTGTTTTCTAAAATACTTGGTTTAGCATCAATAAAAACAGGCACATGAAAAAAATGACTTTATTAGTGAAAGAATACATAAAATGTAGCACAAAACAGAACTACACACTAGTTTCACAGTATATTATAACATAGAAATAGTAATTGCAGGAAATTCTACTGAGTGCTACAAGGTCAAAGGGCATTTTTAAAATGCTTATATATTACTTCTCAAAGTAGACACAGAAATTTATTAATCATTTGAAAGTTTGCAATATGTTGCTTGAAGTACATCACCAAGCACAACATTTCTATAAAACAGTGATATTAATACTCAACAATCATTCTTCAAAATCTGAATCACTGTCATCATCATCATGTCCTCTGATAGTTTTTGATTTGCTGCCCACAGCATTTGTGGAAGATGTCCCAGTCTTGCGGTTATCAGGAGGTGTTGCCAGATCACCTTTGTAGTTGATGATTTCACTGCATCCCAATCTCCACTCCAACATTTCAGTTGAAAAATCATCACAATTTCCAAGATCAGTGAAACCAACAATATAACCCTGAAATCAAGTTACATGAGTTAGTATCATATATACATGTGTATTACAATAGGATGACCTACTTATCTTTGTTTTTTGATAACAGTAAACTTCTACCTTAGTTTTCCCATCTCTGATGAGGCCCATGGTAGGTATGACCCTTATGCCAAGCCTTTGCGTCAAGAACGGTGCCTTTTCTACATCTAGCTTGATAAATTTAGTTTCCATATGCTTCTGAGCAAGCGTGGAGATATGACTATCGAGTATCTTACATCTAAAATTAAAATGAGCATATTGGGATCGACTTGAACATCTATGTTGAAAACATTTCTTTCAGAAAGGCATTAAATACATCTGAAGTTTATTTTACCTGAAAGTAGTGTTTTTGTAAAAATGACAGACAACATTTTTACTTTGCTTGCATATATCAAAAAAATCTTTTTCAGAAGACAATTCACTATAAATGCCATGACCGTTGCTAGCCCATTCCTGTATAACAAACATAATTAGGTAAGGTACTTCATTTATAGCTTTTGCAAAAATAACACTTAATGTGAAAACGTCAATATTTCTGACACTATATTGTGTAATGCAGAAAGGAACATTACAGAATACGTATAAGTCGTATATGCTATCTATAGGTGTTCAACCTGATTCTGAACTTGGGCTTTCTTCATTGCTTGTACCCGCCTTTCTCTGATCTTTTCCAGTTCATCTTCATCCATGTTATCCAGTCTGTTTATTTCAGCATCAAGTTGCTGTTCCACAACTTGTGCTGCCTGCATTAATTGATTTTCTAACATGTTTTCCATTTTTATTGAGTAATGTATTTTATTAGTCAGCCAAAGAACAAGCTATTTTTTTCACTGTAAAACAAAAAATTGTACAAGATACATATTAAGTGGGTTTGTCCTAATATAAATTTTTTTATGTAATAAGAAGCACTTGACGCTTTAGTATTATAATACAGTAAAGTGATTCTGACTGTTTTAAAGTTTGCTTGACATGCAAAACAAAATTGGTCAGATCTAGTATACAAGTGCATAACCAAATGACGTCACAATTTGAGTAGCTGGGGTCTAGTAAATAACGGCACCCTGTGGTTGTGCACTTGTATACTAGACCCCGAGACCTAGCTTACATGATCGTTAAACATTAGCCTACGCCGCTGTATTGCTTTTCCTCCTCGTTGAGAGACGAGAGTCATAAAGTCATCAGCGAAAAACTTCCGGTCACTGTATTGTCATTATTGTCAACTTCTGTAAACAGACGCCGGTGAAATAGTCACTTCGTTCATAAATACAGACTAGCCAAGGCAGCTATGCCTAAATCAATTCGGTGGTTTGAGAAAAATTTAAAGCGTCACCAGTCTGCCTTACCGAGACGATTTACCGACTTCACATAATTGCTGTTTACCGTTTTGGTATATTCATACAAACAAGCAGTCGGTAAAATTGACGCTACCTTTTTGTTAAGCTTGCATATTTTCGAAACTGAAAATTCATGATATGCACTTCTAACATATAGCCTAGTAAGCTAGGCTCTACATCAGGGATGGCGAACCTTTTTTAGTGCATGGGTCACAAAAGAGACCTTAATCCTTGAAAAAGAAAAAGTGGGTCATACATTAAAAACTTAGGGCTACTTGCAGGCATTAAATGTTTGCAGCTTACCAGACCACACTAATCCTGAACAGCCAAGAGGCATGCAGTCACTAAAGGATACAAAAATGTAACATGATTTGCTAACAATCAAGAGCACAATAGCTTTATTACGTTATAAGCACCCAGTAACTTGCCGTGATACTGATAACGCACTACTATACGGCTTTAGTTGTGTCAGATTGCTATATGGCAATTCGGTACGGTACTAGATTAAAATAGGTGGGGGCCTTATTACAAATATTTAGTGAAACATTTATTCCTTGCTTAAATATTTGTTTAAATTTCATTATTTTAAAAAAGACAAGTGAGTCACTGAAAATCTGTGATGGGTCACTTCGTGACCCGCGGGTCAGTGGTTCGCCATCCCTGCAGTCTACATGTTTACGAATTTTGATTTCAGTTACCATGATTTTGCAAAAATGAATTATTTCATGCATTTTGAAATGTTGTTACTACTTCACGAATTTTTAAACAGAAGCCCTTGGGCCTAGGTCCTAGTACCTAGGTAGTATTGCGCTGGAGAAATGGACATGATGACGCAATGAATTTGTTTAATAGCGAATAAAGAAAGCAAAAAAAGAAATTTCGTAGCATATATTAAGCTTTTGAACCGCATTTTAACTCCGTTTCAGGATTTACAAAATTTCATAACACACACACCAATTGCGTGGCCAATTTGAATTCATTTTATTAACAGACAGCATATTCCGAAGCACGAGCATACAAGCACAGACAATTGTTTCAAAACACAAACTGTTAAAAAAAAAAAAAAAAAAAGTTTTCGTATATGCTTTAAACATGACATGTAGAAGCAGCAGAAACATTTAACTTTTTAGCGCTACCATCATTTCTAGCCTAAAACTGGGGAATTTGACTTGGTAAAAACGAAAAAAATGATTGTACTCTTGCATTAACGCATTTTTCGTTTCGGATTGTTGATTATAATTTACCTGCTTATAAGATGAAAAATAAGAATGAAAAAAAAAGATGAAAAATAACATGCCATGGATGTCAAGAGCATAGCGCCTTGCCGCACCCTAGCGGTGAGGACTGCAAAACCTACACATTTAACACTTTCTTTTGATCAGAACATTGGAAAGGTCCAGTATACAAAAGCAATTTACGTAATTAAAAAAGCTATTTTCAAACCAATGTTTTTGAGTGGATTTTGTTGCGCAAAGAACATAGTGTAGGAACTTTGTAGTCCTTACGTGAAATTACGGCAGTTTTTGTCAAGAAGTTGTGCATATAAGTTTTGGCGTGATGGCGTTCACTGAAGCCTCAATTATTTGTTTATTTATTATAAATTGTAATTAGCGTTCAGAAACCGGTTTTTGTTTATTATAAATCGGCATGAAGATAAAAAATTTGGTGTGTACTGGAGTGCAGAGTATGACAGTTTTCGCTGAAATCTCAGGTGTGCTGAAGCAAAATTCCGTGTGCACTTCAACTCGTGGTCCAATGCTGCCCGTCCTTTGTGCAGGCAAGGTGTAGGCCAACTGATTGTTGTAAATCAAAATTGAAAGGTTAACAGATAACTGAGGAAATTAACAAAATGATAATTTTCCTTGACACATTAATATATTTTTTCAATATTTCACTATTACAACACATAATAAACAATAAATAACATATACAGGAATTTAAAAAATGTTAATACTCAAAAATATTATGATTTAACCCTTAAACAGTTATTACGGGCCTGGGAGGCCCGGTGAGAGAGAAAATTGTTTTAACTTTTATCTTTTTTGGTTTTTAGAGCTGTTGCTCCGGAAATGCCTAAAATAGTGTCGTTTGCAAAACTTAAAACCAGAGTGTAAGGATTAATAAGTCCAAAAATAATTTTGTAGGCTAAAAACTAAAGTACACCTAAAATTGCAATTTAGGGCATCGGTTGTAGTTTAGAGTAAACTTTAGAATTATAATCAATGTAAGTTACATTGCATTTGTATAGTGGATCTCAATAAGATGAGTTCTTTTTAGGTGCACTCAATAACAACCAAAATATGTCATATGTGTGCATAGTTAGGTGTCGCCGCTGCTAACCGGGTTAGCGATATGTTTGGAGCGTCTCCGGTTAGGGTTGTGTTTGTCAAACATTCATTCATTCACATTCCTGTTGCTACATTCGTGCATTATAGGCAACTTTGGCCTAAAATCATTTTCTCAAAACAAATACAGCCGATGTAATGAATTGAGATACGATTGACTTACTTTTTCAGATTATGTTACTATTGGGCCTGAGAGGCCCGTAATCGCTGTTTGTGTTACAGAACAGTAATTACAGTTTAAGGGTTAACCAACATTTTTGTCAGAAATCATGAGGGTAATGACAATGACGCACATGTGCAGACACATTTGAGCTTTCATACTACAATTTAAGCCTTAAAAATTCCTTTGAATTGATAAAAATATTTACCAACAATTCATTTTTATGGTTTAAAATTATAAGCAGTGTCATTTTATTATGGAATTCATTTAATCGTACTTCGTTGTGGTTATTAAGTGTATATTTGTCTGGCCAATGATGCTTTATCCACCCTTTCTACATGTCATCAATGGTAGTTTGAAATATAATGTTTGTTGCTGGCAATATTAAGCTAGTGTTAAATACATAAGTCTGGCAGTAGCACTTCATTCAACTCACAAGAAGCTGAAAACTATATCAGTTAAGTAGACCTTTTTGTTAAACCTATTACAAGTTAACAAGGTAGATGTGCGCACAATCTTAAGGCCAAAAATTAGGTTATGGTAATATATTTGTTTATGTAATATGCATTACAGCAAAAATGATCACTGACAATACATTAACTAAAATGTCGGCTGTTTTTTTGACTGTGTAGACTGTTCAGCAAACACATTCAAATCATGAGTAAACAACCCAGGGTGCTCAAGGTTGTTTTGATTGGGGATGGTGGTGTGGGAAAAAGTTCTATTATGAATCGTTTCATAACCGGTGAATTTGATGCTCAATCTTACCATACCATCGGTAGGTGTTTTACCTAGTCATATAGCTACAAATCTATGCTTCTTTACTGGCAACTCTTATAATTACTCTTTTAATAGGAGTTGAGTTCCTAACAAAGAACATGACAGTCGACGGAGAGCAATACACTTTACAAATTTGGGACACAGCTGGCCAGGAAAGATTTAAGAGTTTGAGAACACCATTTTATCGAGGTGCAGACTGCTGTGTCCTTACATATGCGGTCAATGATGCACAGAGTTTTCATAATCTGGAAATTTGGAAAAATGAATTTATTTACTATGCTGACATATCCCCTGATCACTCAAAGAAATTTCCATTTCTGATCGTTGGTAACAAAGTTGATGTGGATTCAAACGAAATAGAAATCAATCAAACTGATGTAGAAAACTGGTGTAAAAACAATGGTGGATATCCTCACATAGAAACTAGTGCTAAAGATTCTACAAACGTTGAACGTTGTTTCATTACTGCCATACGCAAAACTGTAACCATGCAATTACACAGTGGTGAAGCCAGCTTCAGCAATCTTGCATCAGAAATGCCAACTGTCAGTTTGAGCACGAAGAATAGTGACTCGAAGAATAAATGTTGCTAAACCACACACTAAGACTTCGCAAATATCATTTTATTTTGAACCTGTTTGTCATACAAACTACAGAATGAGATTAATTCATATTTGGCATCCACGTATTATCTCTACCAACTGAAATGGGAGTGTGCAAGATAATCTATATATAGCTATAGCATGTTCACTATTGTTTATTGCACCACTCCTGGTTCACACGAATATGCCCATAAAATGCATTCCTTGTAACATGGTCTTAGTCCAAATCATCACTGTGAATTTTAAAAAGTTTGGCAACTTCTCCGTAATCCTCATGTTTTTGCTGATCTCGAATGAGCTGCAAATGCATGAGGTAGTTTGATTTATTATTCACATAGTCCACTTATAATTGTGCCTGCAACTTTACTTGTGTCTTTAAACATACATATTGTTTCTATGCGCTTATGAATGTCATGTAAAATATGCACTCTCACCTTTCTGGCAACTGACATCCTTCCGAAGACATTCCACAGTAAAATTCCAACTAATTTCTGATCTCGTAAGTAGAATACGACTCCTTTCCCAAATTCTTTATTTTCGGTGGCAGGTGCTGGAGGTGCAAAATTATGAGCAAGTGCACCACTTTCTTGGACTTCTGCAAATTGATAGTAATAATAACATAAATCGTCATCATATCAATATAAATATCTTTCATTACCCGTGAGTGTTTTAACTTCATTTTATTAACATCAATGATTTAAAGTGGACTTGTTATTTTACAGTATTAATTAAAAGAAATTTACCTTCAGACCGTAGCCCTTCCTCCTCAGCAGCACGCGGAGTGTCCTTTTCAGTTGCTTTTGCAAATACTCCAACTGTAGGAAGTCGAGAATCAACCAGGCCTATAGCTTCATATCCTACATCTGGCCCCAAATCAGACCTTAAGCATAAAATCTCATTTGCATAGTTGATTATATACAGCGTAAGATTTAACAGAAATAGCCTAAAAAGGCAAGGCTAATATTGCCTTCAAACCGAATAAATGGCATTGCATAAAAGAAAATAATTGAATGTAGTTATGGAACAAATTAACCACCCTTACCAAAACATAGATTGATGAAAGTAGTGTTTCTGGGCGCCGGTCATGTTTTCACCTGCTAGTCGACCACTGACAACCGCATGATCGTGATGTTCAACTCTTCTTCTTCCCAACTTGACGTCGTAAAAACATGACGCGTCCCCAGCCTATCACATAACTAGGCTTCATACCAAGATTTTATTTTGCATATGTATGTATGAATAATGCTAATTAATGCTCAGTGAAAAATGATTGACCTTCTTATTTTAGGCTTTCTAAATCAAGAAGAAAAATTTACTATTAGCTCTAAAAATATAAGGAAAAAATGAATGATAATATAATACTTGGTTAACATCGTTGTCAGACGTTTTACATACCACCCATATGTTGGATCTTGCTTGCAGTTCTGCATTTACTCTGTAACCACCAAGCTTTTCATCTATTTCAATTCCAGCTGAATCTGCAAGGCTTGTGTCAATGTCAAGGCCGACAGCTACTACCAAATGATCAGTTAAAATCTGAAACAAAAATTTACTTTGCTAACTGTGAAAAATAACCTTTTAACAAGAGGAAGCAGATATAAATAAAGGATAATGTTGTGGCCTATACATTCTTGCATTATCAAATATAAACACATATTTCTCCTATACACAATCATTAGTTCATTTTAGAGAATGGTAAGCAAAAACGAACAACAAACCCAGCGGTTCGTAACCTTTTTCATTTGTTTTCCCATTTACGTCAACTACCAAACCCAAATTTGCCCCCTTTTTTACAATTTCCAGTTTTGTTTTTGGCTAAAGCTTAAGTAACCTCACTTCTAAATATAATTAAATGCAACCAACTAAACACTTCAATTTAACCAATTTGTTGTGATCCAATCATTACATTTCTGATACCTACCACAAATGCAAAGTATACTTAGCTTAATAATACATAATACTCAAATTTGCTTAACATCAATTCAATTGTATGTTGGATACACGTTTTTGGGTGTATGTAGTGATTGAACAGTGGTTACACTGCAGAAAGTGAATTAAACAGTAAGCTGCAGCTTATAATAGGCTATGTGTTCATTTACAACAAAATTTCTTTTGTGAGTATGATTTTTGTGTACAAAATATATACGGATTAATTATTTCCCACCTAAAATTTCAAAATTTAAATCTGGTTAAAAACCACTGTACTAATCCTAAAAGGGCCTTTTTAGAGTTACGTCAGAGTTTATGAAGGAAAAAGAAGCATTATTGCCATAACAAACTAGAGCTCTTCAATTTTATTTCTTTGAATACTATGTAGGTAGAAACAGTAAATGCAATGTCCATTGGAATCAAATACATCCAAGGCCATGTGTTACTCACCTCTTGGCCAATATTTGTTGTAACTTTGACTTTATCACCTTCCATTGTAACTTGATTGACTGAACTTTCAGTCACCACATTTACACCTTCCCGTTTGACTTTTTCTGTAGTCCATTTTGTGAGATATTCGGGAAGCACAAGACCCATGTTTCCTGATTCAGGAAAGACTTGATTGACCTGGAAGCCATTTTTCTGTCCTATAAATGACATTACCAGAAACTGTTTTTGTAAATGACATCATGAAAACTAAGGAATGGGGTTGTATTACACACTGAGTAAAATGAATGAATTTAACTTTAAGTGAATTATTCACTAAATTTTACCTTTGTGGCCAAGTGCACATGCAATTTCACTTCCCATAAAACCACCGCCAATAACCGTAACTGATTGTACATCGTTAGTAATTTTGTCAAGTTCTATGAAATCACTGGCCTATATAGAAACATTACAATTATAGTCATTAAAATCTACTGAGCAATAGTGACTAAGGCGTTCACATTAAATGCTACCTCACCTTCCTGTACAAAGTCGTCCTTTTTGCTACTTCGTCTCCTGCATTTGCTACTGTCCGCAAGTTTTTAGGTTGACCACCAGTTGCAATTAAACATTTTTCGTATTTTATCTCTGTTCCATCGTTTAAAGTTACTTTATTTTCAGAAGCATCGACTGAAACAACCTTTGAAAGAAGATGTATTGAGTGGCTCGATTTTTAAAGCTGTGTGGTTGAGGTTTGGAAATTCTAATACTGCTAAAATAAACCTACTCGTTTGTTTAATGCCAGTGCAACACCGCCACCATTCTTTGCATCAAGTTCACTTGGTTTACAGTAAAAGCTGGGTTTTTCAAAAAATATATCTCGCCATTTTCCATTCCACTGCTTGAATTCAAACTTGTGAGCTGCTTCCCGATCATCGCTAAACCACAGCTCTTTTGATAGTGGTGGCCTCATATAAGGTGCTTGTGTTTCATCACTAATAATAAGGACCTTCATAAAAAGCAGCAGAAAATTTAGGTGAGTGCCAATTTCGTTGATTTGTTTTTTATGAACCTCATTTTAATTACATAAGATAGAAAAATGACAGGCAGAATAAGCCCCATTCAGCACCTTAGCACTGACATCCCTCTTTCTTATTGCTCTCATTGCACTATATGCAGATGTTCCTCCTCCAATGATAAGGTATTGGATTTGTGGTGGGAATTCCAGAGTAATAACTTCTGTATGACAACAATATAAATCACAATTGATACTGATGTTGTAAACCAAAGAGATAAATTAAAACTCAGATATCATCACTGCATTTGGCACACCATATTTTGCTTCACATTTCCTTTATTCCATTACTGTGTGGTTAATAAACTTTTTAATTCAGCAGGTGACATGGTCAATTTAGGATTTTAACCTCACAATGGACTACAGTATATGAAAAGTGGAAAATAATTGCTCTCTCATGCATTACTTTTTATGCAAAGTGCAGAATGGTGGAACAGTTCACAGTTTTTACTTGATGTGTAGCATGGATTTTCTATCCACACAAAAACAGTATACCTATTTGCATGTTCTGTCGAAACCATTACAATTGAGCTATCTTTTTTTGAATTTGTAATGTAGCGTAATCAAAGCTACCTAAAGCCTCTTAAAAAGTTATACTGTATGCACACGGTACATACGGAGCTATGTCTACGATAAAAGAAGCAAAATGCCATAATTGATCATTCTATTACGAAATAAAGTTAAATCACAAATAACAATGACTATATTATGATGTTTTTCACTGGATTTTACTCTCTCTTTTCACAAATGCAGCGCAGCTACCTAGCATGTGCACAGTTTCTGGCAACACTTTAATTAAAATGCCAAGAAAAGGTATTTGGATCACGCATGTGAATTTATCTCTGTGAATCATAGAGCGTAATTTTAGCATACACACTCCCATTATAACATTGACAACAAAAAAACATTATGTATAGTGCTATTTCAAACAATGTCCAATTCTTTGGGTCAAAGATTGGTGGTCAATGTATCACTATATTCATAATAATAAATAATGAATTGTATGCACCAGGTTCTTTTTCCTCTTCTTCATTCTCTTTTTCAGCTGGCGGTTTGTTTTCATTTGCCACTTCTGCAGCTTGCACTTCTGCACTATTAACATACTTGTAAAACCCCTGTGAAATAAAGTTATCAATGTTGTCAGCCAAATGTGAATACACTAAAGTATAGACCAGGGGTGGCCAAACTGCGGCTCTCGAGCCGCATGCGGCTCTTTGAGCCTTTGATTGCGGCTCTTTAATGAATTTGCATTGTTGAATTAGACATGCATTTTCCCGGTCTAGACGAGTTGTTTGATCAGATTATGAAACAATGCGTTCTATCACACGTAGTAACAATGGACTCATTGTTAGTAATAATCAAATTACACTCCAAAAAGGACATTATTGTACAGAAGTGTGCTAACTTGTACACTGTAGTTAAGTAAACTGTCAGTTTGAAGCTGTACCTCAGGGCTGACCTAGTTTTAAGTCTCGGTTACGGTTACACTAATAATTGCAAAAAGAGTTGGTGAAGCCCAGGTGGAGACTCATAGTATCACCACGCAGCACTAATGTTTATCAATAGCTACACTTCGTTGTGAGTGAATAAATTCGTATTTTTTATTGTGTTTGTGTTGCGGCTCTTTTAAAGCTCGAATTGGTAATATGCGGCTCGAGCATGAAGCAGGTCTGGCCACCCCTGGTATAGACAGTGGTCGCCGCTTTATAAGCCCGCCTCGGAACAGGATCACTTTGGGCTTATTAAGCAGGTGAGCTAAAAAAGCTGGGAGTGAGTCTCTGTATTTCCAGACTTTCTAGAATATAATATGTAGTACATTTGTACACTGTCACTTTTGTGCATCAATTTTATGCAATCATCATTTGAAAATCGACTTATAAAAAAGGGTTTTCAGGTTTATGAAGTGGGGTATTTTACTACAGGGACAAATGGAATAAATCGGAAACATGATAAATTGCACTTTATAAACATATGGGCTTATACAACTGCGACCACTACACTCAAATTTTCTGAAAAGTTCAAGCTGCACTGACATAAGGCCATAGATTACTAAAAAGTTATACATATTACCATTCCCAAGAAGAGAGCTCCTCCCACAATACATAAGCTTGACCCTAAACTTCCAGAAAAGTCTAAAGGTGTTGAAGGCCATGTAGCAAATCCAGATTTTGTGTGTTTTAGTCTTCTTGCATGTTGTTGTGTGTGATACCGTAAAACTGTTAAGTGAGAAAAATTCGGTTACGGTTATAACTACCGCTATTTCTGGTACTACAGTAATTCGCAGGTTTTACATTAAATTGTGTGATGTTCATGTAAGTTATAGCCATGAAGTGTAATGTGGGGCACACGTACGCACAAAACTTGTAAAGGGGCATAACAAAATTTTCCGCATTCAAACTGATTCATCGCCTAAATAGTAAACAAAAAATTGAGAAACCACTGCACGCCATCATGTCAAATCTTGTATATTTTCAGGTATAATGTCATACTTTCCAGTGTTGAGTTACAGAGTTTTTTTTACCATATGCCTGCTTATGCAGGAGCTTAAGTCAACTGGTAAAAATTTGAATTTAGTGGGCAGGTAGCTGAGTGAAATTAATCTTCATGCCAACCTTCAGTTATAGGATCCAAGTAGTACATTACAACTCACCCAGAATATCATTAGTTGGTTGCTTTCTGATTGCTTTACTTGCAAGCCTTTGTAATGAACGAGATTTTGTACAGAGTGTACCACCACGTATCATACTTAAGTTTAAAGTTAACCAACTAGTACTGTATAAATGCAAAGCCTATCGCTTCGATCCAATGATTCTGTGAAAATTTTAGATGGTAATTTTTCTGTTTTTACTTGCACAAAGATAGCTCAAACAGGTAAATTATAAAAAACATAAAAATGTGCACGTAATGGTCCTGGTCTACCACCCTGGAGTGTTTTGCTATTTGCTAATGATTTTTAAATCATTGAATTATATTAACCATGGCATGTAGGTTTGGTACAAATTGGTAGCCCAAGGTTGCTACTTAAACAATATGTACTTGGACTAGAGCACAATCACATGATGCCACAATTTGTGCAGTAGGGTTTTTAGTACACACATGTTTTCTAGCAGAGAATCTTGTAGTAAAACCAAGAGGTTCGGATCTACTTACGAATATGCTGAAAACTATAGGCTAAGCAGGCTAGGACGCTAGTTTTATTATACTTTTGCAACTCTTTCAGACAATTGATTAATAAATTGATGTTATCCATTCGATCAATTTGCATTAAATACAGGCAATATAAAATAATTTATTCACCATTTTCCATCGAGATTAACCTCAAAGACCTGAGCTTCTGATTTATGGAGGCAAGTCTACTATGTAAGCTGATGCTAGGTAGTGCTTATACGAATTTTAGGTGTAAAAAAATTGGTGAGCCGCCTCAGTACAACATTAATAAAATGATTGCAATTGAAATTTATGAAGTAGGCCATCATTGTTTATTTCATCACAAACTGCAGGAACATACACTGCTCATTATAATCACATACAGAATAAAAATGTTTTTCGAATAGCAATTTTAAGTTGCCGTTTAATCCTAATCAATGAAATGCTGTAAATCTTTGAAATCCAACATAACTACTTTGGTTTAATGGCGATGTATTTTTAATTCAATTTTAACAACTTGCTGGGTGTGTTGGTATGTTAACAGGATAATTTCTCATTTAATTATACTTTTTGCAATACACCGTATAAACGAAAATTTTTGCTCAGGCTGAGGCTTTACAACCCAAGTCATTTTTGTTTGACTCAAGGTAAGTTACGTCAATTTCATGTGACTGTATCACATGACTTGTGTTGTGACTGTATCAACTCAAGTCCTCGAGTCGGTTTCAAAGTTATCTCCAGTCAAGTCATATTAGTTCCTATAATTTCATGGATGTTTACAAACTAGTCTGGTCGAGATACTTTTTAGGAGCCAACAATTGTTAAATTGCACGATTTCCATGATTTTGTTTGACTTCTACGTAATGGCTAAAAATGTCTGTTAGACCAATTAGTGGCCAACATGGCTGGTGCTGTTTAGCAAATGGAGGTCTTTTTTAATTTTTCCCTCCCATATCAAGATTGACTATTGAGGAATTATTACGCCGTAATCTTTTTTTATTACCTCATAAGTCATAAGTCATAACTTATTCCTGTTCAGATTCTCAAGTTTGAGTACATAAGCAAGAGACCAACAAATGGCGCGTTAAAAACTTCCAGGTCGCATGTTTAGGTCAGCCTAAAATGTAGTTGAAAAATTATGAATTTTGACTTTTTAACCCAAAATTGTAATTTTCAGTTTAGTGGGATATCCCAATTGCTGGAGATTTTACGAGACAATAGCCCAAGGGCCAAGGCATACTAAAATCACATGAAAAATTTCAGGGCGCCCCAAGTGGGATTTTTCAAGTAATTGCATTTTTAGTAATTTCACTAAATAATAAAACGAACATGGAAATTAGCTTTATTTACAAGGTTTGGCTGCTGCTTTACAGAGAGTTGTAATTTTTTCGAAAAAATCCGTTTTTGTTATCTATTAATTCTTTGTTGCTGTTACAATTATTGTAAAGTGACTCAAGCCATTTTGGACATTTATTGAAGTCAAATCAAGTCATTTAGAACTTGTGACTCAAGTCAAGTCAACATCCTAAGTAATTGTATCGCTGCCAGAAAACCTTGAACAGTAACAACGACCAGATCACAACTATGGCTAAAATTTTTCGTTCCAAATACATCGTTTCTCAGTTGCTTTCTGGGTGACAAGTTTTTTCCATCGCCTAAACTCAACAATGGAGCTGGTCGACCCACTTTGATTATATTTTAAATTGCAAACATTGTAGGCATGGGATTGTAACGATTTCACTCAAGCAAATAGCATATAAATTTCTTTACACAAGAAAAAATATTGAAAAGGAAAACAGAACAGAAAAAAAACAGAAAACAAGGTAATACAAACATCGCCATTACACATTTTCTCCTAGTGTTTTGAGCTATAATAATTGCTTGACATAATTCTAACCCACGGCTCACGAATCTTACCTGGGTCTGGCGACCCAATTTAGGGTTATACAGCCAATGGGCCTGAGCTTTAGTTTAGTGGTAAACTAAGGAAAACCAGGAAAAGTAGAAATTAAAACCAATAACTTATTATTGCCAAATAGCATACTTTGTGAAATGTTGTTTTACAGAATTCGCTTACGATGCTCTATTTCAGGGCTTCTCAAACTGTGTTTGGGGTTGCAAAATGTAATTTGGAGTCATAAAACAAATTCAATTTTTATAAATTATTAGTTAATTTCTTATTCGCGTTACTTTTTTTATTACAATTTTTTTTATTACTGCAAGCTACAGTTACTGGACTTCAGTGAATTGTGTGCACTTGTATGATTTTGCAAGATACAAAAATACCACTTGAGATTTATAACTGGATGTTTATTGTTTTAACATTATTAACGTGTAGGCATAGGTGGGCAGCACCGCGGTACTAAAGTACCGAATTACTGTACCGCGGTAAGTTTCAGTACTGATACTGTTACCGTCGGTACTTCAAAAAAATACCGAATCTCTGTACCGAATTACTTTTTTCAAGAAATTTCAGTCGGTCCCGGTACTTTTCACGACATAATTTTAAAATTTTAACAAGTATCTTTAGGAAAGTTTGAAGAGCCCTGCTCTATTCTATTCTTTTCTCATGGGTCGTTTCATTACGCATTACAAAAAAGCACTGGCAAAGCAAGCTACAACAACAGAATGAAGTTGGTCATTGTCATAGGGGTCATTCGCAATATAGAAATTAAGACAGGTGCGCATGCGCAAAACTCCAATGCTTGTTCTCGGGAAAAACCCTAAAAAGAAATACGGGTTTAATGTTTTTGGATGAGGGGAAAGGGGAGCATGTGCAAACCGCCTATAATTTAAAACTAGCAGTAAACTTGAGTAACGAGTCGCAAAATGACACCTTTATGGTGATCTAAGTTTTCTTTGTTATAACACAATCTTTGGTAAGCTTTGCTTTTCTTCATCGGTAATAGTTAAGTAGGTAGAAATACTTCCAAGCTAAACTACTCCAAAGGGCTAAGCAAAATTTAAAAAGTTTTTTCTGGTGTAAAAAAATTAATTACTTTGCATGCTAGCTTCATTCGGATCCGGGCAAATTTAAATACAAAAAAACTGCTATAAGGTACATAAACTTAGTTGTACTCTACATTTCATTACCTCTCTTTTATACAGTGGCATCAATACTTCTATATAGGCTACATATAGAAGTTTACAGAATATGCTCATACTAAAACATGACATAAATGCTATAAAAACAGCTATAAATCCGATATTCTTTGTATTTTTCATGGATGTCTACAAATACATTTTAGTATCCAATATACATATGTTCCAACTAAAACGTTAATTAGTTCTGTTTGTACAAAACCTGCTGGAACTTATCACATTTTTAAACACAAACCATATCAAGCAAATGTAGACTATAGCGTTAATCTTTGAATTCTTCCAACGTTACTCCAACACTTGACTTCATTCGTTTTTTGTAGCCATTAATCAAGATAACTTGTTTTCAACAAAGATTTGTAGCGGCCTGGATGGTATTTTTTAACACCATTTTATCGTTTTTCGCAAAATTGTTTTCTAGTTATTGATTGAAGTTGATGAATTTGTTTTTTGACAAACACTTCAACTGTCGTTTGATAGTTGGAAATTTGCTATAAATAACTTCATGTGAACTTCACCTATTTATCTATGTGTCAATGTGTCAGCTTTAACTATATATCTATCTATCTTTAACTACTGTATCTCACATTGCCAAAACACTGTTTCGCTCGCTGCACCTGCTACAACTTGCTGGATTTTTCATGTTGAACATTTTAACTCCAATCACTTTCACATTTGATAAGCTCGCACTTCTACCAACGAGCAGAGTGAGAGAGAGATAATAAGTATTAACTCAGTGAATCATCGAAATCAACAGATGAGTTGTCTAAGCTAGTCATGGTGATTGCAACCCACTAGACTTCTTAAGAAGTAAGGAGTCCTTGCAATTGTAAGGAGTAGTATTACTAATGTTCTAGGTTATTTTTAATATTGAGAAAGTGTACAGCACCAACAATAAAAATCTTTTCTTGTAAACTATTTCTGTTGTAATACAACAACTTTTCAGCTTACAAAACGTTAGAGTATTCCAACCTCATGCAACAATAGACTCAGATAATTCCACAGGTAAAATACTTGTGCTCGTATTACAAAAGTAGTATGACAAAAAGAATTCGCTTGTGCACTACTCGTGTGAGGTATTACACAATGAACTTATCTGTCATAATGACCGCATTTGCTGGCGGTAATTGTTTGAATATGAGCGAGGACGATTGATGGTAGATAACTTGTTTTACTTCTACTTCGATGGATGAGTTCTCATTTCTCAAATTTGCGTGACTATGCTGTTAGTTGCTTGATTCTGTCTATACAAATTACTAAATTATAAAGTTCCCATTTTATTTATTATAACACAAAGGTTTTCACCTTCGGGCAAAGCTTACTGAATGTTACATAGCGCTGTAGTAACTAGTGAAATCGATCACGTAAAAAGGAAAGATTGAAAACATTACATCAGTATTTATATGTGACACACCAGTTCAAGCGAGGAAATTATCTGACGTCATTAAGGAAAACTCAAGTTTGGTAAACACTGAATTACAAGATCCCAAATTAAATTCCAAACATCTCAAAACAACTCGAGAGTCGTGACGTAATCGTCACAGTAGCAATTGAAAGTAGGTGATTGTATCGCAAACCCAAAAACTACAAGAAATAGAAAATACATAGGCCTATCTATATTAATTGTAATGTTTCCATTGAGCACATTTTGTCCAATATTGACTATTATTTGCTGGTACGAATCACTTATTTATTCGGATTGGGCAGTGCTTATTGGCAAGTTTTATACTGGATGTACTGTGATGGTGATGGTAACTGGCTTGTTCAGGAAAGCGAATTTTACACCATTTATTTTTGTTCTTACGATATGATTAACTCTAAGTTATAAGTTTGCATTTGAATTGAATATACGTAGTAAAGGTTCATGTGTGGTTAAGTCTCTTATCTAAACCGTTGCATGCCAATAATAATAATTAATCAACTCAGCGCATTAACATAACATGATTGGCACATTTTCTCACTGAAATAAAATTAAAAACAAACCATTAAGAACACTTATAAAAAAAAACGTTAACAAACTATACTAATGCCGTGAGTTTTAACTAAAATAACAACTTTCACTTAAAAACTGAAAGCAATCAAGAAAAATCTGTGATAAGGGTTAGTGTTTCAATGCCAAATGGAAACCCACGTGTTCCAGGCCATCGCTTCATTGATGAAATTTTTGAGCAATTTATAATGAATTTCTTGGTGTTTTGGGGCATAGATGGCTGTTGTTTCAAGTCCTCTTAAAAATGCACCTTCCAAATTAAACTGTGATCAATGATCAGCAGCCAAGAATCGGATATTTTCCAGTAATATTTCATTTATCATTACGTTACAAAACCAGTAGGCCTACTTCTAAAAATAGTAATAGGCCTACCATGACTAAGCTCCGTTTGTGCATAAGAACAAGTGATATTAAAATTGCAGGCCAATGACAGCCATTTCGTGAGTTGTTCTTCAGAACCAAAAATTTCAAGAGAAGGCAAAAGCAAGACCATGTTCCGGCAAAGCTCTGCATATAAGGAATAAACATACAAAATCGAATAAATGTTTCTTAAAATAAAAGTCTGCACAAACATTAATTTAAAATTTTGCAACTTTCAAATTAGAGTCAAAGCTGGGAAGCAATATTTTGAATACTTTTGGAAAAATACATGTTTTAACAACAAACTAAAATTAACTGGAATTCAAATTTCACAAACATCACATTTTACACATGGTAATATACCTCAATGCATATCAATCATATACCATTTCTGTAGAGTTACTCAGTCAATCCTCTTTTGAACAGATATAGAATTCGTTTAACACCATTTTTAAAGCGTTCTTCTCTGTTTGTATGGGGCATGTGTGGGGTTTGTAAAACAGAGTCAGAGGTAACCATTTTATCTGCAATTTCATATTGATTTTTTTTACTTGACCTTCATAAAACCTACACATATTGCTATGAAACTTATAACCTTACCAAGGTTTTCTTCCAATTCTTGTCTGTTCTGTTCCACCATTCAGAATATTGGTTATTTCTTTGTCTGTAAATGATATAGTTTTCTTTCACAGGCTAGTAATATCATTTCCTTTGTCATCTTGGCCAGTTTTATACATTTTATACAACTGTTCAAATTTTAACCATAGAATCTGCACATATAACAAAATCATGATTTCAATGAAAGAATTTTATAAATGAGAGATTTAATTGCAAAACTTTTTTATTTCCAAAAGAATTTAGTTGAATGTTTTTTATATTGACATTTAGGAGTTTGCATGTTAAATTTAAATAGATAATAATACATATTTATTAATCACACACCAATTAAAACCAAGATAGAATTAAACGGACAACAAAATATTAATATTGCAAGTAAAAAATTACTTTAAAAAAAGACAACTTTTGGTTACGTTATTTTGTTATGTGATGATGTTGGTTTTCTTGTAGACAACGGTAAGATACACAATGATTGTTTATGAACGTAATCGCTGGTTCTATTAGTGATAAGAATAACTTTGTTTTCTGATTTACATAAAAGATAAAAGCAAAATTTTATGATCATACCACATGACAAAATTATAACAGTCACAAAAATGTTATGGTATGGTAGGTCAAGCAAGTAAGACAAACAATTAAAAAGGTATTTGTTAACGGCACTGAAAATAACACATAGATCAAACGTCTTCAACAATAACAGATCATTGATAACTCTAAAAATTTGCAACAAAAGCCTGGAAAATTTGTATTTATAACTTGGAGTTTCTTCCACGACCTTCTAATACATCTCTTCCTTCATGCAGATAAGGCTGAAGATATTGATAGCTATCCTGATGAACCTTAAGTTTTGCAGAGACTTGATTATTAACATTATAGTAAAACATAACATTTACATAATCAGAATAAGTGTCTTCTGCGGCCACTGTTCTTTAAGAACTATCTATTCAATGTCAGATCGATACCATCAACCTGTATGCACATACAACCTCAGTCTTATTCATTGGTGCTTGCTTTGCCCATTCAAACAGTCGTTCATAAACATTCCCATCATATGCTCCAAGGCAAGATTGTAGTATATCATCAGTAAAGTCAAAAGAATCCACAATTCCCACAGCATCAGGTCGAAGTTGTTTTAGAAGGTTGAATTCAGCTTCTTGAGCCAAATCACATTGTGCTGAAGTTAAACATCCAAACTACAAATAAAATTGAGATCAATGGAACATCCTTTAGTGTTAAGAACGCGGAATATCATAATCTGCAACATGAAGTATCATCATACCTTGACAAAGTCCCCACAATTGCTATTAATGTTATGCAAAGCATACAGTGCACAAAGTTGGGTTAATATTTTCTTAAGTGAGGCAGAACATGATAATTCACTGATATATGTTACACTGGTCCCAACAACATACTGCATGATATGAGCCTACAAAAGTGAGTTAGTGATTAATAGCAAGAAATTGCTAACAGTTAAGTAAGTGATACTGTGCTCTTATTGTATACCCTTGCTGCATTGATTAAAAGTGTGGCCATCATATTCCATGCATCATGAGCTGGCGTCCCATTTTTAACCATATTTTGCATTTTTTTCCCTGCGTGTTGCACAGCACACTTTGCCCTGCAAATTTCAGTCATGGATCAAGCTACTGTAAATGTGGCAGTTCAGAATAATAGCAGAATATTTATATTCATGTATAAACAAAACCAAAGATGTCCACCTGCGTTCATGAAGCTTGACCAAGACACTTGGTTCTTGCAAGTCTCCGAAAGTTTGAGCAGTACATGACATGTTTGAAAAATCACTGAGATACCATACTGAACCAGTCAATTTGTCTTTCTTTGCTTGGTCTGCACATTTTATCAAATATCTACAAATACAAAATCATTTTTTCTGGTTTGCTAAACACGATTTATACCTCATCATAACCAACCTTGCGCACTGTAGCTGCATTACTGTATTTTCACCCTCATATGTACAAGTAGCAAGCATTCTGTTCACAATAAATGGCAGACCACTTCCCTATAAAACAAAAAAGAGCATTCTTTGAACTGAGAATGTTCTACAACTTTTTGTGGTTCAAAAACACTTAGTCACTTACACAGGAGTAACCATGACCACCACACGCTCGTCTAACTATTTCCGCACCTGCTGCACCTTGTTCAGATAGACATGCTTTCATACCAGCAGAGAGTGCATGAAGCTAAAATTAACAATGTCTGTTATAAATTAATGTTATAAACAGGGCTTTAATGCAGTGTACACTTAAATGAACATTTTTTTCGTGTTGTACAACCTCTGGTAGCTGACTCGTATTTCCCTTTTCTACTTCAAGAGAATAGTCATGGTGCATTTTTACCAGCTGCTTTGCTGCAAAATGTGCCATAAACACAGTAGCAACTTGTGGGAGCAACTTATGCTGCTGAGCTACATAATCCAAAACTGGAACCTCTTCTTTACTATGGACAAATAATACATAAAAAATGTTTAATTAAATTATATTGGAAGCTAGCTAACTAGAAGCTGAAGCGACTGAAAAAACATTGACTCCAAATTATTCAGAGTTGGCAAACTGACTTTGCTATAAAGGAATTTTTCCTGGACTGATTAGTTTAATGTGAGTTACTGGAAATTTCGAGTTAGATGAGCTAAAGTTGATGGGTTTTCGCAGAATGCAGGAAACGAAATATACATAGGAAATTCCAATTTAGTATATCAATTTAAATAAAATAAAATTTATATTTAAATATCTTGAATAATTTATCAATTTGATAAGTATTCAAAATTGAAATATCTTGTTATGTTCCAAGTAAAGTTAAAATGTAATCTCGTTTGATGTTGATAAATAAATTAAAAATTACTAAGAAATTTACAAAACATGTATTATTAATTGTTTGCAACGCGATGAAATGCTCTGTGCTCAAACTTGATGAGTAGACATGCCAAATGCCAATATAATGAAACTAACAACAACACTATGTTAGTTTTATCAGTTTTTGGTTTGTACAATGCAGCTTGATAGCAAAGCACATTTGAAAAACAGATTTGACATTCTGCAGTTGAACTGAATTTAGCTAGATTAATCAGAATACTAGGCAATATATTCCCAAAAATAACTATCCTGTCTTTATATGTAGGCCTAAATCCTACATTTCTTACCTGGGATTGATAAGCCCCTGTCGCCTAACAGCTGAATACCTCACTGCAATTGTACAAGCTTTAGCAAGTGGCATAACAATCTCGTGTGCAATAAGGTTAACTCGGACTCGCACCATTGATCCATACATCAGGCGTTGATTTCCTTTTTTTATGTAAGTTCCATCGGGATGAACCTATAAATATTTAATAATTGACAAACAAAATAAACTTTCAATTACATATCTCTATGGTTAACTCCAAAAGAATGCTAAACTCTCCTATAATTTAAGGTATGTTAATAAATTAAAATAAAAGACCATTAGCTGTTTTGATTATTCTCATTTTTACATATCTGGTATTCAAGCTCTATCAAATTTGACTACTGAAGTCAAATTTTGTGCAACTGTATCATTAATCAATAACTGCTTGAAACAATAGTTTTAAAAATTGTAGCCAATCACTTTAACAATAGTCTACTAACTACTCTTTACTGAGTATTGCCTTGTTTATATTGTAACCTAGATATTTTTGTTTGCTTCAAACACCAAGAACTGGAAATTTATGTGTAAAACGTTGAGTAAAAATGTTGTTTGAACTATCCTTACAGAAAGATTACAAAGCTGAGATAACTTGTTCTTGGTGTCAAATAAAAATTAACACACTCATGTAGCTAGTTTGCAGTCAACATGTCAATAATACATTGTACACCATACCAGCAAAAATTGCATAAAAACATTTTTGCCAAAATCATCAGTTTGCTTTGGATACAACTTACTAAAAGAGAGGATGAAAACTTTTATTACAGCAAATTGTAATTCTAATTAAATTAATATCTAATTTTACAGGTTTACACAAAATTGAGAAAAGAACGTTACAAGAAAGAAACTTTGTTACATCAATATTCACACCTCGCTAAGTTTTGAAAGGAGATTTTCTCTTGGTATGCGAACATTCTGAAGATATAGGAAACCATTGTCAACAGATTCAAATGATAATTTAGCACCAATGTCTCCAACAGTAACTCCTAAAATATAAAACCAAACAACTAGTATATGGTAGTATAGTATATAAATGTATACTATAACTAGTATAGTATACATTTATAAATATTACCATAATATGCAAAATGTTCACCTTTTTAAATATACCTCCAACAAAATGGAATTCCTGCTCTATTTGATATGTATAAAATATTTAAATATGAACCTGGCAGAGGCTCATGGGTTGTCAAGTCACGTATCTGAACCATAAATCCATGCATGCCATACTTCTTTCCATCAATGACCAATTCGGCCATCAACAAAACATGGTTTGCAGACTTTCCCACTAAAATGAAGAATTTAGTTCAGTGACGCTATTGACAAAATGGCTATCAAATGAAGATCTGTTGACAATTTCATAATAAAGTATATGCGATATCACTTGAATGACTAAACAGCAATATCAAAACCTTAAAATTAAGCAAAACGAATTACATAAATATACTTTTCATCTGCTTGTTGGCACAGTTTGCAAACATATAATACTAGACAACAGTCCAAAATACTTACTGTCGCCAGGCCACCATTTCATAGCAGTGATTTTCGGACAATTAATAATGAACTCCTGATTAGCACGATCATATGTGGCAATAGTTTCCAATCCTCTTAGAAATGACCCTAACAGATATAGCGGGGTAACGTATAAGATAGTTTATCTAAGTGTAAGCAAAAGTTATTAAATAATCTAATACTTGAAAGTTCATAAACTGTAACACAACTTTCGTAGTGTGGTTTAGTGCAAAATACCATGACCAAGCTCAGTCTGTGCATATGTTCCAATGATTCTAAAGTCAGCAGCCAGAGGAAACCATTTTGCTATCTGTTCATTTGTACCATAACTCATAATGCATGGTATGAATACTCCAGCATGAATTATGAAAGTGAACTCTTTGATGGCCCTGTAAAGAACTGAAACTTAGCATAACTCCTTTAACAGGTCATGTATAGTATACAGCATTGTTTTCGTTATATAAACCATGCAAACTTTTTGTAAAATGCAATAAGATCCCCAATTGAAAAAGATAGTACACAATACATATGTTTGTAACAGTAAAGGGTCAGAATTTCAAAGCTAGAAAAGGTTTGACAAAACCATGAAAGTGGTAAACTAAAAACCATAAAAGTGGCAAACCAAAAATATATATACCGGGCAAGATATTTCATTTCTGGACCTACAGGAGTCCATCCTTCACGTGGAAGCAACACTTTTAGAGCGTAAAGAGTTCTCCGCATAGCTTCAGAAAATCGCTCCTCTCTAGTCATATGATTCAAGTTTCTGTGTTGCATTGATGTGTCATTTGCAATCACATTTTCTGTTGAAGTAAAAAATTGCTTTATTGTTTTAAAAGAAGATTTTGTTTGAATGGAAACGTTTGTTTCAAAGACTAAGTATCATATTTAAACTAATTTTTGTAAGAAACTTTGAAGAACAAGAACCTGAAACGCTGATAAATTCCACACTGAGTAGGAATTGAAACAACAAATATATAAGGACCTTTTTCATTTCTACATGTTACTCTGGTTTTAAACGCAAATGTTTGCATTCAACAACTTCGCAACCAAAATGCGATGAACGTGTCTAAATTTAATGCTTTTTGTTTTTGCGACTATTTCGAATAAAACAATTAAGTGACAACGACTTTAAGAGGCTGGGGATTCGCATTAACACCAAGACCATCGTGCAAAGTTTAAGGCAGATGAAGACAAATAGTTTTCCATGTCTAAATTATCTATTTACCACCTGCCGTTCAATATAGCCGGACGATCGCACTGCGCAGTCACAAGCGTATTACAACGGTAACCAAACAACCATTTACAAACATGTATCTTATCGATTCCGGTTTTGTTTTTTCTGTTTTGCTTAACTTTCAACGGTACGGGAAATTGGCACTGTTGCAACTGTTAATGCGACACTGTATGGTTGCCCTACATTGCATTTTTACGTATCCCTCTACCTAAATCCTAACGCCAGCATATTCGAAACGCCGTGATTAGAGACTTAATTAAAACCTTTTGCCAATATTTCTTTGAGAGTTCTGCCGAAAGTAGCCTAAACTTTAAGTATAACCAGAAAAGTTAAAAAGAATGGAGTTATTAAACAATTTAAAATTTTTGACCTTCTTTCTCTTGTGTAATGGGATTATTTTCCGTATACATATATATTTACCCGCTCTTGTATTGATATGTGTATCACAGGGGCCTAAGCCTTTACGCTGTAAGCAGTGTACTCGTCTATTTCTTTCGAGAAGTCTTTAGCGAAGAGATGCTGCAACGCTTAATAACCTTACGGGCAATTGGAATATTTTGGGCGGGAAAAGATTTACTTCATGCCGGCCAAAGCATTGTTTATACTTAGCAATACGCGCAAGTGGAACAACGAGTGGCAAATTCCAACCTTTTGTTCCTAAATTACTTTGAGTTATGAAAAATTTATACAATTGGGATACCGGTAACAACTCTCCATTGTATTTCATCCCAGAAGATTTAAAACATCTAAACATTTTTTCTCTGTTCATTTACACCAGCTGAGATAACTTACCAACTTTCCTTCGTATAGCAGTTTCCTCCTTATTGCCGTCCAAAATATTTGTCAATTCTTCCACAGAAAACGAAACTTTCTCTCTTTCCTTACATAGCAATTGCATTTCAGGTGTCACATTTGCCATTTCGCTTGCGTTATTTAACAAGTGTTAATCCTTAATTACCAACTTTTCACAGTGAATACGCCAGCAACTTGTAAAACAATAAATCAATTAATGCTTAACAGTCTTTACTAACAACACAATGCAGATATTACGATACGGTTATTTTATATATTGCAGCTGAGTTTAACTGAAAGCGCTTTGTGCTTTCATCAATCGACATTGCTTATAGCGGTGTTCGTATTAAACTCACCTTCACTCGCAATTTCAACAAAAATCAAACCGTTTCGAATTAAACTTAGGGAAACTTCGCTATAAACAAAGTTAGGTTATATTTAATTCAGGGTTTAAAACTTTCCACAGAATTAAATGCATTGATGTCATCCGTAGAAAAACAAATCTCCACTCTCACAAAAAAGACCCGCTTCTTATTGCAAAGTTAGAAAACACTAAATGTAAATCCTATAATATGACAACATGATGCATGTATTTTTCTGCGGGCCTAGTTCTTTTTTCTCTTTATATAAACGTTCAGTTTTGTCTCAATATTTCTTGGCAGCCTTACTGCAGGCTGCGCATTTAAAGCAGGATATTAAACAAGAGTCCGTCGTCCATGTGCTGTGTGACACGTTGTTTAACCAGTGCACTATAATTTACCTTTCAATCGGAGATAAATGGAATATTGTAATCGGATGCCAAGTTTCATTATGATAACAAATGAAATAGAAATGCTATTACATGCAGTTAATATACGACGATGTGAACAAGATCACACACGTTTCGTTAATTCGGGCTCATTTCAAACTGTTTAAAAAAACTTGGAGCGCTGGCGATTTATCGCTTTCGCCGAATGAAATCTCGAAATTTTAAATAGCGTAAGTTGTTTTGCGAGATGAGTGGTAACAAAACAAATGTCGTCTTTACACTTCTTATATAAAACAAATCATGTTGTGCGCACGAATCCAGCTGGGCGGATTGCGCTTAAGTCAAACTGATAGCGGAACAATATGGGTGGTTGCGGAAACGTTATGATATCACAATTCACATTTTTATCCTTGCATTGAGAAAAGGTTAGCACTGCACAAATCTGGCGATGATTCCTCATCACTAGGGCCATTTTTATTTTGACCTAAAAAAAATTTTTTTTGACTTTATTTTTATCAAATTTTGACTTTATTTTGACCTAACGAAATTGCTTATTTGTAAAGGCCACAGTTCTTCCTCCAGTTACCCAAACATAATATTTTGTCGATTTCACACCCAAACGTAATATTTTGTCGAAAAGTCAAGGTGTTTTATGGATTATAAAAAGTGCGTCGTGTTTTTTGGCGATAGTTTAGGTAGCTTGTGTTATTTTGTCCTTGTGAAAAGGGCACTTTGCCTCGATTTTCTCCACATGGTAAATTCTAATAAACAGCAAATTAAACAGGGAATGCTTGTTGTTGCTCCAATCCAGCTTGATGGCGTTTACTTTTCCTGTGGCTTTCAACAAAATACTTTTTATCGCACTTCACTATAACCTCGCAAATATTGCACCTTAAATCACCCCCGGGAGTTGCATTAAATACATCAGAAAAATCTCGACAAATCTGTCTAACTTTTGCTGAAGACGATTTAGCTTGCTTAGGCATTTTTGTATTACAGAATGTCAGCTATTCCTAAAATCCAAACTGTTGATCTTCGAAAATACTACGTTTATGAAGATGAAGTGTTTTATAAGAATTATTTAAATACGTAACAATCAATAAACAATGGACAATTTGCGATAAAAGTTACTGCTGATCCAAGTGGGCATTGTGACTTATTTCCTGCTTTTATGTGTTAATATGGTTTAATTGTG
The DNA here is from genome assembly GCF_947623445.1 of Clavelina lepadiformis. Taxonomy (NCBI): domain Eukaryota; kingdom Metazoa; phylum Chordata; class Ascidiacea; order Aplousobranchia; family Clavelinidae; genus Clavelina; species Clavelina lepadiformis. Next base: position 11,565,616 of record NC_135240.1, on the reverse strand, counting down.
TCGCAGTTCCTGATTTACAATGCTTTCACGAGGATTTTTACAAGAATTACTCTCAAGAAACACAAAAACTTTGTAAAAAGCCATATTTTGACAAATTTTGACTTTATTGAAAATTTTGACTTTATTGTAAATTTTGACTTTATTTTGACCTATTAACTTCTTAGAAACACCCCCCTAGGTGCTGAAAACAACTTTATTCTTTGATTCGTGGTCAGACGAGGTCCTTAAAAATTTTTGACTTTATTGACTTTTGCGGGCCCTACTCATCACTCGTCTCTTTGCACTCTCCACTAGCATACATTTTTTATTGGGTTTCCGATTTTTTTACATTGTATGGTATTGCCTGGTTAGAGAAACTGTTCATCAGGACGTTAATTCCTTTCTCAAGGAGATAGTAATGCTAACGCACAGGGAATCGAAGCATGCTCTCATTTTTCTAGCCAGGCGCTTTAATCGCTGCGGTACCGAGCTGACTTGCACTCTTGATATGTGTTTTGTATAAATTACCCGGGAGTGACGTAAAATTTTAAAAGCATCATCAAAACCGTATGTGCTGTATAATCAGAATTAAACATTTATCATATTATTATTATTCAAATAAGTGACTGCATTTTATGCTTTACAACATACCCATTCCAGGGGTCTAAATCGACTGAATACCATGCAAGTCAGCGCAGTTGCTTCAGCGTTTCATTTCATACCCGACCCAGTCAATTGCACTTAATTCAATGGTTTTATGCATTAACAATAAAACTACAAAAATATTTCCTAGTTTGTACCTAAAAACGCATACAATTATATCTTCTACAGTAGATTAAACATATGGCTACGCTTAATATAGTATATTGCATTTGCAAAAGTTGTTTATCTGTATTGGTAAGGTATATTACAGTGGACAATATTGTAAGCAAAATTAATATGGCATGAAATCAGACCAAGAAATTTGTGCGCATGAAAACGAATAAATAATTGCATAACTTGATAAAACAGTTACGAAAACCAATGATTCTTGAATTACATATTAAACTTTTGACACAGTTAATTAAAAAAAAACACTTTTGCAATAAAATATCAGCAACGACAGTGAGCAATACAAATGATTAATGTGAAGTTTTATACTTATACTGCAATTATATAAATGGAAAATATAACAAGAAACTTAAAGTGAGCATTAAAGTAATGGAAAAAAATTTTGATACCACACACAATATTAGGGATTGCACAAAACAAGGTTAAAATTTTACTTTGGTAAGTTTTATTTGTAAGAACCAACAAATAAATCTACTGATAATATTGTGATGGTGAATCCAAATGAACAGTTATCGTTTAAGGCATGGCATTCCATATAACTCAATACATTTTGCTTGAGGTAATTATTTACAACAGAGGGACATGAATATGAGACCTTTACATTATTGAATAAAAAATTAACATTAGCACTACACGAACATGTAACGAAATTTCAAACATATTAAAGCATTCAAAATCACAAAAAGATTAAGTTTTCTTGATACCATGACACTAGAGCTTAGACTTGGCAGCTCCTTCTAAAACGTCACGACCTTTGTGCAAATACGGTCTTAGTAATTGGTAGCTATCTTGGTGCACCTGTAACACAATCAGTATTATTCTGTAAAACACAAAAAGAAATAGAAAAAGTATATTAAAACTAATTAAAGTACCTCAGTCCTGTTCATTGGTGCTTCTTTGGCCCATTCAAATAACCTTTCATACACATTCCCATCATAAGCCCCGAGACAAGACTGCAAAATGTCATCAGTGAAGTCAAAGGCATCAACAATCCCGACTGCGTCTGGGCGAAGGATCCCAAGAAGATAAACTTCTGTGTCATGAGCAATGTCACACTGTGCTGAATTTAGACAACCATTCTGCGAATTAAAGTAGTGGTGATGTATGATCCAAAAATGCTTCGAAAAAATGAGTTTTTGCAGAGGCAAATAAATAATCAGTTACTTATATAACCACAGATCCAATATGCAATGTCATACCGTTATAAAGTCACCAGGGCTATTATTGATATGATGTAGGGCATACAAAGCACATAGTTGAGTTAGTATCTTTTTCACTGGATCTGAACAAGTCAAGTCATTTACAAACTTACAACTCGTTTCCACTAGATACTGCATGATATGTTCCTAAATAATGGAAACGTTACAGATTACAAAATCTTGGCAGATTACAACCTATACTTCTTCATCCTCGCCACAATTAAAATGCGGTACCTTTGCAGCTCTAATTAGAAAAGGGGCGACCATATTCCAAGCATTGTGCATAGGCAATCCGCTTCTGATTTTTTGTTGCAATTTGCTTGCTGCTTGTTGAATAACGCATTTTGCTCTATGAGTATTACAATACAAATTAGCTATAGCATAGTCAATGCAAACTAAAATCGACCAAAAATGCTATTCAAACACATTGGAACTCAAACAAAACTTATAACAAATCGAAATATCAGGCTAAATGTACTGTATTTACGGGATCACGACATATGGCCGTGAACAAACTCGCCGGCGACAACTGGTTGTGGACAACTGACCGGCAACAAATTGGCCGGCGATCAAATTAACCGTGACGTAAACTGGCCGGCGATAAAATTAACCGTCGATAAATTGGCCGGCGATCAAATTAACCGGCGACAAATTGGCCGTCAAAAGGCCAAAATTCTAATTCACTATCTAGTCGCTATCTAGTCACTATCCAATTTAGTATGTGTATTGCAGTCAAGGTTGCCACTCGTAGAGTTTTTTGGCCCCTTGTAGGGTGTAGGGTGACCCTACGGGTTTTTCACCTTTATTCATAGATTTCCTATTACATGCATTTTCCCGGTCTAGACGAGTTGTTTGATGAGATTATGAAACAATGCGTTGTAGCCTATCTCATGTAGTAACAATGGACTCATTGCCATAACAATGGACACTTTAGTTAAGTAAATTGTCAGATTGAAGCTGTACGTCAGGACTCCCACGGTCAATTTTCATTCCGGTAAGTCTGTTCCCGGTTAGTTTGTTCGCGGTCAATTTACATCACAGTCAGTTTGTTCGCGGTCAATTTACGTCACGTTCAGTTGACCCCGGTGAGTTTGTTCGCGGTCATTTTCCCGCGGCCATATGTCGTGGAACCTGTATTTACTGTTACAAAACTATTTCTCTACTAATTCCAACTACATTACTGTATCTGTGTAATTGTATATACCTGTTTTCATAGCATTTCATGAGTATGTTTAATGACAGAAAATCGTCTGAAGTTCGAGCAGGACACACTCCACTTGAAGAGTCATTTAGATAAGCAACAGTGCCAGTTAATTTCTTGTCTCTTGCCTTATCAGCACACTTCATGAGATATCTAGAAAGACGGATTTAGAAACTGCTGTCTTCTATACCGGGGATCCTCAAACTTTATAGTTCTGCGACTCCATTTTGGAAATTTCTATGCGACCCCTTGATGGGTAGATAAACTACAAGTTAAAGATATTAAAACAATAAAGGTCTAATTATAAACCTCAAGTGGTGTTTTTGTCTCTGGAAAAATCATACAAATGCACACATTCCACCAAAGTATAGTAACTGTCGCCTACAGTAACAAAAGAACCGCATAATGGAAACAGCAAAGCGAATAAAAAATTAACAGAAAACCATTGAATTTATCAAAATTGAATTCGTTTCACGACCCTAAACGGGGTCGCTACAAACAGTTTGAGAAGCCCTGTTTCATACAATTTGCATAACTTGTAGAATATAATTTCACCTTGCACATTGCAGATACATGACAGTATTTTCTCCTTCGTATGTGCATGATGCCAACATCCTATTTACAATAAACGGTAATCCACTTCCCTGCGTGAAGAAAATTGGACACATTTTGCTTTGAAGGTATTTTTTTAACGGTAATGTTGGCTTACGACAGATTGGCTGGCATACAATATATTATTCAAAACCTAAACCCAGCATCTAAAGCAAACGTTATGCTCACGTAAGAATATCCATGACCACCACAGGCTCTTCGAAGTATTTCAGCACCCATAGTGCTTTGTTCGGTCAACATTGCTTTTAACCCGGCAGACAGCGCATGAAGCTAACAACAACAGAGCACTGTGAAGTCTATCCAATTAACTAGCAGCCAATTTGAGCTTACTTCACTATACTTCTAAAATTGCAAAAGTAGTTTCTGTACTTTTCAGTAATTTGTTTTTTATCAATATTTTTTTACCATTTATTCAAGAATATACTCCATCAAGTATCAATGGCACCAAGTGTTATACCTCAGGTAGTTGCTCAATATCTCCAGAATCCACTTTTTTCAAAAATATCACATACATTTTGATAAGTTGTTTGGAAGCAAAATTGGCAACATATGCTGTGGCAACTTGCGGAAGTAGTTTGTGTTGCTGAGAAACATAATTTAAAACTGGGACTTCATCCTTACTGAAAAATACACAACATGAATTATACTACGACGTTTTGATTTCTGGACAGACAAGTAAATAAGAACTAACTTAGGATCCAACAATCCTTGACGTCTCACAGCAGAATATCTTACGGCAATTGTACAAGCTTTGGAAAGAGGCATGACAACTTCACTTCCAAGTAAGCCAACTCGAAGCCTTACCATGGATCCATACATAAGCCTATCACTTGCCTTCTTGGTATAAGTTCCATCAGGTGCAACCTTGAACGGTAAAGCAATTTAAGTTGTGGACCAACATGATCTAAATTCTAAATACAACAAATTATAACACTAAAGCTTATTCTCTGAAACACCAAAACTAACCCAGCTCAAAGATATAAATACAACTGTCTCACCTGTGCCAACTTTGACAAAAGATTTTCTCTGGGTACTCGAACACTTCGCAGATACAAAAAGCCATTATCAACGGTTTCAAACGAAACCTTGGTTCCAATATCCCCAACTGTCACACCTGATGTATAAAACTTTGATTGACAATAAATTTACAGTATATCACAACATGAACAACACTGCACTTCAAAACTTTGAAGATGTGTGCAAAAGAAGCTGCTTTGAGCGAGCTAAAATTTGCATTTGTGAAATATCACCTGGCAGAGGCTCATGGGTTGTCAAGTCACGTATCTGAACCATAAATCCATGCATGCCATACTTCTTTCCATCAATGACCAATTCGGCCATCAAAAAAACATGGTTTGCAGACTTTCCCACTTAAAAATAATTGCAATAATCTGAATGTGACATGACGTTGTAGTTACAGATTGAAGCAAGCACTCACTCTCTCCAGGCCACCATTTCATAGCTGAAATTCTGGGACAATTGATAACAAACTCCTGAGTTGCACGGTCATAGGTAGCAACAGTTTCCAATCCTCTTAAAAAAGTGCCTGCATTCAAACACAGTAAAAGTGCCAAAATCTTACAGGTAAAACAAACTTCATCCAACTAAAAATAGCTCACACAGTAATTACTAAAGTTTCTTCTACATAGCACACTTTAGAAGGTATGTAATTAACATGAATATAGATTATAGCACAGTAAAGCTTCTTTATCTTACCATGCCCAAGTTCAGTCTGGGCATATGTTCCAATGATATTCAAGTTAGCAGCTAACTTATGCCACTTTTCAGCTTGTTCTTTTGTGCCAAAACTTTTCATGGATGGAACAAACGCACCACTGTGCACAACAAAGCTTCTTTCTTTTAATGCACTATATAAACAAATGGAGCAAAATGAGGACTGTAACATAATCACAATCTGCTGAAGTTACTACATATATTTTAATGTATTAGTAATCGCTGATTATAGAAATTCATTTTATACGAACATGATCTGTTCCAAAATGTCATTACACATTCCCCAATATTTTGTCCTACTGAAAATTATCTTGAAAAAGTCATAATTGTAATCTTTCATAACTGCATAAGTACAAAATTAAAAAAGCTATTACTGAATGTTATATAAACATACATACCGTTCAAAATATCTAGCTTCTCGACTTTGGCTTGTCCAACCCATGCGTGGACATAACGTTTTGAGAAAATATACAGTTCTTCGGATGCTTTCTGTGAATCTCTCTTCCCTGGACATGTGAAGCAAGCTTTTGTGTTTTAATACAGGATCATTTTCAATGATGTGTTCTGCAAAATTAGCTCGATGAAAACTTTCTTCATTGCAATCATAAAGTTCTTGTAATTGCACATAAAATTATCCAAGCAAGATGTTTTTACTTCTGCTCTAAATTTTTTAACCAAATGTTTAAACCCACCTACTCGTCTCCTAATTGCAGTTTCTTCTCGGCTTCCATCTATAATATTAGTAAGCTCTTCTACAGAAAATGATATGTTTTTTCTTTCCATATCAATCAATTTCATTTCTGTTGTCATACTAGCCATGTTGATATTTAAAAGGTTACTACAACAAATCCCTATGTAACTGCAATTAATATCAAAAAAGTTTTATTTCCAAATTAATTAAATACAGATTTAAAGTCTAGTATGTTATTATTTTGAAAACCCTTAACTGCTCAGTCATCACTCAGTGGCGAATGGATAAATACTGTTCATAATTGCAATATGTACATCACGTATCAAAGTTAATAATTGCTCAGAAAACAAACAAGGCACAATTACTGTAGGCCAGGTCAAACAGCCACGCATAAATTATTAGGGTTGAGTGCATCACACGAAGCTATTGTAAGCCTTTGTTTAGTGCACAAGTATACAGCTTATACAATTAAATTTTTATATTAGACACAAATATAAAAATACTGGTTAACATTGCATTTGATTACCTTTATAAAACACCTAATATCATTTGATTTTGAAGAATGTGTTATACAAAGGTATTTAAAGATGAAAAGTTTGACATATGTATTATTTCATATTGCACATGTTTATAAAGTGATTGCAAGTCACCTAAAGGATACTTAATTTGTCATTTTTAAAAAGAAAAGGACCAAGTGTCATTGCATCACAATCAAAGAAAAATCTATTACAACTGGCAAGCTTTCTAGCTTGCTCTTGGCACTTAATGAAACAAATACACAAACATAAGTTGAAAACAAAGACCAAGAAGCAGAGCAACAATTACAAGAACAAACAAAAAGAGATGAATAACCGCAGTCCGAATTATTGTCCGGACTATAATTTCGACATTTTCTTCAGAATATCTCTCCCCTTGTGCAAATGTGGTTTTAAATATTTATATGTTTCTTCATGCACCTTGAAAAAATCTGGGCTTTACAAATATACAACAAAAATACAAAATATAAAAATGTGTTGAGCTTCAAACCTACCTCATCTTTGTTCATGGGAGAATTTTTGGCATTTTCAAACAATCTTTCATAAACATTTCCATCATAAGCACCAAGGCAGGAATTAAGAATTTCATCACGAAAATCAAATGAATCAACAAGACCAACAACATTTTTCCTAAGATCCTGCAGCAAATCCACCTCCACACGTTCCATCAAAGTGCACTGCTCCCCATTAAGATATCCATCCTTGGTGTTTGAAACAATATGTCAACAGGTAAATTCAATAGTCATGAGACTGAATACAAGATTTTTTATATTCTTGCAAAACCAGATGCAGAATCTGGGTTAGAACATACAATTTGATGTCTTTTCCTGTATTTTTCCTAATTACCTTGAGTAAGTTTGTAGCATTGTTGTTTATGTTATATATGCCATACAGTGCACACAACTTGAGCAAAACATCTCGAATAGGTGGAGAACAATAGGTTTCATTTATAAAATCCAGAAATGTTGAAAAAATGTATTGCAACATATGTGCCTGTAACCACAATAAAATTTCTGTTTACCGCTTTGTAACAAATGCGCCAATCGTCACAAAATGTAAAATACAGACCTTGACAACATTGACAAGTTGAACTGATGATATATTCCACACATCCATTTGATTCATCCCTTTTGAAGCTATATACTGCATATAAGTGGCTGTTTCCAGTAACATTGCCTGTGCTCTATCAAAAACTATGGTTTTAGGTTCATCACAAAACTAACTGTTCCAATATTAAGATAATACAACCCCATTTTACATACTTATGCTGTAAACAGGCTAAAAGAATATTTGGGTTGATAAAATCTTCTTTTTTGTTAGCTCGACATTTGTTTTGGATTTCAGCTGAAAGGTATTTTACAGAGCCTTCCAAGGGTTGACCCATAAACACCTTTTGTGCACACCGAAGTAAATGTCTAAAAAAAATTAATAAAAATTATTCATGAAATAGATCATTTTTATAGTACATAATATGAAGTACAAACTTCCATATACAATAATTCCATAATTGAGCGGTTTTGCAAGATAAAGAAATTAAAAAATTACCTAGCACAAAACAGGTACATGACCGTGTTATCTCCTTCATAAGTACAGGAAGGAATTGCTCGTTGAAGAAGTGCAGGAAGACCACTAGACTGGAGGAAATAAGGAAATAAAAACTGTCATTACAGATAATAGAGTTCAAATAACAACTGGCTACTAATTCTATGTCAGGTAGTAAATAGTCAAAACCATCCAGATCAGTTAAGAAGTAAAGTTCGGTATCAAATTATGGATAAGTGGGATGTGCCATAATCAACATTCCCTTTAAGGCTAAGCTGGGTGCTTGCATGAGCAGAGGCTGCATACATGTACACTGCACAATTAAAATTTTAAGGGAACATTGGCCGTAAAAAAAAACTGTTCGGATTTGCGTGAACCCGAATCATGAAAGTTAATCGGATATGATCAAATACTCAATTTGATCTATTCAATCTGATCTTATCAGCATGAAATTGTATAACTTCAAGAATATTTCGCACAATTTGGCAGACATCTTGACACAACCACTAAAAATTTGCTTTTTGTCATAAACTATAATTAAATTGTGATTAAAAACCATCATTTGTTTGATAAATTACTTTTATCGTAAGAAGTGCTGTCCCTATTTACACCGTGCCCCAAAAATAGATCGTCAGTTTTCACCAAATTCAATATTCTATACATAATGCTATATTGGAGTTAGCCATTGTCAGTATTCATGTTCATTTAAATTGTGCACACAAATGTAAATTCAAGTACATCCCAAGTAAATTCAGTACATGAGCAAATCCATGTCCACCACAAGCTCTTCGGACAGTCTCAATCCCTTCCACACTCTGCTCTGTCATGCTTGCTTTTACTCCAGCAGTGACAAAGTGAAGCTTAAATCATGTAATTTAAGGTGATCATTTTGAAAAATTAAATAACCAAAAAATTTCTATTCTCACAATCACATCAAGTACCAGAAATAAATTATACTTCACCTCCGTTAAGTTACCAACTTTCCCTTTATCTAAATCTTGGAGGAATTGATTGTAAATTGCTTGAACATGTTGTATGGTAAAATGCATTGCATAGGCTGTGGCAATTTGAGAAATGATTTTGTGCTGTTGTGTGACATACTCAATCACTTGAATTTCAGGCTTGCTGTTTAAATATAACAACATTAAAATGATTATAATGAAGCTGAAAATTCGACTACATTTGAAGATAAAAGTGTTTGATCGAAATTTCCTTGAAAGGTGAAAAAATTGTATGTGGTCAATCGTCATGTAAAATACTGTAAACATAATGCTATAATATTTTGACATTACCCTAGCCTCAATTTTACCTTGGTTGCAATGATCCTTGTCGTCTGACACAACTGTATCTTGCAGCAATTGTGCAGGCCTTTTCGAGACCAAGGACAGCTTCCCCTTTGGTCATAAGTACTCGCAAGTTTACCATAGACGCATGCATCAGTTTTGTGTCTCCTTTTTTTATGTACGTACCATCAGCTGAGACCTTGTGAAAATACAATCATGTATTTATTACAAAATAGGCTAGTAAGGCTAAAAATCACACATGTTAGTTGGTTATTTATAGAAAGTTCTGGGAATTACTGTAGATTAACTATTGTATATGAATTACAATGTTTTGCAATCTTTAATTATATTATTATAGCATTTAGGTGCATTTAAACTATGCATATAGAATAGACATCACATTAAGGACAAATTTAGACCAGCGATACTCATCGCTTACATGCTACAGTATATCCCATGGGTGTTATATACGAAATTAACCCTAGGCACATCATGAAGGCTCCCAAGACCTTGAAAGTCCTGTTCAAGTACGAAACAATATAAGCTAAGTATTGTATTTTATTCAAAGTACCTGACAGCAGAATGTCACAAAATCAAACAATTTTACATCAACTGATTTAATTATACATTTGGGAATGTTGCATCTTCAAGGGTTTGCACAAAATAAAATAAGTGAAAAGGTTTAATGCAGCTATAAAATGCAACTTGTTGGCATTTGTACAAAATACATTTTATTGGTAGTTCTTGCCTACCTCTGCATATCTAGCAAGCATATTCGCTTTTGGAATCCTGACTGATTTAAAACTTAGGTATCCATTATCAGAGCCACCCATAGACATGAGAGAACCAATACTACCCACAGTGACTCCTAAAAAAATAAGGTAAAATTTTAAGGGAGGGCACAGACATACGTAATTTATTACTGCACCATTCAATGTGTAAACAACAAACATACTAATGACAGATTAAATGATTTCAACTTGTACCAGGCATTGGACGATGTGATGTTAAATCACGTATCTGCACAAGGAACGCATGCATGCCATATGATTTTCCTTGTATAATGAGCTGAGCCATTACCAGGGCATGGTTAGCTCCTTTTCCCACTTTAAAAATATAAACCAATCATGACGTAGTTCAACTAGTTCTGGATATCAAAGTTAAATCCAAAATTTTTCAACAGTTATGACTGAAATGTCTATAAAAATTCATAAAAAGGTTTGTGCGACAAGTAGTCAATTAATTAAATAGGCCAGTCTCATTGCCAGTTTGGTCACTCTTAAATTTTAAGTGACTACACACCACATACTACAACAGCATGCTACAATGTTATTGCTTGCAGACCCCACATAATGCATATTTATACGAGCTTACATTCTCCAGGCCACCATTTCATTGATGTTAACTTAGGAGAGTGTAAGACAAATTCTTGCCTTTTCTGATCAAACGTTGCAGTTGTTTCCAGTTCACGAAGATTTGTGCCTAAAACAGTTCATTTAGTCAATGATGTGTGATAAGATTGAGTTTAGTGTGGACAATGGACATGCACAGTTAGAAACTCCAACAGCAAGAAATGTTTATGCTGCAGACTGCAATATGTACTGTACATGCTTACTACAGTACAAATAGTGTGGCAACCCAGAATTGCATGCATAAAATTTTAAAACAGACATTTCCTTGTTCCCAATTGGTTCCAGAAGAAACTAAATGGGTGTCATCTCACATTTTTACCACATGCTTCTACTAAAAATACTTTATAAATATAAAATTGAAGTGAGTGCAAAAAGAATTGAGTGCAACAAATGAAGTTAACGATATATAAAATAACTATATATACAATACACTGAACACAGTAGTATTATGTTGAATAATACTACTGTAAAAACAACAATGGTGAATATTATCCATGCATGTTTCACGTCAATACATGATGATTACACATCGCATACTTTATGACAGTGTTGCAGTTGTACATTAAAATCAATAAATACCATGGCCAAGTTCAGTTTGAGCATAACAACCCAAAATGAAGTATTCTTTCCCGAGTGTGTACCACTTGGCTACCTGTTCCTTTGTGCCAAGCTGTGCAACGCTGGGAATAAATGCACTTGCATGCAGCATCAGAGAAGTAGCCATTCCCACGGTTCTGCAAGATTAATTGTACTGATGATACTTTATAACAGGGGTGGCCAAACTGCGGCTCTTTCAGCCTTTGATTGCGGCTCTTTAATGAATTAGCATTGTTGAATTAGACATGCATTTTCCCGGTCTAGACGAGTTGTTTGATCAGATTATGAAACAATGCGTTCTATCACACGTAGTAACAATGGACTCATTGTTAGTAATAATCAAATTACACTCCAAAAAGTACATTATTGTTTAGAAGTGTGCTAACTTGTACACTGTAGTTAAGTAAACTGTCAGATTGAAGCTGTACGTCAGGGTTGACCTAGTTTTAAGTCTTGGTTACGGTTATACTAATAATTGCAAAAAGAGTTGGTGAAGCCCAGGTGGAGACTCATAGTATCACCACGCAGCTCTAATGTTAATCAATAGCTACACTTCGTCGTGAGTGAATAAATTTGTGTTTTTTATTGTGTTTGTGTTGTGGCTCTTTTAAAACTGGAATTTGTTATATGCGGCTCGAGCATCAAGCAGGTCTGGCCACCCCTGCTTTATAACATATGTATGCGATTCAACAATATTGCACTGTATATGCTAAAGACAGGATAAGATTACCGATCCCACAAACTTGCACTGAAATTACAACCTTGGCAAAAATTCAAGTTCAGGGCACCGAGAGTCGGTAAAGTCCCAGGACATTTTTTTAGCCAGATCCGTGTAAAAGTAAATCATTCTCTTCACACCATGATTATGTTGCTGCTGAGGACTCATGCAGCTAATATCTTCAGGTTTCATACGAGGATCCGACAAAATGACTTTCTCTTTAAAAAATTTAAGAAAGTAAAACATGGAGATTTTTACGTTTTATTCACAAGGCCTGTATAATGTATATATATAATTCAAAATCAATTATTTCAGTTTCTAAACTTTTCAAAACAGTAAGTAAACAAAAAGTTAAATCAATAGGACATATACAATAGTTGTGAGATGTAACTCAACTTATTGACCTACCGATACTCTGTCGGAGATCAGTTTTATATTTTCCTCCATCCAAAAGATGGGTCATCTCCTCAAGAGAAAACGTTGTCTTCTCTCTCTCATCCATTAATAGCATACATTCTTCAGATTTCGACATATTTTAGTCATGGAAATAGTATAACCTGAACGGATTAGTATTGTAAATAGTTTTGTTCCTACACTAATTTGATCATACGGATTATGGGTATCAGTGCAGAAATGCATAACCACAACATGCATTTGTGTACTAGACCCCAGCTCAAATTAACATTATTTGGTTGCGCATTTCCGCAGTAGACCCAAATTATGTTTGCTTAATCGAAAACTGAATTAAGAAGTCAATAAAATAATAAATACATTTTGTTGGCAAAGGTTGAAATTAAATCTGAATGTAATCTTAAGGACTTCATTACTCAAATCTGTATGCATAAATGGCATTTTTTAGTTTTTTACAAATTTTTATTTTACATATATTAATTATATTTATTATTGCTATTGCATTCCTCAGATATCTTGGTTGCCTTTTCACATAAACTAGTGTTTTTGTCTCTTCAAAAATGTTGGTCAATTGCTAATTGGTAGAGGTAATGCATTTATATGTTCATGTTTCACTAGTTCCAGTTATAATAAAATTTGGGGTCTAGTGCAGAAGTGTACACCGTGGCATCCGCAGGATGGATTTGAATGCTAGACCCCATTGCTCGAGCTTTTGCTTTTCTACAAAGAAAAGAGTGCACTCATTTCACCGCTCCCACTCTTTTTAACAGTTAAGTATTTTCACAGACAGTAACTCGGAAAGGGTCTATCGTGACGTGATTATATAGGTTGTGCACTAAACCCCAAATTTGTTTATTGCTTTTTTCAGTCATTTCATGCCAGAAAAACACACTTCTATAAAATTGGATCATAATCATACGCACTTTTGGCTGAAAATGCTAGTAGGCCTACAACACAATAACTATGCTGTAAATCGGTCAGTGACATACCCACCTGATCCAATTCTATTGTTTCCCTATTGAGTCCTTGCACTTCACAAATTGTGTATCTCTCTTTTCTTGGTGAAGGGGAGAAGAAAAAGTTTAGAAACTAAAGATCGATAAAGAAAAAGGTTCCAAATATGTTTACATCACGTGATCGTCAAAGTATGCCTTTGCTTGGCGCGAAAAGCACTTTTAGGCCAAGAAAGAAACTGTTCCTGAGATTACAAAGTTCAAATTTTCCGCGGGTAAGCTGCTGCCGCGAAAAATATATGCGCGGAAATAATCGCAAGGGCAACGAGCCAACGACTTTCATTCTGGTCCTGGATGTCGTTGAAGATTGATGTTAAAATTAGAAGGGCCGAGGTTACGGAGTGAAATGGGTTGTAGTATACCTAGGCCTATGTTTTACCAAGCAGAAATGGTTAGAAATGCTATTTATTTATACTTATTTAGAAAGGCCGAGGTTACTGAGTGTAATGGGTTGTAGTATACCTAGGCTTATGTTTTACCAAGCAAAATAATTAGAAATGCTATTTATTTAAACAGACTCAACCTTGCGGTGCTGGCAGTTAGATTCTCTCTTAAGACTAAAACATAACCTGCACTCGTTTGTCACTCAAGAACGCATGATGTATGTTTTCAAGAGAGGTATGTTCTTTGTTTTTTATGGCAAATAGCTAACGGTATATGTGTATAAGCAGAGCTGGGCAATCGCTCTTTTAAAAAGAGCGTCGCTCTCACTCACCAATGAAAAAAGAGCTTTCCTCGGATCTAGTATACAACCATAGGATGCCTTTGTATACTTGTGCTTTTGCTCTTCTACAAAGGAAAGAGTGCACTCGTTTCACCACTCCCCTGTTTTTAGCAGTTAGTGTTATCACTTCGATGAATTTTCCTACTTCACTCGCATTCAGATCTTCCAAATTTACATAGAAAAACGTGTGCCTTACTGCAACTGTAATCACTTATCATTATTTGTTTCAAGGTTTTCATTATTTCACTGAAAAAATGCAGCATCTGAAGCCATTTTTTACAGTTTCTTATTAACCTAACTTAAATTTTATACCTTAGTACCGGTAACTACCGGCAAAATTAGTCTTTAAAGGCGATGTTTCTGAAAAAATAGGAAACACTGATTTTTCCCCTGGTTAGGTCATCAGTTAAAATTTTCAATGTAAATTTATAGAACTGCGCACCTCACGATAAAAATGAGCACTTCAAGTGCGTCTGGGCATTTTTGTGCACTGCACCTTCCAATTTAGGTTGTTTGGTGGGACCAAGATCTTATTGAAAATGACCATACTCTGCAGTCTGGCCTTTGTGCAAGGCATTAACATCACTTGCTCCTCTTTATCTGACCTGGTGAACGGTTCTAATTTTAGGCAATAATAAAACATCTACAAAGAAAAATGAAAAAATGTGTGAGAATTGGAACTTGCACAAAAGCTAGCTCGGTAACCAGGGCATAAGCGATGAGGAATCATTGCCGGGTTTAAGTCGTGCTCTTCCTCAGTGCGAGGACAAATATTACCATACCAACTCCAACAAAACCTTAAATAGCTAAATTCAACTTTTTGCATTGCCCTCACGCCTATTTTTAATAACAGTCTGTGTGATCTAGTCACTGTGTTATTTTAAATGCAATGCTGAAATGGTTTATATCTTTTAGGCAAGTTGCATAACATATAATGGCTGAATTAGAAAAAAAATTTCTTCATATGCGCCACACGTTTTTTTTAACACAATTAAAAGCTTAACAATTTGCATTTTGCAGCTCTTAGCTATCAGAGGTTATTGTGAAAGAACCATTTGTTTTGTGTAATCATTTACGTACACAACTGGACAAGATATTTTGGCACCAAATACTTGTTTTAGAAGTGATTAAGTTTAAAAATTTATTTGGTTGGATCATATTATTATAAACCATGTATATTTTCAGATGGCCGTAAAGAGAGGGTTATGTTTGACAAAATTACATCAAGAGTGTCGAAGTTATGTTATGGACTCAACATGGACTTTATTGATCCTGTAAGTGAGGCCGAGGGTAGGACAAATGGTGGTGAACTGATGAAATTGCTATGTGATTTTATGATGATTATACTATGATTTTACCATTGTTCCCCAGACATCACCTTTACTTAATATTTAAACTTTTAATATTTAATTTAATAAATCCATTTAAACTTTTAATATTTTTATATCAGCATGTAATTTCTAAAAGTCAATACTTGTAATGTGTAATTAATTACCTAAGTACTAAAATATAAAATGTCTACATATATATGTTTGTCACCTGAACAGGCAAAGATTACCATGAAGGTCATCAATGGTATTTATGAAGGTGTGACTACAGTTGAACTTGATACACTTGCTGCAGAAACAGCTGCGCACATGACAACCAGTCATCCTGATTATGCCATTCTTGCTGCCAGACTAGCAGTTTCAAATTTGCACAAAGAGACAAAGAAATGTTTTAGTGGTATGGCTTTATAACCATTCGATTATTTATTACTTTTGTTTTTATTCTTTATTATTATCATTTATTAATAGCTTGTCATTGAGTTAGGAAGAGAATGATGTACTAATATCATAAACATAAAATTTGTGGACAAAAAGACGTGAGCATGCATGTTCAAGTTGTGATAGACTGTCTAATACTGTTTTCTACTTTTTAGATGTGATGCACGATTTGTACGATTATGTCAATCCTCGTAACAAAAAACACTCACCACTTATCTCTAAGAAGACTTACGATATAATCATGGCTAACAAAGAGGTTACTTTAACGTTATTTTTATTTTTAAATTATATGTAACTTGTAAAACAGCAACTGGTTTGATTTAGGTCTTAAAAGCAGTATAATATACTTTATTAAATGTTGATGATGTGTAATGTGTGTTGATGGGGATACGTGTTTCAAATATTTTTTCAGCTTTCAAGGATGAATGCAAAATTTATTGGATTTGACATTAAAAGTTTATAATATTATACACGTTAATAATTTGCTAGTTACTGTTTTCCGATTTTATTCAGAAATTTTATTGCAGAGGCTGAATTCTACTATCATTTATGATCGGGACTTTTCTTACAACTTTTTTGGCTTTAAGGTAAGGTTTTATGTTTGAGCTATCACCTATCCGTCAGCTAGTTTTGCGTTTATAGTTGTTGCTTGCATGTTGCAGACATTGGAAAGATCATACTTATTGAAATTAAACGGAAAAGTTGCAGAGAGACCACAGCACATGCTTATGCGTGTTGCCATTGGAATTCACCACGAAGATTTGGATGCTGCTATAGAGGTATTCCTGTTTATTTATTTAAGTAAATAATAATTGAATATCATGGTAATATGTATTATATACTACAATAAAGTAAAAATAGTCTAGTAACATGTCTAAGGCCATTTTTAACAGATTTGTTTTATGAAGTCGTGGATTTTAAAAAAGATTACCTTTATCTAAAGCAAAGTTTTTTTTAACAATAAGCAATTATTTATATTTATACCATTTATTTTAACAACGCTTCCAGACATACAACCTTCTATCTGAAAAATGGTTTACTCACGCTTCCCCAACGTTGTTTAATGCTGGCACTAACATTCCACAGTTATCCAGGTAAGATATAGTAAGTTATAGACATAGTGGGTAGCTACACTATCTCGATGGCGTTCTGCAGCACCTCAAAGGATCATGAAGTGTCTGCTTTTATCCATCGTATAATATGTTGAGGTTTTCACTCTTTATTTCGGGTTTTGGATAAAGCCTTTTGTGAAATAGAGATTTTGCGCCTTCAGACATGTTAACATTCTTGTATTTAAGTTTTATTTTTCTTTGATAAATTGCTATAATATAAGATCAGCTTCAATGTTAGCTCTAGTCGTGATATAAATTAGAAACAAGCTAATACCTTCAATTCAATGTTTAATCTGCTTTCACCATTTTTTCCATAATTATGCTTGTATTCTAATTTTACAGCTGCTTTCTATTGACCATGAAAGACGATAGTATTGATGGAATTTATGAAACTCTAAAGCAATGTGCTCTTATATCCAAAACTGCAGGTGGCATCGGCCTTTCAATTCACTGCATTCGAGCTTCTGGAAGTTACATTGCCGGGGTAAATGTCATATTATATAATTTTCTTAAGAACAATCATTTAGTATTTTCATCTGTAACCACATTGCATGAACGCTTTGTTGAGTTAAGCTCTCATTTTGCAGACAAATGGCAACTCTAATGGTTTGCTTCCTATGTTGAGAGTGTACAACAATACAGCAAGATATGTGGATCAGGGAGGAAACAAGGTACATAATTTGTGCTTGACATTGGAAGAGTGTGTTGGAGCAAAAAAAGATATCTTCTTCCAATTTGTTCATCATGAATTGATAAAACTTTGACGCTGTGACACACTTTCAGAACTTGTTGTAGAATTTTGTTCAAACGTTGTGTGTTTTTAGAGACCTGGAGCTTTCGCCATATATCTTGAACCTTGGCATGCAGATATATTTGATTTTCTGGATGCTAAGAAAAATACTGGTTAGTTATAGTCGCTCACTACCGGCTACTTCCAATCCTGCTGTAGAAATCATTGAACTTTGTACCTGCAGGAAAGGATGAATCCAGGGCAAGAGATTTGTTTTATGCCTTGTGGATTCCTGATCTTTTTATGAAACGTGTGGAAAGTGATGGAATGTGGTCCCTATTCTGTCCTGATGACGCTAGAGGTCTTCATGAAGTATGGGGAGAAGAATTTGAAACACTTTATGAAAAGTAACATAATTTGCTCATTATGGTGATGCTGTTCAATTTTAAGTTGGCATGTGTAAGATATTGGTACCAGATCAATTGTTTTTTGAAGAGACAATGGTCAAATGCATTTAATAGTCGTCACATTGCCGATTATTATCCACCACAAACAAATATAACAAATTTTAGCTTGTAACAATATTAACTTTTTCCTTCTTTACTGAATTATTAAAATAATCCTTTTTAGGTACGAAAGAGAAGGCAGAGCACGAAAGCAGATAAAAGCACAAAAACTGTGGTATGCCGTAATTGAGTCTCAAATCGAGACCGGTACACCATACATGGTGTACAAGGATGCATGCAACCGAAAGTCAAATCAACAAAATTTGGGCACCATCAAAAGTTCCAACCTTTGCACTGAAATTGTTGAATATACTAGCGCTGATGAAGTGAGTAAAAAGAACACTTTGTATGAGCTTGTTTTTTTAAACGCAGATGTTATGATGTTAATGTTTAACTAGCAATTAATTATTATTTATTAACATCATACATGATGTTCTCTTCACTATTTAGGTTGCAGTTTGCAATCTTGCTTCCCTTGCACTGCCAATGTACGTTCGGCCTGATAGCACTTTTAACTTCCAAAAGTTATTTGAAGTTACCAAGACTGTCACTGTCAATCTAAACAAAATAATAGATATAAACTATTACCCTGTACCTGCGGTAAGATAAACGTTTATTGATTTAAGAGTACATAATTGACATGACATAGCAAGCTTTTGGAACTTTTTTAACGCCGATACCTGGTGCCTTCACAATCACAAGACGATAACATCTTCTTTTATAGGCCAAAAAGTCCAATTTCAGACACCGGCCAATTGGAATTGGTGTGCAGGGTCTGGCAGATGCTTTCATTAAGATGCGACTGCCATTTGATTCAGAAGAAGCCATGAAGCTTAATGTTCAAATTTTTGAAACTATATATTATGGTGCTTTAACAGCGTCCTGTGAATTGGCAGAAAAACTTGGACCATACGAAACATATGCAGGGTCTCCTGTGAGCAAAGGGGTAAAAAGATTTTTTAAAATGGAAAACTTGATGTAATTCAATAAATGTATGGAATGAAAGTGTTTTTGCAACGAATTTTTATGTAATAACAGATTTTGCAACATGACATGTGGTCAGTTACAGCAACAGAGTTGTGGGACTGGGACAAGCTTCGTAAACGAATTGCACAGTGAGTATTTCTTTTCATTAGTTCCTGTACAACTGAACATTCGCGAGAAACAGCATTCAGTTACCAGTATTAAAATGCAAATTCACAACTTTTTTTATACAAAGGCATGGTGTTCGAAACAGCCTTCTTATTGCCCCAATGCCTACTGCTTCCACCGCACAGATTCTTGGAAACAATGAGTCGATTGAACCCTATACCAGCAATATCTACACTCGGCGTGTATTGTCTGGGGAATTTCAGGTCAACATTTTAACAATGTTTTAATTGTTTCTATGTTAACAACGTTTATGATAATGTTTTTCTATGTTGGAAATAGATGCTCTATAAGTTATGTACGCTGTAATTCTATGTTCTTTAAATCAGATTGTGAACTACCACTTGCTAAAAGATTTAACGGAAAAAGGAATATGGAATGATGATATTAAGATGCAAATGATTGCCAATAACGGATCAATACAGGTATTTAGCAACGTTGTGTTGGACATGAAAATTTTTCATGAGCTGAGCTGAATATTTAAGAACTTTGTCCTTTTCACTACAATATTTCTTTAGCATAAATGTGCCTGATTTCAAACTATTTTAACTTTTTTTGCACATTTTCAGAATATTCCTGAAATCCCTGATGATTTGAAAATGTTATACAGGACAGTATGGGAAATTTCACAGAAAAATGTTATCAAAATGGCTGCGGACCGTGCTGCTTTTATCGATCAGAGCCAAAGTCTAAATATCCATGTTGCAGAACCAAATTATAGCAAACTTACCAGCATGCACTTTTATGGATGGAAATCTGTAATTATTGTTTTTATCTGTAGTGTATCCTCAATGTAAGATGCCATATTAATACGGTATTTTGCAGGGATTGAAAACTGGCATGTATTACTTACGTACAAAGCCAGCAGCTCAAGCAATTCAGTTCACTGTTGACAAAAACAAACTCAAGAACATAAAAAGTATCAGCAAAGAAGACCAAGTAGGGCATCTTTTGTAGCTAGTAACTATGCTATTTGATATTTATGTTATTGAAGTTTTAGTTAATGTACACTCGTTTTGTTTAGGAACGTCAAAACGAAGCTGCAATGCAATGTTCTCTTCAAAATAAGGAAGCCTGCGTAATGTGCTCTGGCTGATTGTGTTTTTCATCGTTAAAATGAATTTTTCAGAATGTTTATTGTTGTATTGTAACCTTTGTATATAATATGTTGCATTTGAAGCAAATACAATAGCACTGCCATACATTCATTTTGCTCATAGTTTGCATTGTTCCATTGCCAGCAGTATTGTGGAATCAAGCCTGAGCACTGCCGTTATCGGTCACGCATGAGTTGGGTGTTAAAATCTGACGTTTAAATGGGAGGTCTGAAATATGTTTTGGAAAATTAACAATATTTATTTATTATTAACAAATTTAATTGTAGAGGTAAAACATAACTTCACTTAAGCTTAACACGAATCTTACCGTATTCTACATTAAGTATTTTTATTATGGTAAGGGTTAATTTATTCTGTAAGTGACGTAGTCTACAGGTGAAAGTTACGATGTAAAACATTTCAAAAGCTTTCTTGTGTCAATCCGGTGATGTTTTGTTGTTTGTAATTATTCGGTTGTAAAGAATAAGTTCATTAAAATAAAAGTTTTCCTTCTAAATAATTCTGTGACGAATGGATCTGAAAAAGAATAATTTACAAGAAAGTGTTGAAACATTCGTTGCAGGTTGTAAGAAAAAAGGAATGCATGTCTGCATTGGTTCAATAAGTTGGTGGCGGTTTGGCATCATGTCAACGCCACGACATTTGACAATTACGTTTTGATTTCTTCGTTTTACTGAATTCTTTGCATCCCTTAGTTAATTTCGCGTTGATTGCTTAAATTTATATTCCGTTCACCATTTACGAAGTCATTCCGTTGTTCATTTGTTTCTTAAGTTACGGGCTCAGTGCAGTTTGACTTTCTTACACCTGTTGGCCGATCGATCTAAGCGAAAGTGATGATGTGAATGATGCGCAACCTCATAAGGAGAAGATGAGTTCCGTTCTCGCTGTAGGTTCTGACGACGATCAAGAAAGCTCCGTCAGCGGTCATCCAAGTCGGCTTTCATGATAGAAGACAGTTCGTCGGAAGATTCCTGAAAAGCTTCATCGCTAACCGGAAGGACGGTCACAAGTTTATCACCAAACATCCCGCTTGTATATTGTAACTGTTTTGTATGGAACGCCAACGCCGCAAAAATAGCAAAATGTTAAATTGTAAATGAAAATGTTGCAAAACCATTTTGAAAATTGACATATGAATCGTGCAACGGCAATCATAGAAAAGCCCGTTTGAATGCTGGTTTTGAAGTTTGGCTTGTTGTTTCGTGATTGGAATCTATCAAATTACGTTTGAAAACTCTCAAATCAAATTATGAAAACAAAAAATAATTTGCAAAGTTGCGATACAATTTAACACTTTGCTATTTTTGCGGCGTTGGCGTTCCATAGGTGGATGCAGTACACGAAATGAGACTTGCACTATCCAAAACCAAACCAAACATTGATGAGTTAGTTGCAGCAAAACAGGTGCACCCATCCCATTAAACGCTTACCGTGTTTGATAGTTTTTGCTTTTTTTCATTGGTGTGGTTTTTGCATTTTCCCTATAGCATTCTTTGATTTTTATAGGGCCGTGAAATATCAAAATAATTGCAAAGGGTCCGCCAGGCAAAATTTTTAGAAAAGTTTGGGAACCGCTGCTCTAAGTTTATAGGTTCTACACTAGAATGGGTGATCCAAATTTTACAGGGGGGCATAATTTTTCACGACATATCTATAGTTTATAGTAGTCTATGGTAGAATACAGTACCTTTTAACACCGAAAAGGTTTTTATAAAACAACCAAAGTTTTAAGAAAGAAGTTTGTTTTTCTATTTTTGTTGTTTACCTATTTGCCTCGCAGTTGGATTAAAATTGGGTTTGGTCGCCATGGTATCCTACCATCTTATAGCACAATTGTAT
The DNA here is from genome assembly GCF_947623445.1 of Clavelina lepadiformis. Taxonomy (NCBI): domain Eukaryota; kingdom Metazoa; phylum Chordata; class Ascidiacea; order Aplousobranchia; family Clavelinidae; genus Clavelina; species Clavelina lepadiformis. The sequence goes on along the minus strand of NC_135240.1, from coordinate 11,542,910 downwards.
TATTGAAATCTTGCATGTTTTAAGCCATTGGGCTTTGTCACTTTTTCCTGCTCGTTAACTGTTCGTTAGCATGTCTTTTATTGTGCTATAACTACACCGGTTAACATCGTAACTTTCGCTCCGCACAGTTAATGGCGAAAAATAAACAATACAATACAAAAATGAACCTGCTTGTATGATTTTCATGAAGTATCTGGCATGGTTTATTCTCAACTCCGGGAAGTACCGCAAATTATAATTAATTAGAAATCCCTGAATACTAGTATAACTATAAGCAGAAGACGTTATCCCAGATTGTTAAGGCACTGGAAGTCGTGGAGTTTTGAAAAAATCTCCTAGGATTGTTCATCTAAGTTGCGGTTTTAGAAAGATAATATAGTGTTGCATGTTAATGAAAACAAGTGTGTTTAGCGTCCTGATGAGTGCAACCCGTGTAGCCAGAAAAAGGATGCCCCATGGGCCATACTTTGGTTTCTCAACTCCTGTGTGGAAGGTTTGTATGAATCGGCGTGGCACAAAAAGGAGCAAATTCTGTAACGTCACTGGCGTAAAGATCAGTTTCTAATTTTCTGGCGTTGCGCCACAAAATCAAGTTACAAAAAACAGACATGCAAAGAATGCAAGTGCAGTGAAATCCCTTTCGCCTATAATTTCTTCCTTGTAGCAGTGGCCCGGACGAGCCTAACTAGGCGAAGCCAAAGCTCTTCAATCATTTATGAATATAAGAATTAGCCTAGTTTACTGCAGAAAATAATTAGACTTTGAATACTGGTGTTGCATATCTTAAACTATGCTTTAGGCCCTAAAGCATAGACTCCTAGATATTTGGTGTAAATCTCTCTTTGCTAATGCAAGCTTTTTATGCAGGCGTGCGTCAACTCAGATTTTATGAAAGAGAAATGATGCTAAACGCTAGGAATGTGCGTCTAAGACTGTTGTCAGTACATCTAAGTTCATTCATATTTTTATTTTTTTATAATTGTCAGTATAGGGAACAATGCATGGCAGAAACTTCTCAAATGTAGAAGCCCATAGTGAAAAGTGTGGCTCTGCACGCACAAGATTAATCAGTGTGCATGTCAAACTTTTTTTATCTTTACATATAAGAAATAAACAAAGAAAAGTTTTGTTTGAATGTCCATTTCTAATAAATGAACAAAGAATTGAGGTTTCAGTGCATTCCATCATGGGCCCTAAACACTGGTATGAACTTGGGGAGTGCGCATCATGCACCAACTTTGGCATGGTATTGTGTTTTTTGAAATCTTGAGATGTGTTAAAACGCTCAAAGTTTCTCTAAATCAATTTTTAACAATCTCTGATTAGTTTTTTAACATTTCAATATATGCACGAAGCCTTTTTTCTGAAAATTGCTTTATAGTCTATAACGTCTGACTTATTTATGGTATATAGAGTATATAGAGACCTACTTAATCTTAACTATACATAGTTTGTTACATTATAAAATCGTGTGGAAATGTCTTTGAAGCATAACAAAACCCACGTATTTTTGGCAAAGACTTAAACATAAAAAGTTTTTTGTTCGTTAACGGACACCTTTAACTGTAGGTTAAAATTATGCCATGAAACACTATAATTATGTCTACATGCACTTTGACACGGCAGGCCCACTTTACAACCTACTTTGTGTCCTTATTTTGAATCGTGCAACTTGCAGAACATTCTGCAAGAGTTCTGCATGTTTCCTTCATCTCTTCTCGAGCATATTTTTCTCTTTCAAAGTCTTGGCAAGCGTTATCTTCTCTGCGCAAGGCACTTCTAGAGTAAGATGCTAAATTATATCGAGGCGCTTGCAGTTAGAACCTTATTTCGTATTTATTACTTGTTTTTGTCAATTTTAACAAGGTTTTGCTGTTTCTAAGTAATTTAAAATCTATTATTTAGTTCAAAGTTAAATCTGTGGTAATAAACCGAGAAACATTTCTATTTTGTGAAAGTGATTATTAAGCTTATTTACTATTGTTGTGTCGGGCGTCTGCATGAAAATGTTTCGGTTATGTTGAGTGTTTTTAGTCATCAATGATGGACATTCCAATAAGCGTTAATGCGTACATAATTTGCTTTGACTCGATGATTCTATTCCTATTTTAAAAAATACCGTTGTGCCAGTTTTCCTAACAAAAAAAGATGACTTATATCATCGAAATTCTCTGAAAAAGTGTTTATACCTTTTGTATATCAAGTCTAAGCAATGTGTAACACTCTTACGGTTATGTTTTTATGCCATTTAAACGTAATACAGACGAAATCGATTAATTGCATGTCGATTTTGTCCGACAATTTTTTGTGTTTATCCAATACCTGCGATTTAGCAGTCTGCTATATAAAAAAGGTTTACTGTGATCAGACAATTGTATTCTCTACCAAAATACACTAAAAAAAATCAAAGAAATTCACATGCAAATTGATCGTTAAAGTCTGTTTGACGTTTTGTTAGAAATCATTGAATGTTAACGTAATTGAAATAACTTTTAGGCAGACATTCGATTTACTTTATGTAATATCATAGCATTGCTAGCTTACTAAGGTTTGAGTTTAGTACATTATGAATACTAATGAAGGTCATTGCAACTACGTCATTTGCAAAACATTTAGGATAAAACGTTATGATTTACCTATGACAATTAAAAATGTCTCGATTAGATATATTATCAACCTTTTTTTAGAATGATCGCTTTGATATAAACAATGCCTAGACAGGAAAGCAGTTAAATTTTCCTCCTTTTCTCTTTTAAATTATACCGGAGTAATAGGCTTGGAAACTGGCTGAAATTTCTCATTTTTTCATGAATACTCCCAAAATATCAGTTTAAAATTTAAATATTTTTGTTTTAAGTGATTTCTCTTCAGAAAAAAGACCTAAGAAAATGTATGTTGCCATTGAAGGCTGCTGCCATGGCGAACTGGATAAAATATATGAAACTTTACAATACATTGAAGACCAAGAGAAAATTGAAATAGATTTACTGCTTTGCTGTGGTGACTTTCAAGCTGTTAGAAATGAAGCTGATCTGAGTTGTATGGCTTGTCCAGAGAAACACAAGTTTATGCAAAACTTTTGGCAATATTATGCCGGAAAGAAGACTGCACCATATTTAACCATTTTCATTGGAGGAAATCACGAGGCTTCAAACTACTTGCAGGTGAAGTGTTTTTATAACCATGTGTGTTTGTACATTTTTTTCGAGCTGCTAAATCTTTGCTATATTTTTTATAGGAGCTGCCCTATGGGGGCTGGGTCGCCCCTAACATTTATTACTTGGGCTATGCAGGTGTTGTAAACTACAAAGGTTTACGCATTGGAGGAATCTCAGGTATTTTCAAGCAACACGATTATTGCAAAGGTCACTTTGAAAAGCCTCCGTACAGTGAACAAACAAAAAGAAGTGTTTATCATGTCCGTCAAATGGAAGTTTTTAGGTACGCCATATGCATTATTAGACAGATGTATGCTCTTTTGATTACATATAATTACTGACACATGCTTGTTTCAGTAAATTCTCCCTTGACAAATATGTGTAATACATAGGAACATGCACCAGTATTTAATCTTAACACGTTGTGTTCTTTATTGTCAAAAATCCGCTTGACTTCGAATTCTGGAAAAAAAATGTAAAAAAATTCAGATTTTTTACAAATTTATTATGATGTGTAAAACATTTACTGTATATTGTTGAAACGTGAGGCAGAATATTACTTTGCTTCTCAAAACCTAGATTGATTAATTGAGAAATATTGATTACACATCATCATTCACAATGATTAAGGTCACTTTAATTTCGAACTATTTGTTGACCCTCCTTGGTAACGGTTGGTATTCTTTCAAACTTTTTTCCAAATCGGAATTTAAGAAATATATATGATTTTGTTTTAAACTATAGCTGCTTCTAGTTGCATTTTTAAACTGAAATTCCTTCTTTCTTAGATTAAAACAGCTAAAGCATCCTATTGATATTATGATGTCTCACGACTGGCCAAACGGCGTAGTTTATCATGGTGACAAGGAGTCGTTGATTCAAAAGAAAAGATTTTTTCAAGGTTGGTAAAGAGTAATTTACATTTAAAACTTAGACAATTATGTCAAATCATTAATGCATGGAACTTGAATTCTATTGAGCGTCAATTACAGTGTTGTATAAAATGTCCAGATCTGTTGTATAAAGTGCAATTTTTTCGTTAACATCTATAGAAGATATTGAAAAGCACCAACTCGGAAGTTTGCCCGCTTGGACTTTATTGACCACGCTTCGTCCCAGTTACTGGTTTTCTGGTCATCTCCATGTTAAATTTGCGGCAAAAGTTGAGCATGAGCTTGATGCAAATAATCCAGACACCAATATAAATAAAGTATGTTTTAAACTATTAAGGTAGAAAAGTGTGGTACCTCATTGTTTAGTGCTTATGAATAGCTTTTTGTGTAATTACTATTTTGTAGAACACTATTACACGTTTTTTGGCACTGGACAAATGTCTACCAAGAAGAGACTTTTTACAAGTACTGACGATGGACACTCCTGATAACGCAGAAGGTAAAACTTTAAAGGTAATTTGTTTAAAGATATCATTATCCTGACAGATATATTTTCAGGGCAACTCACATATGATGCTGAGTGGTTAGCTGTACTTAAACAAACAAATGAATTAATGTCCACTTCACACACATCCACTCTTCTTCCAACATCTGGTCTTCATGAAAAATGGGATTACAGTGTCACAAATGAACATATTGATCAGGTATTGTGTACATTCTTATATTTAAGTGATCAACACTTTGATTGTACCTGCAATCGCCATGTATAAGATTTGTAATTGTAAGCCATGTTTTATACATTGAATTTAGGGTTATCTTAAGCAATTATTTTTTCACTCAAACCACAGTATGGGAAAAGTAGAGGAAAAATGGCAGTGCCTAGGTTTTATTAGATCTCTAGTAGCATACTTATTACACAATAATGGCAATAGGATATGAACTGATACTGACGTGACAATATCTTATGCATTAGCCTACTGTTGCTAATGGTAATTGCTACCATGCCATTAACATATCTAATGTAATACAAGCTGAGATACCGTAAATTTTACATTATTCTAGATTATGAAAGTAATGGAGAACAATCTAAAAGTACCACTAAACTTTTACCGAGATGAATTGTCTGTTTTTAATCCTGACGCGTCCTTTCAACATAAAAAAGCAGAATTCAAAATTAACCAACAAACAACAGAATTTTGTGCAAAGCTTGAAATTAATGATCCTCTGATGATGCTCCTTCAGGTATGTAGAGTGGACCTCTTTAGTTACTCAATTACTCCACATAATGTAATAATCTTAGTGTAAGATGGGTTTCCCTTTTAGCTGAGATATAGTACGTACAATGTACATGTTTTTGTCTTGACCAAATAGTTAATGATGTAATAATCTGTGTGAAATAACTGAAACTTGTTGTAGTCTGAGGAAGGTGATACAAGTTTTAACGTGTCATCATTGACAAATGAGGATGATGAAATGCCAAGTGCTATAATAAGCAATATGTCTATCAATCCAGATGAAATAAACTTAGATGATGACGAGGATGATATTGGTAAAATTATACTTCTGTTCTGTTTAAATGTGATTTTTTGTTTGTGAATTGAACTGTTAGTAGATAATGCCATCATTGCAGAAACTGCATCTGCACAAAATGAACCAAAATCAGATACTTCAGATGTTGCCAACAAAGAGGAAAATGCTACACCTCTGTCTCCTCTAACCAGTGCAGAAGAAGATGAAAAAGAAAGGTCATTGTAAATAAATGATTTTTATCTTTTTATGTTGGGCTTATCTCATTACATTTTTTGTCAATTACAGGCAAAAAGATGCCCACGACTTTAAAACACCCACTAGACTTGCCGCTAAATTTTCCTTGAATCTTCCATTACCTCAATGTAGTACTCCACAAACATCATCTTGTTCTTCCAAAAGTGATGATGATGCAATGCAGCAAGTATTGTCAGCTGATTCGTTCTCTCCTATAACATCATCGGATTCAGACAATTCTAAAAGAATTACTTCCACTTTTTATGGAAAGAGGCAAAGTGATTCTGGCTCTGATCTATCAGAACAGGATTCTGGACCCACATCAGTATCACGAAAATTTAAGCGAAGAAATGCATCATTTTACGTTTGTCAAAGTGATGATGACGCATCCTGATGAAATGTTGTATAATCACTTCCTTTTAACAACAATATTAGTCTCTATTTGTTACAAGAAAGCGTTACGAGGATTGGCTACGTTACTCACTGCTGTCTTTCCTTCTTTGAGTATGCAGCTGCAAATCAAATTAGTTTTACCCTTGAGAAATTTTCTTCTGCAACTATTTATTGCAGTGCTTCAAATATACATGCAATAAGAAGTGAATATTTTCTGCTACATGTCAAAATATACCTTGAGCACCATACTGTTTTGGCTTTTTGTATTCAATATACGTTCCTAGGTTTCAAGATATTGAACATTGACATTGAACAGATGTCAACCACATACAATAATGTTTGAATAAGAAGCTTTGCAATATTGCACTTTTTCACAAGAATTGCATCTCTGAAATCTCATGGGACTTCATTCCATACATATCTTATTCATCATAATTCCGTTCTAGAAGAAAGCCTTGGCCCCTTTCGTTTTGACTTGTTCTGTTTCATTTTGTGTTTCCTCTTCACTTCGTTATACAATTGTTGCCTATCATCTGTATTCAGTGTGTCCTGAACAAAATTGATAGCACCTATTTTTATGCGATGAAGCAATTTTTAAAAGACTCATATATTCTTACAAAGCCTACACTTACAAATTCTTTCTCCAAAAATGGATTTTTATAAGATGGATCCTTTTCACCAATCCCTAATTCTTGTTGCAGCTGGAATATAGTAAAAACAGAAGTTGGTATTTTTGTAAGAAATTCAGTACAAAATCTATTAACCAGTGTTGTTCAACCAACGCATTACATTAAAGAGAAGCAGTTGATAATCGCCATCATACACTCCAGATTGGTTACAAATCTTTATGGCATCTGTAAGCACTGACTTCCATTTTTTCTTATTCTTTGTATAAAATATGTGGCTTGGCTTTGGAAAGCGAACAATCAGGTCTGTAAAAAGTGCTGTGTTTTCCAAAATTTGTGATATTTCTGAAACAAATAGCAAAATATGGTAAAAGAAAGACACAAGATTGTTGATATGAACTGCTACTGAACTATATATTAGTTATTAAATTAAAAATTAGCAAACAAATAGTTGTAGACTGCAGCATTTTTACCGTCTTTAAGATTTTCTGAAAATAAAGATGAGTCTGTTGTATAATCACTTGCTTCCAGTTTTTGTTTCGCTTTGAACAAAGTCTAAAACACAACTTCAATGTGATGATGTTACAAAATCAGGCCTATATACAAATGATGTGTGTCTAATTACAAACTAACTGTATTTTTTAACTCAGAAGTTACATTGCTAGTAATAGTAATCAGACAACATTAATCTAGCAGTATATTGGAAAGTTAGAAATTACAATATATCCTGCTCAAACAGTGAAAAATAAACAATGCAAACGTAAAGCTTACATCAATAATTGCATCCATCATTATGTTGATAAAATCAGCTTGTTTGGATACATCTTTTACCAATATTAGCTTTTGGATAGCTGCCAGGTGTTCTTTTCTTTTAACTTTAAATAGGTTTTTGTATAGTGTTAACTGGCTAGAATTTCCACGAAGTACTTCTGTATCTTGGGCATATATGTTTGCACGTACATAACATACATCTACAGAGCAAAGGAAAAATATGCATACAAGTATTAGCTCTATATTACACATGGTTCTTATAGCTTCGCTATTGAAACATTTTCAAATTTGCTTATGTTCCTGTAACACGTTAAAAATTTCCCCTAAAGCGATACAAAATGTTTCGAAGTCATGCTTGTGCTGTACTATAGTATAGAGAAGGGGTGGGCCGATACGAACCCAAACCCGAATAGATTTGCCGAATATCGCCTTTATGGAAGATTCGGGCAAACAGGAATACCAACCATGGCGAACCCGGATACAATATTACTTATAAATTTACTGACTTTTGTTAAAAATGATGATTCAGTTTCCCGACAAAGCTAAACTAGAGTCAGCAGTACTTACAATGAAGGTCGTTTTCCTAACGATTTTGCTTATTCAATCGTTTTCTTAAACACTATTTTTCGAAAGAAAGCGATTTGTTTATCTATTACATAATGTTACAAGCAAGACTTGACAACTTTTGGATGAAATTTTATTGTTTGGTTCTAATACGAATAGATTCGGGATTCGTTCGTGTCGACCTTCATGATATTCGGGTTTGCACGAACCCGAATAATCTTCCTCGCGGCACATCCCTAGTATAGAGTACAGGTTAATTATTTTCCACAATGCATAGTTGCTTGTGTAATGTGTGCACAACTACTCTTTATGAAAAACAATTCGTTTAGTATTGTGATAAATATATCAATTAATGTAATATAAAATTGTGTACGACATAGAATTCTCGTCTATCGAATCAGCGAAGCATAACACTGCGTGACGTAATCGATTGCTTCTCTGTTACTGTGCGTGCATTACGAGTCATCACTTAACAGTCGTATGTTCAACGCCGCAACATGTCTTTATGCTGTTGCCGTTACAATGTTCTATCTTGATTGATTCGTTCAATGAAGCTTCAATATAATCAGATTATACAGTTGTCAATCCTGTGTCATTATTGCTGAAGTCTATCAAAGTTCACTGTTAAGATATACACAAGTAAACAGACTTTGTAAGGAAGTGGGCAAACCTTACAGGTTAAGGTACCATATTCCACTTTCCATTACAGTATCTTTTTTTGTTGATTTTACGGCTATGAGTATGCATTGCATGAATAGAATAGTTGATTGTTAATGATCAGTTTTTATTTCTGCTTAATTTTTGGCGACGCTGAAGTTAGTGCGAGTCATAGACATCGGAAATATAAATACTGTGTTATACACACAGCGTTTATATTTCCGATGTCTATGGTGCGAGTGCGTCAGGTTTTTTCTTTCGTTGTACTATGATTTCTATGAATATTGCAGAGCTATGTCTACTGTCTAGTTTCAATGCGTTGTTGATGAAGGTAACTGCTGGATCAGTTGAAAATTGATTAGCCCAGAGTCCCTAGAGGCCTAGACCTATGCAATGCACGCCCTAGGGTCGTTACGCCGAACATCTACGGCATTTTATAAAGTTTAGTGGCCGTGCTAGGTTAGTTGTTAACTTTTTATCGGCAACTTAACTCCGTCACTAGTCACTACCTAGGTACGAGCAGTATTTCGATGAACGTTTCACTTTTTAAGCCTTGTAGATTTGATTATAATGTATTGCAGGCCTGTTGTTTAGTTTTCGCCGTTGACTGTGAGGAGCGAAAAGTATGGTGCTAACGTGGGTATGCAAAGGTCAAATAAGAAGTACGCTCAAATACAATCAACAAACGGGAAAAAGCGGCAAGCCTTGACCTTGACCTTGAGGGCTAAAAACTTGCAATATGTCAATTATAATGGTTCTAGGCCTACAACGATGGATGTTTGGCACGGCCAACAAACCTAGACTGCCAGAATGCGTTTATATTAAAATGAAACTGAAGTAAACCCCGATCTGTATTTCATGGCAGGATTTGCCGAGATCTTGGATGTGCAGACCGGTAACTCAAGTGTGCAACGGCAAGCCAAGTGTGCAGCTATTCAATCTCTTTTCAGTTCAAATCCACGCTAATAGACTACTTGTAATTGTAACTATAAATTTATCTGACCTGACATAGGCTAGCATCTTATCAAAAAATCCTGTGGGGCTCGATAAGTTTTCATGATTCTCATCGAAATTTGGAATCAGGGTTGAACCAAAAATGTGGGTGCTATTGTCAAATAGCGCCCTGCTACTACTTGTTGACTCAGTAACAGACAGGCTGCTGTTTGTGACGTGATCAGTGGCAGGTTAGTTTTTGACAAAGTGAGCGAGTATGTGGCTTTTCTGTGGCCAGGTTGAGGACATGCTGATAGTCATTGATATTATTCGTTCGAGGGCGCTCTCAGTTGCACAGAAACATGCAAACAAATGACACTTAAAACAGCACATACATCAGACCCCTACTGACAGACTGGAAAGTTTGCTTGTTAAAGCAACAAACCCATATCTGATGACAGCTTGTAGATTTTTTGTGAAGATTGTTCGAAAAAAGCCAAAAGTCACAGTCCGGCTCTGTATTTATAAGCAAAAGATATGTGTTTTTATCAGCATATTGCAGTATGGTTTAGGCTTAAAAGCATACTGGCCTAACAACCTTAATCTTTAAATAACACATTTTAACTAAAAATCGAGATTGTAAATGTTGAACACCGTTTGCATTGCCTTTATCAGGTTTCAATCATAAATTTGTTTCGATTTTCAAGTTAGCCTTTGAGACATATAGCTTAGTGCAGACATGTGCAACTATTTTCTGAAGGGTCATAGGCCTATGCTGTTATATATATGTTATGTCCAAATGTACTGCATTAATTTTTATTCGTTGAAAAGGAAAAATTTGAAAAATGAAAGTTACATAATAATCAATGTAGGAATTCACTTACACCCATTCCTCGAAAATACACTAGCACAACTGTTTTTAGTGGATGACCTTGGGCATCCTGGCTCTGTAAAAATATCGAAAAAGTTGGATGCCAAACTCTGACAAACTAAGCTTAATCTGTCAACAGACACCATCAACCATGCAGTTTTTTTATGTCTAAAACTTCATGAAAGCTTTGCTTTTTTCTCCCCAATGGTCTTGTCACATTTGCCAGAGTCATTTCCTACAAATACATCCCTGAATACAATCTTTTTCTGGTGTGCACATAACATAATTTGGCACAAATTACACCTTAAGTCGCCGTATATGCTTGAAAAAGGGTGTAATTTGTTTGTTTATGTTATTAGAAAGTGATATTACTAAAAATGCATTTGATCGAAAAATCTCACATGAGGCTCCCTTAAATTTTCTATGCCTTAGACTATTATTTTATGAAATCTTAACAAAATCACATTTCTTTAACTCTTGCAATTGAATGTTTAAGTAAAGACTGCATTTTTGGTAGGATTTGAAGCACTGTATAATAAGAACTAGCCAACATAATTTTTTTATCGCCTAAAAAAATTCATATGCAACCCACTTTCAAGAGCGAAATCTTCACAGTGTAATGCCCAAAACATTGCAATTTAAAAAAGAATCAAAGTGGGTTAACAGTTTCCATTGTTATGTACAGGCGATGGCAAAAATCTTGTCACCCAAAAATATGGCACTGGGAACTCGAAAAGGGTCTATTATTTCACCTAGAACTGAAAGTTTATTTTTTAAGTCATTTGAATTTTTATATATGTAAGTACTCTTATTACGAAACTCTCTTTTATACAGATTTAGCAGTGACTACTGAAAAATTTCCTGTATTTTAAAATTAATTCACTTTCATATAACTCTGTATGAATTTTTATGATAACTCTGCCATGTTTTGCAGAACATGATGTTTCTTGGACAATGTTAAATAAGTTAGCTTTTCATGTGGCAAGGCTTACAGACCTTGCGGGAGTTTTTCTCCCAACAAGACTTCTAAGCACGTCAAACAATGCTCTCAATTGTCCCATGTCACTGAAAAACTTATGGTTAGCTGCATCATGTTCCCCTGTCAATTCAAGACTAAGTATTCGATTTATGTCAGCATCTCCATCGACTAAAGCTGAAATAAGCTGTAAAATAACTGCACTGGATATCAAAAGAGATTTACTAAAGCATGAATTTGTGAAGTTAGACAATATAAAAGAAGCTTTAAATTTGTACTCGGTACAAGACCACCTGGAGAATAATGAACTTGGTTTGTTCTTGCTTTCTCTTTGCAATAGAGATTGCATTGGGGGTTCTCCATCTGTGAGAATCACTTTAGCAGAAAAAATTTTTAATGCAAGTAATCATAAAACAGTGGAGTTGTACAATTCTTTATTGCAAGTCTATGTCAAAAATCACCATGCTGTTACCAAAGAAAAGGTTCTGAAAGATATGAAAAACTTGAACATAAAACCAGATCAGATCACTTATTCCAGTTTAATAGCATTGTGCTGTATTTGTGGTGATTTAGAAGGCGCAAATGAGGTGAACAAAATGATGAATCAGTTAGAAATTGAAATCCCTTTTGAAGTTTATGGTTACTTGTCCTATGGACTATGCATTGCTGGAAAACATGCGGATGCCATGTACATCATTGACTCGCTTATTAAAAAAGATATAAATATGTCTTGGAAAGAAGCTACTTGGTTGTGTAAGGGCCTTGCAAGAACTAATCACACTGATCTTCTACATGATTCAATGAAGGAGTTCTCATCAGTGATTCAAAGCAAACTCTCCATTACGCAGCTGCTAGATATTGCTGAGGAATTGTTCCAAATTGGAAATGTTAATGAATGCGAAAATATCGTCCAATACATCAAAGACTTATCTGAAAAAGATATAGTCTATTCCATAGAACGAATGAAACAATTTAATGCTTCATCTTTCCTAGTTAAGCTTGTTTTGAAAACAGAAGATAGCTGTTCGCAAAATTTGACAATATTTGCAGGTTTATTAGATAATGCTATAACCAACCAGGATAATATAAAAAAATTATGGCAAGTAACACAGGATTTGAAACAATGCTTTCCCCACTTCCAGCACATTGAACACTATGTTTTGAACAGCTTACGGAAAACTAATTCAAGGAATTGGAAGCCATTTTTTGATAAATATCTTGAAAACGGTTATGTTTTGATGCCTCACCTTTCATTTACCAACCACAATGTCACTCAGTATAAAAATACAGTTAATTTTAAGCCTTATCGATTTCGGCAGTGGAATAAGATGCAAAATTTCAATGAAACTGATAATGTCGGCCAATCCCAATATGTTTCTGAATTGGATGTGAATTCAACTTCAGAAGAACTAGTCGCTCACATGGAAAACTGTTCCGATGGAGAACTGGCTAAGTATTTGCAAGATACTATGCTGCAAGTTGTACAGCTTTCATCTTCATTTCCAATAGATATTTATGTGTCAGCCTTAACTACACTAATGAATAATAAAGGTCGTGAGAATGACATGCTTTCCCCTATTATATTCAGGTCGTTAATATCAGTTTTTGAAAAGTGTTTTGAGGAAGATAATCTAGAAAAACCGTGTGAAATGTTAGAAATGCTGATTGAGGAAGATTTTCATATACTTCCTTCGACAATCAAAACAATTTATAGGGACGTTGAACCTGAAGTTCAGTGTCTTGTAAATATGAAGTTTTCTTCAAGAGATGAACCATTCAAACAAAGTTTTTTCAAAAACAAATGTCGTTACTTGCTTGCAGTTTATCATGTTAGAAAACAAGATATCGAAAAAATAAAGGATGATATAAAAGATTTGACTGAATTACACAAAGGTGGGGCCAAGGTTTTTTTGTCAAGTTTTTTGCTGGATGTTCTGTATCATCTGTCACCCGACCAATGTGAAGTAGTTTTGAAAGAAATTAAGAACTTACTACATGAGTTGCCTCAAAGTTTTTTAACTGTTTTGTTTTATTACTACGTCAAAACAAATAATGTGGAAGAGGCTAGGTTTTTAATGAACAATTTTCAAATTATTCGTGATTTAAACATCATATCATTTCCAGTTTCTGTCATAAAGTGTTGTAATCCAGACATGCTGCAGTTTTTAACTGAGTCCCACCATTTTACCGATGACCTTGGCAAAGCAATTTGGAGTGTATATTGTTCTCTGCTCAAGGCTGGTCAGTTTGACCATGTAGCAGAAATTTTACCCAAAATTAAAAATATGAAGTTGTCCCCTGACCATTTTCAAGCTCTGGTTAACAGCCTTGGAACGAAAGGAGACTTGTCGGAGAAGTATGAATATATTTTAGATCACTGCAATCATTTACAGAAACCTAGTGGAGCGGTTATGAAAAAGGGAGTTATAAAATATTTTATAAAAACTGGTAACTTGGAGAAGGCTGTTGATCTTATTGAGCAACTACCAGAGGAGCAAAGAAAGTTCAATGGACTTTTATTTTCTGCTTACATTGCCCAGAACTTAATTCCTCCGTCTCCCACTGTGAAAATGTCCAAAGATATACGTAACTTGATTGAACTTATTTACCGAGAGGAAAATACAAACAAAAAGTGGAGCAGAGATGTTGTGTCTGAAATGAAGAAGTTGGTACAAAAAGGAAAACGGATTGAATTCAACTGGTTGTGTGCTTTTTTCTCACGCTTACCATTGCAAGAGTACGAGCCCACAAAGCGTGCTCTCGAAAATATCATGGTTGGCTTCAAGCCAGAGCGCCAGAGTGCAATTCTTATCGATAGAATTTTGCATTTTATTCAGAAAAATCTTTTGCTAGAAGGGTTTACATTTGCAAAGGCTCATCTTGATGATATAAACAGTGAAAACGAATTTGTGTGGAAGTTTGTCATAACAGCCTTAAGTCATGCAGCAATGAAAATGCAAAAAAACGACTTGTTTGTTCAATTGTACAATTTTGCACCTAATAGTGAAATGAGATGTATTGTAAAAAGTTATATTAATTTACATCTTATTATGGTGAGAAACAACTTTGATTTCCCAAAAACATCACTTCCAGAAATTAACAACTTAGTTCGTGTTTTAATCAGCACTGAGGACCTTGACACGTTTGACAAAATATGCCATATTTTCTTAACGAAAAAGAGCAGGCAAAGGAACTCGGTGATCAATTTTCTAACTGCTGTTGTTGCTAATGACTCTCTACCAGGGACAGTTGACGACCTTTTTACCAAATTTGATCCCAGCTCCATTACAATGACATCCGTGGCGTCAAAGAGTTATTCTTTGGCAAGTAACTACAATGATTTGATAACAACTGACACTACATTAAGAAGACAAAAGAGTTACGATATTGATTGGAATATGCACCTTAATAAATGTCTTTATAGGCAGTTCATTCATCTTTTGGGATCGAATGACTTGAGTTTTTCCATTTTAAGTTATTTGATTGACTGTTATCACTTAATACCATGCTGTTTTAACAGTCGTAGTGTGACTAACATTTATTTAAACATTTATTTATTCTTGATGTTTGATGATACTAAAAACGGTCAAATGTCATTGTGG
The DNA here is from genome assembly GCF_947623445.1 of Clavelina lepadiformis. NCBI lineage: Eukaryota > Metazoa > Chordata > Ascidiacea > Aplousobranchia > Clavelinidae > Clavelina > Clavelina lepadiformis. The sequence goes on along the minus strand of NC_135240.1, from coordinate 11,527,702 downwards.
AAAACCATGAAAAGAAGTCAACAATCCAAAGTGACTTTACTGAAAGGCCCTCATGTAGAAAATATAGTAAAATTTGCTCAGTAAACCAAAGGAAGTTGGCTTCAACTGAATATACCTCACATCCAAAATGCTTTATAAATAAAATTGGTCCTCAATTTTTCTATAATACTTTGTATTTGATTGTTTCATTTTGGAAAAATAGTTAGTGCAACTTTATCGATCTATAATGAGTGTGCTTACGTTCTACTATTCCCACTTCCATGTAATTACCATGTGATTTTGGCTGGTTATTTCAAAGATGTGTTTATCTGTTTGTATTTTTTAAGGACACAAAGTTTTGGCCATGCTTTTTTTGTAAGCAATGTTCCTTCAATTCTTCTATATTTACGTGTCAGTTTGTCCTGTTTCTTTTAACAGTTCAACTTGGTTCATCATTTCAGAAAAACATTGCAAATTGGGAAACTTGAAATAAAACAATTAGCATTTATCTCGGAGAACGTGACACATTGTGTTTAATGTAGTTGAAATAGAATCTTGATGTGTATGGCGGGAACAACTGGTCAAGATGTCTGACGATGGAGAAAGTGATGGAATTGATGCAACTAACTATCGCTACGTCATCAAAAGTGACTTAAAGGAATTAATGGAAACCCAGTGCCTCAAAGAAATAGGGTCCCAAGCCATTTGGTCAGTTTCATCATGCAAGCAAGGTAAAACAGTAGTTAAAATGATGTGATGTATAGAAGTAGCATACAATAATGCTATACAACGTTTTAAATATGAAGAATGATCCGTGCAAGTTTTTTTATAAAAAGATTTAGTATGCATCATTTTCAGCTAATTGCTGCTTACAGGATATGGAGTTAATTTACTCAGAGACAACAACCTGGAAACGTACTGGCAATCTGATGGAATTCAACCGCATATGGTTAATGTACAGTTCAGGTATCTTGTGTTAATGTACAGATTTACAAGTGATTTAAACTAGTGCTGTATCTAAAAATATGTTATGTGGTAAGGACAAAGTTTAGCAAATTGTTGTTGTTTGAAGGCAAAAGACCAGCATACACAGTATTGGTGTGTACACCGATTACAAAGCTGATGAAAGTTATACACCTAGTCGACTGTCAGTTCTAATTGGGAATGACTTCAATGATCTTCATGAAATAGAGGTACAACTTTTGCAACATGTGTTTACAACTAAAAATTTCAACTGGTTCTGTCAAGTTTTGCATTTCAATCTTAGTCACTGAAACTCTGGAACTTAATTTTTGTCTGTAGCAAATTGAAATAAATGAACCCACTGGCTGGGTCTGGATTAAGTTGCACGATCACGCCAGAGGAAAATCGGTTCGTACATTCATGGCTCAAATATCGGTGCAACAGGTAATTGTTTTATAAATACTGCTATTAACAGTTTTTGGAAAGATTTTTTAAATTCAATTTGCAGCTATGCATACGCCATGGCATAACAAAACGCCCTCTTAGTTGTTCTCTTAGTCATTTTAGGCCTCTTAGTTCTCTTAATCCTCTAGCGGTATTTAGAGATTTTCTAACAATAACTTTCCATTAGAACCATCAAAATGGACGAGATACCCACATGCGCCAGATCAAAGTGTTTGCTTCAACTAAGGAGAGCGCATCGCTCGATCATGTCCTCTCCGGTACCCGACTGCCTTGTTTTACGTCCGTGGATTGCTCTCAGTACAGCACTATTCGATAAGAATATGAAACGCTGCAGTTTGAATTCCATACTACTGCACATGTTGAGGAAATGTTCTTCACTGATGATCCAAATAAAAATGAAAGGGGTCAAACATTGCGTTACTGGCGTCCACGTTTAATCCAATGCATAAGCAATATTGTAGGTGCTTGTCGTGTTCCCGTTATCAGTTATTCTTGTGATAAAAACAATTGTTTCTAATGGCTATCAACTTTGTGTTGGTTGCATCGCGTGTAGTACACTATTTTTCCGTATACTTAGTGTAACGAATGTTAGAATAGATTTTTTGATCTCAGGCAATTGGAAACTGTTTAATGTAATAAGATGTACAAAAGTGTGTAATGTTTCCTATCATATATTTGATTGCGGTGCCCGTCGTCGAATGTAAAGTACAATGAGCCGTGGCAAAGTGGACAAGTCCATCTAGCCGCTAGCGAGTGAAGGAACGGCGAGCCAACATAGCTACAGTACACTTCATACCATGGAAACAATCTCTGGCGACGTCACGAGGGACTCGGCCCAAAGGACATACCTTTGTTTAAGAAACAAAACTTATATTATATACTAAGTTCTTTTGTCTTCCAGCATTCATAACTCTCTTTTTATCCATACTGGTGCGAAAGCTCGTTGGCACAATGTTAATATATAAGCAAATGAAGTGCTCAATCCTCCGTTTAAGAATAATGGAAATGATGGCGGTGTAAGTATTAGAACTTGGTCAAGTGAAGGCAAAATCATTTAAACATACTTTTGATGATGCATGAAGTTGGTGGAACATTCTTAAGATTAGGGAACGGGAGAGTAATCGAGCACTGCATGCTTTATCACGCAGAGCCAGTGAGATCAATTGTCACTTTTCGGGTTAATTTGCATAACATAATGGCAAACTAGATCAAAGACGCACAAGTTCAGAAATAACATCTTTGCTTGATTAAGCCTACCCTATTTTGCCTCTGGGTAGGCGATACCCTGCAATCTTTTGTCATTTCCTGTCACGTTTGCAGTCGAGTCATAGGAGCTTCACTATGTCTAGCGGAAAAATACGCCTAGCCCTACATGATGAATTGTGCATAAGCCTATAGGTTGATCAGCAATGAACTTGAAGGAGGTCGTCATCATGTAAGCCATATGTTGTTCAAGAAAGGAAGTATTAAACCAAGTTGGCTTGAGCATAGATCTAACGATCAGAACGAATAAAAAGTGAAAGTTACCTTTCGGTATTGAGTACCTTCACTGGGTTTCAAAACCTAACTGAAGGAAATCAAATACACCACCAAAACTTTTACTACCAAAATTGCGTCAAACAGGTAAAGGGGGGACTAATGCAGGAAAAAGAGACAAACCGATTTTATAGGTCAAAGCACAAAGTAGCATAATATTTTCAGTTTGCGCATGGTATAAGCTTTCCCTGATATTACTTTAAATTAGTGGCCACTGCGTCCTTGCATCTATCCTTTTAAACTTGATAAACCGGAAGCTATTTATCAATTTATAGACTAAAGTCTTGGACTTTTTTCGCCAAGCCTATTTATGAACAAAGTAGCTTATTCATATAGGATTATAAGCTAAATTACTGTAACCTCGGTAGGTTTGCTTTTCCCATAATGGTTTCAAAAATCGCTGCTGTGATGAAGAAGAAAAGTAAGCTATGCCGGAAAAATCAGCTTAAACAAAACTGCACGTTTCTACCTTCAGTTGTACTGCTTTCATCAAGTTTAAACATTTTGCGAATATTATCCAGATGACAGCCTATATATATTTGAATGTTTCATTTTTTCACAATTTTGGAATTTAAAAAAGCTTGGGGTCTCCAACCTTTTCGGCCAAAGGGCCACATGCGATTTACGATTGATTGCGCGGGCCACTTGAGTGTTTACTGCTAGTTCCTAATTAAAACCCTCACACAAAAATTCTAACCTTTGTAAGAAATAAACTGTGATGCACTAAAATTAAATTGAACAGTTGTGCATCCCTGCACTAGAGACTATAGTATATTATCTATTTAGTGCTCTCTTATCTATTATTATCTCTACTATCTATTGCTCGACTGTATAGAGCATAGGTGTCAAACTCCCGGCCCGCGGGCCACATCCGGCCCACTTTACAATAAAATTTGGCCCGCAATGTTATTTTATACATTGAACTATTTCCGGCCCGCGAGATTATTTTACAGTATAAGTTACTTTATTCAAGCAAGAAACAATTAAGATTTTAACAAATCTCACAATACAGCATCACAGCAGTTGCCCCATCATACGATAGGCCTAGAATAAATCGATTTATTCTAACACTAGTAATCTGGGCTGCTTTTTTCATTATTGTTTGTTAATTTTTTAATGCTTTTGCAAGGAGAGGAATTAAACATAAGGATGTGAGAGAAGAATAATCAAAAATAGCCCAGTCAAAAACATCAAAAATTTGGTGTTGTTTCGCTGCCTGTTCCAATTCATGTACTCGTGTCACGAAACGTTTAATCAAGTTTTGTCCTTCCGGCCCGCGGCGTTAAATAAGTTTTCAGTTTTGGCCCTTGGTGCGATTGAGTTTGACACCCCTGGTATAGAGCAATAGACAAAGAAAGTCAACAATAAATGCCAATTTCTCGAAATGTAAGTTCGCCATAAATTACAAAGGCGATTCAGTTGATAATATAAGTCAATTCGAAAAATACCGCGCGGGCCACGGGTTGGACACCCCTGCCCTAGGCGTTATTTTGGGCACAATGAAAGAATCTAAACTTACTTGACATCCTACTATATAGGCTATGGTATATTCTATAGGACTTGTCCGTTATAACACATAAATCGTCGTTTAACACCATATTAGTTATCAGGCAGTGGTATGTTCTTGTGGAGCATTTCTAACTTACAGTAAATTCGAAAAAATGAAAGAGAATAATCGGAACTATTTATTGGCTTTTATAGTAATCACTCAGTGACGCAAGTTGGGCGAAATTGAAAAAAATCTCGAAAACGATTATCTCAGCATCAAGCGAGGTTTCGAAGAGCAAAATTAATAGCTTGGCAAAGAACAAGGAATATCTGAAACGGTGCTGCGCCTAACATCACACAGCAAAGAAACACACTGCAGATGCTTCAGCGCATAACGAAATATGCAAAGCGAATACAACGGCCAGCAACTTGTGAAGGTTGGCCGCTGAAAATTCAAACTAAGATAACGCACAGCAAGAAATCACAGTGGCAAGAAGAAAATATATGATAAGCAATATTATATTAGAAGCAAGAAATTTGAAATAACAAAGAAATGAAAAACGAGCATTCAGCAACAACACGAAAGTACGAAGTGAAAATGCATATTCTTGGGAAGAAATCGCCAACCCCGCAGTTGCCTTCTGAAAACTCACAGTGGAAGGCTGAAATCGATGGACCTGTTAATTTCCTTCATTTTCTAGGCACTGTTTTATATAGAAGAGGTGGCATTACATTAAAACACCTTTCTAACAAATTTTAAGTTGCGGCCGGAGTCGGCGAGTTCGGGATAAATTTCTGGATCCCAAGATAATCGCACTTCGTATGAAGACAAATAACCACGTGATAGTAATTGTTGTTTTTCTCTGGCGCTCCATCGAGTCCTTAACCCTTTCCGTATTTTATCCTTCTCCCTTGACCACGCTTCCTTCTCCGCTCGCAAGCGAGCGTCCGCCAAAATCCGCTCTCGTTCGTGCGCTGACGTGGGATAAGTCCTATCCTGTAAGGTTTCACCATCGTTCACATATATGATGTTTATGATTGCGTAGCCGGACTCGGCGCGTATCTGATTTTCATGCAGAGATACGGCGATGGCCGGATGGCCCTGGTCGTCATAACTGCTTTGTAAGAGCTTTTCCTGCCCTACATTTAGACGCAAGGTCTTGCTGTCCCGCTCCAACATGCTGGCCGGTTTCGTGAGATAAAGGGCGGCTTTTCCTTCTAGAGACAAGCTCATAGCAGCCGAAGGTGAATCGGTATTTCTGCCTACAACCACGTCAGCCCCGTTGATGATGCTGCTCAGACGCTTAACGTCATTTGTCGCTGAATCTACCACTTGCGTTGATACAGCTCCACGCTCCACCACAACCACGAGCCCTTGAGCGAAAAGAGATCCACCTGGCACCAACACAACAAATTAAGTTTACCGCTCCTTGTATACACATGTATACACGTTAAAGGAAATACAGTATGTCTTCACTGACCAAAACTTTAATTACCTGGTACCGGTTTTTCATTTGCATATATTCCAGGCACCAAAACTGAAGGTGTTGTGGTTTGTAAGTTCATATAAGATGATAAGTGATGAGATAGTTGACATTCTGCGCTAGACTTATCCTGAAATAAGTTAGAGAACATTTAAAAAATTAAACGTAAGAAAAAGGGGAAACTTATGCGATGCAATGCAATTTGATAAAAAAACACAGAAGTATGAATAAAATACTTTATTTCGTTTTCTCTCACCTTCTGCCTTGATGCAATCTGAGGATCCGGGGCTACGTTCTGCAGTTCAAACCCAAGCGCATCCAGCCAGCTTGTAATGTCAGTCATGTGGTTGTACTTCGGTAGGGGGTTGACAGGGTCCGCAACTTGGTACATTTTCAGTGGAGCCGTCCTTGTTCCAAGCTTGCTTAGCGATACTATTCCTGACGATGTAAACTGACCAATCAAAGCGTCGTATTCCACCCCTTCATGAAGTTTTCCAGAACTTTCCTCGGTAGTCGGACGAGGTCCGAGCGGTTTTGCTGAGATAATTCTCGGGTTGTTCATTAATTCCAACATTGAGCGATCGTTATAGTGGACAAGGCCCGTGGACACGTCGTAAATACCGCCGCGAAACCCGATATAGACGTGAATGCCTGGAGCAGAGTCGTGAAGAACTTCACCAAACGGAGTGTACCTGTGAAGCAAACTTGTTAAACACAATACTCTATCCAGTGTTTAAGATGATTAATTATAGACGCAACGATAAGAGTGTTTAGACCACATACAATTTTACATTGTGTCCATTTCAAAGTTTAAAACTTACTCTATTTTCTTTGCTAAATACCCTGCGATGTCCATAACGGCGAGTGGAGTTCCCACGTGATCGCACACGACTGACCACGAGTGACCATCGCGTTCCATAGCAAATAAGTGACCTTCAACGTCATATCTCAGCATTGTCACCATACCTATGACCAATTTTGTTGGTGAGCATTTCCAGATACCAACTTAGCGTTCAGTAACGAAGGGATGTTTGTATGATTGTCTTACCTGACGTAGAGTTATAAACATGCGTTAAAACCGTTGGTTTCGTGACGTCAGCGTAGAGATATCTGAGGACCTGCTTGCGGCGAACATCCACCCGCATGGCTAGGCGACCGAAGCCGTCGTAGCCGTACTTTATCTACACAAGGGCGATAAATACGTGAAAATGAGTGTTCCTTTGAGTGCAACCTTCAGCAACCAGGAAATCCAGACAAACTACTTCGTCCTGTCTCACCTCGTACGAGTTATCGAGTCTATATGCCTTGACCAAATGACCCATTGAATCGTATTCGAAGACTTCATTTCCTCGTTGACGCAGAAAACCGTCTGTATCGAAGACATATTGGATGTCGCCGAAAGAAGTCAATCTAAATAGAAAAAAATATTGTTATACAAAGGATCCAAACATAAAAATAATTAAGTAAACATTAAGCTCAATAACAAAACATCGAGATTAAAACTCAGCGAAAACCACAGTAGAAATATTTGCAGGTAGATTACTCTATACAAAAATAAATTGTCAAATTCCACTCTGATGACATATACCTGCCCTCGGAGTCGTATCGTAATTCTTTCTGCGTGCCCTGGTTATCTACTGACAGCAGTTTTCCGTCCATGTCGTAACTGTATAACCATTTTGTAGCGTCGTTGACTGACACCCGTTTTAGGGCGCCCCTGCTGTTGTAAGTGTAATCCAACTTGGTAGCATTTGCGTACATTCCTATCGTCAATTTCAGAGTGGAAACCCGTCCGCCGACGTCATATTTTACTTCCATGTTGAAAGATATAGAGCTTCGCAACAAAACACACTATTGTTAATTTTCTGATCAAGTCCAACGCACCCATATTGGGATAACGAAAACTTATTTGTTTTATTATGGGATGCGTTTTATTGGTACTGTGAAGAGTAAGTAAACAATGCATCTGCACTTTTCTACAAAATAATACGCCCGATACTATAATATATTTTTCCGTAAATTTACTTTAAATAAGCCGCTCAGAGATTCTGGCACTAGGACTTTATTCATACCCGTAACTGTCCACTTCGGTTTCGACGATTCTTCCGTTGTTATCGATTTGTTTTGTCAATGTCGAAATTTCGTTGCCGACAGCGTACAGGTTCGGGGCAAGATCGATTATTCGGTAAGAACCGAACGTCGTCAATTTACCGGACACATCATTGTACGTGTAATGTTCCATAGGAAGCCGAGTGCCATTCACCTTGACCTAGAAATAGGATTAATTTGACTTCTTTAAACAGATTCTGTTAAAAACGATGTTATTCGAACAAGTAAATCGGTACCAAAGAGATATTTTTTAAGTTTATGAAAATATTATGTTGAAACGGTAACCGTATACATGGGAAAATGCAACGCATTAATTACAAAGATAAAAATAAAAAGAGACTGATAACATAACTTCAACAGCTATAAATAAATCCGATTTTACTGAACATCACGTCTCACCCCAAGACTGTTAAGTCGTAAGTTCGCATCATGCTCGTAATCAAAGGTTGCCAGGAGACCACCGTCCTTTGATGATGTCACCACGTGTCTTTGAACAAGAGGGCCGTTCCTATGGAAACGCATCGTGCAGTCGTTCGTGGAAACGGAAACAAGTTCTCCAGATTGAGGATCTCGGAGCATTGTCGTTCTTGCCGAGTCATGCAAGATCTCGGTCATGTGACCGTGTGCGTCATACCGATAAATGACTTTTCGTTTCTCACCTGCGCAGAAGTCAGTAAAACGGAAGCTTAGTAAGATGCTGTCAAACCTGCATCAAATCGGGTAAAACGATCAGATGTCTTAAACAAGCCGGTCTAGCCACCTGGATAGAATGTTGTCAAGAGGTTCCCCCTGTCGTTGTGGTCTTGGACAAGTGTCAGGGTGTTGCCGGGCCCACTGATGGTGGTCCGCATAAAGCCGGTGCCAATCTTTTTGTCAATCGTATAACCGAGACCAGATGGCAAAGTGACTCGCTGCAAGCTGTCGTCGTGATTGTATGAGAACGTGTACTGCGATGATGCGCCGGGGACACTCAAATGCACAATCTGTACGTAATAAGACCGATGTTATACCTTGCTGAGTGACTTGGGCGGCAATTTATGTAACCCTTCTGGATACAAGCTGTTGAAGATTCTAATGAGTACTTATCCCGAAGGAAACACACAAAAAGAATGTAGCGGTGACAACGGTATCGCACCCGAGCGAAATTGCAACCATAAGTATAATTTGTTTTATGGGATAACTTTTTTTCATTATCATAACCGTTGTTTTGAGGCTTCAATCATACAATCGTTATTTTGAGGCTGATTGATTAATTGTAATTTGTTATCAAAACAAAAGTTTTTTTGGTTGAATTGAGTATGGACATAAATCTCGCTTGCTAGGTGCAATTCTAAGGGAACCGAATAGAAGGACAAACAGAATACCACAAAAGCAACGAGGTCAAATTTTCCCACTTACTCTATCTCCGTTAATATAGCGCCATACTGTGCCGTCGGCCATCACAGCGCTCTGGACGTTTCCTCTGGAGTCGTATCTGACAGCCTCGTTGTAGAGACCACGTTGCCAAGTGGATGCGTGACCACTGCTGTCGTATGTGACGTTTACCGGGTAACTGGACTCACCGTTTTTAGGCATCCATAAAGTCGGCAATCCACGATTGTTATACTATATCATTGAAGACATGATGATAGTTAATGTTTTAATGGTTTTATATTGCCGTGTGTTTTTTAGTTTATGTTTATTATTTTTACACTACTCAGGCGTTACGTTCACTTGGTGACTACTGTACAATACTTCATTTAGTTTCTTGCAAGCTTCTTGCGTAAATAAACTGATATGTTACCTATAAAAAATCAACTAACACATACCCGAATTCGTAGCATAAATTTGGTGTGATCGTCATATATTTTCTCCAACATTGTCGCTTGTGAGAAGTCCAAGGAAAGGATGTTGCGGTCATTAACCCTCATTCTTCTTCCCAACAGAAACTGCTGCGATCCAAAGCCTAATTGAAAAAAAGTTGAAGTTGCTGAAAGAATAGTGCAGGAGCAAGGCTTATTATCATTCACTGAAAGTTAGGAACCTTTAACTTATCTGTATGGATGACAAATCATACCGTTTTCTTTTTCCTTTCTCGTCCTCCACTCGATTTTATTCTCCAGAGGATCAGCAGGGAGCTGAATGGTGCGTTTGGCCAGGAAAGGAGCAGTTAGTCCGAGCACAGGATGAGGTTTCGTCTCCAGGGTAAGCTCCGAGTCATCAAGATAGTGGACAGATATCGAGTTATCTGTCCACCTTTTGTACCGAGTGGTCATCGCACCCTCTACAGTGGTGATGATGTCACACAAATATCCGGGTTCAGTTGTTATGATAACGTCTCGCCTTCCTACTCCAATTTGAGCGGCATTATCCCCTTTGGCCGTGGCAGCAGTTTCCATGGTAACTGTGTGCTTGGTAGCGTTAATCTGCGCGTGCAGTGAGGTACTCGCACCCGTTGATGACGTGGCAGAGATTAATCGACCGTTAACGTCATATATGTAAAATGACGAGGCGTGACGACCTTTAACCTTAGACCTAATCAAACCGCTCTTGCCTTGGTACGTGAAAGAAGCGATTGGTTCGTTCCGATCTGGAAAAAAGTAAAAACACAAATGCAAGTTTAAAGTTACAGTATTAAACTAATAATATTAAAAATAGAAACAATGGTTTAATGTAGAAGTGAACACATTAAGGCCTTGTTCAAACGTTTACTCAACATATAGGTAGTATAGTACAACAAAGGGATACTTACCTCGAGAGATTTGAGTCATAAAACCGTTCTGGTTTACATTCACTGCAAGATTGTTGCTGTTTGGAAGATCAATTCTAACCGGTTTCTAAAAGTAAAAAATTAATTTGGTTATCCAGCATTTATTTTTGGAATCTCATCACACGAGAAACCGCCTTACTTACCCCCAAAACGTACTCTACGCTCAGTCTGTTATTATTTACATCAGTAACTGAATTTAGTCGACCGCTGGAATCATACACGAAACTATACAAAGGTGTTCCCGTGATGATGTTTTTCGTGGTTAGGTGACGACCATTATGATCGAATGAATAAAGTTGGTTGGTGTCAGGATTTGATACACTGTACTGGTCTTTGTTGTTCTTAACGGGAAGTGAATGCACTATCTGCAAAGAAGAAATCGCGCATAGCTTAATTCATCTGATTATTTATTAGCTATATGTATTTATGAGAATCGTAAGATACGTTATTAATCAGGTTAAATTTTGCGATTTTACCAAAACGAAATTTAGGACGTCAACTTTGTAAAAACGTGAATAAAAAGATTCTGAAACAGTGAATACCGTACCTTGCGGATTCTCAAGTTCAACTGGTCTGCAATGTACACACTTCCGTCTGGAGTGGTGGTGATAGCTGTGGGATTATGCAAGAGAGCACTTCGTGCGAAATCTCCGTCGCCGCCGAAACACTGGCAATCTTGCACCGCGCAATCGCACTCTGAGTCTACGCCAGCAACTGTTGAGATGCGGCCACTGTAATGCAATGTGTATAATTTCTTTATGACGTCAACATGTTTTTAGCCTAATCGTTCGCCTATCTATGCCACTTCCTGCTTTTGTGGAAAGTTATAGCTACCTGAACGTATCGATCCGCCGTACTCTGTGGATGTATTTCTGATCGGTCTCTGATATGTAAAGTGCACCATCCTGCGGCGATATCGAAATAGAGGTTGGCGAAACCAAATTCACCTTCCGAGCATCCCTAGAAAGACAGTTTTTCAAATGGCATTCAATCGAGAAACCTATATGGAGAGCATGTAGCGGTTGCACCATCGACAAGCAAAATATTTACCGATCGTCAGGATTCCTGGCTGCGTTTCTTGTGCAGTGAACCGGAACCCCCGCAGCAAGTGACGCCTGACGACTTGCGATGTCTATGCGAACGACTACGTCACCATCTAATATGTACAATGCGTTTTCGGTCGAACTCATTGTAAGGTCGGTTGGGAAGTTTAATTCAAGCTGTGGGAAAATAACAGCTTGTAACCAAAATCGAATTTTCCACAAGCAAGTTTTTAATTTATTTCCAAAAATTGCAAAAAAGACAAAAGTTGTTGACTAACTTGTTCTAAACTTATGCTTCCTTCGCATGATAAAGGTCTGGTACCGGACACCAACAAACTACCAGCAAATGTGGTGATAATTTGGTCCCTAGGTTCGATGGTTCTTATCCTGTTACCGTCCACGAAGTAAACTCGTCCGTCCTTGTCGACTGTTAAACCTTTCGGAGCTGTAAGTCTTGCGTTTGTTGCGACTTTGCCGTCGCCGCAATCGTCTAAAACAAGACCAAGATTCCATTACAGATATTATCCTAATACTTTATTGCATAAATAAGAAAACCTAATGGTAGTGTCTCCTTTTCTAAATATCCACATTGCACAAACCTTTCTGCAAAGGATAGCAAGCTGCACCGTTACCAGCCACGACCTCATAGTTTGTGGCCAGGTTGTGCACGCGTCTACTGGGGGAGAAACTCATGCGACTAAGTCGATATATTCTCTTTTCAGAAGGATGAGTAAAGTACAAAGTTCCGCCCATGACTGGACTCACCGCCATGTAGTACTAAAAGTTAAAGAACGAAAAAGTTAAAAAATGAAAAGTTATCATCGACTTCAATGACCAATTTAAACGAGACTGATCGGTGTATCGGGTTATTAAAACACCTAACAGTAAAAATTAAAACGAAACGTACCTTTGCTGGTGCATTTCTTGTGCTGTATAGGCTTGTTACATTGCCTGTAGGGTCGAGTTTTCGGATGAAATTGTGATCTCCGATATAAACATTACCGAGAGAATCACTGGCCAGTGCTACAGGAGAGAGAAGCCTTGAACGTACTGCTGGACCTGCGCAAACAAAACCACAGTTATTCGACGGTTAATTAATTAAATAAAACGATCAAACAACAACACGTTGTTGGATAGTTAAACACGAAGTCAGTGAAATGCGATTCCTTATATTTTTAACGTCAACACGATAACGTTACCGTCGCATCTGTCGCAAGTGTCGTGCCGTGACATCCCGTTCCCCATCACAGTTGACATCATGGGAGGTTGTTCCAGCAATCTCATCTCTCCTCCGTTTCCAAGATAGACGACTCCTTTATCAGGATGATAGGTGTGGTGGATGTCGAGCGACCAGAGACCCAGCGAACTCTTTTGTGAAGAGTCGTGCCCCATCAATTTCGCTCCCATCGTCGTCCACACATATTCCGAGCACGATTCATATTCATAACCCACCATCACTGGATAATATTGATTGTCAATTTATTATTTATATTTTATTTTATTTATTGATTAGCAAAAATGGAAAAATTTTCTAACATTTACCTTTGGCGCTGACCATTCCATACACTTTCTGCCCATAAGCGTCCACTCGTGGCCATTCGTAAGTATACCTCAGTTCGGATACCGGTTCAAATTTCTTCTCAAAGAGCACACCTTGGACGCTAATACGAACGTGGACCAGCAGCAGGTTAGCCGGCTTCTCCCCGTTTACAAGCGATAGCATCAGCACTGACTGGTAACCTTGTACCCTACTGCTGAGGTACACCAGGCTAGCATCCGTGCCAGGTAGACTGACGGCTTCCCTTATAGCCTGCGTTAAACATCATTTTTGGCTCAAACGTTTTCCTTAGAAAGATTTTTTGTCTGACAAGCGAATTATCCTCGTTTAAAGACCTGTGGTTAACGTGTTACGGTTAATTAACGTCTTAAAAGGATGATATAGGTTTGGCAGTAGTGGCAACACGATCAATCGCAATGGGGTTGACAAGTGGACTAATTAGTTTTTAAATGTAATGGCACTGACGTCAGAAGCTTGCTAACTTTTTCAGAACAATATTGATTTACTAAGAGTTTCAAATTGATTGGTTTTTAAACATTATCCACCAAACAGACGTCGGATAACTGCTAACGCGAGACATAGAGAAACGTTAAACTCATTTTGGCAAACGAAACCATTTCACAAATGCGGAAAATGATCTTAAAATGAAATATTTAGTCCTCACCTGTATCTCGGGAATGACTGATCCCTTTTCTGAGCACTCAGCAGCTGTGTATGCTCGCACTGAACTAATCAACACCGCAGCTTTCGGTTGGAGAAGCTTGCTGACGTCACAATGGTCACTTCCCTTGCTCTCAAGCTGCACAGGTTCGCGCAACGTCCGCATACGTATCGTGGGAATAATAAGAAAATCATTCCAGGAAGTGAACACAGTTACGGAAGTTGAAACAAAAGATGATCTCTGGAGCGCTAAGGTCAACGACCCACCGCCATTGACAAGCATATCGAACCTGAAGAACACGACAATGTATGTACAAACACGTGCATAAAAACTACACTGTTTGTTGGGTTGGTTTGTACAACCACGAGTTGGTTAGAAATACGCGCATTTTAGGACTAACGTTATCATATTTTCAACCTGAGTTTTCGAGGTCACCGAGAAACTTTTTTCGACAACATGTGTATATTCACTTACCAACCATCTGATCTGGTCTTAGTCGAACCATATGATGACTGACCAGATACCTGGACCTGGACACTAACGAGAGGCGAACCATCTTGAGTAAAAACCCGTCCACGTATGACGCTTGCACGACTGCAGCAAAAAAGTAAAATGATATAAACAGAAGACGATATAAGAAAATTACAAGTGGCAAAACGAAGTAAGAGAAGTTGCAATGCACAAAGTCCGCTTACCGGGGCTGGATGGTGGTTAAATCGCCGTCAGTTTGTACTCCGTCAGTGTTCATGAGAAACTTTGCCCGATCAAAGAAGGAAGCTGTGGATGGAAGAGGAGAACCTCCTTGCACTCCTTTGACCTGATAAGCAGGATCTGGACCTCCTCTGCACTGAGCCAGATTCCTGCAGATGCGTTGGGAACAACAATCCGGATCACTGCAGTCAACGAGAGTGTCTAGATAAATGGTGGAATGCAAAAAAATAACTTAAACGAAACAAGAAAAAGTAGCCAATGCTGAGATGACCAAGCAACTAAACCATGATGGTTATAGCTAGTTAAGGTAATTTAATATTCAATTGTTTTATGCATAGTATTGAAACTTTGTTTTTCAAATTGCGTTTTTGTAATAGTAGTTATAGCAATTTCATACCCTTGTCGTTGTCTTTTCCGTCCGAGCACTGAGTTTCCACTTCTACGGCGCAACTTTTTCCTTTCCATCCTGTTCTACAGGAGCAATACCATTCTCCCTCAGCATCTTTCAGGCAATTTCCGTTTCTAGAACAATCGTCCGGACAACCATCTTCATAAAACGAAGATAACGTTTCAAATAATGCATTTGTTAATCTCCTCGAGCTGTATTAACTTATGTAAGCAAGTAAAAATGCTTAATCGTTAACGTTTAATTGTTGAACTATACTTCACGAAATTCAAACGTCGCAAAGCTTTATTTTGTAGGTAAATATATACCAAACAGGTTCAAACAAATGTCGCAAACCACCTACCGAATGTACACAATTCGCCATTCCATCCATGATCGCAGACGCATTCACCCCTGGAACAACTTCCGTGCTCATCGCATTTGGCGTGACATTGGCGTTGATCGCACGCCTCACCGTTCCAACCGTCCTCACATCGGCACGCCCCGTCGACGCAAACACCATGCTCGGCGTGGCAGGCTGGCCTACAGGTAGCTGTCGTAGGGGAAGGGAGAGTCACGTCGACGTTCAAGTCTATTTGTCACGTGTTGTGCATTAACCAATCCAGAAAGCGGATGATTTGAGGTTAGCCAATGGGTGAGATGTGTGTGATTTGAGCAAGCATGATTGGATGATATATGACCAGTATTTTTATAACAGTTTTGGTGATTAAATCAATGTAATTTTGAGAATTTTCCATAGATTTGATAATTTAGGTAAGCAGGCAACGACGCAAATAAATCAGTCCAAATAAAGATGAAAAACGGTGTTTTTGGGGTTAAATTGACACGGCAAGCAAAAGCAAACCAAAAGAAAAGGGAAAAAAGAAGAAAAATAAAAAAACAAATTTACTACATCTACTTTACTAGACGGTACCACACACATCAAGCACGAACTAAGCTAAAGAACACATTCATAACAACCAAAACGCAAATAAAAATTAAAACATTTTCTTCCAATCTCTTTATATCTACAGTATATCTACGAGTATGAACATCTACACACATGCAGAATTAAATAATGTATCATACAATGTTAAGGAAATGACGTGTAATCTGTCTACTTTAACTATTTCAGATGCAAAGCTACCATTGTCCCACATTACATATCCTAATCTAACAAATTGAGGTACAATTCAAGTAAAGTTACTTGCACAGTAAGTTTAGTAAATTACCAAACACGACATAACCTAACTTCAGCAACTGATCAATAAAAACAACCTACCAATGCTACAGTCAGTCCCGGCCCATCCAGGTTGACATATGCAGCGCTTTGTCACTTCATCGAACGTGCCATGGCCTCCGCAGTTAGCGATACATAAGATGTCCTCTTCGGAGCAGACAGTCCCCTTCCATCCACGATCACATCTGCACTGGCCCTGGATGCAAATGCCATGTCCGGAGCAAGATGAGTCGATACAATCCACTGCAAAAGGACATTATTCGTAGTGAATGTTATGGGATAATTATCCTTTCGATAGTATTTTTTCGCTTAGCAAAAGTAGCTTACATTCTTGGCAGGTTTCTCCCTTGTATCCGTTCTCACAGACGCATTCGCCGTCAGGTCCACATTTTCCGTGTCCGTCACAGTCCGGGTCCACGCAATGATCGGATGGAGTTGCACATTCGACGCCTTTCCAGCCGGAAAAGCAGACGCACTTTCCGTGAGAATAAACTCCGTTGCCTCTGCACGTGACGACACACGACACTGCACACGAAAGAAGACAAAGGTTAACCCAAAACTTTAGAAACACGCAGAAAGCGTCCGGCTTTCTACGATGTTTGAGTTTGCACCAACCTACCGTGTAACTTGCACACACAATGGCTTTGACGTTGTAAGAAAATCAACCATCAATAGCAAGACGCAATGATGAAAGATCAAACTCACCTTGCGAACAATCTTTGCCTTGAAATCCAGGAAAGCACTTGCAAACACCTCCCACGCAATCCCCGTTGTTATGGCAACTGCTTGGACAGGACGATAAACCTTCTGCAATCGACAGAATTTAAATATTACAATCACCATTAGAAAGGATGAGTCAACTTCGCATCAGTTTCAATAAGCAATGTTTGGTAATTCAGGACCATTATTGAGGAAACCCCCTTACCTGACACTGATGTGGTGACTTCAAATCCTTCCTCTTCATTTCCATCATTGAATACCGCCAAATGCCATGTTCCAGCCTCCAAGTATTCCAAGAATCCGATTTTGACACGATTGTTTAGGGAGGATACGCTCCTCCGACTTCGCGAGGACGAGTCGCTAATTGTAGTTGTCATGGAGATGAAAGAAGTGTGTGAACCTCTCGCTGATGGGAGCAGGGAGCCGTCTATCTTTTCGGAGAAGTCGTACTGTAAATACAAGACATAACCTTATGCAATAACCTTGACAAAACGGGGGCCCGGTTACTTGTTTTATCGCACCAAGGGTGATAAAATCCTGTACGAAGTTGGGTTTTAAATCTGTCCTTCAATCAACGCTTTGTGGCATCACTGGCTTAAAGGCAGACAACAGACCATAAGAATAAATAAAAAATAACATTCCAAAGATCTACGATATCCTTGACTACAATACCTATCTTATATACTTGACGTTGAAAGCCTATCTCGGTTAAGGCGTGTTCTTTCGGGCGTAAAATATGACGCATTCAGTAACGTCTTGTAAACAATGGGGAAGGTACTAGTTATGTTGTCTACATCAAGGCCACCCACTTTGGTTGCTCGAACACGACAGTTTTTAATTTTCTATCGAACATCGACCACGGAACTAACAACATTACTAAGGCCGATAAACATCTCTTTCTTGAGCCGCCAAACTGGTCGACCTTTGACCTATGACCCTCGCCACTAGGGAGAAATCGTGTTATGAGCAATTTTACGAACCGAGCGAATCCTGCCGTGAAAGTTGAAGTAGAAATGGCCTTGAAATTGTAGATGAAATAGTGTTTTTGGCTGGGAAAATTGGGCAGAAATGTTTTAATGCAATTACTGAGGTTAGTGGCAGCCAGCTTTTAAACAAAGCAGGTCAATTTAGAACAAATACGACGGTTTATACAGATCATCGACAAACAAAAACATTCAATGACAAAATGGTTTAAAGTTATCAATTATAGTAATTTTGATAGATCGACAAATAATCCAAGAAAATAACTTTATCTCCAACGTCTTTGGATTGCGTGATAACAACACAGGCGTCGTTGACATACGACAGGATGTACACAAGAGCATATGCCTTATCTGAAATACTGATCTTTACTTGGATAGGGTACCAACTGAACATTGTTCAAGTATGTATTGTATAGCTAGGGTCAGCTAAATTATCACTTCTACCTTGGACATAGATCATTGAAAAACGGATAAAGGTCATTGGTGCCTGGAGTTGCGGGAAATAGTTGTGGCATAAGTTTGCTTACAGTCATATGTAACTGCATAGCGACAAGTCAATGGTAATGAATAATGATACTATCTGAGACCTGTTGGCACAGGAGCTATCTTGTCGGTAAAGAAAACTTTCGCAGATAGTTCAAGATTAACATTCCGCGCCTGGACGACGAATGGAATGAGCGACGCAAGAAAACAAGAGATTAAAATAATTCATGTCTTTTCATTTGTAAAATTTCGCGGATCGACGAAGCAAATTGCGTGTTACCACTCATAGGCAGCTGCTTTGTTGGTCTTGAGCGTTTATGGCATGTTATTGGATTTTAACACGCCAACGTTAATATCGGATGAATTCGATTTTCCTCTAAACTTGTATTGATATTCGAGACTTACTTTTGTGTGAGTTGGCCTGAGGCCTTTTCTTCCATATACGATCATCTCGGCATTCGGACTAACGCTGATGTTGAACTTAAAATGAGATGGCTCCTCCACGTAGACTTGCATCCAGTTGAACGCGTGAGGAGGGATCGTGATTAAAGACTTGCGGTTAAACTGCAGTTCCACCGATTTATCCACGCCTTGTAAGGAGATACGCGGTATTAATGAAAACACTTAGGCAAGCTTGGTCACGTAGACTAGGTTTACATAAGCCTATTACAAACGAAAACTTGCCGGAAAAGTAGGCCAGATATAAGATAAGGGATTTCCTACAATGCATCAAAGAATGTTAAACAAGACACTAATTGCATACCTTCAATTTCAACGTAAGTCGGACCGGCCGAATTACCCCCGGTAATGCACTGGGTTGTACTTGGCACTTCCACCACGTTACCTTCATTATTAAGCATTTGAACTACAAAACCAAAAATCGACGAGTTATACACCCTGGTGTTTAATGTTGAACTGACTCTATGCGACAAACAGTGTTGATTAGCAAATAACACTTAAATCAGGGAAAACAGAGGAGAGCTACCAGAACCAGATGTTCGTGCTTTGACCCTTATAAATGCTCACGTAATTAATATTTAATAACCGTTACCAGCACTAAACTTCGGGCACTGATAATGCTCGTTATCTTAAGCGGAACAAATTACTTAGCAACAAAGTGCACTACACTGGCGCCTGTTACGGTCGATATGCAACAAACTTTTAAAGCATGTGGAAGACGAAAGTATCTTTGACTGCCACATCTAGTTTATTATACGGTAATGAAGCAATTTCGAACGCCTCTTTTCGCTGTTATACAGATTTTATTGTAATGCCGTACACTGGAGTAACTTTACCCAAGTTTAGCTTGCTCAAAATCATGACAAAACAATGAAAAATTTACGTCAGCACTTACCTAAAAAGAAAGCGACGAGAGCAAAAAGAACAACTGAGATGATGATGAAGGTTAACGCGGTGCACTTCCATGAGCATTTTCTCCTGCATCCACTGCGCAGCTTCTTGAAGCTGCTCTCGTACTGAGGAGATTCTCTCCTGTGTCGGTGCATGTTCGATTCGAAGGGGTGCCTGCTTCCGAAGGATGGACGCTTGTTTATAAATCGAGAAGCCGCGGTGTTTCCACCGGATGCCGCGGCTGGATTATGGGGAGCTAGTGATGAGGATGGATAACCAGGAAATTGATTCCTTGAAAAAGGAGAGGTCATGATGAGACGTACAACAATTTATGGTGATTTATATCTATAGTCTGAGTTTTTTTATGTCTTTTTTTTCTTTTCCATAAAGATGTTCCGCACAGAATTAGCTAACTCCAGTGTCAAACGGACACTCCGGCTAATTTGTAGTTGGATTAAACACTTAGGCTTATCGCTACGTCTCATATTATTTCTGTGGCCAACTCGAGTGGTCACGTGAGCAGTGGCATGGTGCCAGAACTTGCAAGAGCAAAAAGTTTGCGATGATCAATGATCATTGAATCGCCGGCGTAATTTAATTCCACAAAAAAGAGTGCGGTTAAGAGTCGTGAGAAACGCGGTCTATTGAATGAAGAGATACCTCGCTGGTTTTATCTGGGAACTGCTGTTTCAGTATCAAGTGCAGCAGCAAAGGCGGGACGAGAGTTTTAGTTTTTAAAAGGAAATGTAAGATTGCGAGAATTGTGTGTACTGTTTTTATAAATGACCGAATGTCGTAAGGTTGAGTGAACGTGTTTATGTTTTTTGTTCTTTGAGAACTCAATGCGCAGCCTAGGGCACTGACAATTATGTCAAAGTTTAAATGTATGAATGCGTGGCAGATTATTCTGCTTTCAGCCTAGCGGGGACAAGATAAATACATTTCTCTTTATTTCCCAATTCGTGTTAATGTGTTTAATATACAATTTGATACATCGCTTATCTTATCATCAAGATTTTATCATCAAACTTTATTAAACAAGGTTAAACCAGCAGCTTAAAATAGTTGCTTTCTTAAATTTACAGAATTCAAATAAACAATTTTACAGGAAAACCCGAAACCATTTGTATAAGTCAAATCAACTTGGAGAAATACACCTCGAAGCAACCCAGTACTATACATGCTATATAGACATGATATGGTATTTAAAAAAGAAATACTTTTACGTAAATAGGAAATTAGAAACGATGACCTTTCTTGAGCCTGCTGGTGCAAAGCTTAATGGCTCTTCTCAAAATTGAGATAACATTCTCGTCCTAAGCAATATAACCGCGTATTTGCTGCTAAACAATGAAGGTGTCGACACCAACAACAAGTATAGGGATTGCCATACACCGACCCCTTGTACAGTTTCAGAAATTGCATTATGGCCATTTTGTTTTTCCTATGCATAGTTCCTGTTCTAAACCTAACGCCGTAATAATCTAAATTTTGACTATTCTGGGGTTGGCATTTAGTGTTGGACAACCAGATCGTAATAAGAACAAGATACTTACAAGCACACCAGTGTGAAAATTTCTTAAAATTCATTTGCTATTTTTATAACTTACCCAAACTCTCAAAATTATCTTGAATTATTAAAAATATGGATAAGCATTACTTTTTTCAATGCTATCTCCTATTCAGTTGAATTGTCCCAGTGCACGTAGGCTTATATGTATAATAAATTTATTCTCAACTTAAGACCCATCATACTCTTAAACACTTTCACAACATGACACAAATTTTTTTATATAATAATGGAATTTGCATCTTTCAAAGATCTTAATTGAACTTTCAAAATACAACTTCGACTGTAAGAGTCATAACTTCACAAGTTTTGCAATATTAGTTTCAGGTTAATGCAGTGGCTTAAACAATTTTCCCCAAGCTTACGCCGGTTCAATGCAAGCCAACTAGTGTCCGTGCCCAGTTACAGGTAATAAAGATTATGGTGCGGTCACGTATGAAACGTATGCTTTGCACAACGGAGACGAGATTATTTTTAGAAAGCTGGTACTTAAGTCTTGTCGATGGATCTTATACCAAGTACAAATACTAAGAAATGATCAAAAGCGATTAAAGACAAACACGGTAAAAACATAAACCACTGCAGGCTATAAAAAACAAGATATGATGATGATATTTCATCCAAAACATCGAAGCTCGCGACGTAAGCAAGTTATTCAAAAGCCGATAAACACGAACTGCAACTCAACAGAAAATGTAGTTCAAAATGCCTGTGACGACTCAATGGATCCTTTTAATACATTAGATTAGATGCTATTTTCAGCGTTCACACCACCGAAAGCGGGCCCCAAACGTTATACAAGCTATAAAAGGCACGCAGAACCCTGACATCAAGTGGGCACCGACATAGAACAAAAATGATATTTGTTTGTCAGGCGAGAGGATTCGGTCAATGGAGCGAATCTGAACTGAATGATGAGAACTACTTTTTCAAGATTTTTTTTACAGGGAACATATACCCCGTCATTACCCCTAGAATCGTGTTTTTGTTTAACGTCATGCTGGAGATTACGAGGATGAAAAAATAATCGCAGAATCAAGCGCCCTAATCCTGAAACTAGGTAAAATCTCACACAGAGAGGATCAATATGTCGAAAAAAAAACAAAAGTGCGTAGTTTATGTAAAACAGAGCTTATTGGGTTTTAAGCGAAATAAGTAAACA
Source organism: Clavelina lepadiformis (assembly GCF_947623445.1). Classification (NCBI taxonomy): domain Eukaryota; kingdom Metazoa; phylum Chordata; class Ascidiacea; order Aplousobranchia; family Clavelinidae; genus Clavelina; species Clavelina lepadiformis. The sequence continues at coordinate 11,505,063 of NC_135240.1, read as the reverse complement.
AATTCACGGTCAACTGCAATCCATATAATCTCAGAAGCGTTTATCAAGTATACCTAGAGCGTTAACTTGTTAAACCACCACATCTACAGGTATTGAGACTGAGACACTAAGGTACTGACAGAGCTGAACGCGACCAACGTTGATGAAAAGATGACAACCAAAAGCTTAAGAAACTTTTTCATTACAAAGGGTCAGTGTCAAGTATCAATCACACTATAACGACCAATAAACACAGTCGCATTATATTAGGCACCAGTACGGAACGTTTGCGCGGCTAAAACTGGATGTCATCGCATTTGTAAAAATAACAAACGTTATACTATCCAAGGAAACAAATGAGTCGATGGTACCCCAATTACGGGTCGGTAACAAGGCAATCGAGCATATGTTTAAATTTTTCTTTGCTTTATTCGCAAGCATTTGAAGCAAACTATGCCGGTAAAATAATTAGGTTCACTGCACATGACGCATAGCATCAAACGGACGACTGTAAAAGCTTCGTGGCACGTTCCAATTAAAGAAATGTATTTCTTTTAACGCTAAACCAGTATCAGGTAACAAAAACCTGGTTTAACGAATACCTACTGGATCCAGCGAAAATTTCAAGCAAACTGGGTCTGCTGTTAGAAAGCCACGACCTATAGCATGGGTACCGAAAGTTAACAATGACAAAAATTGTTAGTTGATTTTCGTAATGGAAACAATGCGTGTGGTCTGACGATTAGCTTATTATAGATTATGAAGTACATGGACTTTTTCAGCACAGCAGGCCACACTTTAACTATATGGCAAATGGCTTATTTATTTATATAGTCACCACAAGGTTGCAAGCAAGCCATCACAAGGCTTGTAGTTGGCTTAAAGATCAAGACAAATACCAAAGCAGGAAACAAACAAACCAGCAACACTGCAATAACACTTGACCCTTTCACGGTACATTAAACGCGATTTACTTAGTGTATTAGCAATTGACGGAAGCCTTGACTTAGCAGCAGCATTGCTATGTGCTGATTCAAGCCATTTTGACCCAAAATTTTGTAGGGTTCGAGAGACAAGCGATAAACCGGGTAACATTAACCTATTGACTGAACGAAAATATAGACGCAATAATAACCAGGTAATCAACAGCCAAAGATGATTCAGCGACATAAGTTAGGGAATAAGAGACACTAGTAAAGGCCACAGTAAGGCAACATAAACGTGGCGGGAGCCTGTTTAATGGGCCATACAAGATTTAATCGATCAACGTAACAGGATAAAACGAAGAAGGTCGTCAACAGCCACTGCGTTAGGCTCCAACGCTAAATGATCCGTTCAGATTTGGTTCGGGTGCCGGACAAACTTAAATAAAGTAAAACCAGCGATTAATTTTGTTCAGATTTTCGTCGATTTTTGCAGAAAGTCGTTTGTGTTCGGTTTTAAGCGCGAAATATTCCCGGAAGTAAGAGTAATCCAATAATTCGTCCAAAATAAAGTAATTGTTACTAAAAAAAGTAAAGGTCGATCGTAAACTAGCTCATCAGCACTTATCTGGGAATCCAAAAATAAAAAGTCCAAAAATAATCCATTGAATAAAAAGACTCAATGATACTAGGATTACTTGAAACAGGAATAAAGGTTGACTTGCGATCGCAAATGGCGTGGAAAGTAAATCGAAAAGACACTTTCCCTAAGATCAAAAGTGCTCTTGGATTTAGATAACAATAAAGTATGGGAACTTAAAAAAATGCGTAAACATTCCAAGAAAATTGCGTCTGGTATCTCGTCAAATGTCATGAAGTACGAGCTCTTTACGAGGAGAATTCTACCGACGTATCGGATGTCGCGTTTGAGAGGCAATACTTCCATTTTGCAAACGTTTTCAAAGAGCTGACCCAAATCACTTGTTTCGGAATTTAATAGCACACTGCACAGGAGTCGGTTATATACAATCGTTTGAAATGTTTGCGTTAAAAACCTAAATACCCATTTTCAAAAAAAAAAGGTTTCGTAGCTATGGGATTGGACTTTACAGTTAAAAATAGATCTTTTTCTTTCATTTTGGTTCCTAAAATGGCGCTAACAAACCAAGCATTTGAGATTAAAGCACAAAGCGAGACGAACTGACAGTCTTGGTACAATGGTAATGCAAGTACAGTATATGTACGACAAACCGTTTCAGAATCAGGCAGAGTATTTTTGCGATGATTGAAGTTGCCAAAAAGACCGTAATTCAACTTTCAATGTGTCTAAATTTTCGAGTTACTTAAAATGTGATTTTCAACCATTAAAATGGGATGGAACATGTCACATACCATTTTTTAATATGTACTGTATTTTATCAACAACATGACCCGTACAACCAGCACGAGAGGACCACACACCGGTCAAAATTGGCAACTGATAACTACTTTCACGTTTATGTGGGAAATTATACGGGTTTAAAATGAGAAAATCTTATCCACGTGTGAACTCTGCTCTTGTATTTTTAGTCGTATTACCCGCCTCACACCAACGATGTGAAGTTACTTTAATGAGTAGAGAAAGTACATTACCCGCACCATGCAGCTGAGAAGATTCTATATATTGACTTTTTGAAGACATGCTGAGTTAAGAGTTTTTTAACTGACCTTTCTGTTTCGTTCCCTCGGCTGTAACTCCAGAGTCCAGTTTCGTCAACTTCGTACGTTGGTTTCAAAGTCGTCGTCACAACCGGAAAGAACTGCTCTGTTTCCGATGACGTTACACGTGACGTAACAATGGAAGAAGGGTTCTAAATACATAAAAAGGATTTGGCATAATTTTTGGTTCGACACTAACAGGATATAACGTTGTTTTCAAAATGCGTTTTTGTAATATGAAACATGCTCACGATAATTTACTGGAATTGTAAAAAACTCGCCTGCTGGTTGTATAAAGTTGATGAAGGGGGAACATGATTAGGGTTTTGTACACTTGTAGGGGCTGGAACCAGTCCCGTCCCCATTCGAGGAAGACCGGTGTGATGACGTTGTTGCTCACTGGCTGTGCTTTGAGTTCCTGAAAATCACGAACTTAACTTCAATGCTGGTCGGATTGAAAAATAGCAATACCAAGAGATAACACTAGGTAAATAGCACGAGTTCTTCCTAAGTGAGACAGAGTATTTACACGGGGGCGATATGACAGGGTGATTAACCATGGCAGCCACACAGAACGCAATAAAGACCAGAACGTATCAGTCTTATCTTTTCACAATAATCCCAGTGCAAACCAAAACTATTCTGCGGGAATTGTGTAAATTCACAGTCAAAGGGCAGTATGTACTTTAGCATTAGTGGTACTGGACCGATGGCTGACTTCCAGTTATGCTGGATTAGTAGGTGTATCTAAGACACATTTTTTACGGGTTATGTCAACTCACTTTTGCGCAAAAGAAATTCCCTAATATATCAGTAAAGTCACATACTCGGAGTTATAAGAAAATGAAACTACACCCAGTACGTGTATTTTTCTCCATTTACCGTCCACCGAAGATTAATGCAAATAAACTGAAGTTTCAATATAAAATTACAGTCCACTGGTAAAACGTTTGATAAATCATCACGTTAAAGTCTTGATGATTTGTATGCATAAGCATACGTCATATATTTGGCCAAGTATAAATCCCATTAGAACGCAACGTAGTGCTGTATATTGGTTAACGTGCAACTCATAAATTATAAGAAGCTTGCACTGTATGTACACTCTCCATTTCGGTTTATTATTTGATTATACTTTACGGTTGTGATTAGTCATAGCTTGTTTTAAGTCAACTGTTAACGTTAAAAAGTCGAGCAAAGGATTACATATAAGTTTAATCTGAAACGCAAGGCTGTAAACATATAGATTTTTCTTTGCTTTGTTTAGCGGGTCGGTTTTCTTTAAGGCGCAAATGTTTAACGTCTCTTATTTATGGTTTCATCGTAAATTGTCTTCGAAGCACAACTTCGCAACAGCAGAATGTGTTCACGAAGATACACAAAGGCCATGGGCATTACTACGCGAAGCTGACACGAAGTGCGTATGACTGAAATGTGCTGTTAGTAATTATGGCAAAGGCGCAAACAAGTGAAATAAAATAAATGCCCCAACTCAATAAAGAAGTCATCTACGACAAATACGTAAGCCGAGAGGAGATTGCACCTAATTATATTGTTTACCATCATTAATTAGAAGGATTGGTCGAAAAACTGGACACCATGATAAACAAAAGCTTATGTGGAAAATCATTTTAACAACTAGATTGTGATTAATGTTTTGTGTATTAGTTAGTTAGCCATTTTAGTCTAGTTTTAAAAACGAAATCAAAATTGTAAAACCAAGATCAAAATCTACGTAACACAACAGGTTCAGCTATCTGCTGAAAATTCAGCAAAAGTTTTTTAAACAATCTGTCAATTTCTAAACGCACACGATAAATTGTACAAAGTCATTTTCGTGATTACAGAAACGGTCAGTAACCGGTGCAAGAATTACCATTTTTTATTTGTAATGCCAAGCATACCAGACAAGAGCAACGACTGACTGTTCTCCCTAAACTTGTGCAATAAACCAATTAGTTTTGAAACTACGATAAATTACTACACAGTCATAACTGCCTATGCAGCGTTGTAAACTTCTAAAGTCCACAAACTTGTTCTTTTCAATAAGTAATCGGATTTAATATACTGTTTTTCTGTTATTTCTGGCAAACCGCATTTTCCTGTGGAATTTCAAAATCAACGGTTAACCGTGAAATCACGTCACGTTTTGACCGATATTTGGATAACAGCAGAGCCCTCTGAAAATGTGATAGTGCTGTTTACCTGTTTTTGGCACATAGATGTTTCCCGATCCGGTTAAAGCCATATACGCAGATCCTTGTCGTCCGCCGTATTGGTTGGTCAGGTTCCTGTGATCGGAGGGAGAAGATGGACGGCGCCTGGAGTTCAAAGGTTGCTCCTCCTCTCTCCTAGGATCGTTTTCAACATCCCGAAGATCATCTTCCATCCCATCGATGTCGCTGTTCATGTCGCTATCAGGGCTGTGGGATGACGCTGAGCGATTGCCGCGAACCCTGCGTCCGTTACCGTGGAGATCTGGCGACGGTGGACTGTAGGAGCGATCAGCTATAACTGGTTCGTACCGCACGGACGAACGGTGCGTGTCAGTTGATGAGACTCCTGTAACAAGAAAAAACAATCTTCAGTTAAACCTTTATGACGGCAGCCTGTGTAATTTTATATTTCCACAAACAAACATTAGCGGAAAACATCAACAACATTGCCATGCTGAAACAGTTCAAAGGTAACCTTCAACGATGGTCATTCAAATGCAAAACAACGTCCACACAAACACTTAATGTCCATTCCAAGTGTATTACCAAAATGTACAGATGGCAACATCAATCACCACAGAAACCGTTTATTAGCATGTACACAGCAATTCAACGACGTATGTTTCTCTTCGTGCGAGTTACCTCGCCTTCTGTGCGGTCTACAACAAGCAACAGTGCGACTTCTCAAAGCCCGACTGCGAAGTGCCTCGATTTCGTACAATCTACATTCGTATGAACTGCCGCCCAGAAATAAGAAATCTCGCAGATCTACATAGGGTCAATAAGGTGGCCAATCAGGTGTGAGCAATGGTCAGATAAACCACTACCAAAAGCTATCACAGATTAGAATTACGACTAAGCGTAAAAATGGACCACATTTACCTATTACCAGCAACAAATACAAATGCGTTAGCAGTGTTTAGTTTAATTGAATGTGAATTTGCCTCAATAACGAAAGACAACAATTTAAAACGAGCGAAGTGGACGCAAAACTTTACCCTATTTTTTCATGCTTAAATGGTAAAGCATGTATCGAATGTTGGTAAAATGCTGATTTTAGTCTATTTAATCCTGCTTCATTTACCTGGTACGTGTGGCTCTTCTTCTAGGCAACTTACTGTGGGAGGAGCAGCCAAACTGTGCCTCCATCTGATACGTTTTGCGTCCTGGGGAAACACCCCTACCCCGTGATTATCGGACGATGTCCCAGCGCTTAAGCTTATTCGGCGAAAAATCGGTCGTCTATCTTCCCGCAAAATTATATTAAGTCTCTCGGCCCCGGTATCTGTTAAGCGCACTTCTCCGCATTGCAAAAACTCAGCATCAGCACAAGGCATTTGACATTTGAATAATCACAAAACCCATCGAGGAACTAACTACACACAGCAGAATCTATACAGTTGCTAAATGATCTCAAATCTAAGTGCTTATTCTATATGACCGAAAACATCAGAAATCACAAAATAAATCATAAATTCCTTGCATTGCCACCGTTTCCAACATTAACATCAGCATATTGACGATTCAACTTAAGCTAAATGTAATATGGCAAGGCAGCAGATGTTATGACTTTAGGCGATGGATTTACGGTGCCGTAATTATTAGTAACACGAGTTTTGTATACGTCATCAAAAGCTTTGCTTAAAATTGCACGTTGCACTCAGCAAGCTACCTACTTCATAACTACCAGACAAGTACATTTATCTTGCAACGTTTGACACTAACCGCACGATTACCGCTCTTTAATCTAAAACGTCAGTGAACTATGTGAGAGATGTCCTGTCTTTCAGCTAATTTCCGAACGGTTAAAACGACATGCACTTACGAAGTACGATAATGCAAAGACAGCTTTAAAACGTCAATAACGAACGACAGACAGAAAGAACTCAGCAGGCGTTGGATTAAGCCTAAGGTGGCGCACGCTGAGCCAAATCAAGGAGAAATTTCGCCGGAAACGTTTAAGCGATTTTTCTACTTTAAGTTTAGGTGGGCTTAGCTTTAACCGTCGCTCACAAAAGCCTAACAGGTAACAAAATAACTTTCCTGCCAATAAGCTGTAGCCTTTCGTAATCCTCGCGTAAAACGGATGACATTATTACAAGAAATCAACGCGTCGAACGCCGAACCTAATAACTCACTTACAATGCTTTTAGAGACTTCATTAATTTATGCAGTATTCAACGTACGGCTTTTATCACAAAAAAATTGTTCTTGAATATGTATATGTAAAAATATAAACTTAGAACATGTAAGAAAGAGAACATGTAGAGTTGACAAATGATAAACATAGATGTAAAAGGGCATGGCAAAACTTCAAAGTTAATAGTTGTTTGTAAATCAAGAAAGGGCTACGCCGCCCAATTGACATAACCTTTCACCCTTGACCCATAACGCGTGAAATCAGTCGTCAGCATTTTCTCTTTTCTGTAAGGTGGCTCTACTAAAAAAAACTGAAATGCAAGTTGCAGATTAAAGAAAGGTTACGGTTGCTTTGCCATCGTGCCTGACTTAAAGCCTGGAAAAGTTGGCGTTAAATCCTGAGATTCCCCTAACAAAGAGCACAAGTGTATCCCGGAAAACTTTATAAGGCTAAGTCGGCTGGCACCACTGGACTAGATCAAACAAACTAGCAGTGGAATGGATAATATATTTGCCGCTCGACTGTTTTCGAAATTAAAAAAGCACTAATCTACGTGAGCATCCTTCCGGCTGTCATTAAAAGATAAAAACTGTACAAACATTCATGAAGATAATAATCAAGAAAATATACCGACAGTTAAGTCTACAATGCGCTTTTGATATCGGTATCTTGTGGGTGGTGGGTGGTGGCGCAGGACACCATATGTTTTTCGAAAGACTTGGGTAATGTAAGATAAAAAGCTTCCGACTACGAAGGTAAACCAAGAGCAAACAATAAAGAGATAATATTGTGTTTATCAATTTGTTCAGCCAAATGGCCAAAACAGTGCAAATAGCTAGGAAAAGGTCAACATTAACGTACATTATTCGTAAAATTGAATGTTGTCATACTGCACATGACCAAATAAGCAAAGTGCATTGACCACACTTTGTTACAGTTTTGCTACGAACTTTTTTCCAAACCTTAACTAACTAACATTCACAAAGATGCTGATTTGCTCACAAACACATGGTACAGCATGTGCTTGTGTAGCAAAAATTTAGACAACAAGTTATTACCTGACGATTCAGTGTCCGTGTAACTTTTCATTGCTTTTCGTTCACGCGTGGAATTCGTAATCTCCACTTTCATATTGCCAAGTTAAGTAAATCCAGGCTTAACTTAATGCCAAATTATAGGTACACTACGGCCCAGGTAATGTACAAACTTTACAGAGGTAAACAATACATAAACCACTTTTATAAAATGTTCGAGATTTGCTAACTTCGTTTGTAAGACAAATTACCTGCAAGATGAAAAACTGACAAGTTTAGTTTTAATTGATTTCTTTAATATCTTTCTTTGTAATTCTGTGTTAGCGCGATAACTAAAATTTTGTGTGAGTACAGCTTAAAATTCAGCCGAAACAAGTCAATACTAAGGCGATTTTAAACGTGTTTATTGTGCAATCAGTCGTCCGGCCAATTTAGCAGCGCACTTGACTTTTTAAGCCACTAAGAGCGCGAACATAAAATGAACGTTGTTCTGGCTCGTAAAATCACAAAAATACGCGTAATATACATTGTCATCAGATTAAGCCAGGGGTACATGGTTTTAAACCGCATCTGTGTTATAAGAATTTGGCTTACCGGGTTGAACTTCAACAAAACTGTCGTTTATTGTTTTAAAAAAGGGGATTTAAGAAGATGAACTTATTTGCTATTGCTACACCTGCATGCCTAATTAGCGGAAACATCGTCTTAATAAAACAATAACAAGATTAAGTTAATCATGACCCTCGAGTGTTAATTAATGATGTCTAATTGACTACAATCTCCTGCTTTTCAACGTGGAAATAGTTCTACTTAACGGCAACATGAGCTGTTGGCACCTGACAAGTATTGTTTTCATATAGACCTTGATATAGTACAGAACTCTACTTTCAAACCATGCATGCTATTTGCCATTAACTGTTAAAATATCATACAAGTTGATGTAGTCTGGTTGTAAAGTCTTCAAAACCCATCAAACGGGATGCAATTTACTGTCTGTGGCTACGGTATGCTAGTTGCCACTACAAAACTATGAGGCAATGTAAAATGTTACCTGCAATACATACTTACGACTAGAAGTAAAATGCGACGAAAAACGTTAAACGCCGTTACGGTGAACATTTCCTTAATTGCAAAACTGAACGCAGATCAGAGAAAACCCCGTTGGTCACTTGGGCGCTAATCCAAGCATTTTATTTTCCATGCTCTGCGCTTTTCAAAACGCCATAATGATGTTTGCAGAACTCATTATCGCTATCCCTTACTTTCTATTGGTTTGTGCTGCATTTTTGACTGACATATACAGTTATACACCCAATGAGACCAAATCCAAACAACGGCTAATTGTTCTGTTGGGCAAACGGTATATCGAAATGGAGACAAAAAGCGACCAGTCCTCAGATTACAAAGCTAGACCAAACTGCGGTCTCTTGGGATATGCAATGTACAGTTACAACAGCACTCGTCAATTTGTGGTTAAATTATATTAAATAGCCGCTGGGAGGTCTAAGGAGAACAACGAACGCGTCGGCTAGGGCATAGTTTTAAAATCAAAATTTAACCATACGCGGAGGTTTCAATCAATTGCTTATTCTGTGAATGTCTCTTATATTGTCAGGCTTCGGCGCCGATAAGCTAGCTTCTGATCGCATTATAAATAACTTGGACAACAAAACAGTCGGGTTGGGACTAAGCGGCCTTCCTCGAGGCTAGTTGTACGTGTTTTGGAAAGTTCAAAATACAAGTTGGTACATCTCGGTTTGTCATATACAATCCTATGACCAAAGCAGTCCACTGTTAATCGGTTTAGTTTTGCGAGAAACGCTACATACATGGTCGTTGATTGAGCGGCCTTGAACGTAGATACGTACAGGGTAACAGTGTTTCAGCAAACTGATTCGCATAAACATTCAGCGCCAGACGAAAGTATATCGGCATAACTGTCAATTACCGTATCGTGTCTTGTCAAGATAAATTCTAAATTTGGCCAACTCTACTCCCAGTTGAGAGTTACAAATTTTCTCGGAGTCGTTCAACGTCAAGTTACACAAATAGTCCTTTTAAGGCCCGCTTCATGAGCAGATAATAAAGCGTTGACTTTGATAAACAGAACGCCAAGCGTTTTTCACTGATTACTACAAGGAGACGTATTAGTTTTCACGTTCCATTGCTGAATTGGTCATTGCTGTCACTGTATTTAACAGTATTCAGGAATAGGCTTTTAAGGTGTGAGTCACACCCAATGGTATTTCCGTGACGGTAGCAAGAGCGTTAGAGAGATCGAAATTTACCCAGTCGCCAGGGTGCGCAAGTGATCCTGATTAAGACTGATAAGAATCAATAGAAGGCTTGATTGAAAACAAAATAAACAGCACCTTGCAAAGGTTATTTTGGTAGGATCAACTAATACAATAAAACTTTTTCGACCATAACTTTGGTGTCACTATTGCGTGAAAAGACTTTTCCTTAAAGCTATAACCTTAAGTGATTACGAGGTGAGCTTTACGCTTCGTTTTTTCTGCAACGGTTAATTAACAACGTTGACGGTTTTAAATGATGCGCTAGATGGCTCCGCCTTCGGCTGGCCGTTGTTAAATATTTTCTGAAGTTGCTGAGGGGGCCGAAACAGCCAATTAAGCAATGCATTTGTCCAAATAAACTGCCTAACTGGACTATATTTTTGTAAGCAATTCTCACGAAGGTCGGTTTACTTGACGCTTTTGCTTTGATTCCATTTGAACAAAACTTTCCCTGTGTTATGGAATGATCAAAAGCTTACTAAACCTCCCTTCAAGCGCTGCGTTTACGAACGTTAAAGCAAAAATATGAAACAACATAATACGAACCTTTACTTTTCAAATTACATTGCATGTATATGATGACAACTCTGCAGTTAACGAATCGTTAAAATTTCTTCATCTTAATTCGATAGAAGGCAGCTGATCTGACATCTGCGAATTGTCTAAACTGATGGGTCACTAATTCGAATGAAAGGAGAGCGACAACTGCTATCAACTAGGTCAGATCCCACACCTTTTTCATTATTCGGATCTTAATAGATCGCACAATCCGAGCGGCTTGCAACCGTATCATTATCTCTTTGAATGCGATAAACCATCAAAAACTCGTCGAAATTTGTTTCCTGTGCGGCGAGTTAGCGACCTGGCTTGAAACAATGGGCGAGGTTAGGAGCGATTTTTCACTACAAAGCTGGTCTATATGTAGACTGCACAATTATTGTATTTCATTTCTTTTTTGTTACGCGGCCGATTAGTCTATTTTAACACGTGTGCTTGTTTGTGTAGGGGCCCTGGTATCTAACAAACGCTCAATACCCAATCTCTGGTCTTTATGATCAACTTGATTTATGGTCATTACCTGTCAGTAGCCTATTCCTTAATGACCCATGTGACGCGGTTTCAGTAAGTAACAACACAACACGGAACGAGATCTATAACGGAAAAGTCTAATCCGCAGACTTTTAGAATTCTTTAGTAAAACATGCATAATTTAACGGCACACGCAACGGAGCGACAGAGCGAAAAAACATTGCAAATCCTATACCGTATAATACCGTAATATATGTCACTATGACATGTTATAAAGCTCAATATGAAGTCATCGTCATTAACTCGAATATGCTGCATACTGATAACAACTTTCATTTTTACTTCAGTCATATTGCACTTTATTGGGAAATGGCGAAAGGGTCGGCATATCTGATCATAACGCCTTATAAATATTTTCTCCACTTGACGTATCAAGCAGGTAGGAGAAAGTTATCGCCTGTCTGGATTGATTGTATCATTTTTTCAATAAACCCCACCACAAAAAAAATCTTGGGTTTGGATTACGGTGTCCCGGGTTCTTACAGAGTAACATTTAGGGGTGTGAGTCAGCGATGATGCTGCCACGTCCTATCAGCTGCTATCAAAACCTGTGGTAAACAATTGAAATTCGATTTGTTTGTTCCGCAAGTGCATAAAAGAAAGCTATTCTTGTTAATTAGAAAATTACACGGCCGTCGCATGACTTATACACCGTGAAATCATGTCGCCGACGGTTTATCAATACGGAGACGGCATTTCTATAGTCGTGCGAGCCTTTCGATGCCGAGCGCCGTTCTGTTTCCAACCGTAAATAAGTCATGAAATTCTGGTGAAATTTCTAAATAAACCCGAAGGTACAACGCAAAATCTGGCAAGGTTTATAATAGGAACGCAAAATAGAAGTACGTGCAATATAACAAGTATACAAATTTTACCCCAATGGTACAAGTTACACCTTCAAGCACGTTATGCAGGTTACATACACGCTATAAAAACGACGTTTAATGTTAACTCACACTAAAAAACAACATACATAACTTTTAACACTCAACCTATATAGCTTAATTATTTCGGCCGCTTACTTTTTCAATGCAAATAATCTCACTATTTTTCGAACTGACTATTCAATATGTAAAACTATTTCTACGCGTTCTATATCGGAAACTTGTTGTGACATAACTTTAAAATATACGATAAATGTATGCTTTTGATCGCAAAAAGAATTCTGTGCACACTTTCTTTCTAAAATTCAATGCATTCCGCTGATTTTGCTTCGAATTATTCTGAATGAATCGTATTTCTCTGCCCATCTCGTGAAACGAAACAACAAACAATTTTAACTCCGTCCCCAGTTCTAACCGGCATGCTACCACTGACGATACTAAACAACAATACCGCGATCCCACTCGCTAAACATAGCACTGCGCATGCTCATACACTGACGCACACGCGCATGGTCGGTGCGCGCATACACGACGACGTTTTTTTAAATCTTTCAAATACATGTGCGGCGGCAGGACAGTGGTCTGGGGATTACGGAAGAAATTTGAGCAACGGATTCGGTGCACCCAGTGCTTGTGAAACGTGTGTTATACCACTAATAGTGGATTAATAACCGCATGTGATGAACATATTTTAAACGAATGGATGCGAATGTGTCAAACACAATAGTGGTCTTGTTTATGTGTCGATTGTTGTTATATTTCATGCGCAGTTATGCTTGCTTATGTAGTTGTAACTTTTATTGACATGTACGTGCCTGTGCCAATTTTCTATGTATTGCGAAAGCAAATATCACAGCTGTTTCAATGTTAGTCAATCTAAAACGTATACTGTTTGTTCTTTATAAAATAACTCACGTATCTGGTGGCAATTCTATCTATTATGAATGTGAACTAGCAATATGAAATAACAAGGTCATTACATCAGAAATTACTATGAACAGATTGTTTTTGCTTAGAAAACACATGCATGGCTTTGGTATGTTCATTAGATTAGATGGCTTATTAACGATAATTGCACTTTGCTCATCAGTGGTTGTGACATGGGCTATGACGTAACGGCATGCGTCGGGTCATTAAAGCTCATTTTCTTGAACAAAGGGAAGTATTCCGTCTCCGATTCTCTGACGAAGAAATCAATTATTCTGACAAAATTACCATTCCGCTATTGATTATTTGATACTTGATTGATTGCATACCCTGTTGCAATAGGTTACGCTACTACTATAACCTGATCTGTCATTTTCATTTGATTTCACTTTTTGAGAGTTTAAAACCTTCTATGCTTTGTATTTTCAATATCTTCAGTGTTCACCATATTTCGTTACACATGCGCGTTAAATAAACTTTAGCGACGGCGTCAAAATACAGGGCGTATTTGCCAACCACGTTGGAGTGAATTGTCACAGTGGCCAAATCAACATTATAACAACATAAGACTGTTACCGGCCTGAAATGAGGAAGTTTTCTTAAGCCAGCAACGCTCGGGCGCCTTCATGTCCTGGCTCAGTGAAATAGATTTAATCAGTCGATCTCAAAGCACTTGGAGGCGTCACAGACCTATATTTGCAAAGAACCTACGCACTACACGGACAGGTACTTGACAATTTCATTTACAAAAAATCGCTTACTACAACGAAGTCAAAGAGACGGCACGTATGCAAGCACAAATTGAAGACCAGTTTCTTCAAAAAAATTAATTAAACTTCACCTTCAGGTAATATATGTCACTGGTCTCCGCTTATAGCGGAGTTAGAAAAAGTTGGAAAAACGGCCTTAAATTAAGCAAGGGAAAGCATTCCGAGCGTGAGTGACGTCTACAAAGCTCCCGTTCTCCCTCTTCGAGCTTTTTTTATTAAGCCCTTCACCAAGTGATGCGCCGCTGTTAAGTGGATGTTAACATGTCGCCTACCTACAAGAGAGATAGTGATGTTGGTTAGTCATGCCTATTTAGCTGGTTCTTGCCCGTCTTTTACGACTTGACGTAATCCTCAGCGAGTGGGCCTTTATTTTATTGGTCGGTTTGTTCCGCGGTGGTAAATAACGGTAAAAAGGTAAAACATTCAAAGTCGTTATTTCGTCTGGAAATCTACTCTTTTAGCTTTCCGGTCATAAAAAGAGTCATGCGAGGTTCAGTTTGGCGTAGCACTCACCACACAACTATTTTATAGCCTTGGACCTGTCTCGAAAATGGGGCTTCTTAAGTCGAAATAAAACTCCGAGGAAGCGCGTGTTGGATTACGGACTTATAAGACGTCGGGGCCTTAAATCGAGACAACAATTACCGTCGCGGTAGTGCAATGTTACCGACATTCGGCGCTTAAACTACGCGTTAATAAAGGCCGATTAAACTCGGGATTGCGTCAACTTTCGCTCGTCATCCATGCGCGCACGATGATTCGACCTCAATTAACTACCCACATACGCAGTTATTTAGGGTAGGGAAAGTTACTATAGATCATTATGACATAGGTATGACTCCACAGAAGGTGGTCTCACCATACACCACTTGAGTATGAAATGTATGGGGCTCGAGTACTGGTGTCGTAAGGCATTAAAAACGTTGTTTTGTGTGAACAGCAGCGCAGTGAAGATTATGAACGACCAAAGAATACAAACCCATAGACAGCCATAAAAAATTGGTGTCCGTCCTACCACCTGCGTGCTATTCTCATAAGAATTTTCTCATCTGCCATAACCCCTGTAAAAAGTATTACGAAAGAATTTAAGAGAATAACAAGTTGTGAATTTGTTAAAGTGTCCGCGCAAATGACGGTCGTTCATCAATTTACAATTTTTTCCACTTTCATTTCCTCAACCAACCTTTCAGCAATCTGCAGAACAAATACCTTCAAGCCCAATTTAAAATCGATGCCAACATCTGACAGAGTTAACAAATGGGTCCCTTTTTTGCATGTCGGTATGACTTCCTCACAATGGAATTTAACGCCACATAAGTTAAAGTACAATAATACAAGATTCAAACCTTACCGCAGCTCTGTTTTCGCATTTTAGCTCCGTGTTGACGTTGACCGGGTTATTCCAACAGTGCGGTTTCAAGGATATGTTTTCAAATGCAAATTGAAACACAATCAATCTACTTAATTGGATATACTGTACAAGCTTTCAAATAACTGTATGTACCTTCGCCATACTCACAAAATAGATTTTTATATCTAAAAACTTAAACCCAACGTAACGCACTTAATTGATATCAAAAATGGCAAAAAAAAGCACACAGCGTGTCACGTGTTGATGCCGTGCTATACCCACATAGCCTATACCTCACTTCGCCCTGATCTGACACACAGGTAGAACAATAAATGCCATTTTTCACTTCATACTTATAAAAACTCATACTTTTTTGCAAAATTCAAACAAAAAACGAACCTTTGCAAAAACCCATCCATCGCCCGCGAAATCACACCTGCGATAAACAGGTCGTTTTTTATGGCTAGCTGTTAAACAAACTGAGCAGAGAGTTGGCTTGTCCGGATGCTAGACATACTTGAGATGCAACTTATCAGTAAGTGAGTGCAACACGGGAATGGGTTCGTAGAAGATCCTTGAAACGTATCTGCTCCAGCGAGCAGAGCAAAACATTCCAAACGCAACCGAATATAAAAGAACTTCCCAGAACTATCTCGAGGTTAATTTGTTGTTCTAGAGACTCGATTTTCGTGCGATCGTTTTGATGATGCAACGGAGACCAGGGTCTAAGGGTCAATGTTTGCGATATACACAGCACCCATTTGGTTAGTAATCGAATAACCCCGGCCAAGTTACAATCGGATGAAAATATTACGATCGGAGAATGACTCTAAATCATAAAAGTACGCCCCAAAATGAACCCGTATCAACTTATATGGTCATATCATTATTGGTGAGTAAACCAACGTGTTTTTCGTCATAAACTTTGAGGATTGGCGAACAATCTCGCTAAAAATATGACGTCGTTTCGAGCCAATAACGCCTCAGTAACCAAGCGAAACTGTTTGCAAACAAACTTTGAGGTCAGTTTGTTCAGATGGACGCGCGAGGGAAGTTCTCAAAACTCTTATTCGGGCCGGTTCGCTAGGAAAACATAAGCTGTAAAAATCAACATTCTGGGTATAGGTGGCTACTTTAAGCGACGACTCTGTATATGAATATACACAACTCCACTTGCTCAGCTGCAAAGACTCAGGACTGTCGCCTAAAAAAATGTACCCAGCGGTCATACCTAAACAGGGCGGTTGTTTTGTCTTGCATGGGTAATTGAAATTCAATTTATCATCGCCCGTGTGACACGTGTTTCGTTGTGTGCCGGGTTTTCACTCGCTTAGAACTAAATGAGCAACGTTTTTGGCAGTGAACTGCATACCTGAAAACTCGAACCGCTTTCTTAAAACCTGGTCAACATATGAAACTAAGCTTCGTCATCTGTTTATTGTTTCAATTAAGCACTTAGCCCGTGCTCGATAGTGAACCACAACGTGGTTAATAAATATTATGCTTGGATAAATACCGGCGTTTAAGGTTGGAAGAGCGAATTTCACTACTAAGCTTGTGAGTGCTTGACGTTGTACATTCACAATCCAAAACGTTTGGGCAGTTTGGACTTGAGATAGCTATAAGAATTCTTTCCACGCGGGTCAAGTAAGTATGAGAATAATTCATTTCTCCTGTTGATTTTCTTTGAAGGTATAGGGAAGAATAAAATAGTTTTGCAATGTTTCGTTGTTGGTGTTATCTTGGCCACGTCACGACTGTGCCTAACACAGCGTGAAAACTTCCTGAACATATTCGATTTCACTTCTCCACATGAATGGCTGCTTAGCTGTCTTTTGTATAAAATATAAACAGTATTCTGACAGGTATATTTACTCCAGAGCGAGACCATGTAGATTAACAACAGCTCGCCCGCCAATAATAAATTTGCTCAAAAAATTAAATATCAGATTCGATGACGTAATTTCGTGTGACGACACAGCAATTAAGCAGGGTCTGATGCACAAAGTAAACGTTTTCGGGCGCGGAGTGATTTGCGGACCCAATTTGTTACAAAGACTTTCTGGACCATACAAATACTGTCTTACTTTACCCATTTGCGTTACAAATAGCTCAGTAAGACTGAGAAGAAACAGTATCACCAAACAACTTGACCGTTTGCAAAGCGACGTGTTAACACTAAGTGGTTGGAAAAACCTTCGTCAACCGCCGCCATATTGTTGGGCACAAACGTTAATTGGCAAACGACTGGCTCTGGGCAAACGCTTCACTTATCAAAGAGCAAACACGCGAATTTGACAAGTGAACCGCTAACGGTTAATTGAAGCCGTCAGGTCGACGATAAATTAGCTGAATGGGAAAAACAAATGCAACCTGTTATGGCGTTTTAGTTAACTCTATAACCTATTCCATACAACGGTGAATAAACGCACACACCATCATTTTTATGACATCCTTCATGAGAAATTGTAGAAAGATTTTTCCTAGAAGCAAAGGAAGTCGTTATCGGGCCAGTTTAAAGTTAAGTTAATATTTCTTGTTGGTTACTTGCACAGTCGGTTGTTTATTGTGTTGGTTTTAAATGCGTCATGTACAAAATTGCATATGACGATATTTAAAACTTTGCAGTTTACTCTAGTTCCGTTGTTTTTTTAACTGAAAACGTCCGATTCTAAGTTAACTCAGTAAACATTGGTTTATAACAAGTTCAGGTTTTCATAACTTAAAAATGTCTGCAACAAACGATTACAATAATATTTGACAGACTTAACAATCTAAAAAGCCAAAGTACCTTACAAATTAATGAGTGTATTCTTTGCAAATTGCAGTATGGGGTTGTATGAATGAGCACATGTCTCCTCCAAACCAAAATTTAGGATTTTCGGAGAGGTTGTTTACCAAAAAAGGGTGTATACAAACGAACCTTTAACCGGACAATGTTTAACATAACTGTAAAATGCACTGTGCTTTTGGTTCTTAAAATCCAAATCATTTACCTGTTATAGGTGTCATGTAAAACGACAATTAAGGTCATTTCTAACAATTACAAGATTTATTTGAGACCTCTTTGACCGTAAATTAACGTTTGCAAAAGTAAATAGCATAATTGTAGTTTTTCAGACATAAGCCTGACCATTTTTGGAAGCAATTAAAGTTACGAAAAATTGCCGTTTTGAAGAAAAGTAGCGCGTAGTCACATATCTCACATTCAAGGTCACGCTACAAGGCTGAAAAGGGAAGATTTGGCGGCGAACAAATTACAGTCTGTCAATTCCAGAATTTCCGGATTCAGTTAATCCGAAAATCAAACGAAGATCGAGATGATGAAATTGCCACCTTAAAGTGGACGCGTATCATCTTGAAGACTTGATTACTTCTAGCGGCAACGTGCTAAACGAAGGTTGTTTCTCCTTTGAGCAACCCGCTGTTACTGCCTTAATCCTTTCTCCAAAGTCCAGCAATTTCTGGCTACCAGGCTAAGGTTTAAAATGTCAAAGGTCGTACTTTGATTTTATGTATGGACGCTTTGTTAAAAAGCCGGTATAACAGGATTGAACTGAATTAGTGAAAATTAATCCCTTAATGATACTAAATCGTTTTTATCGGTCGCTGAAATGCGCTTTAACAAAAATGCAACAAAATGTAGCATATACGATGGTGTATGTGGGCCGAAGATATTGTGTGAAAGGGACAGCTGAAAAAACCTTTATACCACCCGTGGCAAATGGACAGAGATTGCTGTAAGGTAATAACAGCAATCCTTTTTTGATCCTTATTGGCTTTCAGAACAAAGCAGTGCGAATAACCAGCAATTACTGAAACCTCATCAAACACGATAAGCATATGGTTGGCATGGAATGTTGCAAGTTTCCCACAACCGTGCGACACATTAATGAATGCAGAGAATATTATAGTACGGACGTTCGGTATGGCAGCTTTGATCACAGCAAGGTGTGAAATAGGATCACCCGTTTTAATCGCAAAAAATTTTTTTTCGCGAAAGATGTTTATAAGACTTTCAACTATAATTCGAAAGACGTCTTGAAAATGGAAATAAGATTGCTTTAAATCGATTGTTTTAAAGAGCACACCGGTATTCTAAAACTCATAAACGCTTTCGTTGGTTGAAATGTCAATAAAATTGTCTAATCTTGCAGAAATTGAAACATGTGCAAAGTTTCCCATTGAAAAATTATACACTACAACTAAACCAACATGTGATAGCTATTTCAGTAACTTCAGTGTTGAGAAAGCTCAGCGTGACATACACATCATTATATGACAAGAGCATACTTGACCGGGGCTATCAAAACCTACACGGGTGATTAAACTGCCAAAAATTCAATACCTTTAATCTCATCCCATAATTACGACCTCAAATTAGAAATTAAAACGCTGATTAAGTGCAATTCAATGAACAGTAATTAAATCGATTAACGTTTCTTGAGAAAACCAGTCGCCGTCACTTCCATATACGCCAAGTTGTATCTCTTTGTTAAACACCGTGACGAAGCACACTTGTCGTACAGCGGGATTAGGTAGATAAAAATAAGCGTGTTTTCCTATCTCTGCACGGGTCGCTGAGAAAGATTTGATAACAAAAAGTAGGTGTATAGGCAGATTGTGAAGTCTAACGTCAAAGGCCCACTTTTGAAATTTTGTGTGTTTAACTTTTACAGCGCCGTATTTTACGGAATTGCATGCCAGGATTTCCCTTTTCTTGATTTTGCGAAAAGTGTCTGAAATGACCTGTTTTGGTAGAGATGAGCTTTAAAAAACTTCTTCAATAAGTAACTGTTGCTGAACCTCTTATTTCTACCACCGGGAGAGTTAAATTCAGGCAAGGAGTGAGATGCATTAATTTAGGGATCACTTCCGACAAAAACCGTCAATTGACCATTTATTGGAGTCAGAAAAACATTTCTTCTCGACGCGAACTTCATTGTTAAAAGCTTAAAGTTAAACGAATACCTGAGCACAAGTATAATGGTACAGTATCTTCACTTTATAGTGCATTTAGTAATAGCCTACTATCCATTTCTCAGCAAAGCATAAATTTTTCGTAAATAACAAGTTGTGCGTGGACAGACGTGCGAATTATGCTTGTAATGTGAGATTGATGTATGGGATTACGGGTGCCACGACACTATCCAAAGAAAAGTTAGAGGGAGAAAAACTAAGGGTGATCGTAGTCGACTTTTTCGTTTTTTTTTCTTTGTGCCAGCGATGTATGCCATCAGTTCATTACATACGCACTTAGTCGCATGCATTGAAAATGATGTCATTAATCAGATTTCGACGCCTGCTGCGATCGACCATCATGTCATGAGTTCATCGCTTTTAACAAGATCATACACGCCAAATATAACCTTACAGGAGCTTATCACTTTGTAATCCATGTATTTAAAATCTACAAGACCCAGTGATTTTGCCTAATTATTGCATCTTTTACCTGGTCGATAAAACGTTTGTTTGCACAGAGTAGATTATGTCTTGGTAGTCAGTCAACTTAATTGTGCGCGTTCGCATTTTTTAATATCAAAAAATTATTTTTGTTTCAAATTTCATAACACCCCATTGATGTTCACCAACCATACTTGGATAATTTTCACTCGACTGACTCTCAATGCACCAACCCGGGGGTGTGAGATAAAATGTATTCTATATTAGGTCCGGTGCGCGAGACAGATTCATCAATAGGAGTAAGCACGTTATTGAGGTCAATTCGCGTACCTGTCGGTGACATCAAAACGAGAGTAAAACAACATTCGGTGATGTACCGACGTGACGATACAGATCAGTCAATTGACAGCGGGAACAGAAACATTCAGACAATATATCGTTCTGTGATCGATTGACTGTTTCTGGGATCTTTACACGGCGGCGTCGTTGTTCCATTCGCGGGATGAAACCGCACCGACGAATTTTAATTTGGAAATATTCTGTAAATCGTGTAACACCGTACATCAGAACTATAACTGTAAGTTTAATCTACAGATCGAATAGCTAGATCTGGTGTTTACGATAAATGATATTAATCGTAAAATTTAGCAATTCATAAACCGTTTACTTAGCCTGAGGAAAGATTATTTCAGCATTTGCTTAGTTATTGAAATTGATAGCGGCTTAAGTTAGTTCGTCTTGACGTTGTAATGCCAGTAAATTTAGTCTTGAACACTACGATTACAACAAGATATACAACGGACAAGTTTGATACGAGAATACGCATTTCAAGACCATATCCCCATTCTTATCGCCTTGAACCGGCGTAAATGTCATTCTGGAGAAATACAACATGCGCAAAGCAGTTTACGAAAATTTTTTCTAACATACGCAAAACTACAAGAAGCAAACCACGGGGCGTCTTCCTAGAGCGGCTTTATTATCTTTACCAGACAAGTGGTCTTGTGGAGACAGTTGTTATCAACCAGATCAATACGCTTTGACATGAAATAATCAAAACTAATACGTTCAATTTCGTGATCCTCTTCACCTTTCTTAACGCAGACATTATGTGACGGCTAATCAGCTAAATGCCAAAATGGTTTGAAGACAGAGAAAGAATCTTTTAAACAAACGCAAAAAAATCATTGCAATAAGTTCCGTGACCTCTCGTTGAGACTAGAATGACGTCAAGTTTTACTATTTACAAGACTAGATGTCATGGCCTGGCCTATAAACCACAAAAGCAACATCGCAATGTAGCATACTACAAGCGAAGTGTTTGTATTCAAACAAACGGATTAGTACAATTTTGGGATTGTTGCGCAGTTCAGCTTTTGAACTGTTAACATGTCTTGTAAACGACCTTGTTCAAAACAGCATTAAAACAAAGGGGCACAATATAGTCAACATGCCCAATTACCCGGTGCTCACCGGATGTACTCACTATAGGTGTCCTCTAAACACTGTATGCTACCTTTGGCGCGGTAATGTTACATAAGTGGATTACCTGCTACAAATAGCTTAATGCGCCATGGGTAGCCGGACATATCCAATGCAGTAATAAATGACATAAAACCAACGCAGAGTATGCAACTGACCTTTGCTTGCATCTGAAAGTGGCCGATCTTCGCTTGCTGAGCTCGGAAAGTTCGAACGCTTCACTCTTGGGCTCGGTTTTGGTGCAGTTTTTGAACTGAAGTTTGATAAACCTATCCTGGCCTGTGCTTGGGGTCGTAATATGGAATTTAGGGGTTCCTTCGACGCGGCCAATTCGCAGTCGGTCGCTGTTTCCAACGATGAGTTTCTTGGACTTGTTTCGTCGGCCGACGCCGTTTTGGGTTCACGTAAACGATCGTTGTGACGTTGCTTCTGACGTAATAAACTTGCGACATCACGTCGTCTGTGAAATTTCGGCGAACGTTCGACAGGAACATGCTTATTATTGGATAGATTTTCCTCCGATGAAATGATGTCGTTATGGAAATCGGACGTGTTGTCATCGGTGTTGTAAGCCGAAGGAGGCGGAACTGGATCCTGCCAGATCACAACAGGCTCCGATGGGATTTTCAGGATGGAGCTAACCTGTAAAGATGCAAAGTGGATACAAATAATTTACGTATTGGTTACACTTGCGCATTGAAGTAGCCTAAAACTAGCATACCCCGCTGCGCATGGGCAGACATTGTTCCATTAGTCCCGTATGTTCAGGTAAATAGGATGAATTGAACATTGCGGAACAAGCGTTACATCTACCCTGGTACATTACTTTGATTTGTCAACTACAACTGAATCTGCTATAACAAAATAATGCCGCAGTGCGTCTTATAAAAGAATAAAATTATTTCAGATTTGATATTCCGCAACGACCAAGTAAGACAAAACCGATAAGGAATTTAGCCCGAATACGTTTCATCCACCTGCAACCTCAATGTAATGTGTAAGTGTAATCGATAACTGCTATGATGTACATATGGAAGACAAAAGAACGGCGTCGGATGAAAGTTTTTAGCGCTTAACTTAAAGATGTCTTACTGCTCCCAATCGGTATAAAACTGGCTAAGGATAATGATTATTTTACGTTTCTTCTGGCTAATTTTGACCTCAAAGTAGAAAAGAAGTTTTCATACAACACGAATAAAATATGTTTTCTATGTATACATAGCAAATGTTTTCCGGTAATCGTCCGAAAATCCTGCAAAAGATTGCATTTTTTTGCAGTTTACATTGTACAAATTTTTAAGCAAAGCTATAGCATTGACCAAGAGCATTATATACAAACCTATCCTGACAAACTTAGTGACCAATTTCTGTCATTTCACACAACCAAAAGCTGAAATATCGAACCGAAGTCACCGCATCGGTGTTGCTTTTAAAGCACTAATCCTCCTAATGAGACTTGCGGCCATCTTTATCGAAGAAGGGTGGAGAGATTTTTAGTAATCTTGCGAGGGTGAACGATAAAATCAAAATGTAAAACCGATAAAAAAGCACTGACAACCCAGCATCAGAACTTTCCTTATTATATTATTATCGATTAGAAAGTCTCAACATCTCTCAAGTTATGATTAAAATAAATACTGTAATCGATGACGTGCCGACATTTCATACCAAGAAGTTGGTACACCACTAGTTTGCTGCATAACGTTTTAGCGGCACAACTTTTAATTCATAATTACTAGCTATCATTATGATACTGCGATCAATCCTACACACGAAATTAAATAACCACTTGCAAGCTAAATTATTCATAGTCCGAATAACTGAAAGATCACTGAAAACACCATTTAAGTTCGATATAATTCTAAATTTTTTTACCAATTATTCTCCTCCTCACCCATTAGTAACTATATACACATCATATATTAGTTTTGTTACTAAGGGACTTAAGATTACAAAGAAAATCAAACAAACAATTTCAGATCAAAACTATCTATATATGCCACGTATAGCCTACTGATGTATACAGAAGGTTACCAACTATTATAAAATGCAATTCGCGCACCAAGCTTATTGCATCATTTATGATTGACATATGTGCTTGAACAGGCAATCAATCAATATACGAGCATGTGCGCGTAGTCTTCTGGTCTCAGCGGAACGAAATATATTGATGAAGATTGTATTCCGGTCGTTGACGTACGGTAACTCTATTGCTTAATTATAAACAACATTATTAGCTGTTCGACCGCTATTATTTTTCTGTGGAGAACCGAATAGCTTTAGGAAATTGGAGTTCAACAAAGGGATAGCTAATCTGAAACACCATGGAGTTTTTCGAAAGGTGTTAAGCCTAGTCGACCGACTAAGGAACTTCGAAAAGTGTCCCAAAAGTGAAGCAGCAAAGACGTTTTCGCGACGTTGAGTTATGCAAAATTAAAATTTTCTTTCTTTTGATTTGTAAAAAACTTGCGTTAAATAGTTTCTGTTAAAGCAAAACGTCTAACAATCTCATATCTGGTTACGTAATTAATGTGATGTTTGCCAAATAATTTACGTCTTCCGATTAGTTCGCAGCAAATATCACTAATAGTGACGTTATAGTCAAAAGCCGTGGCGATGTAAACAATTACAGAGCATAATCTATAATATAACCTTCAGTAAAGTTTACAGAATTTCAGAGCCGTATAAGGTATAAGTATGGCCCACCCAGTTGTCATAGTTCAGAGAAAATAAGAGGGTAACAAACCCTTACGATTGAAAATTTTCGCAAGACATAGCATACACCTTAAAGTTTATGCATGTCACATAAAATGATTTCTCGAAGTGCATCCATGAAGCTGCATTATCTTTTGAATCAGCAAAAGCAAAGATAAAACGAAGGCATTCCAAACACCATGACGTCTTACAGGGTATTTTAAATACTCAATATATCATAGCTGGAAGCATACGGTCTGACACAAAACCAGAATAACTGACGTAGCCCTGCTACATACATTACGTGCAAGGTGGGTTTGCTTATGTCGGATGTGTATGGCAGGATTTAATTTTAAATCTCCATTCTTTCTTCATGACCACATGGTCCACACTAGCGGCAAATGCAAAGTTCTTTTACAAATTGGGATAACAATGCTTTGTTGACTTTCAAACTTGACGTGATGCGATGAATACCATGTGGTTTATAACCTCTTAAGCACACCTATTGATTACAATTTAATTCAACTCCTCCGCATGTCATGTCTCTACAATCTACTGCTCCAAAGCATATAATTTTATACTTAAACTTGATTAGATTACTATGGCAGGCATGATGGCAAGCTGAATTAAATGGTGTTTTTGCTTATCAACATGATACCATCAATACTTTTGACAATAGCTGCAAGAAGTTAGAACGAGATTTAAAAGACTTCATAGCTATAAGTCATTATCGCCATAGGTTGAACAAAGTGCTGCAGATGTTAAATTATCTTAACTTTATCGTAATTAAGTTAAGTTAGCTTAGCAATGCGACTAAATCAACGACGGCACATCAGCATTAACAAGCTCTGTTGGAGTAGTCGTCTGAGTACGGTATTGGCCGCACGACAATGAAATTCGTAGGCCGTAGAAATTGATGTTATCAGTGTGGTAGCCAACAGATAACTAAAGCGAGATCTCTTCAGTATACGTATACGGCGTCTGGTACAGGAAAGCGGAGAATGTAAGCTAAAACCAGACCACTTTGATCGCTGGACCAAAACCTGGCAATAACTGCAGGTAAAATATTAACCTTTTCAACCAATAATATAGTCATCTGACAAATACTTCGCAGCGAAAGGTTGCTTACAGTTTTATTCTTGGACGAAATTTCAAGAGAAACTGTTGTTTAGAATAAAAGAGATTGTTTATAGGTTACGTAAAAAACATATAACTGGCCATAACTGCACGAATTATAAACCGAAGTATGATATAAATACATAAAATTAAAACAAGGAAAATGTAAAAGCGGAAGAAACCACGTAGTTTTCGGGTTGGTGAAACAAACTAATTACTAAAACAAGGGGTAGGGATAAAAATCCCCAACTATATCTTCGTGAAATCGATGTGCGTAAACTACCGATCTAGACCTAATAGACGAAGGCACTCACTTTGTTTCCACAGTTTGTGTAGTGAAAGTTAACACGGGAGTAATACAGCAGAAATTACCACACATATTGCACCAAAATTTTATCAGATACAATAAAAATGGGAAAAATGCGCACGTGACAAAGCGATCTCGGAATAATGTTTTGGCTTCCGTTAAGTCAACAGAAGGCGCGTAAGATATTGGCAGTTTTTAGCCAACCTATTAATCAAATCGGTGAACCATTCGACGTTCACAAGTGCAATCCAGACACAAACAACGTAAATTGCGCGAAAAGTAGAATTAAAATCTCATAAAGATCATGATAATCTTAGTGCTTGTTTGGAACCAAAACTTTTAGGTTTACTGAGCAAATGTTTGATATGGAGTAAAGTTTCAGGTTAAGTATAGTTTGAAAGTACTGTCCACAGAACACCCTGCTAGCATCCAATTGAACCGAATCAACATATACTCATCTACCATTTCAACTAACCTCGTTATCAGCAGCTCTGTCTGATGCTGTACTCAGATACTTTTCGCTGGCAGGAGTCTTGCCGTGAAACGCCACGCCATAAGCAGGGTAAGGTTTATTTATTTCT
Source organism: Clavelina lepadiformis (assembly GCF_947623445.1). NCBI lineage: Eukaryota > Metazoa > Chordata > Ascidiacea > Aplousobranchia > Clavelinidae > Clavelina > Clavelina lepadiformis. Next base: position 11,478,172 of record NC_135240.1, on the reverse strand, counting down.
TCACTTCGCGAGGTCACAGCCGGCGGGGTGGTGGATTGGTTGTGTCCAGAATCCCTGGCGGTGTCCTGATTGCTTCGACCACTGTAACCTAAAGATAGAGCATACTGTACAGGTAAATTTTACGCACTACGCAGTCCAAACATAATTAATTTAAATTCAATTTGATTTGTTTAAGTCAAGGAGTGGAGCAGTATTGTAGCCGCATAATAAAATAATTTCCAGTAAGTTTGCTTTCACGGTAGACTGGCATGGCTATCGGAATTACAAACATACATAAACGGACTTCTAAAACATCAACATGCTTTTGATAATTTTAATTAATAGACGTGTTACCATGCTTTGGTAATACACTGCACGACATTAAGATACGCAGTAACTATAGAAACAGCAAGGTATTACTACACAACAAAACCATTATCTAGAAATGAGGCAACTTGAAACGCAGTCAACAGCAAGGTACCTCGTCTTTTGTAAGGGGACCGATCCGGACTATAGACGATGTAGAAGTAGGAGGCTGTTTGCGACATTTAAAAATGAATAACATTCACAATATTAACCTGCTTATTTAAGCCACTCATCCATCTATTACTAATGAAAACAACGTAAAACAGAAGTTGTCAGTTGTAAAAAATTCAAGCTGCTTTGAAAAAGTGATTGCATCAATCGCGTATAATAGCGAGTAGCAGAACTTGAGATTCTACAAAACTCGGCTATTGGTCACTTGGATAAAGTTGTTGTTGGATAAATAAATTTCCAAAGATGTTGATGGATGCTTGACTCTAGTTGAGCTAACCTCAACAAAGCATAACAGCAAGGTCATTCATGTCGCGCTAAAGTACACCTAACGTGCGCATCTTTATCATGGTTATGAAATTGCAAGTTATAGATAATCACAAGCGCAACGAGAATGTAACCGTGTCAGGTAGGTTAGAAAGACCTTAAGAATTTTCTCAAGTGCTTTTTATCAGATATACCCACAAAATGCACACGCCTAATGTACTTTGGTTATTTCAGCCAAGCATATTGTAACAACAGACACATTTTATAGAGACAGAGTTTGTGTAAGTTCGCTTGAGCAGGGTATGGTATAGTAACAGCGCGTTGATAGAGGAATAAACAAGGGCATTTCGAAGCGATCCTTTAACTTTGCATGAAATGAGAAGTAAAAAAAACTTACTGACTTTACTCTAGCCGAATCGCGTTTAGTTTTCTAACTTGAAGTTTTTGTGTAGGCACGTCAAAATAAACAGGCTTAGTACGGGTGGATAGTTTCTCTAGTGTCAATCGCATTGTCCTGAAATAGCATTCCGATCGCTTTCTAATAGGACAGCAAACTTTCTAGAGTGTTTGATGTAAAGTGGCATCCGAGTTGACAAACACGGGCACCCGCTGTGAATTTCATCAAGCTTTGACAAGCTGTTGTTTTTACATGGCGGTTATGACGTTTTGGTATAAGATACGGTCGGTGATAAGAAAATTTGCACTGACTAGTAATTGTCCTTATATTAATCCATAGGTTGGAGTAATCCCAATCAAGTAACATAAAAATCTTGAGTGCTTAATTTATAGCCAGCAATTTAATTGTTGAACAATATTCCAAAAATTTAAACTAAACTCAGTCAAGAGTACATTTGAGTGTATTACATTTTGATAATCTTTCATTTCAATCTTGAACAATTTGCAAGAGCTTCTTACTACTACATATAATTCTCATACATATTATAAAAATCGAAAGTATCTTGACACCAAGGCCAAAGAATCTCCGAAAACTAAATAATTCCTTTAGACTAGAGTATCAATATTTTAAATCCATTTTATTCGGCTTTTGTTTGAAAAATGCTTGCTGTCATCCCTATTCTTAAGATCACGCGCTCAACAAAACGAATTTTAATTGCTGAAATATCTCAGCAAAATTATCGATTCTCGACCCTTTCAGAGACAATCAATGGACCAGGACATTAGATTGCAAAAAAATAAATAAAGTTTATCAAGATGAAATGAAACATATTGATTATGCGAAATATATTGGTCAACGACCGCTCACCATGCGAAAAAGCACTTGAACTATAGACAAATAGATTAAACTAAATCTAAAGTTGCGCTTATCGAAAAATGATTTAAATAAAAAAGTAATACAAAACTACTATATCTTGGATCCGGGATGAATCATTTTATATTTTAATAAAATTCTCCAGATATGAATCCTAACCTGGACTCGAACCATCTGATGCTGTACTGCGCAGTCTGTTTGAGATAACGCTTTCCATAGAAGGCCTCTTGTTTCCTCCGCTCACCAATCCAGAATCAGTACTATCACTCCTCTCCTCTGATTTTGAATCCCTGCCGAAATAAGCAGGAGAAGTCTGGAGCGGAGAGTCGGCGTTTGCTGCTGACGATGGAAGACGATCGACCGCAGAACGTTGTTGGTTTTTTACAAATCTGAATTGAAAATACGCGGTTATGAATGATTACCAAATATTACCATACTAGCAACTGGGCATAATTAACAGTTCTCTGTCAACAAACAACTTATTCGTTGGTTCAACAACAGCTGTTTGACTGACACCGCAATGAAAGAAAGTTGCAGCCCACCTAATTTTATTTACAGGCGGCGTGGGAGGGAGAGCTTTCTTTGGTCCAGATTGTAACTTTGGGTTAAACTCGATTCTTTCTTTTGACCCGAAGTCGCTTCCACTAGAAAGATAAGGAGATGACATTTTAGGTTAAGCCTCAAATCGTGCAAGTTCGCTTCATTCGCCAGCTTTGTGCGAGCTTCGGCCTGATATTCCGTTCCGAAACGTGCTTGATCTTGGCTTGATTAGGTCGAAACTGTTTTCAGTTGCACGAGTCCTTGCTCTCCCATACAGTGAGCTAATCCAAGGTACAGGTTCAGATGAGTTGTTTTGTTGTCCACATATTTTACCGCAGTCTCTCAAGCGTCCGTTTTACGGCTAATGTTTCAATATCAACTTTTAAGAGTTTTAGTAAATCCTGCGCAAAACAAGACTTTTACGATTTAAAATTACCGTCTGATGACAGGGTTTATGGCCTTTTCTTTCCTGCCCAAATCTCAGCAAACTGCCCATGCAAAACGGAATCTGATGCTAGATGGTAAAATCGTGCATTTTCCGACCTCAACGTATATACAAAACAATCAATCAACTATCGACTAATCAAATTTTAACCCCGTCAGCTTCAAACCTTCAAACAAAGCCCTAGCTAGACCTGGAGTCTTTGCACAGTTACATGCTGTATTACGATTCATTGCTTATAAAATACTACACGCTCGATTAAAGACGTGACAATCACAATTGTCATTTCCTTGTAAGCTAAAGCAGGACGACATTCCTTGGAAAAACCGTGCTTTAATTTTCATAAGGTGTTTTTAACTCAAAAGCAACTGACTAGTATGCGTTATAAAATACGGCACTGGTACTGCGTATTCTTTTAAAAAATTAATAACGAGTAGTTATGAATCACAAAGCTTTCAAAGCCGCATTACTGGATGTACCTCCCTACTTGAATGTAATAAAGGCATGTCGTCCACGCTGCGAAAACGGCAGTTATAGCCTAAGCTTCGACACCTGGCTATATTCAACGTAATGAGGGGTAAAGGATCTCATATACACGAGCGTGTATGATAACGTTCATGATCATTCGATCATCGACACAAGCTCACAGTGGACCTATAAGTCAAAACTTGAAAGAAGTAAAGTGCCGGTTTTGGATATAACCCACCACAAGACGTAAAGTGATCTTTTCAAAAAATTCAGAGATTGTAGAAAGCACTTATCATAAACCTGCTTTGTCAGGTTTGTTGACTTTGAATCGTAGGCTACTGCTGTAAAGCACGCAAGATATTAAACACCATCACGACATAACATTTCATACAAAACATTGCCCCATCTTTATACAAAACAATAACCACAACAAACTGAAACATTCTGTTTAGTTTACAATAAATACACCATGTTATTATCTCTGATTAAAAATATTTCTAGTGGCTCCGATTGCCCTCAGCAAAAGTATCAAGCATTAATCCGATAATCGAGAAATTACGTCACGGCTTCGATTCAGACGAGTTTGTTATCAGAATCGCGTTTGAGCTTGTTCGAGTCATTTTCTCCGAATGTAAAAAGCAAATTTAGTAATCAGTTCCAAACCAGCTACCAAATTAGACAAATAGGCTTCTAACACAATGAGCAATACTTCGAAGGTAGCCTATAACAGCTTTGAACAGATATGACATCTCATACCATCATTACACGGTTCACCCTGATTTCAGCCTACGTCCGCAAGTAAAACGAAGCTGTTAGGTATCTTCGATTCGTTACGGTAGAATTACACACGGCACACGAAAGTATGAGCTAAACAAATGTTAGTGGTGTCGTATTTCCAACATCTGCAGTTGGCAAGAAATTTTATTAAAAGCCTTTAGGTAATCGTCTTGCTGCTTCATAACTTACACCTGTCTAGAAAGCAAGGCCTCTCTGCATGTGGTAGATATATCCAGTCTATGTCATGCCTGCGCTTAACGTTTGAGCACTTAAGCTACAAATAGAATAAGGTCGAGCTGTGCTATGTAATTAATATTACTCGCCAGTCAGCGGTTTAAACCTGCTGACTTTAACATCGTAAACATTCGTCATAAACGCGGTGTGGTATTAATTCACTCTCTAACAAAAAACAAGATTCTTGATAACTATATTACCTGTCCTTTCTCACTAAACTTCAAGCTTGATCTCCTTGTCAATACATAGTTGTATGCTATGCTGTCACAGCTTTGTGTAAGCTTTTTTAAATCGGTTTGAAATTTATACAAAGTTCTCGCAGTGACAACTGTTGAATTATCAAGAGGTTTGTCATCAATGACTCAACTTCAATAATCTGCAGTAAAATTTACGTCTCTGTACCCACCACTTGCTGCGTATCGCTGGGTACACTTAAAATCAAATTGATGGACAAGGAAAAATATACAGGTGACAAAGAAAAATGGGTCCAGTGCAAAAGATGCCCACATTTGCAGACCAATTTGTGGATTTATCGGCTTACACGTAACCGCCACGACGAAAGCTCATTTTTCACCCTGGTAGTAGGTGTCTGGCTTCAGACAAAATGCGGCGCTTTGATACGGCGGACAAAAATGCGGCCTTGAAGTACAAGTGACAAACAATTTTCATAATATCACGTACATCAAGGTTACCACATGAAATAATAACCTGACACAACAAAGGGCGATTATGAGAATCATGTATACCGCCAACTCGCCAAGGCAGGCTTATTTATACCTTAGTCTGAAAATGATAAATATGATAATTTCGTGCGAAACAAGTATTAGCGGTCGATTATGTTTTCGCAAGCTCGCAAAAAGCAGTAACTTAACAAAAAACAAAAAACACCCTATGTGAAAAATTCAACGTATTACTTTACAAATCGTTAGCTATGACGTTAAAAGTCACTACTTTACGGATATTGCACAACAATAACAAGTGACTTATGTCAAAATTTCTTATTTCTGGCTATCGCTTAACATTGCCGCCAATAAACTGCTCGTAACAGGGTCATTATGGCACCTGTGATCTTAGCAAAATGAGCATGTTTTATGTACGCCTTTTCATCAGAGCTCCCCAAACAAACCTTGCGTCAAACAACCTATTCTGTTGATAAACTTGCAAAGATACAAAATATTTTATTGCAACTGTTTGCATATACTGTACATAAATCTAATTTAGCGCTTGATTCAAGTGTCGCTTGCCATAGTTTTCGTTTTAAAGTCTCACGTTTGGGAATTCGACTTTTTTTTCATGCATTTATGCCAGTGTCACCTGCAAAACTTATTAATTTCCTTACACTGCATAATAAATTTAACGTCATCCTAACCAGATTCCACACAAAATCTGCGATCGAGAAGAATTCACTTATGACTAAAGAAACCTATTTATTATTCTGTAAGACTGGTTTTGATCGGCAAAACACTTGCAGCTAAAATAATCAATAACTGAATTTATGTGAGACAGCTTCTTCTACTGTAGAGATGTTAATCCTGTAATGTCAGATGACTTTGAAATGATCATAAAAAAATTGAAAAAACTGCAAGACTGCATGTATTTTGCATGTTAATCTGTTTCTAAACCATTCACTGATGTAAGGATAAACGTGCGCGGAGTGCGCAAATGAAAAATGCTAATCATCTAAAACAGTGAGCTTTGTTTAACTTGAGAATCTACTTTGAACTCCTACTTTCTGGCATCATCACTTTTCAATTACACGCATAGCTGAAATTGTAGAAGCCATCAAAAAGTCCTAGAAACCTAGACTGAAGCTGATGGTAAAGATTGATGATATATAGACGATCAGAATGTACGATTATCAGATAAAATTTTACATTATACAAGCTGACATCTTATCGCATAACGACTGAAGTAAAGTCGTAAAAGTTAAACCAGCTCAAACGAAATTGTTGCCATTACCAATGCTGCTTGTCCAAATTGAACACAATTACACCAAGGATTTGTGTCAAATTTCAAATTTTATACCACAACAGAAACACTCTGGTTTCAACTCGGTTTCCATTATAAGTTTAAATGACAATGGTTGACAATATATCGCAAACTCGCATATAGAAACTTTTGGCAGTTAGCTGTTACATCTATCAAACACTCAACTACTGTTGCATGTGTAACATGCACAGCGACAACATCTTGCGCAATGCATCCGTATTGTTCATCAAAAATCGTAAGTTATTTATACATCTTCACTTGTGTTAATACGGTATAAATGCCGTTATTAGAAAATAGGAATTACCTCCATACAATTATTTCCACGGATCGTTCAACGTTCTGACATTGTATTGGTAAGACTTCAACACATACAAGTATCTGAGATCTGTATACACAATCGATCTCGCGTTATACCCGCAGCTATCGGTATTCGGTACCATACCCTGGACGAGCGTTACTCCATGTTGCTAAAACTTAATTACCAACTTTGACATATACTGTGCAGTATACAATTGCAGACAGAGCAAAATCAATCTTCTGACTATTAGGTATTCCGATTCCGATTAAAATCAATACTTTCTAGCTCTCAAGAATTGCGTTGTTCAATGGGAAATACTTCATCCGGCCCTTCCCCTTTCAAGCACAGGCGCAAGTGATTTTGGATATGTGGTTGTAGGCCTACCTGCTGAACTAAAACTTCAACTCTCGTTGCAAGCTGAACTAAATCGTGCGATTTTAACCCCATGTCATTAACAAGTAACACATACTGTAATTGTACTTATTGATTACCGAAATAAAAGCGGCATTTAGCACCAGTGTTAATTGCAGCTGAAAAACGAAATACAGTATCGCCTTTGAATGTAAATACAAAAATCACCTTTATCACTATAAAACTAATGAAGCTCCTTTACCAGCAGTGATCACTACTGCATAGTGATCATGTCTACTAGTACAACTGCAGTATAACACAAACTTACCTAACTGAAGTAGGAATATAGATTGGCATATAAGAAAACTCAGCTGATTTTCTACCGCAGGCCATTAGCTTCTTCAAATTTAAAAACCGCATTAACTATAGGGCGTTAAATTATTATTAGATAGGTGTTTGAAAGGCGTAGACCTACTTTGCAGACTAAGAATCGACCTTTTCTCTATGTAAGCTTAGTAAGGGAATCAAACTTCATAAATGAAGCGAGAAGTCTAGAAAATACGCTTTTACCTGACCCGCTACGCTTTTAGCTCACTCCGCTGTAGTTAACAAGTTATCCGCTGTGCTTACCATAGAACAGCTGCAAAGCTTAAAAATTCAATGTTCAAGTTTACATGCAATAATAACGACAAGGTGAGCCAACTACTGTACCTAGTTCTAAATCAACACCAAAATCCGCTGTAGATTCATGTAATTACTCTATTAACTTGAACTACTATTATTATCGAAACCACAACCACGTGCTTTGCAAACATGCTAAAGCTAAAGCCAGCGTTCCTGTTGCGTACGTTTTCGTGTGACGTAACAATCCTAATCTACAATTTACTTCAGCAAACCAGATAAATTGAGCGTTCTTCAGCACTTACGGCAGCAAATCGGGTTTGGGTTGTCCATTCATTCAAGGATGAAACAAAAGTTTACATTGAAATATCGGTTAACAGTGGAAAACAAACAATATTCTGATAGAATAATGGTATCTTATATAGTATATACTGTATGGTTTGTCGTGTGACTTGTTTTTAATATCCAGCAAAAGTACGCCAAAGTAGCAAGCGCAAAAATATTTTGTGGTAAATAATAAATATATTGCGATAAATATTTTATTGCATACCAATCAGTATAGAAAGCGAATACCTGAAACATGGTAACCTGCTGTCGTCGGTAACGAGCGCGTACTACACTTAAAGCATCGAAAGTTGAAGATTTGCGTCGCTTAGTAACCGTGAGTAATATCGATTTGCTCTATTTCTAACTATATCGCCCTGATTTTGAACCAATGATGAAATCAATCCTAATGGGGCGAGCCTATGACGTACAACATCAGCGGCGCCATAGCTTCTCTCATGCTAATTATGTTTACAAATATCTGTGATCATCTATAGTTCTATACACATGACTGATGCTAAACCGATGTAGTTGTCTGATTTCTTTTCTTAAGTTTGCTTGCCATAACCTAGTAGTGAGTTAATACAGCGTGTGTATACATTACATTAAAGCGAAACGAATGTCTTTAAAAAGCACAGTACAGTCATTACCGCACAGTATAGGTTTACTAATTAATACGTATAAATACTTGTCCCAACCTTCTAATGAGCTAGGACAGCGTAAGTAATTTATTGCATATTTTTACATAAAAGCAAAACGAATGTCTACATTACAGCGTAAAAACTGTTATGAATTTAAATGCATCAGCTTAAAGCTGGTTACCAGTTCCTTGGCTACTTATTCATTTGCTCATTTTGTGGCTTCATACGGAGTTACTTGTTTGCCGATGAAGTTGGTCACTTGCTATTTAGTTACTTGTTTATCTAATTATTCTCATATAAAGTTATTTACCAACATTCAAAAAGTCATCTGGAAACCGGTAATCAGCTTCGTGACAGTTTTATATGCTTGGGTTCCTAATTTCTCCTGTAAATATTTTTGCCACCTTAAAAACTTACTTAAATTCAGCTTATTTATGTAATCAATTTGATTAGATGTTGTAGATATGCTTTAAACTTTGTCATGGTGCTATGCATATTCAGAAAAGCTTTACCTTGTTGTGAACGATTGTTTAGCAATGTTTGTTATTAGTGCAACAAAGACTCTCGCACTGCGCGCAACTATCCTGCCGTACAGACGTTGGTTAGCTCGCAGTGTGGTCCGCTTGGTAATTTATATAAAAGCCTATATATCTGTTGATCGGCCATTTTAGATAACAAAGTGTAACATACGTGGCGCTCAGATGAAAGCCGCAAAGATGGTATTTAAACTTACCCAACTGGTATAAAGCCTCTGAGAATTAAGTTTACAACACCCGGAACCCAAAAGACTTCTTTCAAGTTATCGCATTTATTGACATACCATATATGGCTGACGCAATCGGCGTTAGCTTAGTTATTAACAGAAAAAATAGGAAACTACTTATCGTGGCCCTTAAACTGCTGGCAGTTTCAAGGGGCACATGTGGAAAATAAAACGTAACGGTTGCAAACTTTCTGGGTGTCCATTCTCGATTGAGATAACACAGCCTTTCCCATTTAAGATATCTCGTGATAGTAGGATTCACGAACGGGGCGTCACTTTGATGGGCATAAAGTAAAAGCGTTATCAGTAGTTGCGCACGCAAGATTCATTCGACTGGGAGAGAAAGTTGCACAGTTTAGGTCAGACATGTGCAACCAGTGGCCCGCGGGCCGCACTGCGGCCCGCGTGGTGCTCAGCAAAATGTTAGAAGTTCATACTAGCCATCAATATTTGATGCAGTTTACATCAAAGCAATGGAAATTTTCGTGTCGTGGACTACATTAAATCTATTTCTTAACTATATAAACTGCATAGGAAAGTCGTTTTATGATACTAATTTTTTCTGAAAAAATCATGTGGCCCGCGTTGTCATTCAAAATTTTGTATTTGGCCCTCCAGTGAAAAAGGTTGCACATGCCTGGTTTAGGTAAAAGAGCTTTTGAAGCTTGCACACATACTCATGCGGGTGTCACAGGCCATGTCGTTTACGGTTAAATCGATTAATCTTGATATCATTTACCAGCTGATCCTAACAGCTGCAATAATATTTCCTTCACGATTGTAAGAGAGAAAGTAAAACCGGTTATTATCGCTCGCAATTCTCACAAACTTTCCCGTTGTTATATGTTTACATACAATACACTTGGTCTTAAAAAAAGATACTGTCGATTGTGTACCACGGCTAACAATTACCTGAAATTAATTAACACAGGATTAGCCTTATATATTTCTCCTTAATCCTAAAATTCACATCGTTCATCCAATAAAGTATGTTAGTAATTTCGTCGGTTCAGGGCCCTGTTTGAAATGATCGTTAAAAGTTATTCATATAGCAGTGTGTTTTTACACAAAGCACATAAAATAAACCATCAACGCCGCCTTGCAGTCTAGCAAAGAAAAACACAAACAAACTTTGTTGCATGAATACAGGCAACTTTTCAGCCATTATCCACACCTTTCAAATCTAGTTTTTGTCATTTCTACAAAATTAGTTGCAAAAGATAAGAGCAGAGGAAGACACAAACTACTGTCGGAGGGGAAATAGGAGGAACGAGCAAAAACTGTATATTGCCTCTGACGTTACCTCTATATGTTCTGCATTATTCAGTGTGTAATTTACATGGTTTATTTTATACTATTTTATGCCTGGCCATATTGCAAACGAAAAGACTTTGTTTCAAAGTACAGTCGACCCTATATGATCATGCCCGGTGCGAAGAGCAGTTGATTTATTGTTTGTATAAGGTTGTTTGTGAAATTTAGACAGAGTGCTGGCTCGAAATACTTTTTTGTCGTCTGACCAGAGAAACCATCATCATACCATCATAAATTATGTAAAAAGTTTTGCAAATGAACTCTATTTATACGTTTGAAAATTGCAAACCATTTTCAACGTATAACAAACTAGCTGACATTCGTCAAATTCAGGGGTCTATGATAAATTATGTGTTTTGTTTTCGGATAGTGTGGGAAATATCACCTAAGTGCTTCCCAACCATTTTAAATTCCCAACGTTTTTTCAGGCCCATTAATTCAAATGATTAAATTTTATTGACAATGATTTTTTAGTCATGTTATTCAAACGCGTCCAATTAAAAGAAAAACCTTTTCCGAAATATTTACGTTTACGATAGACCCGAGTTTCACAATGTGTAATAGCCCAACATTGGAATTTCTACAAATCTTTAATTTTCGTTTGCATAAATAACTTGCTTATCTAAAACGTTGATCAAAGTTGAAATCGTGACGCCATACTACCGTGAAATTCTACTAAGTTGATTGATGAGGTTTTTGTACGATAAAGTCGTGTTGTTGAACGCCAATAACATCTACACTCTACTCTACAGCTTTGCAAAAAGTTTGATTCGACAACTCGCAAGTAGACTATCTACTACGCAGTTTGATCATCCTATCCACCTTACTTTTAAGATAAGATATTGAGAACAGCTCAATGCTTGATGGGCTTTGATAAGGATCAAGCACAATCGAATCATCAACAAAGTTTAGTGTCTAATTACATTGATTTTTGCAGCCCCGCCGACTCCTTCCAAGTAATTTATTTACTGCAGACAGGTAGAACTACACCATAAACTTCGATTGTTACGTCATAAACTATTCCAGAGACAAAGACAGGCTAATATCAATCACTTGTCAGTCTTTGATTGATGAGGCTCTGCTATTTTAAGAAGTGGTTATGTTCAGTTCATTCGAACCAAAATTTGAAAGCGTGAGGCTCATCAACATTGAGATGACATGCTGACACAGTTGTGGTCGGCCTAAGGTCAACGGCAAGATTTCGCTTTGAAGTATTAATTGATATTATAAGTATGTGAGAAGGCTTGTTTGTTGTCATTTCTTATGTGGGGCCGAATTTGTAATTGTGATGATCCTGTGGTTTGTAATCAATTTGTCAAGGTCTTAACGGGTATATGCTTGAGGTAGCGCTGGATTCAAAAAAATGTCAAAGTAAAAAGGCAGCGTGGAAGCACAGTTTAAACCAACGGTTGTTTACTAACGCAAAACGCCGGTTATATATTTAAAATTTAAATAATGGACAGAAAAACAATAACTTGAAAAGCGGCCCTTCCCAAATTTTTATCGAGCTACGTATGTTTGCCGCAGCTTTTTTGGTATACCAAAGATCTGTTTGCGTCTTCCGGGTACAAACCGATTGATCTGTGATAAAATATATACTCGCACGCACTTTCCATGGAATTGTTCCGCTAAATTGAACGGGTAAATTTACAATCACTTCGTATGATCATCCATCAGATATTTTGAACGAAGGTGTTAGGAGATGTTCAAATTGTTTTACCATTTCAAGACAAAGCGTCTGGAGGTCTAGCTGACTTATGACGATTTCACTTTGTTCACCTGGGCGTAGAAAAACCGTGAAGCCACACATTGAGCCAAAAGGTTGCCCAACCAACCAACCCAGTTGTTAAATTGGCACAAAATCTAAGAAGATGAGCATGTTAAAAAACGTCCAACTCAGTGCACTGGGGTTACTGGGCTGCTTGCTTAACAAATTCCTCCTTGTACAGGTTACTAAACTTTAACAAAGTAAACGCAACCTTATACATTAATCTGGCCCCTTTACGTCCCAAAGCGACGATAGCGGCTATAGCAGTACCATAGCAAAACGTTAAAGCAAACAAAAACTAAGCACATGCCCGTTAATCACCATCTTTCAGCACTATGACCGGTACTCTTGCTAAAGCGAGAAAGAAAGAGGTCATTGAAAGGATACGGAGGAGGGGACTTTAAAGTTAAACTTTTTATCATTCTCTAGAAACGTGATGTTTTCAACGTTTAAGATCACAAGTCATCGGCAATTGTGCTTATTCCCACTGGACACCTCGATGATGAAGTTATTTGATGACAAGCCTTCACTTCGGTCACCGCAGATCGAACCATATTAAAACAAGCATGTCCACGGTACACTCAAAAACCACGCTTCAATTTATAAATCTAAAATGAACTGTTTAACTTAAAATCCACAATATTTGAAGAGAGGCAATGCAAGAAGAGAACGATTGAATGTAACAGCAATTAACTGCGCCAATATAATGTCTATTATCTTGGGATCGTGTATTGTCTGCGACTGGTAATTTGTTCGGTGTCCGTTCGAGGACTCTTGTTCCCGATTTACCCTTTGGAGGGCCGTCTAGGTCTGCGCTGCGCCTCGCGAATATCTTTGATCTGAGGGCGAAGCCCACATATATGTAATCAACTTTCTCTTCGAAAGCCCTGAAGTTTTTGCGAAGATTTGTGAATGGCAATGGTGGCATTTCAAGGGCTTTTACACTCGTAAAAGATGATGCTTTCACGTTACTAGACACAATTATATTCTAAAACCGATCGATTTTCAAAACAAGGAGAGAGAAAGTTGCTTTATAAAAGTGTGACGACAACCTCTTAGCCTTAAACTTTAAATTCCATCACTATCTTTCACAAATGCGTGGGTTTCAGAGATGAAATCTACACCACAAAGCGAAGTCCTTTAAAAGATACTTATTGGCAGTCGTCATGTAAGTTTATCGATTACAACATTCAAGACAATCAACACCTCAAATGACCAAAAAGGATTTAACAGTAAACATATATCAAACATCACACGCAAGCAAAGTACTGTTTACACTTAGACTATTGAGAGCTAAGTATCAAACATTTTTGTTTATACAGTACATTGAAACCTATACCACAATTTTAAAAGACTCATTAACAATTAAACAGATCAATGTTTTAATACTAAACTACACCTACTGTACCAGTGTGATGATCGAACAATGCCGCAATCGGCGATCTTCATTGTGATCACAAGTAACGTTTCTACACGCAGGGAGTTTCAAAATTTTCCCTTCAACCTTTCGATACCGACCACAGCACATAACAACAATTTCCGGAAACTTTCTTTTGGTATTGGTGATCTTTTCCAATTTTTACATAAATAAATAATAATTGATCTGTACGTTATCCTACAAATATGTCCTGAAAACGTTTGCGCTGTTGTCTTCTGTTTTGTAGCCAAAACTGCAAACCAGCTAAATGAAGTACAACGATTACTTTTGGAATTACTCAAACGCTTGAAGGATGAAGGTATTCCACTCTACGCTCATCCTGTGTTTGACAATTTCAAGAGTATCAGATAGACACGCTAAGAAAGTGGGATACATCATCGTTATTTGTCGTGTGTCTTGAAAAACTTAAGCGACGTGTCATCACAACCACACATCGCACAGTATTCCTTTGCAAATCGACCAATATTTTTACGAGCAAAAAGTGATTTATGATAAATCTTACAAACGCTTTCCCCAGCATGTTCAAGTATATTTTTCCATTAATCTTATCTCTCTATTTACACAGCTTGAAAGAACTTTTAATTACCTATTTTTTTCTTCTGGGAACTCTTTCTCGTATTTGTTTTGCGCTTCACAAATGACACTTTTTGCCTATTGTGCGTACAACTAAAATGATGTTTCTTAAAACGTCTTTAAGCAGCTTCAAAACGGCTGGACTTACACAATTCGGCATAACGCGGCATCGGGCATGCTGTAAAAGAGCCAAAAGAAACAGCATGGTCATATCGGAACTAGTTCAGACATTTGCTTTTGGTGTATTCTGTACACATAACAACATTAGAACATTAACATTTAATTAAGAACATAAGAAAACTTTAAATTCGGAAAGAAATTAATTATTGGTCGCGCACTGCATATGCTCGTCATCAATGTTTACTTTGCTTGTGCAAATACAATTTGGGTGGGAACACTTGCGTGGCGTATATTCGCATAACAAAATACACTACGACTTATGAAACAAGACGAATAAAGAACAAACTGCAAACATTGTTATCTGTAACGGAAAAGAGTCACTTATGAAGAGGGCAAAGTATCCAAAGCGTTGATGGCTTTTCAAGCATGTTTGCTAAAGAAAGGTTTATCCATAACAACAACCACATCAAATGTACTCAAAAAATTATTTTAAACAATAAATATTTAGCTCTACGGACAACGTACGCGATTCTTACGTAATCTTTAAAAAACTTTGCGTGTTTGGAGAAAACAACTTATCATTTGATATTAGTATCAGTATTTTGTTTTCACACTGTTTGTTGGCAAACAGCCAGAACGAAATAAACATTCCACACTATACGATTTGGGAAATAACACGACTTAAAAAGGTGGTGTCAAGTCTCCTTTTGAGAATCTAATTACGCTCAGGTGTTACGTTACTTTGACACAACAAAACATGTTTTTGTTTCCTAGTTAATTCAGCAGCTATTAACAGGAGCCGAGGTACAAAAGAATTCTCGTCGCTGTCAATAAAACCAAAACACGGAATCAGTGTGACTGGGAGTCAATCTTTACTGTATCCAGCCTTCTTACTTCTGTTAACATCTTGCTGCTCTTTGTTCTTTTTCTTAGACGCTGTGGTAAGGGTGGAGAATTCCCGCCCCCGAGTAACGGTTTCTTTGTTTCTTTGTTTCTTTGTTTTTTTTTTAAATAAATCTCTTCTGCATTTTCCTAAAAATTCCTGAAACGTTTTGTTTTTCTTTCCTTTCTGATTGCCTCATTATGTTGGCAATCTATTTTAAGGACACTTTATCTATCTATCTTTATTTCGTTAATTTCGAGCAATGACCCATACTTTTAACTGCACTTTACAACGATTACCACATTTACAACGCACAAATAAATATTCAAGACATTAAGCTTACTTTAAAACTAGAACAATGAAAATTTCAATTTACTTGAAAATTCGTATATATTGGTTCACAATAAAAATTTGAAACTGTTCACCAAATTGCTTATTGGCTAACTAGTATCCATCCCATTATTGCAACAATCTGAATAGTTTATAGCACTAAAATGTTTTCTGGAAAGTGTTGACGAAACAGCGGACGATTGTCGCTACCTTGCGGCAGATGAAGGTTTGAAGCAAGAAATTTAACATCTTGTTTTACATTATCGTCAGAGTGCAATGATGACGGCGCTGAAAAACATCGCTTTGTGTACTTTTTTCGGTAATCGGTAATCCCGGTATATTAATAGTATGTTAGTTAGAAAAGAATTGGTGATATAAACAATACTAGAAATACCTTTTTCAACTATTTTTTTCTTGTCGGCTTCTTTTCTCACTTTGTAGACCTTGTTGTAAATGTATTCGAATAAAGCAAAAAACAAGGCAAGAAACTTTCCAATAAACAAGATGTAAAAAACACCTACGACGTTGTTGAAAGATAAAGAAGGAGTGTTGGGCTAAAAATATACCAGAAACACCAGTTGATAACCAATCTGCAGTGCAAAATAACCAGTGTATTGACCATAGGTAACTGTTATAAATTTAAATTTTCTGTTATAGACTGATGCTTTCGATTTTTTACATGCTGGTTTATCACAGAAATTGTGCATTATAGATAAATAGTGGACATTTACCGGTGCAGTGTGTTCGCTGGGGCCACATTCGCTTTTTTCATACCACCAGTAGTTTTTCAGCGTCTGCAGTTCTCCTTGTTCATGCAAAGTTAGTATCGCCAAGTTGACTGAGTTGCTAATGATACAAAAATATCGTTAACGAGTCGCATTGCGGGGTCAAATTGCAAAAATGCATTTAGAATAAGATTCCGGGTAAGGCTTCATAATGTAGCAATGCTTACTAGAATAGTGATCCTTTTGGAAACGCAATTCCATAACCCTTTGAATCAATATTCTGACCGACCTTCAAAGTATTACAAGGTTTGCGATATTCCATGTATTCATTTAATGAGGATTCCATAAGAAACGCGTACTTTCCCTGCATGGAATAGGCTCAATTGGTTTTACTCATATACTGAAACCGTAATACCAAAATAACCAAACCAAAAACCAGAAACCGAAATAGGACGGAATTAATTGTACAACCCAGCGAATGGTGAATAAATCATACTCAGCCGAATATAAACCAACTTACGTCGCTATTTCGTACTCGTTCGATGCCTTCTTTATTGGATTTTACAAACAGAGACGGGTTTTGAGAATTCATGTACGACCACATTTTTTTGTAGGTTGGCAAGGAAGATTGCTACGTACAAACAACAACAGCATATAATCTCTAGCAAAGTGAGTAAGATCCAAGTGCACTTACAAGAACAATATGAAACGATTTGAAACTTTAAATGTTCTCAGGCCAAATATGAATTTTGTCGATGGTTTTCCCAAAATGTTATTAAATCCCTATTTTTATATCTCACCCTGAAAAAGTTAACAGTTGATCCAGATTTCAAGGTTCCGTACTCTATTGCAGTTTGTTTAGCTAAGTCATCAGCACCTGATATCGGCGAGGCCATCTTATCCATAGTGAGAAAAGCTGCAAGGTTGGCGGTGTATGATGAAATGATGATGAGGGTAAAAAACCACCATACCGCGCCCACAATTCGGCCTGAAAATTGCTTGCAAATTGGATTAAGAAAAAAGTGATTTTAGTTTAACAAGGGTAAGTATGATGTAAATACACGTAACAACAATACCAGAAAATGATTTGGGTAAAAGATCGCTGCCTTGCTGGACAAACGATCCCAGGGTGAACCAAAAACTGTTCATGATCGTGAACTCAACAATTGAATCCACGTTCCGCTCCTCCTCGTCTTTATCAACAAGAAGACTTTCTAACCAAGAGAGTTAATTCTTTTGGTACCAAATTAACTTGGGTTCCCGTAAAAATAATTTTATCAACGAAATAATGTCAATAGAGTAAAATAACCATCAACATTAGATCACAGTATTATACCAAATCGAATGAGACCAACGACATATCAAGTTAACTATAAGTTATAGAAAAGTTACGTAGCTTAAACTTTATCATATATTTGTACAACAGTTCAGGTGATTTTGAAATTATTGTATAGTGATGACGTTGTTCTGTCATTTAAATAAAAAATTCTTTCTGTTTATTTCAATTTCCATTAGTATGAATAAAGCGCATTAATTTACCTTTGTGCCATTCGTATGGGCTCAATATTGACACGAAGTAAAGCGCAACGCTGACGGCAATGCCCGAAAGTAAAATACAGAACCATATTTCGATGGAGAGAGGTTCCAAAAAGCTTAATTCAAGATTACATTCTTAAATTATAACTTAAGCTCTTTTTTTATGAAATAAGGTATTTGCTTTAGAGGGAGTGTTCATCATACTTGAAGATATGTGGCGTGACCATACTCGGTTTCTTTATCATGATACTAATTCCGAGGGACATGAAGGGTTTTGTAAATTTTACCGCCTCCTCTCTTTCCGACGTAATAGTGAGAGGCGCCACAGCCATATCAGCTTTCTAAGCAATAAAAAAGAGAACATTACATACACAACATGGACGTTCACAAACACTGCAAGCGCGTGATGTGATCAGTTTAAAAACTTAACGCGAGCGTCAAAGATGCCGGATTACGACTGTTAAAGAGGTAAATATCTGCAACAGTTTTAGTGTCTTAAAAAAATAAAACAATTTAATGGAGAAAGAGGAACATGCGTGCAATGCATACGGGTGATTCGTTACGTCACGCTACTTTGGTATACCTGATATTTTAGTTCCCCGATCATACCGTTCCATATGCCTTTAGTCTCGTTCTTGGACCCATACTGACCATCGGAAACTATTTTTATCCTATATTTTATCGGAGTGATAAAATTAATTGCTTGCAGAAGATCGATGCAAAATCCTTCGTAACGATCATTTCCTTCAAATTGCTTCCAATTTTTTTTGAGTGTCACGTATGGCTCTTCCTGCAAAATTGTTATTTCAAAGTTATTTCAAACTAGCTTAAGCATCATATATGGTCATACTGGAATCTGGAAAACCTACAATCGCCAAAAAGAAGACGATGATAAAGACCTCGAGAATATCATAAACTCATCCGAGTTTAAACCAAATTAGAATTTGCCCTTAATTGCATGACAAAGATTTCAAAATCGCTAAACCCCAAAACAGCAAAACCAAAGATTACTGACTATTATTGTTGTTATGGTGAGAGTTCGATTTTTTAACTCCTTCGTAGGTTCGTGGAGCTCGTGGATGTCATCAGTAAATTCCAAGACACCTAAACCCTTTCCATTTTGATCCATCCATCTTCCCACACTTCGCATGCCCTTGGGACCAAGCGAAAATATACCCACTGTGTAATTTACACGATTTCCATTTTCATTAAACTCCACGTTGCCAGTCACACCTTTGAACTTCACCTGCAAAACAAGGTAGATTGAAGCATATTGAGCAAATTCAAATTGTCTGAATTGTTATGCCAAAACGTATATAGAGACAAATTTTGTTTTTCTATTTCTTTGCAATTAGCCTATAACTTTACCCCTTTTATAGCATTGCTAATATCAACACCGATTGATAGTGGAGCGGTTGGTGACTGATTACACGAAACATGCGACAGAGCTTCTTTATTTTGATCCCACATAAAATAGAAAGCATCATTTTGTGCCAGCTCCTTCAAACCAAGCCCCAAGGCATTAAAAGCATCGTAGACTAAGGCGTTTTCGCACTGGAACAACAAATGGCAACTTGCTATAAGCTTCATGGACCTATTGTTTTCACTGAAATATTTAATCTCTTATACGAATCGATAGAGAATTATATTTCCATTATTTTAGTTTTATTCCGTCACATGAAGCGTGCTTACTCCATGGTGTTTCAGTTTTGAAGCTTCATGATTTGGCATGGAAGAACGAAGCACACGATTGTATTCACGAAATTCCGGCGTGCTGGGATCAATTAAACTGAGGAATGTGAGATTGCTTATCACGTGCTCATATTTTGATAGACCTTCAGTTACTAGAGCCTACAACATTGTATCAACAATCGTTAAACGTAAACGTACATGTAAAACACACTCTTTATTCGTATGACGTACCAAATCAAGAAAGCTATACTTTACCAGATCTGTGAACACGTAATGAAACTGTTCGGACAGCATTCCCATCTTATACACCTATAAAATATCGTTCCGTTAAACATTAATATATTTATATATAGACAAGGTTATTGAACAAATTTATTACAAATTTATAAACTTAATTGTCACAGTTTATCAATACTGAGCTCTTATGGGATAGACGGTCTATTAAAAAAGTCCCTCTTGGGGAAACAGGAAACATGGAGATTCTGAAATCATAAGTTGGAACAAAGTAATAAGGGAAGCCATTTTGTCTTTTGTCAAAAACAAAGAGTAATACCAACATGACCAAGTTTATAGTTTATACCGCGAAACCGGTTTAGTCAAGTCTGATCTTGTTACGGAAAAAAGTAGCTCAATATGAGTCATTAATCATTATAAGTCCAGTCAATTTTGGCAGTTGGCAGCAAAACCACAGAAGATGCTGCATCAGAGGTTGTTGACGTGGAAAATTATTGCCTGAACTAAACAAATCCATGGAAAAAATGGAATTTTTCAAAGGCATAGTTATGGTGAAATGTGACGAAGCCCTTCCAACACCAATGGAATTGTTTGACTTTGATACATTGAACATCGCCAAACGAATAGAAGATATAGGTTGCAGTATTTTGAAAAGCAAGTTTTTAGGCGAACCCTTAAATTTACCTGGCAACAGGAAGTGACCTATAATGCGGCACCGAATGAAAAGTCACTGGAAGAAGGAATAGTTGATTCGGACATGTCTACAGCAGGAGACCAGAAAAGTTTGAAAATAGAATAATGCGTAACCATGTGAAAGGAAAGGGAACACGAGAACGTATCGGGCTTGGCGGCATCATCAAATAAGATTGCAAAATTAAATTCTTATTGACCCAATATAGGCTGAAGAAGTGCCCAAACGTGATTTGACTGCAAGCCCAGCGCATGTAGCTAACCTTCTACACCAATACGTATGTCATTATCAGCAACGGTTGGCAATAGCGTTTTTAAGTACACTTGTAAAATTGCACAGCTCTATAGCTAAGTCAATAGATGTAAATAGAATAAAAATCACACTTGTTCAAGAACTTGCAGTGCTCGTGCTTTGTAAACGTCTATAATCACATGAGTTTCAGCGTTGTTGGCAATGTCATTCAAAATTGGTGATAAATCTTTCTTTCCTCCTAAGTTCCGTGCCTTAACTTTTGCACTTGAGTTGATGTTAAATACTTTAGCCAACGGCAAATGCACTAGAACATGAAAAAAAAACTAATAAAAATGCTGTGTTAATGGCAAAAAGGCTATATAATGCATTTTTAATTCAAGACTTACTTCCTTTTTTTGTAGTCTCATATTACTCTATAATACATACTTAGTTTAATCCGCACTAAAAGGAAACTTTAAATATCGGATTGTGCGTATTTCGCCTAATTGGCATTAAAGTCATTAGGTAAACCATTTCACCTTCAGTGCTATCGTATAGCAAGGTAAAGGCAGACCACTTGAGTTTTCTGACAAGACTCAGCAGTGGTCTTTCCAGATTCGGATGAATGGAGATCAAATAAGGTGAAGAGAGAGACACAGTGGAAAAACTATAGCAGGGAACAATGAGGAACAATTAGTATCTGTGGTTCATCACCGAAATTAGGATTCATTTATGTAATTCTCTGTTTATCTGATGTTTAATATACTACTTTGGTTTATTATTCATTGAAAAATTTCGAAAGAAGCGTTGAGATAGTACCTTGGTGATATCCATGGGATTCGAAATTCATCAGCAAACGAAACTACTGCACTTGCTGTGGTCACGTCAGAGAAACCGATGATGGACTGACTTCGATGGGACACGTGAGCACAAACTAAAATTAATTTACCTAATTACCATACAATTCTTTTTGAATGACAGTACCAAAGAGCTGAAGTATGACTTACATGCTTGCCTAACGAGGAAACTATTGTTGACTTTTGTATGTTGCAGGAAAACATGAAGTTGTACTTCGGGTTTATTTGCGTCGTTAATTCTTACATTGGCGTTATGGCCACGCGATACTTGCTTGAGAATTGCGTTTGCTCCGTTGTTGTCTTCCGGAAGTATCGCACCTATAAGGACAAAGACATAATTACACTATATAATTTCAAAGGGTTCAAATTCGGAAAAAAATTTTACTTCCGTGAGTCTATCCACAAAGGTTTCTATTACACATATAGATATCAGGAAACCTATGCATTGTAGTTGTGCAAAGAAAAGGAAACAACTATCTTACCGACAGGCACCGAGAAGTTCCGCGATAAGTCCTCAGCCGACGCAAGTGAAGAATTGCCATGCCAGTATAAGACATGGTGAAACAGGATAATACTTGACAATAGCATTCTTTTGTCACTCTTTATATTCTCTGAATAAAATATTCTGCGGTAAACAAAATACTTAAACGTATATAAACACAAAAAAGCCAACGTAACTTGGTATAACACACATACACACACACACTACCATTGACGTACGAATAAACTTTTCATAAGGGTTTTCAGAGGTTACCTAATACGTTTATTGATATAGTTATAGAACTAGTTACATGTTAACTGTCAACGAAAGGCAGGAGTTTAACCCCCAAATCCTCCCATTGCTTACGCCAATGCTCACTTTCAAAAACAACTGCCATCACGACAAGAACATTTAAGCTAATAAACTAAAAAGACGTCTACTTTCCGCAATAAATAACTGCGCATCGACCTTTAATAAAGCGTTCATTACCTTCTACTTCATAACTTCTCGTTTTCCTTATTGATTTATTAATGTTCAAAAAGTATTAGGAGGCAAAAGAAATGAGTTTCTTTTTCCCTTAAGAGGTTGTCTTTTCAGTATCAATTACTTCTACTATATGAGAGAATTCCCTAAAGACAATGTTTTTTTGTGCAAACCTTGCACATGCATAACCCAAGTTAAAATCAGATGCATACACCCAGGTTTTTTGCAGTCATGTTCCTATTAATTGCCTTAAAATTGATAAAAAGTTTGTTTATCAAAACTTTTGTATAAGATTGTAAAAAAGGTTATATCGGTTGTTCTTAAACTTGACGCTGCGCCTCCTCTTCTGAACATTCAACAAGGCTCAACATGCAAGGAAACTTCATGTGACAGCACAAAGTACCTTTTTGAAGGTGTTTTGAGGGACGGAAAGGTCTCTTATATATTTCTCAAGTATGAGTCCATTAAATGCATAACGTGCGTTTTTAGACATAACGCAAAGTGACAAAAACATAATAAGGCTACTTTTTCCTTCACTCTTGACGAGAGTAAAGCATATGGCTCATTCAATGCAGCCTCAAATATTCTACAATAGGTAAGACCCAGAGCTATTGGCTCCCGTCGGCATCACACGCACGTGTAAAATGATGATAAACGAACTGCTAAACAGTGACTTGAAGTAATTAGTTACTTGATGAGATGAGTCACAGCAAAGTGAAAATCAAATGACAATGCTGTACAAGAGAATAAAGGTACAAAAAATAAACCTTGTAACTATAAAGAAATCGCTATGCACATCAACGAATGTAAACAAACATATTCACAAGTAAACAAAATCGCAAAGTGGATGAAAGCACAAATTTTAACAAATGTCGCGTTAATGAGGTAACAACAAGGTAACAAACTAACACATAAGTGATTTTTTTGTCTCATGGCTTACCAGCGAACAAGACGATTTCAACGGTATGTCATGAAAGTTGCAATTGCAACTTTATTGTTGAATACAAAGCTGTCAATTGCATACAGTAATGAAAAATGAGTATAAAAAGACTAAGATACTGTAGCGCGAAAATACGACAAAAGCAGTTTTGACAATAAATTTCAATTTTTTAACATAGAAATAGTGAACCATACATCATTTCTATCATGCGTTCCGTCCCATCGTCGCTGTTATATAGCATGCCCCAAAACGGGTGTTTCACATAACAAAAAGTTATCGAGGAGTAAATATAAGTTTCTTCAAAATCTTAAAGAATAAGCTCCTGCGTATTATTTCAACAAGCCCGGAAAATTTATTTGTTTGATAATTTTAAAAGTATTATCGCTTGCTGTGGCTTCAACAGTTTTAAAAGAAGTTAGCCTACTACTTTAACGTCAACTGTTTGGCTGAACCCATGCAATTTCTTCTATGAAGGACACCAAGTGGTTCCAATATTCCAAACCCGGGTATAGCTTAAGTCAAACTAGGGTGCCATTCCCCTTTTAACATTCACAGTTTAATGAATGAACACATGCAAGTTTTACATGAACACTTGATGGTTTCCAGATCGATTCAATCCAGGACAATCAAACCTATAGAAAAATGGTGTTCAAATGTTTTCTGCCATGATCCACCACAGCCAAACCTGACAACATGATGATCAACTAAATACGAATAGTAAACATATAGGATATACTTTAATTGTTGTGGTGCTTTAATTTATGTGAATGTACCCTATATTGTAGGGCAGGGGTGTCCAACCTTTTTGGCCAAAGGGCCACATGCGATTTGCGAATGATTGCGCGGGCCACTTGAGTGTTTACTGCTAATTTCTAATTAAAACCCACGCACCAAAATTCTAATCTTAGAAATACGTATTATCCTCTTTTACAATTATAAGAACAATAAACATACCAAGATATAGTAAAGTCAACAAAGTTTGTACTACACGTCGACTTTTCAATGTGAAGTTTAGCACTGTTTTTCTCTAACAAGTTTGGCAATATTCGGTGAGATGGACGATGTAGCAATGGAAAGCGAGTTTTCCACATGACTGTCAGAAAGTAGTAACCAAACAATAAATGCCAATTTCTCGGAAAGTAAGTTCGCCATAAATTACGTAGGCTATTCAGTTGATATAATATAAGTCATTTCGAAAAATACCGCGCGGGCCACTCAGAATATTCCCGCGGGCCACGGGTTGGACACCCCTGTTGTAGGGCCTACAACATATCAATAACTTTGTAAAAGTCAAAAGTGAAGTGTGCTACAGCTGCAACTACATTGGAAGATCCACAAAAAAAGTTGAAAAGATCCGGATCCGGATCGAGATCCGCCATTTGAACACCCCCGCTATAGAACGACTAAACCCAGGACGACTCAATCAACGTCTGTAAGTTGAATAGTCTTTGAGTTGAAAATTACTGGGTTTAATAGATCGTTTGTTGAATTGTCCTGGATTTAATGGTCCTAGGTTGAATCTTTCGTGGGTGGAGCCGATCACCCACTTGATGTGGTCTCTTGCAAGCCATTCACTTGAAATTTTCACCAAAGACATGATCCGCTTCGAGAAAGCATATTAAAAATTTCTGCAATTTGTAAATATTCTCGGAAAAATATGCCAACATTAAAAACAGCTGTCAACAGTTTCTGCGGTTTGTTACTTACCTTGTAATTATATGAATATCTCGCAAGATATATGTCACAAATAAATTTTGTTTTTAGGTCTCGACAGCCAAAATCAATAAATTGATTCTGGAAATGACCATAATCCTCTTTAGACAAGGTATTAACATGGGCCAACTAAAATCACATGCATATGTATAAGCCCATTTGTTTGCAATCTTAAGGCCTTTGTACCTTGAATAAAAATGTCAAAATTTAATTTAGTAAGGTCTTTGTAAGGCTATCAATGACATCAGTAACATCAACGTCACCATAATTTCAAAAGACGTTTTTCAAAATTTGCGAAATGTGACTATTTTCAGAGCAAGGGCTACAGTAACGCATGTTGTGTTGTTACGGACAATATATTGAATTTTTGTGGAACAAAATTAAATTACAGTTTTATGAAATAATTTCATGAAAAATCAATAACGCTTGCTTGTATTACGAATCATGTTCAAAAAGGTTCAACTTATGGGAGAGACTGCCGACATTAAACATGCTGACTGTTTTCAAGAAACCTACGTTGGCATTGAAAGTATCTTGTTTTTGTTGTACTTTATATTTAAAAGGGTTTCACGCTAAAACGTTTCATCGCTAAAGCTTGGCCTCAGCAAAGAATTTCGTCATAATTTGAGCTTTCTTCTCCGGTATTGATTGGCTGAAAGTAATTGATTATTGTTGGCCGCATAAAGTGTTGATTATTATGCAAACTTCGTCGCAACAAAGCAGGGAAAGTCTGGAAGGTAAACCCTCAAACGTCCAGAAAGATAACGAAAAGAAAAAACTGCAGCAGACATGAAGTTTTAAGCGTAACATGTACGAGGAAGTGACAAGGAAAAGGTTGAGGTACAGCATATGCGAGGGAGCGCTGTTTGTTCCCGCCACTTGTTGCGGTGAAATATGCATCGAGCAGAAGCAGAACTTACATATGGCCAGTCAATGATTTCACAGCACCTAAATGTAAACTGGGCTACAATATACACTATATAAGTATGATATCGTTTTCTGTAATGACGTTGAAATTTTAGAGCAGTTTTTTTGGAAAATGCGCAGAACAGATGAAAAGTTTTCACATTTAAAGGAAATCTTTTCTCAATTGGCAAATCGTGTCGTCGTTAACATTTGGTTACCGATTATTATGTCATGATAGCGCAAGCTGGCCTTGATTTTGTCCAAAAATCATCGGATCAAACTTTACAAAATCATAATGAGAGGCGGTCTACATTTTAAACAAAACTTGGTTTGATTTCATTAAAATATAGCAAGGACTTATTTGACTTCGACCGGGGTTGTTTGTTTTGGTATAACAAATCCTGAAAAAGAAGGTATTTCGTGAAAACCATAAACTTTCATAAAATATGCTATGACTTACAGTATAGCTTACTAGTAGGCCTATTTGCAAACAAATCAAGTTTGTGCTGTATGGTACGAATGACAAAAATTGCAAAAGCTTTGAGCCGGCTCTTTTGTGGACTTCCATGCAATTTAATATGTTATACAAATGCAAAACTAACGATTACATAAAATTAAGACAAATTCGTTACATAAAAAAAAATTAAAAATAGCTTTTGTAATAAATAAAAATTTCGTAGATTGCCATAATGTTATCTTTACGTTATATATGTGAATATATATATATATATATATATATATATATATATATATATATATACTGTATATATATCTAAATAAGTATGAATAAAACAAAACAGAAAATGTAGTTCTATAAGCATCGCAAAACATCGTTTTAACAATTAAGTGTTGGAAATTTCACATAATTCCTCCTGCGTACAATATCTATTTTTATAAAAAAAAGATACTGTATGTGTGGAATATGGTTTCAATATTTACAAACTTCTACCTTACAATTTCCCTATACCATATAAGATAAAAATATAAGTGATTTCAAGTGTATATTAGGCCTATAATGAAGTACAGTTAATTAAAAAACATGCAAGCTAAAAGCGAGAAATGTTGTTTAGAACGACCAAAATACAATGGGTCGTGAGAACTTTGACCTGCCTTGACTTGCCTAAGTGAAACAGGGAAATTCTAATGGGTTGGCTATTACACTTTGCAATTAAATAAAACCCGTAAAGATGTCCATGACAAATTTTATCTACCCAAAACGTAAAGCACTATCCGGGCATCAATCGGCGTTTGTTATGCTTAAATTCTATAAGCATGACCGTTAGAGAACGCCTTTTTAAAGGCGATTTTTGTTTTTAATGATGCATGAAAGCTCAGGGACAGTAAGTGAAAAGTGTCTGGCTGTAAGACCTCATGAAGGCTTATAAACTCATAACTGCTAGAAGTCGAAGATTGGAAATGCGGGTACAGCTAAAATCATGCGCTTATCAATTTGATATTTTAGCCGGGATAGTTCTATAAATATATGCATAATATTTCCTCCTGCGTTTTTTACTCAAATTATCATGCAAGGTGCATCAGACAGAAGGTAGAAGCAAGTATATTGTATTGTGTAGGCATTGTCATGTATATTGTAAACCTACAGTATGTTTCGTAAAATTAAAACAATTCTCTGCTACTTAGATACAGACAAGTATAACAGAATCTACGCTTTTTGAAAAGAGATTTTTGAAAATTTAAGACATTAGTGGGATCACGTTGCCCGCGGCAGAAAAAGAAACGGTTAAGCTGTACAAGATCGTATTTGGTTTATCAACAGTCTTTAAAGTGTTGATGTTTTGCCTTCAATTATACATGAAAGATAAATACTGTCTACGATTTCCGTGAAGACAACATTGAACAGTTGGAACCTCAATTGCGCTTTTTATATTTTAGCAACGATTTTCGCTCCCATATAACACTACATAAAGGCAGTGTCCTGCAGAGTGAAAAGAAATTTTCGCATTTAAGTGTAATGTGGCAGAAAGGTACCAGCCAGTTTGATACAAAGATTTGGAATTTTAAAACGAAGCGAAGAAACAGCCTTGCACAATCCATTTTGAATGAAGGCCGAAACGAAGGAAATGCAGGAAATACCCACTACCCTTCATGGTGGCAAGGTAAATAAATAGCTAATATGAAGAAATCTCTAAAACTGGCACTGTATGCAAATCTGCTAACATGCTCACATAATAATGGTTATAAGCAATAAAGGTTGCTATTTATTATATGAGATTAAAATAGAACTTACTTCGGACTATAAGTGGAACAACTAATTTTTTTGGAAAAAGCTCGTTTGTGTGGCGTTGTCTAGTAATGTCCCTTCCAAACCACTTAAATTATATTGGCGGAAACATGACCACCTTTGGCGGTGCAGCCAGTGTTATAACACTGACGGAGTTAGCTTTGTTTTGTTGACAAAACAAACTCGACCAACAACCTTGACGTTGACGTTTAAATGGAAGTCTATACGTCTAACATCAACGTCACACATGTGGTATGCTGACATCAGGGAACAGGAAATGTCCATCAAACCGCAGGTTTATCATAATGTTACCGGAATAATTCTATTGTAACATGAAGTTACCACGGGGTAAAAATCAAACTTTTTCCATAATTTTTTAACTTTAAATGTTAAATGTGTTAAAAATATGCATTAGAAATCACCACAAGTGTAAAGGTAGGGTTCTTATTCTGTGATTTGGCTTATGTAAAGGCTTTGGGATCAGGTCGGGCAGAATTTTGGCATGTGCGAGAACATGCAATCCGTACATCTCTTTAGTTTAATAGACAAATCAAGGAAATGCTTTTAGTTTTATCTTGCAAGAAACCGCTCTGACTGCCTTAAGGTTTGTTAAGTATATAGACCTATACATCTTCTATATTGTCCACGTGTAAAAGCTGAGCTTATAGATGATACTTACGGTACATGTAATTACAGCAACGACGTGAATTAGCGTCATCCTTGTTAAAGTATTCGAAATCTAACAAGTAAGAAAACGCTACAGTGTTATAAACTTTCAATCGATTTTTTCTATGTAATGCCCAGAAAAATAATTAATTCATTTTCCAATTTATGTATAATTCACGTCGAAGTCGTTTACATTTGTAAGCGTGGTAACAAAAACCCACCACAAGACTTCTAATTGTTGAAATTTATCCAAAATAAATGCGTTAGGATTGATTGAAGGGAAGAGCACTCGCTTTAACCGGAACACGTGCTTCAATAAATGCTAAAAACGCTTGTATCGTTTTCATCACAGTTTCCGCCTTAAAATAGTGACATCATTTTCAATCAGCTTTTGACATTTAACCAAACATAGGTATTTGTCGGCGCGTGACGTCTGTCAACGCCATCTAGCATAAAGACAAACAGTTCCTGGCCGCAGTCACACTGTAGCTGAGGGTTTATAAGCGAGTGAGGTGTAAGAAGAGGAAGGTTTCGACCCAACAAGCGATACACGAAGCTCTTTTTGTCTGTTGTGTTTTCAAATAGGGTTTTGTTTTGTCATACTGGGATTCTAAGCCAGCATGTCAATATCAGTGCGTTCCGTGAAATCTGCCCCTTCCAAAGAAGTAGGTAAGTAAATATTTTCCTATTGTCCAGGCGTTTTACCGTTTTGAGGGCCGTAGTAAGCTCAACATATCGGTAGAAGCAAAATAATCCGCTCGTATGACAAACGTGAGTTCTTATATAGCACAGCGTTGGGACAGAAAATTTTAACTAAAAAGACTAAGGGCCTAAATTTTGATAGTTTGTCCGTATGGTGTGTAATGGAGTAAGCACGTATAACAAGATGAAATACTCCTTCAACTAAAGCGCAGAAATTTAGGCAGTTAGTTATTTATTAGTGTTATTTTCTGCGAAACGTGTTAGTACTCTCTATAAAACCATTCTAGCTGAAAGGTGAGTAAAGTTGAAATTTGAAATGTTGTGTTATTCAGAAATTTTAGTGATGTTTTCAATTAACCGCAAACCTGTTGTGAATTGTTTCCGTTCGTGACATAAACAAGCTCGACCAATTAACAGGATGGCCACAGTACGATTACTTCATAAAACGCTTTTTTTGAATGATGTATGGTTTTGAATTTGCTCTTTCAAAACGGGGTTTTCCAATTTTTGTATCGCCCTGTTTTTTGTCTGCCAGTTTAATATTTCACCAATCCTTAATGTTTGATAAGCGGGGTTTCCCTTGTGATAAGTTACCAAGTACATTGTAACGCAAACATTTTGTTCCGTTCAACTATCACAAAGACCATCGGACGTACAGTATAATACACGGTGAGTTACAATATCAGAACCGGTATCCTAGAAATTGTTCGATTTCTACCTGTCAACGTGAAAATACACCATAGCGGTTGGTAAACAAATTGTTTGACTGTACTACATGTCATTAACATGTATGAAACATATGCCAGAACGCACAAATAAATGTTTGACAGACAAGCGAACGAACGACCTTACGATTGTTGACATGTAAACATTAATTTGATAGTCCAAATTTCTACTGCTTTAGATGGCAGTGTGTTGTGAGGTCGTATTTATCCTTTCGTTTTCCTGTCCCAGGAATTCGAGTTCGAGCGATGGTATGGCCCGAATTCACTCAGGTTTTTCTCGCCTTTGCAACCCTGCTTTTCATTGGATCAATGGAAGGCTTCATCTTCACAGCAATGACAGTTATTCCGGCCATGGAAGGCAGTTACTTCACGGAGGCCAATTGCACAGGTGAAATTTGGGCGGAAAAATAAATGTGGATGCCAAATGATCACACATTAACGTTGTTATGACGGTACATAACTGGTGCGTTTGCTTATGTTGGTTTATAGTAAGGTTTTTGTTGTTTTATTCGCAGTGGTGAATACCGTATTGAATAGCAAGACCAGCTGCCGTGTAGGCGCTGTTTCTAATCATGGCGTAACTCACCAGTTTCCTTGTCTTCAAATTTACGTCATTCCACGCGCAACATCACAAACAGACGACAGTGGAATTGTTCAACAAAATCTGACAACTGTAAGTGTTCACTCGATGACGCTAGCCAGCAGCAATCGGTTCTTGCCAACT
The DNA here is from genome assembly GCF_947623445.1 of Clavelina lepadiformis. Lineage (NCBI taxonomy): Eukaryota > Metazoa > Chordata > Ascidiacea > Aplousobranchia > Clavelinidae > Clavelina > Clavelina lepadiformis. The sequence goes on along the minus strand of NC_135240.1, from coordinate 11,446,700 downwards.
CAAAGTCAAATTTTTTCTCCGGATCAAGTTGCTATAATGCCAGACACTGATTCAAACAACAGAGAAACCGAAAGTAATCCACTCTTGCTTTACCAAAGCGAACTTAATTTCATAACTAGAGATTCCCTGTACAGACGTTGCTCTTATTTACCGTCAGTTTGTCCCAACAACGTATCCACAATTACAGCGGATATTTGCTTTCATGCATACCGATGGGGTTCCGCCAACTCAAACTATAAATGTTACTACGACAATAGAGACGGCGGACGGGTAATACTTAATAAATCTGTTAGCACACTACATATGTTACTTTCTATTCTATTTCCAACACTTGGCTTGCTAATTAGCATTGTATGCTGCTCTGTGTTTTGGAAACGTAATGCAAAACGTGTCAATAGACTTTTTATTTATAATAGTTGGACATCTTCTTGAAAATTTAACTTCTGTTGTTTCATGGTGACATTTTTTGTTGCGATTTTGTTTCTACATTTAAGCTTATTGGTGACGACCAAGCTAGTTAAAAGTTCAATACATATATTGTTTGTAAGTGCTTCACATTGTGTGTATAAGTGCTTCTCACGAGTATACGTTTTAAAATACATAATTTACACAAAATTTGAATTTCAAGTTTTTACTGTAATTGCAACATTGATGAATTTATTTGACCACTGGTATTTTCATAGTTTCTAGAGACTCGCACATTGCTTCAAGCACTAAAGTCAACTTATTCTTTCACGTTTCAAAAAGAGTCAATATTAGGCCAAAAATCTGATGATTTTCTACATTATTGAAATACAGCCTTTAATGGTGAAGACTGAACTACCACCATCCCGTGTCGGTTATTACGTTTACTAATAATTTCAAAATGCCATAGTCAGCGTGTTTGATTATGGTGGCGATATCAGGAGTAGGCAATCCAAGGCACAACAACATGTAGTTCCTTGTACTTCATGAGAAACGCGATATTTTCGAGACGGAGTGCTTTTTTGATCAGCACCTGTTCTGAATGTGCTTAGGTTGCGGTTGACTATAGCATAAGATTTTAATTATGAATCTTTGATTTTTCAAGGAGGATTTTAAAGGATATAGGTTAAGATTTTATTGTAAAGTGATAGGATTTAGGAAATTGCGTTCCAATTACGAAAACCACACAATCAATCATTTCAGCCGCGCATATTTGCGTCGAGATTCTGACTGGGATTCTGCACAACCGCATGTTTTTCCTGTCTTGTAAGCGCTGCATAATAACCAGCATTATCTGAATAGCCGCGCTGGACATTATAAGGTGCGTGGCTGCTATAGCAACGATGGGACGAGAGACGTTGAAATATTATTATTGTTATTTATCTTTCAAACTTCCAATAAAATGAAAACCAATTATGCACTTGTCGAAAACGTAACCAGCTGCCTGGCGACTACATAAGTCCACGATTAATGCGGTAAGTAATAAGGTTATTGCACGTTTGACATAAAAATCCCGAAAACTTATACTCAAACGTTCAACACGTTCGCAAGTTTTGTTTAGCCAATAAAAAGATGACGCTAAACTTCAAACTTCCGTTATCTTGCAATCAGAAAAAAATCCTGAGGAGTTATCCCAAAGCAAAAACAACCGCTGGCTTAGTCATGCGTGAATAGGATCTTATAGGCGTTGTTGAGTATCGGAAGACGTACCTTGTTACGTTTACGATAACCGCAACGTATTGAGGTATTTATTCAGAAAAGGTGCGTCGGTGAAAAAGCTCATGAAAAATATAAATTCAATATCGATAAATATTTAAAAGTGCATGGTTAAATGAAAGATTTTAGCAATCATAAGATTTTAAATATGGTAAGTTTTGCGTTCTTCGCAGGCATCATATCATATTTATCGTGCAAAAATTTAGAAGACAAACACTGATTTTCCGGCTTTAATTTCAAAATTAAGAGTGCTTGTGTTTTACCTAAAACTGACAAGTAGAGCAAATGACTGAACAAAGTTTTGTCACGAAACATGCGATTTTGCTTTGAATAATTTATTAAACAGGGAACTTAACTGGTTTAGTGCTGTGTTTTAAGAAAGTACGTGCATGCCCAAATTGGCTGCGTAATTGCCTTAGATTAAAATAGACCTAATACCATATAATTAAGGAGTTTCGTCAACCCAGTAACCAAAATCCATTGAGGAAGCGTATAAATCAGGCAGTAAAAGGAAGCCCATCATTTTGTAATCTAAAAGCTTTAGAAATATGCGATGAAAGCAATTCCATGAAACTGTTGGAAGATAACAAACGTATAAATACCACCGAGTTTTCCGAAAGTTTTGATCTTAAACATCAAGCATTGTGAAGTGCTCTGTGTAACGTCTTATAATTTTACAGGCCCACTTTTAGCGATATTTTCAAACCATTTTATTTTTGACAGACACTCTGTTTGTCATCAAGGACATCAAATTTTTCGGACTGTTTGGCCAACCAACGAAAGGAAATCTGTTTATCAAACATTTTGGCATTTTCAAACCTACAAAAATAGCAGGACGAAATACAGTCAGCAATTGTTCCAAAAATATTTTGGCATAAACAGTTGTCATTGACCATTACGTAAATGGAAATCAGATGTCTTCAGTATATTGCTCATAACAAAACAGTATAAAGAGAGTGCAACTGATCGAGATACGATTATTTGTCGTCAGACAAAAGATACATTTGGTTTAACTGCAATCTCATCGATGTATATTACAATATACACGTGTACAATTTCACACATTTTGCCGAAACAAGAAGGTAGCCGTTGGAAAGTAATTTATCATTTTACAATACTGAGTGGAACGTATTTCCGCAATAAAAGCGCCTTTCGAAGCAAAAGGAAGTTAATAAAAAATCACATGGCGTTAGATTATATAGAACCGTTGTATAACACGACACCTACGTATAAGTGTTCGTGCAAGATATCAACTCAAAGAGATTATGTTAATTCAGCATTTTGAAAGCAAAAGTTGTGCTTTCCGGTGTCTTCTGTAAATGCTAAGAGTTTGAACATTGAATGGGCGGAATGTTTAGTATTGACTTTCACTCAATATGAAGACAAGCTTAAGTGTTTCTGTTGGTATTTGTGTACAGTGTACACTTATACAGTGTAAGGCGTAGGCTATACGTCAGTTTAATTGGGTATCATGGAAACTAGCAGCCTGGCCTATTCAGAGTCTGGACTTGAGTTCATTGAGGTGTGACTCCGGTCATATGCAACCTCAAACATTTGCATCAAGGGACAAGTTTAATTGAAGGTATAATTCTTTGCTGTGGCGAGACCACAATCCGGTCTCTTTTCAGTGCTGTCGTATAATAATCGTCTATAATCGTACAACTATAGCGTGTGATGAATTAATTGTCTTTGAATTGGGATAGCATGTGTTTATTTATATTGGAGTAATCTAAATTTAAATACATAAGAAATAGACTGTATCATTGATTCCCTGTACGTTTGTTTGCAATATAGTACGCCGGGGTAATTGAGTAAACTTAGGGCAAACAATAGATGGTGCTAACAATACTTTGCTTTACCTTAAATATCAATGATTGGCTTTACCTGTAAAATATAAACAACAATAGAATTTTTGGCAGAAAATATGTAAACCACAGTTTGCTTACTATACATGTGTTGAGAATTTTTGTTTACCGTCGACTTAAAGAAAATTCGAGGCCATCAAACGAACTACTGCAGGAAGTAACACTTTCCTTCCTCACATGAATGACACTCTCTGTAGCTTGCATTATGAGTAGAAAGAATTGTGACTGTGGACAACCAGAAATTATGATGAGGAGGGTGAAGTGGATGACCGGACCCAGAACAGGAGCAACCATCCGACATAAAACGACGGCCGGACGGTATGTGTCCAGAGTCCCAAAGAGAATCACCCTTCAGGAAAAGCACCGTCTTGCCCACCGCGCCGCGACCAAGTATACTCCACAAACAGAAGGTGAGAGAACTGTGGAAAATGTGTTACTTACAAACATGTAGTTGCATAACGACATATATACACAAATACTGTTGAACGTAACTCTATTTTGTTTGAAGTTTATCATAATAAAATCGTCTTACTGTGTAATAGTTGATGGTAGGCGGGATCACGGGAAAAATACTTTCGGTCTGTGTAAAACGTTATAATTTACAATTTACAATACAAAACGTAGGAAATGTTACGGACGATTGAAGCGGAGTGGAGCCTTTATAGACGCTTTACCTGTAACAATTCCTTTGTAAAATGCTTCAAGTCCCATATATATATACTCCTTCAATCAAATTACTATCATGGATAATTTTTTTCATAGAAGAGAAAGCCTTTTTCTTGTTTATACGACGTTATGTATTTTTCTTTATTTATTTTAAAACCGGATCGCCAACTGCATGAAACATGAAACACTGCAATGCTTTTTATTGACAGATAAACATCATTAGTCGATTGGTCGTCTATAAATGCATGTAATAGGCTATATCTTGATTGCCTCCTTTCAGAAAAAAAATGAAGTGATCAAAATTGTAAATAATTAAGTTCTTGGCTTCTTCGAGCGCTTCAAACTTTCAAAGAATAAAGTTGCGAGTTTTTGTGCTGTCGATGGGAACGTTGTCACCTGGTTTTGCGAAGCTTGGAATAATAACCAACCAATACAAATAATCCCACATACACGGAACTTTTTGCGGGTGATGGGTATATGCGGACCAGATATACTACAGCAAGCCAGAGTACATTTTGAAGATGGTTAAAGGAAAAACTGATTGAACATTATTGGTTGCTTAAGCGATTGAATTTATTTGATTAAACGGGTTATTTTTCCGCACACTCCTGGTGTTCAGATTGCTGTAGAGTCTTAAAAATCGGATAATTTTTAATATCACTTCAAGTATTACTATATCACTGAAAAATAGTTTCTTTTATTTCTAATGATAACTTTTTCATTAATTCTTAAATGTGGGTACAACAGATCAGCCAGCTGTAGTATATTCGATCTAATCCAGTGGTTCTTAACTCCTGGGTCGCGACCCAAGCATTGGTCGAGGAGCCCTCGAAAATGGGTCTCAACTGGGTCCTGGCTACGACACTGAAAGTAGATATTTCTATATCTGTTCTATTCTATACGATACACGAGAGGCCTCCAAAATAAGTATAATATACTTAAAATTCAACTTGGGTCGCCGCCGCTCCCACAGATTTACAGGATTTACGGCCTACAGGATTTTATTTAAATCTCATTTTCATTGCGGAAATGGCAGGAAGTATAAATACAGAAATGTATAGAAATAAAAGTATATGCTCGAAACAAAAAACGTTTGCTATACACATGACGTTTATAATGTTCTAAGATGGTTCATAAGAATTTTCATAAAACTCGCAGTCTGAGATGTTCTTGTAAAATGATAACACAAAATGACAACGGTAGATTTATAAACAACACCACCATGTAGAAGCAGCCTATTAATAATAATAATATATAACAACCGTCAAGCAAGGCTTGCGTGCTGTTTGCAGAAGATTTTAATAGCCTAATATACAAAAAAATACAACAGACATTAAACGTATATGACGTAACCCAGACGTAAGGTTTCTGAGTTAAAATTCCAGAAGTAAAACACATATAGGATTTAAATAAACATGATACCATACTCGGAACGTTCATTGTATAAGCATTTGGGCTGTCAGTGATGTAAAAATGCGTTTACGAGGACGCTCCAACAACAGACGTGGGAGTGCTTGTAAACTTATTCTGTGGGAGGATACATCATACATTAATATACCTACATATTTATACTTACAGTAAATACCCTTTAAAGATATCAGACTCAAAGGTTAGCAAACCACACTGACAAAAGCCCGTCGTGTGGTTGTTTTGGAGTCTAGGTTTGGATCCTTTTGGCAAAATCATGTTGGTTTAAGATGTTACAATAAAATTAGGGCCACTGCTTGTACTGAACTCATTAAATTGACCAGGTTTTCATTGGAAGGTATAGACTTATAAAACAGCTACGCAAGAACAGAAAATGGCTGCATTTTTAACGCTCTTTTGTTTCAAGTATAGGTTGTAAGAAACAGACGTAGCCAGTAGTTCATCGATGAAAGAATGAAGAGAACAGAAAATAAAGGACGGAGCTCTAATTACCACAGTTGGTGCTAACGGGGTAAAAATTTTACATTAATCACACATTCAACTGATAGATTTGATAAGGTGTAAGCAGCAGCTAAGTGCAGTTCCTTAAATTAGCTAACTTATCGTATCAAGAAAAATTTCCAGAATAGGTTGTGCTATGACTGATGCCGTCTTTCAAGCAATACGTCAGATAAAAAACGTTGTACAGCACCAGTACTTAGTTTATTACTTCTATATAGGTATACTTTTTAAGTATGCATATTTCGAACCCATCACAATGAAAGTTAAAGATTTAGTAACACTCAACTTCATTTTCTTGTAAAGCTTAATCACAAAACAGTATGGTTGATAACACGCTGCAGCAGTGAACATTAAATCGTCCGTGTCGACAATTCTGACATTTTTGATACTCATTAACATCTAGAGTTCTAGACTGTCCAAGCATTGCGTACTTACGGTAAGTTATAATGCTTAAAATCTACAAAGCATAAAATCTTTGCTAATGACGTAAGTGTTATGCATTTCATGTAGCATTGGTGAAATAGCCCCATTACTATAGTGTTGGGTGTAAGGGATGCTATAAGGTCATTGCCACACCTATACACTACAGCAATGGCCTATCGCAACTCTTTTTGCTACCGCCACGGACTTGCATGCAGAGTGCAGACAGATTGAGGGAAAAATCTTTCGGTCTGAATGAGAAAATATCAGAGACCATTTTGTGAGGTATTGGCAGTTGAAACATTATGATAGGACATCGCCAACTGTTTACACATCGATGTACAATGTCATGTAAGGAAAAAACTACAGCAATGCGCAATAATGACGATGTTATGAAAAATAATAACCAGCAATGACAACTAAATAAGGAAAAAATTGATTTAGGTGGTATTTTACTAAATTAAATTGCATTCATCAATAAAAGGAAGCTGAAAAATGCTAAGAAACAACAGATCCGGGAAGTGCACGCAAACGCCTCATAGGACATGGAACATGAAGTCAAAAAATTTGAGCCAAAACGCCAGAATTCTCCAATATAGGAAAAAAATAAGTGTGGCAGGTAAAAGAACTCCGTATTTGAATGTATAGTTATGAAACGGACATGTTTTAAAACGCCCATAACACATAACTCGTCCTTAGGCTTTGAGCTTTATTCGTTAAAGTCTCATAATATTTTAAACAGTTTCACCTCATGACGTCTGTTAAAGTTGAAATCATTTCAAAACGTACGCATGTAAAACAGTCGTATTGTATTGCGAATGATAGCCTGCTATGTACAGGTAAAGATTTTGTAAAACTAAAGTAAAATCGTAATAGTTTCTTAGTTTGGACCAAAAGTATGTTAACCACCGTTCTTGTTTTTAAATATCTAACTGGATTGTTTATTCTTCTTTTTAAGGTGTCCCAGTCAAGATTGACGTCCCTAACAAATACGCTCAAATCTTTCTGGCTTGCACAACTCTACTGTTCTTTGCCTCCTTTGAGTGCCTTATATATACAGCTCTTATCATACCACCAGGCTTGTTTGGACGTTCATTTAAAGGAACACAATGCACAGGTATCAGTAAACTCAAAATATGTGAAGTAATATGCAATTTGCTACCAGAGGGAATAAAATATGTGAAAAATCCTTACTTTAAACAGCCGAGTTTCCTAAAAATAAAAAAAACAGTTTAATGTTGTGTTACACATTGTGTTGTTGTTATATGTCTTATAATTGTAACCATTTGGGCTTCAATTGCTGTGAGCTTGGTTTGATTTATCTCAAAATTATCTTACTTTCTAATGCTGGCAGTTTTGGGCGCTCTCAACTTATGTTTAAATTTTAACAAGCTATACCGGTGCGATCGCAGTAAGAAAATTTTAGTGAAAAATTCAATGTAGTCAAGCATTACTGAAACGTGCAATATCACTTGCTCTTGTTGATTCAACAAAAACTGTTTTTGTTCTTTATTTCTTTAGTCGAAACAAGTTTGTTTAACGGGAACACAAGTTGCCGGGTGAGCTCGTTTCTGCATCATGGTGAGACGAGGTATTTTCCATGTCTTCAAATCTACGTCGTTCCAAAAACTGATAATGTGATGACGCACAAAGACTTTAAAAACAATTCAACACTGCTGACTAGCGGCACCACGCGTTTAATAAAAACAGACGCAGTTGCCCGCATGGCTTCCCCAACAAAACACAATCTAAAACCAACGGCTTCAGAACACTCTGAAGTGATCGTAACTGCCAAAGTTGAACAACGAACAACCACAAAATCTTCCAACCCAAGCCTGTATTATATTTCAAGCAAGCCAAGACTTCTTTTTCAACATGAGTTAAACTTTTTTGGTACAGACCAAGCTTTTAGACGATGTTCGTATTTGCCAACAAACTGTCCGCACGACATAAATCAAGTAGTTAGGGAGGTAAAAAGACATGCTTTTCATTGGGGCAAACAAAATTCATCATTTAAATGCTTCTACGATACAAACAACGACGAGAGAGTACTGTTGAAGCTGAAAATCACGAATCTGCAGATGTGTTTGTCTGCTATATTACCTCTATTAGGCATATGTAGCAGCACAGTGGGTTGCGTCGTCTTTTGGAGACAGAATTATAAAAAGTTTAGTCGGCTTTACATATACAACAGTTGGGCCTCGTCCTAAACGCCATCTTACAAGCTTTCTAGCTGCTAACAACGTTTGCCGTAGCCGAGGTAAACTTCATATTTTTAAGTAATACATATACTCTATGGTGTACTAGAAAACATTCATGAATACGTTTCAGTTGAAGAATAATGAAAACAATTCATTGTAAAGGCTTCATGGAATATAAATGTTATTAAAGTGATTATTATCGCATTATACTGATTCACTAATGTACAATGTCGGTACTTATAAGGTGAGCGACACCGATAACATCATCTGCTGGTCAGTGAAGGCTTAGTTAATTTTTTCCCTAAAAGCATTTCTTGACTTGCATTGTGTATCTGTCTTGTCCGCACAATCATTAGAAGATAGATATTAGCAGTGTCGCACTCTTACATTTCGACGAACAAACTTCGTCACAGTCTACTTCACTGTGATATTGCTGCTAAAAATGAATAGCCTAATGCTAAAACTGTTACCGTTTGCGTGTAAGTTATTGTTAGATTTTCTTGTTGGCTATATAAATCACATTACTTCCAAAATTAAAATCAGTTGCCAATATATATTACGACACTATATGGACATGTTGAAATTTACAGAAGATTAACGATGTATAAATAGGCGTGCAAACACTTCGGCGATGCTATGAGAATGGAAATATCGATTTCATCTTTTCGCTAAATAGGCACTTCAGTAGGATTGGTTATAGTAAACATATCCATTTCAAAAAAGCGAAAGTGACGTTTACGTATAGCCTACTGTAGTATTATCAAATTCATTTTTTCTTCAGCAAAAATAAACAGACTCATGATAGAAAGAGTGAACTTGATATCAATACGATGTCTATGGATTATTTCACAAAAAGGATCAAAACAAATCAATATTTGAAGCCCAGATGATTTTGAATATTACTATTGTACAACTGTGTCATAAAATTCCAAAATTTGGTTGTAACTCAATCAGTTAAAGTGTAGATTTAGAAACAGATGAACTGTTGAAATACCAAATTAGTTTAGCTTCTGTTATGTGCTCTCAGTCGTTGCCAGAAGCAACAAATATTCTCTTTTATGAAAAAAATACGCAATAATGATGCATAATAAAATTTTATCAAACATGCACTCTGACTTCTATATAGCGGTAAACTTCTTAATACCATATTTTCAAGAAAAGTCTATTTTAAACATTATAGTAATGTACTTAATAACTAGTTGTGGTATTTGTCATTGTTGTAATGGCCACCTTCGTATGTAACTATGTATGCCTTGGATAACACTTGGATCGTATAGGCACAAAATGTACAGGTCATTGTGAATTAACTGAGTTTCTTGGTGAAGACACAAAAATATCGATAGTGTATCGATGTTCACAATTCGAGGCCCAAGATTTCAAATTGGCTTCTTCTAACCCCGCAGTCAGAAGTGCAGCTAAAAGTGCCCGGGGCATGTGATTAGAAAACTTTTTCAGACTTTTAAAGAAAGCCATCTTTGATATACGCACTTGTCGCGTGAAAATGACTCGATTTTTAGCTTGCCTCAGGTCCTGCAATATTCAGATAAAAGTATTTTTTGAAAGATTAAAAAAACAATTAGCTGTATTACCTTACGTTAAATAAACCAATAACCAGAGTTTAATTGAAATGCAGTAAGCTTTCAATTTTATGCAAAAAGCATTAAAGTTACAAGGTATACTAAAGGTATAGTAAACTTAAACCACATTACATGTAGTCACGGTCAGTTTCAACACCCTTATAGACATAGGCCCTGGGTCACTAAGACCACAAGTTGTACGAGTGAGCTTTGTGAAGCCTTACTATTAAACGATGTCCGTATAATTATCATGCTATTAAATTATCGAAGGCTTGCATCGATCATTAATGTACGATTATTGATAAATAATTACGAAGCGCATTCTATACCTGCAGCTCTGTTTACGCATGGGACGAAAAAATCGAAATGTTTGTTTACGGTATACCATACGGTGATTTGTGGAGGTGAGACTTGACTGTAGCTATATGGAACTCCTATAGCGTGTAATCTTACCTTGTACTACTGACCGCCGGCAACATGTCATATTAATAGACTGTAAATTGCCGATAGAGTTTTAAGACAGATATTAAGGAAAATTCTTTGTGACTAGCATCAAGAAAGAAATAAGGCTAGCTTTTGTAGGCCTATACTTTACTTATATTTTAACTTAGTTAACCTGGGCAGTATTCCAGTTACCATTAGTCTTGCCCAGCTTTACGTTTACATTTAAACCGAATAAAAATAGAGCCGTGTTTAATTGTACAGTAATGTTTTCAACGTTTTCTTAAAGGCCCAAAGGCACAAAACGTACCGATTGCTTGCAGTTCTAACCGCGCACTGAGATTTTTCATGTCACGATATTTTAGCACGAGTAAACGTTAGTGTTTATTTGTTCTATATCTGGAAGCAATGCAATATCGCTGGTAAGGTTAACGCGTTCCCAGTGTACAAAAACAGGTCAGTAACTGTTCGTTATGCACATGAGGTTAGATTAATACTAACAAGAGCAGAATAGCCTATAAAGCCTAAACACAAGCAGAATAGCCTAAACACAAACAGTAAATAGGCTAATATAGAATGTCAGGTTAAAACAAGTTTCTTTTTTTAAAGTCTTTCGAGGAAGGTTGTGTTTATGTGTGTTGTGTGATTGTGTGCTGTGTTTTGTTATGGTAAAAGAGTGTCATTTGTCATCTGCTGTAACGCAGCATATGCAACATGACACACGCCTTATTTGCTTCTGTTCCTGTGCTGGGGTCGCATGCAGGAAATTCTCGAAAGTACTATATATAAATTTGATATAAAAACACGTCTTACAAGGCTTGCTTGCCTCTACACTGTTGTCAAGATATTTACAAGCTTTTGCAAAATGCGTTACAGGATGACAGCGATTAAAAGATCAGTTTTTGGAATCGTGTTTGTTGTTGCCGCCTTTGCATTAGTAAATCTGTTTCTAACAAAATATATGCTACAAAGAAAAGAGTTAAAGAGTGAAAAGTGGACTTCAAGGATAAGATATGAAATTGAAGGCCAACAAGAAGTAAAAGACTCTATTTCTTCCTTCCTGAAATCACTAACTTTTCAAAGTAATTACAGTCAGTTGGAGTCTGGCATAGTTGCCAGCAACTTCGACGTTCAGCCCAAATGGGTTCGTGGCAAGATTAAGAAACAACCTCGATTGCTTTTAGGCATACCCAGTATAGCCAGGAATAATGAGGACTATCTGTTTGAAACATTGACTCTACTTGTAAGGAAACTGTCAGAAGAAAATTTGAACCAAACCGTGTTTTTGGTCTACATCGCCGATTCTGATGAACGGATTGGACTCGATCGTGCGCTCAAAATACAACAAAGTTTTGAAAAAGACGTAGATGAAGGCAGAATAATGGTGAGAAGATAATTATACTTTACATGAAAATGTTACAAATTACAGTTGCCTTTCAGTATAATCCGTTTAAACATAGCAGTTACACACGATAAAGTTGTAATCAACTATTAGACGGTATCACGACAAGTCACGTTGATTGTAATGGTAGTAATGACCACTGTGGAAATATGTAGGCCTAATTAATCGTATCTGTTTTATGCCGTACATGCAACGAAAACAGTCGCGCAACTGACACATTGGGCCGCAAATTGATGCTGCATCGTTGACAGTATTGCTATGTAACACAACTCGTCGATTCCCACAAAAACAAACTGTAACACATGAAAAGGATTTCTGCCCGATTTGGTAAAATTAATTAGGTATTGTATTAAGAATTAAGGTATTGTAAGATTAACGTATTGTAGGATCTTCGTCGTCTAGGGTAATCTGGCCTTTACACAACGGTAATAATGAGCATAGATTTTACGAAATCGGTTAATTAAATGTATGACAGAAAAAATACGTTTCTGCACCATCTTGTTTTAGGCACTGTATAGGATCTTCGTCCATTAAGGGTAATTACCTTAAGCACAAAGTAGAGAACGGCTGCCTGGTGTCACATTGCAAACGCCCACCACACCTGCCCTATTATAAACGGCGCCTTGCTTTGTGTTCCTGCTGGATGTCTGAATCCTACAGCACTGGACAACCTCCTCATCCTTGCAGAGTTTCGGACATTTACTCTGCTGGGCTTCGCTGCAAGGGAGCTATATATCGCTCGTTGGGCAATGTCATCCCATCTTCCCATCTGCCCATCTGCCCATCTGCCCATCTGCCCATCTGCCCATCTGCCCATCTGCCCATCTGCCCATCTGCCCATCTGCCCATCTGCCCATCTGCCCATCTGCCCATCTGCCCATCTGCCCATCTGCCCATCTGCCCATCTGCCCATCTGCCCATCTGCCCATCTGCCCATCTGCCCATCTGCCCATCTGCCCCGTTATACATTCTAAGCTTTTTGCTTATAATACTAGAAAACAAGCTAAAATTGACTAAAATCATGCTACCCACTTGTACACGGAACACATGGTCTGTGACTTTTGGATGACAGCACTAGTACAATATCCAATAGTTGCTCGACACCTGCCCCGACATTTAATCCTGCTAGCCAAAAAACATTAGTTTATACGTTTTACCACTGCATGATCAATTCGGGGAACCTACTTATTGTTTCCTGTTACGATATTACCAACTACATTATGGGAACAGTCTTTGAATAAGGAGCTGAAACGATGCTCACCGTGTATGTCACAAATAAACTTCTTGTCAGCAGTTTTGTTATATTACTTACTTCGATTGGAGTTTTTACAAAAATTATTTTTCCAGCTTATTTCACCTCCAAATGTGCTGATGCCGGACTGGGAAAATAAATTGTTTCCGAACTTTGGCGACTCAATAAGCCGCGTAAAATGGCGATCAAAACAAAACTTAGACATGAAATATTTGATGAATTACATGATCAAGAATTACGACCCGAGTTATTTTTTAATGATGGAAGACGACGTTGCCCCAGCTGATGAATATGACCGATTGATTTTAAAGGTGAACTTAGTGTTCTATTCTAACAGCTATTAATTTTAAGAAGGAAGTTTTTTTTGATTTTTGCAGATGCATTCTCAAAATATTATGTAAATTTATAAGCCTATTGCAATAGATGTACCTTTGCGTGTGATTCTGCGTAAATTAATTATTGTTTTTCCACTCGAAATAACAATAAAATCTACTCAGTTTGCTGGGGAAAAACCGACCGACCAATGGTCCTATTGTGACTTCACTCAAACGGTCGGGGGAGCTGGTAAGCTCTTTCATCGGGACTCAATGAGAGACTTCGCCCTTTTATTGGAAATATTTTGGAATGCTAAACCACTTGACTGGCTTTTGTGGGATCTGGTTCGTGGCAAAAAGTGTGGTTATTCTGATAAAGGAGACGAATGCAAAGAAAAAAGCAATTTACTAATACGAGCATATACACCGGACATTTTTATACACAAGGGAAAGTAAGTGTTAAATGTTGGAATATTGCTGAGTGTAGAAATAAGACCAACAAGCGGTGCACAAAGAAGCGTTATTTCCAAGCCTACGTGTGCTACTGCTACTCATTAAATTCTTCAGTTTAGTAGTTACAGTTTTAGGTTTATTGATGACATTTTCAATCAGAAGGTTAAATCTTTGTTTAGTTTAAATGCAAACAAACAAAGCTGAATTACAATGGTTAAAGCAAAAAAGTTTTATAATGCCAGAGCAATGACCACCCATAAATGCTATCCAACGCTCGGCATGTCATTTGATCGCTATGTTTTCTATAATAAAAACTAGGCTTGTATTTTTTTAAATTTTCGAAAGGTATGTATTTGGAATCAGCATCAAAGGCGACTTTGATTTATTTAAAACTTTTCGCTGAGGTTAGATTGTCTTGTGGTAGAATAAAACTATGCAATCTATGCTATTATAGTTTTTCCAATTGCACAATTGCTGTTGGCTTACAGTTTATTGCTTTAACCTTAACTGCACAAGGCATTGCAGAAGTTAATCTAATCACCATCGTAAATCGTCCTATATCTTAATTATTTTAGAGAATCATCTCGATCAAACCCTGCCTTTGGACTCTCAAGGTGACACAGCATATTTTCAGGATGCCAAGTGATGAAACACTCATCTGAGCGTGACGTCATGAGATACCCATCACAGGAGCTTGAATCTCCCCGGGGAACTTTTCTCCTTCATAACAAATAGTGCTTGGGTTTACGCGAAATGTGTTTAAGATGTTTGCTTTCCTTTGAAAGGCACTCAGTCATTGATCAATGAGGGTTGTAACTACAAACAACATCATTGTGGTTGTTATATTCAATCATGCTTGCATCAACGAAATAATTAAAATCAGACATGGTGAATACGTTGACACCGAGCCCCATGCATGTCCCATTGTTTCACACCAGGAACCAACCGTCGGCCGCAATCGCCCTGTTTCCACCTAAATTAAATTACCCGTCTTTAGTACTTTCAAATTTCAGTAGAAAGTTTTTAGTGAAATCTTTGAAATTGTAATACGGGAAGCAAATATAAAATGGGGGTGTACACCTTTCATACGTTTCTATTCCAGTTTAGGAATTGTGATGTTGAAACGTCATAAACGTAGTCAGTATAGTAACAGTAAATTGGTCTTATAGTCTTAACTGGTCCAACAATTTTACAGTTAGCTTCAGCAGCACTGGACAGCGCAAACGATATAAGGACACACTCAAGTCATCACCGAAGGATTTTAATATTGATCCAGACTCATGGGAAGACCTTGTTATGGAGAGAATTGCATGGCGCAGAGTGGTTAATATTGGTATTGATGTCTACAAAAAAAATTATAGAAGCCTAGGTAAAGAGGAAATTTGCAAATCTCGAGCTGTAAACACGAGTCGATAAAGAACTTCCACGCCCATGTGTGTCACATGTGCTCCAGAACTTTTCGACCTCGGATTGGTCATTCATGTGCACATTACTAAACATAAATGCTGGGATCATCCAATTAGATGCACAAAGAAAGGTGTTTGTATTTTCCTTAATACAGTATAAACAATGTACCGGTTATATTAACCGAACCAGGATGATCGCAACATTTATGAGTTCATAACAGTTCAGCTCACGAGTTCAAGTTTAGTTTTGACGTCAAAAATTGCTTAATTTTGCAAGACATTGGCATCGTTGAATAGGATAGTGTTAAAATAATCACTGAGAGAATAAAATTCGATTACATGCATTATTTCGTTAGCCATGCACAACTATAATGTTCTCCGTGGAAGAGTTTAAAGAAATATTAAAATTTAAAGCCAAGGATGCATAGAGGTTCTAGGTCGGTTCAACCTACGGACGATTCAACCATCGGACGATTCAACCCAGGACCTTCCAACCCCACGGACGATTCAACCCACGGAACTTTTCAACCCACGGATAATTCAACCCATGGACGAATCAACTGACTGACGAACAGAGTATTCTTGTGGCAGTGTGGACTTGTAACCAGTGGTATAGGTGTATTATATTGCTGTACTGGCATTGCATAATCTAATGTGGCTAGGCTATCCAAGATGTAATGGGTGGTCATTGAATTCTGTCACAGTAGGCTAGCCTGTATGGGCTAATGAAAGCATTTCAATTCTGATATAGAGTACTATAACAAACGCCTGATTACAAATTGCGTAGACGTTTTTGTAAACGGGTTAAATCATCCGTGAGTTGAATCGTTCTAAAATCTAGATGGAAAGGTCCTGGGTTGTACCGTCCTGGGTTGAATCGTAAGCCGTTGAATCGTCCGACCACCATGCATAGATTGTATGAAATAAAACAACCCGTATTTACCTGATTAAAGCATAACCTGACATCGATGTTTTCTCTGGAGATGAAGAAAATTTAGCGTCGACAATCTGGCTCAGACTTTAATCGATATCAGGCGGCCTGTTGGCATGTTACTTGTCAATTGCAATCTACAAGCCAAGAGCTGTAACGTCGCGCTTAACCCGTTATAATTATGTGGATAGACAATAGATCAAAGAATTCTTTCCTTCCTCTGCCACGTGCGCATCGTAATCGTAGCTAGATATAAACAATGCAGAACAACTGATTTATATAGGACCACAACGTTCTGGCCATAAACTGTTTGTATCTGTTTTGCGCGATAAAATAAATCGTTTGCAAAATGAGTAGCAGGTCAAGGGTGGTACTGTTGAAAATAGGAGTCGTAGCTGCAGTCCTTTTGTTGGTGGCGAATTACTTATTTCTATTGCAAAATGTGGTAAAAAAGATCAATAAACTTGAAAAAAGTTTGCCTGGGAAAGAACTGGCGAAAAGTCCGGCTCAAAATGAGAGCTATGAGAGCGATGGTAGCAGAAATATCAGAGATCATTTTCCCGCTTTCTTCAAAAACAATTACAGTCGGGTGGAACCACCAAGCATAGTTGCCAGCAGCTTCGACGTTCAGCCCAAATGGGTTCGTGGCAAGTTTAAGAAACAACCTCGATTGCTTTTGGGCATACCCAGTATAGCCAGGAATAATGAGGACTATCTGTTTGAAACATTGACTCTACTTGTAAGGAAACTGTCAGAAGAAAATTTGAACCAAACTGTGTTTTTGGTCTACATCGCCGATTCTGATGAACGGATTGGACTCGATCGCGCACACAGAATACAACAAAAGTTTCAAAAAGACGTAGATGAAGGCAGAATAATGGTGAGGAGATATCTGGATTACGTAGGAAATGTTAGAAACTTGCGGATTATCATAAAGTAGCCTTACATACCACTGACATTAGCCTACAAATACTGCTAAAAGTTACTTTTGCTAAATAATCCAGTCGTGTAGACAATTCTCCGCAAGGGAAGGAATTATAGATTAAGATTAAGCTGTTTACTGACACCGCTTAAGCTAATTTCTTAAACGAAATATTAATATTAAATTTCCATAAAAACATCAGTTATTTTATGTATATAAAAGGCATCACCATTGCTATTTAAGCTTAAACATTCCGTGCACACATAGTCTGAAATTAACCAAACCCTCAACCATAGTCCATAACCATGCATTCGGTGTTCCGCAGCTGTAAATTTTATAAGCTATGTATATGATATTTCGTTTATTCTTCTCTTTTAATTGTTGCTGCTGATAATTTTATTCATTTCTTGTTCAACAGAGATTATTATCTCTATTTTTATCACATTTTCCAGCTTATTTCACCTCCAAATGTGCTGATGCCGGACTGGGAAGATAAATTGTTTCCGAACTTTGGCGACTCAATAAGCCGCGTAAAATGGCGATCAAAACAAAACTTAGACATGAAATATTTGATGAATTACATGATCAAGAATTACGACCCGACTTATTTTCTGATGATGGAAGACGACGTTGCCCCCGCTGATGAATATGACCGATTGATCTTAAAGGTGAAGTTACGTGGATGGTTTGAACCAGAAAGTTGCTATATTCTTGTAATGTATATTTATTACACTTTTATTCGTATAACCTATGCAGATAGCAATCGAAGGTACAAAAAGTTTTATTGAATAATAGTGTAAATTAATGTTGGACTGGTACTTTAGGGGAAAGTGGCATAACGGGACAACTTTTTCAAATTGGGATTTTTCAAATTGGAAAATTGTGTTGCGTAATGCTTCTTGAGGACTATACAAACCACCACAAAAATGAAATCCACACATTTTAGTACTTTTACAAAATGAGTTCAAAAATTTGTCATTTCATCCCTACCTTAAGTCTAGTTTTAAAATATGGAACATCCAGTTTTTTCAGTGGGACACCTTAAGTATAAGAGAATTTCATAGTTTATCGCATCTTTATAACTTATTAGTAGCCTAATATTGAATACGTTACTTAATAAGTAGGTTAATTTTTTGAGTTTGCAGATATAGCTAACCACCTGGTATAGGAGTGTTCAGTTCAAAGATATTAAATGGAAACAATTAAGCACAATTCACAATTTGTTTATCAACTAACTGTAAGTATTGGCTGGCACTTTTGGTCAAAATCCAAAAAAAAAATCTCTCTTAACCTAGTCTGAGATGATAGGCTATCAAACAATTTCAAACTCCATAAGCTATAGTTAGCCCATATGTAACATATTCTGCCTACTTTCTTTAATAGTTATTTGTCGTTTGTCGGGCGTTGTTTGCTACAGATCGTCGCAAAAATAGCTTCAGACAACAGCTTCACTTTGATTGTTCTCTTCTTTGGCATTTTGAGCTTCCATCCGGTGAAAACTCTATAAACTTTCGGTATCTTTATAAAAAAAAATAAAGCCCAGGTGGCACTATAATATGTAGGATAGAAATAGCCTACAAAATTTTAAACTTCAAAGATGTGTAAAAGGATAGTAGTTGAAATTAACTCGATACAAAAACGTATATTGGATAACGTAGCCTATGCGTTTTGGATACGGATAGATACCGGTACGCTCCCTTGCATCATTAGCAATTACCTGCAAGCTTCAAAGACATAGCCCCACGACTCAATGGGTTGAAAATTAGCTTTAACTTCTTTTTAAATATGAAGACCTGTCCTTCGTTCTTTTCCAAATGACAATATTGCTCTGTTCTAACATGTGCGTAAACCCACCTTATGCTACTTAACCCTACACTAAGCTCATTCCGGGGTGGTTCGTCCTAACTTAGCTTATAACTATTAATTGGTAATTAAAACTCCCAGTTTGCTGCGGAAAAACCGACCGACCAGTGGACTTACTGCGACTTCACACGGGTCGGGGGTGCAGGTAAGCTCTTCCATCGGGACTCAATGAGAGACTTCGCGCTTTTATTGGAAATATTTTGGAATGCTCAACCACTTGACTGGCTTTTGTGGGATCTGGTTCGTGGCAAAAAATGTGGTTATTCTGATAAAGGAGACGAATGCAAAGAAAAAAGAATGTTGCTGATACGAAGATATACACGGGAAATTTTTACACACAAGGGAAAGTAAGTGCTAAATGTTGGCAACAAAAATTTGACTTTAGTTAATGCAAATGCGCATTATTTTATTCATTACGACGTGTCGTGCAGTAAGTCAGTGGTAACATTCTGCTATTGCCACAGTAAATGGTTGAATATAAGATTGCTGTAACAGCTAGCTGTTTCAAAAACTACTAAACGTGTAAAGTTTCAACATTCAACTTTGGCCTATTACACAAGATTGTTGGTACTTGGAAGCACATAGAATAATAAATAAAACATTCTCGTAAAAATTTTTTATGTTGCAACGTACTCAGGGTATCTTCTCGTGTGGTGTTTGGACTGCAAGCAAAAGAAACACGATGATGATTTAAACAAGAGGCCACGCGGAAAAAGTCGCCTTTTTATTGTGACGTTACAAAGAATGTGTAAAAACACAACATGGTCGTTCATGGACGGACTGTAAACCGTTAATGCGTGCATTAATACCGTCGGTTACTAAGATGTAGAGTAAGAACAAACTGGGACATTTTAGAAAGTTAAATAAAATAGCGTTTGAACAGGCATGGGGGTTCGAGATCAAGTTCTAATTTCTAATCAAGTTCTCATCACTTTCTCATTCTGTAGAAATGGCAAGACAAAAATTTCATTGATGACGTGCTCAAATGTATTTTCATTCCAAGGAGAAGCTTTGTAACTGAACGAGGCGTGTTAGAAATTGCTTACAATGCAAAATAATTCTTCCGGGCCAACTGTTACAATAAATGGCATATTTTTTTGCATAAAATCTCTTCGATCGAGCATTTATCAATTTCATGGGGTTCAAAATACACTGCGCAAATTCTTTGTAAAATTTAAAACATTTACCAATTTGCATCAGCACATCGTGAAGATTTACACGAATGCTTATAAAGCTATTTACATCTTTTCAGCATCAGTGACAGCTCTCCACTCATCAGAGATTCGTCTTTTTTAACCTTCAGCCTCTGTTCATGACGATATTTCTTCATCCGTCAGGCAAAAGAGGTTCTTTTCTTTTCGTCTCTTTAGCTCTTTGTTTCAATTCTCTGAAAACAACCTGACCAAAGACTCTGTCATCTTCAGGCGAAGTCAAATCAGCTCTAGTCATGATTACCGAGCACATTTGCACCGTCTTGCTGGTTTGGATTATGCAAGTATTTGTCAACTGTCCGTTTCCGCCTTCGCTCAGCACAATCAGTTACAAGTTTGTCAAGCTGGGCTGCGTCAAAGCCAACCAGCTCCTTTAAGTTACAAATGAAGCGGTAGACGAAACGTTTTCCGGGAACCTGTGACAGAATTTTTTCAAAACTGCAAACATATTGATTTATGTACAGCCAAATTACAAACGTTTGGATATGATATGAAGTACTGGATATTATTACCAACCTTGCAAAGAATCTCGCTATCGTAATAGTATCGGAGAGCTCTGGAAAGCTTTTCGTAGTTCATAGCTGGTTTGTTTTTTCTCTCCCCCCATTTCTGGGCCACCATCTGGGGGTCCAAGAGTTTGAATTCTCCACAGTTACCCACCCACCTTATATAATCCCTGCAGTCTGCATCAGTGAGCATCTCAAGTAAGAACTGCCACAACTGTATCTGGCCGTTGTTGCCAGTTCTGTGATAAAGCAGCTGAGTAGTAAGCTGATATTTAATTCCCAAAATAAATTCAACAATGAACCACACCGAAAAACTTCAGAAGTGTTAGCGTGTAGGTAGGGGTTTAAATGAAACCAACAATTCTCGTATAGTCAAGTATGTACAATACTGTTTTCTTATGACTATCCGCATCAATTACAATGTCTTGAAGAATTTGTGAAAATAAACATTCACATGCGGCAGATTAAGATATTAAGGGTTGTGACAATTACCGGTTGCCAGGAGTACTCCTATCATGAACGAAGAAACTTTTTTGCAGACCACTTTCATCTACTTCATCTTCTGGCAATGAAGCCTGTACTCCTTGTTCAGCCTTAAAGATGTCAATTTTGCAAATAATTGAACAGTTCTTAAACTTAAACAATCGGACTATCAAAAATACCAAACATTACTAAATAACCTGTTAACTTACTGAGGATGAGGAAGGTGTAGTTGCAATGATCACAGGTGTTTGACCTGAAACGCTGTCTGTTGCACTCAACGATTCAAGTGTACCTTCAGCTAATTTCTAATAAGAGTAAAGCATAGCGGTTAGCAAAGATGTTTCTGTTAAGGTTCAGACATTTCTCACCTTTAATAATTCTAAATGTGAACACAACAAATCGCCATAGGGAAATTTCTCTGTATAGTCCTGTCTTGACATGGAGCACAGCGTCTTTCCATTGACATGATAATTTTCTATTATGCTAGAATCAAACCCAAATTCCTTGGCAATCCACACCATCCATTTATAAACCTGGAACCATGTCACAAATCCTTGTGAGCTCAATTTGGTGTATCATAGGTTTTCAATTTGTTTATTTACTGTATGTAACCGTTTTACAATCAGGAGTTAATTAATACAAGAGTTTAGCTCGTTAGAAAAGTTTGGAGCAAAATAGTGCAAACCCAAAAATCGTGTTAGATGAACAGAACCAACAACATAGACTAAATGCTAGCCTAGAAGCAAGGGATCATCACTATTTAGGTCACATTTTGAGTATCAAGGCAATCATTATCCTTGCATTGATTGATTAGTTGCAGTGACAACATAATATCAAGTGTTTTAGCTTTATTGCTTGTGCTACGCATCATCATAAGTTACTTGTGCTTCAGTCCATAGTTCAGGATTAGATGGAATGTCGTGATGACCTTCATTTTTAACAATGGATTTTTTCATTAAAGTCCTCTGCTGAAGATAGCGCTTCACCTTTTTAGCTAAATGTAAGAAAAACATACAATTCAATTTATTGGTCTTGATTCCCTCATATCACAACATTACTTGTGATCTCCCAAAGTAATACTGCTAGCTAGATACATGCATTCTGTTATCACTATATATAGAGACACTTTATCGAACTGAACAAAAGATATGTTTAAATTCATGAATTCACCTTCTAACATAGAAGAGTTTTGGTTCTTTTCTTCTTTCACTTTTGACATTTCAACAATCACCAGCTTCGGAGCATCATTGGATTGCACTTTGATGCTCAGTTCTACTTTTCCATTCATCTAAGAATTAGTAATGATTTGCAATGAAGGAGTATCCCTAAATTGACACCTTTACATGTTTACCAGCTCGAAGTGTTTAAAAGATAAGTTTGAACAACTATGAAGCTGTTTGAAAATATTCTAAATTGCAATAATAAATTTTCCCAAGTTAGAAAACTAACCGGTAGTTTTACTGACATTTGAAAGAAGAACTTAACAGAGTCCTTAATATACGGCAAAAATATGTAAAACAAAAGTAACCTTAATTCCTTGATCAAAAAGACTTGCATCAGGGTCTAAAAGGAACTGTTGAAGATAGATATTGTGCTTGCTAAGGTCAGATTTCCGAAGACGCTTCCCAATTACTTCTCTCAACACTTTCAAAGGTGTTTTAGTGTCGATATCTTGTACAATTACACATGCTAAAAAAATATAACAAAATCAATAACACGGAGACTCGTATGTGCTATAATATGTCATCTATATGATTCCTTAAATATCACCTACTTGCTTCAAAGGAAAGAAAAAGATTAGTAATTAAAACTCAAATAATAGTTGTATGATGTATATCATGACTTGTTCAACGCTTTTTGCAAATCAACTTGTGTAGGAAGAAAATCTACAACTTAAAACTTAGTCATCACAGTTGAAAAATCTGTGCAGAATCTTTCTATTGCACAGAACATAATATATATGTATTTATACAGTATGCATATATATTAAACCAATCACAAACTACCAGCCAAACGATTAGTACCAAACAACATTTTTTCAAAACGTTTCCACAGGAGGTTTGTTCATTGATTAAGTAGTTTTGTTCATTTTTTTCCGAAATTAAGCATCTTAAATGAAAAAGTTAATAAAACAATTCATCCTACATGAAACTGACAAATATGCTATTCAGCATACACAGTCATCTTGTTGCAAGACAAGAAAGCATGACTAAATAGCTAAAGATAAACCACAATGGCATCAAGTAAAAGTGAAAATAAAAGCTCTCCTGTCTTTTCACCAGAAGCTATAGCCTAAATTAGAAACAATAATAACAACGAAAGTGATATGTATTTTTTATAGCAACCATGAAATTGCATCTATGAATAAGCATAACTTGTTGTGTGATAATCCTTTTCTGAGTATCAGGTTTACATAGTGGAGTGCAATGGGTCCAGCTTTGGCGAGAGCCATTTCATTAATAAAATTTCTCCTTTAATCACACATATATCAAGTTTACCTTAATAAACCATTTAATATTGTTTAGGCATAAGTAGACTAGCAAATTGACTGCCGTTGATCAATGTAAAATTGCACAACTATACAACCTACTTAAAATAATAGTGCAAATAAACCTAAAAAATCCTCTTCAGAAACTATCTCTTGATGCTTGATAAACAGAACAACAAGCAAGCGATCTTGTTTCTCGATCAGCCAATTATGTTCTTGACTCATGGTTATTGCTTTATAACAATGCTGTCTGGAGCTGTCATAGCATTGTACTTAATACAGTATTACCATGGTTATGATAGCAGTATAGTCGATATGAAGTCATAAGGGACAAAATGTGAACCATGCACCAATGACCTCCTTTGTAAATATGGTAGAGTTAGCAAGTCTTTCTTGGACCTCGATGTCTGGAGCCGGTTTTCAATTAAATTTATTTTAAAAAAGTGACTTTTTTCCGTGCAGTTTGAAACCATTTTAAACACAAAATAAATACGCAATGTACATAATTTAAACGTTGAAAAAAATAAGGATTATGTTGGGAAAATTAAGGAAGTGTTTAAACTTGGTAAATACTTTTGCACTAAAAATTAGTATATTTTTGCTCATTTGTGGCACAACGCAACTGGTCAAAAAAGTCATGGGGCCCACCTTAATTCCGGATCTGCCTTTTCCATTAATTTGGTTGTGATTGTCATTTTATAAAGCTGATTACTATCTGCTGGCAAAAGTGTGCAATTTTGTATAAATATGCCACCCATAAACAATAAATTTTCATACCTTCTGGATTGAGTAGAGTGACTGAATGTTCCTTCAACACTGTCTTCGATTGGCCAAGATTAGTTTGAGAAACATGATTGTTTACACTCATTTTTCAGATATCCCTACAGCCTTATAAACAAGACATATTTTTAGCTAGTGAATGTACTAACATAAACCTGTAACAGCACATATATAACCTTGATTTTTAAGTTTATCTTGACATGCACCCAATGACTGCATGAAACAGGTCAAGTTTTAAACCACCTCTGCTGTGGCTCGTTAGCATAGTTTGTGAGGGCATTTGGCTCACAATTATGCAGCTGTGTTTAACACTCCAGTGCCCTGCACGCCATTAACAAAGTTTGCTCCTGTTCAGTGTCAGTGGTCCTGGTGAACAGTACCAAAGTCGAACACTACAGTATAAAAAGCAAATAAAAAATGTGAACATCCATCAGAACTTAGACAGTGCCACAGAGGCTAGGCTGGCTTGGTAACCGGCATTCGAGCAATGAAGAATCATCACCAGTCGCCGTGTAGTGACGTTCTTTGCGGTTGACATAAAAATGCGTTGTACTTTCACGGATAAGTGCGCCATTCGCTGCCACTTCTGTACTTGCACAAATAGACCCTTTATGATTTACCGCCGCCATCTTTTTTTTTGCGTGGCAAGATTTTTTCAAACGCCTATACTTAACAATGGAATGTCGGTCAAGGCCACACACAGCAGCCAACCCGAATTTATGGAAAAGAGTTTTATTCATTTTTTTTGGAACATTTTCTTTAATTTACTTTAACTTTTTTGTTTATCCTGGTGACTTTGTGAAGTACACTTTGACTAGCATGAGTTACAGAGAAGGTCGTTTTATAGTTTCTGATTTTCCGAACGCTGAATTTTCACTTTTAGTTGGCGTGAATTCTGTGTGGTTTTTGGGAAGGACAGTCACCCTTCTCGAGGAGTCAGAAGTTTCAGTTACTATGTATTCAGTTCACGATATGCGTCACGATGGGAAATGTCCACCCACTTTGATTCTTTTTTATATTACAAACGTTCTGGGCAATATGGTTAGCCACATGTGTCAGAATTCGCTTCTTTCAATGCGGTCGTAAATTACGTACGAGTTCACAATTTACGAACGCAAAGAGGTGGGCAGTTGGTACTTTGAAAGTACCTTCGTTTTTGGAAACATACTGGTTAAAAATATGAAATAATCTTGTGAAAAGTACCGAATACCTGGACTGACCGAAATTTCTTGAAAAAAGTAACTCAGTACTATTGTACCGCGGTGCTGCCCACCTATGCAAACGCGTAAGTAAGATATTTTGCCTGGCCGAGAGATTCATAATCGCAATTTATGCAAATTGTCATAATTAGCTCTTATTCCTACGGAATTACCGTGCATATCTGATGATCTTATAACTTTATTAGTGCTTTATTTCGTGTGTTTGACGATAAGCGCTGTACTATATTTTGGCCGTGTTCGGTATACACAGGGTTGCCATACCGTCCTTATTTCTAAGATTTGTCCTTATTTTAAAGGTCCGTGTCTTAGAAAATATTTTTGTCCTTTTTTCTAAGAAATGTCCTTATTTTCACTTGCGTCTTTATTTTCGTCTTATTTTTAGTGCAGAGGTTCGTATTTTGGGCATTTTGACACCTTTAGTATACCATTTTGTATCAAAGAGATACCAAAATTAAGAACATACAGATATTGTCTCGTTTTATTTTAAGAACATTGGTTGCTTTCTCCTGTTGTGCACTGTTTAAGGTGGTATTCGTCTTTCGTTTCCTAGCCGTGCTTATTTTTGAGTTGAGACTGATGGCAACCCTGGGTATACACCACCCGGTTTCGATTACTTCCGAATTACGTCATTCGTATATACTTCAGCGTTTAACGCGTTAGCTCTGATATTGTAAGTCTGATTGATATTGCGAATCTTTAATTTACAGTCTACCGAATGCAGCTTTATTCTGTGCTCTGGAAACAGTAACCGTTTCGTTGAGAACCAATAATAAATAATTATATAAGACATTGAGAGTTTGGTTTTGGTACTGTGCTTAACTAGACTTAACTAGACTTTCAGTGGTTAATGAATGCGCTATCAATGGAGTTAGATTGGCGAACAATCGATCAAGCAATAATTATATATAATATAATAATCAATAAAGCAATATAATAATTACCAACAGTTCACAATCCCTACAATACTCCCAGTTAGCACAATACCGCGGAGCTGCCCACATATATGCGAACGTGTAAGTAAGATATTTTGCCTTGCTGAAAGGTTCACAATCGCAATTTACGAACGCGTAGGTTTGATTTTTTGGCCTTGGCGAAAAGGTCATAATAACGCGTTGATGAATCACATATGCATTCACAAATTACATGCACGCTGAATTAGCGTGCAAAAAATTAGCTGTGTTGGCCAAACAGCTCACCATTGGCTCACCTATACACGCTTGTAAATTGCAATCGTGTTGACCATTTGGAAACGTGTGTTTTTGTCAACGCGTATACGAATTACGAACAGGTTTCCAAATACGTATAATAATTACTAATAACCCCTTAAGCCAACAGAGCTATATTTTTACACGATAGTTTAGCGTGCAATTTATGAACACGTTGTCATGAACCTTTCGGCCAGCCAAAATATGTTATTTACGCGTTGGCATAGGTGGGCAATACCTCTGTACTATACTACCGTATTACTGTACCGCGGTACTTTTTCAGTACTGAATAAAGCAAATTCTGATACACATGGCTAACTATAGGGCAATAGATTGTAAAGATTTCGCTCAGGTGAGTTGCATAAAAAATCCTTTACGTGATAAAAAAAATTTTGAAAATGTATTGCCTACTTCTTATTTTACAGTGGTTTAAATCCTATGCACTGGGCTTGTCCGATATGACGTCTAGATAATTAGTCAGCGAAGAATCTGACCTAAAATGCGTAAGAGTTAAAAGTCTAAATTTTTTTCACAAAGGACCAGATAAGCATGAGAACTGAAGATTACGGGCCGGATTGCTACTTTGTTCAAGAGACTGTACAGTAAGCTTATTTGTGGCACAGTGAGGTGGGCTTGACAAGCCAATCTCGGATCTAGCCCGCGAGAACTGATAATTTAAAGGTTTTCTAAACTGGACACGCATTTACAAATCTAGGAGTCAGATATAACAGATAGGCAGAATATCTCAGGAGTTAGATAACTTATACAAATATATGTTAGGACTAATAGTACGAATCTACTAACAAACAGTCTCGAACAAGTTAACAACTACAGTATATTGATAGGTCTTGGCCTATATTTTAGCAATCATATGAAGTCATTAGGCTATAGCCTATTTATAATGACAAACTTATGCTCATAACAAGCAAGCGGAAAGTTTAATGCTTCATCATAAACTTTCATCATTAATTTTTTGGATGTAGGTCTATATACTTAAAAATATTTTAACAGTGGTGATAATTTATTATGCGAACCACTTTGGTTTGTTTATGCCAAGAAAATTTTTTAAACATTGTACTTACTGTATTTGTAGACTACATTAATGCCAATCACAGTTATTTCACATTTGATAGAAATCGTATAAGGAGAGATTATGAACAGGCTACCGTTTCTATTGACACATAGGGAAGCTAACGGCGTCTCCAAACTGTAAGCAAAGATACTAATAAACTAGACAATTGACGTATTTAGTAAGTAACCTTGAACACATTGTTTTTTTTACTTATCAATTTTTGAATTGCAAAAAACTCTTGGACCGCTATATATTAGCTATAGGTCACTTTTTCCAGAGTTTTTATCCAACGTAGTAATGGTATGATGCGTTGTGCAATTTGTGCTTCATAAAAGGATTTGGTTGATATAGATATATACGGTATATACCTATTGGTTACCCAGTTAGACACAAAACTCGACAAATTGCAACATAAATTTCCAGGTTTTTGTTATGCATGCTGAAAATTTTTTTTTAAAGATGTTCATTTACTACATACTTTTATATCATTATTTTTATATACTGTAAAATGTAGATAATGTAGCACTTAATTCATAACACAAAGTTTGATTGCTATGAAACCGCCAGGGGGCGTTATTGGTGCATGTCAAAGAAGTTACTTTTTAAAGCAAGTATTGGAGGCAATTAATTTCTTTACATTGTTGAACAAGATCGTAATGTTCTGCTTCTAAAAAAAACGGTGTAATTTTTGTATGGTGTTATATTGTCTTTTATTGTGTACACGGTTTACGAAATAAAGGTGTATTAGGTTTCTGAAACGTCCTTAAAGATAAATATGTTTGTTCGTACCTTTAATTATGCAAAATATAGCCAGAGTTACGTAATAGCCAAACGCAAGAACTTGTTAACGAACTATTTCTTGAAATGGCCAACTCTCAGCGAAGAGCTGTGCATTGATATTGTTACGTGGTTAAGTAATCTCCAATCAGGTTTTATCCATGAAGCGTTTTTAGCTGTGTTGTAATGACTCGAGTCAATGCTTGAAATGACTTGACTTGACGAGACTCGAGTCTCGGAAAGTAACTAGACGTAAGTCATTAAATCTTATTTGTTAATTTATTGATCAACTGAATTACAGACATTTGATTTCGTTGCGAACGATCGGTTAAAGGTATAGCCAATGACATGACTTGATTTGACTTGCATTATATTCTTGACTTAACTTGATCCAATTAGTAATTTGATCCGACTTGATTTAAGTCAACTTCCCAAATAGACTTGACTCGAGTCTTTAAAAAATGACTTGGTTATAGCACTGATTGTTAGTGCTAGTTTTGAGCGTAGTTATTGTTTTTATTTTGTACTGTTATAGAGTTGGCAACAAAAAGGAAAAAGTCTAGGCTAAAAGCAAGCAAGCAAGAAAAAGCAACAGAGCCATTTTGCTCTAAACTTCAACACTTCATAATATTTATTGCTGGTGCGATGAAAACAGAAAAAAGATTGTGATACTTGCGCTAAATACTTTCTAGTCGAGGACGGTGCTAATTGTTGTTTGTCGCCGTGGAAAGTCCGCTTGAAAGAGACTATCACTTTAACCTAAAAGACAAATATTAGTTCACATGTAGGCCTAAGTGTTGTCACAAATGATTACGATACGTAATACTCTTTATTAGAATGGTTTTCACTGGAGCAAAACAACTGTGTTTGTGACCAAGCCTGAAAACGAACTGAAGAGCAAAAACCATAGAAAACTTCATTATACATCAGATATTTTGGGTGTATGGCCCCAATCACGTGCACGGGTATTTAAAGAAGTCACGCTGTTTATGCGTTGCAAAAGCTTGTTTTTCTACTATTTTGGCTCTTTACTTCCTTTTGCGTGTTCGTCATTAGATATTATCTTTTAGTTGTGATTTTATCGTAACTTCGTTAAACGTATATCATAGAGGTTAATCGGTAAATTCAATCACGGACGATTCTACCAATGGACGGTTTAGGCAATTCGATCGAAAGACGATTTAACTTACTCATGTTGGTTGGGTCGTCCTGGGTTTAATCGTCCAGGGCTGAGTTATTTTTGGGTTGAATTTAGTCTTGCAGGAGCATCTGTAATATGCTTCTCAATTGAGTTGGACGTTACACTTAAGTTTTATGCTCATGGAGCAAATCGAAATCATTTTAGTATCTCAAGTGTTTTTCGTATTCTAAACTACATTTTAAGAGTTTAAACCTAGCCGCGACAATAACTTGCGTCATCGTTATTGTGTCTTTTGTTGCGTAAATAATCATGACGTCAAATTGACTAATCTTTTGTTCGACGTAGCAGGGGTGAACGCTGGCAAACCCCGGAGCAATCTGGAACAATATTACAGCATAATCAGAGAAGTGGTCAACCAACATTTCATGTAGCTTTTATTGGATCAGTACTACAAGCAACAACATGGCTATTGCTTGTAATGTTATACCGTACTGAATTGTCCTCGTCATAAATGGCATCATTCGTGCAAACAACACAGTTTCATTTCCGCAAACGTTGCACGAAAGATTTTACGGCAAAATATCTTGAAATAGTATTTTCATATTTATAGTTTGAAATTCTGAAACAAAATCAATAATGGCTTCAAAATATGTTTTCAATGTGAAAGTGCTGTCTGATTATGAAATGATTTTTTATAGACTCGATGGTCAATGAGCTAATAATAAACTACAGGGAATTATTTTAGAAAAATAATTGAGTAAAGCTTTTGATTCGTTGAACTATTTTTCCTGATTCCTGGTCCATTATTCACAAAAATAAATGTTAAAATTTTCCAATTTTCCTTCTCTTTTTTACCATTTCTGTTTTCTTGCAAGATTCATCTATTTCTAGCGCTGACGATTGAAGCTATATGAACGCAACTGACTGACGTTTTTACCGCAACAGATACAGAATATCAAGTTCTTTTTAAAGAATAATTGTTACATTTTTAGTGAGTTATGCTTTCATTAAAATTTTTATTGCTTTATGTATATTGATTGTTCGTCAGTTGACACAAGCCGCTACGTATCAGTTTTGTTAGCACTGACATTAACGGCATTTGCATACGTGCAGTAATTACCTTTACTAAAGTACAACAATAAAACTTAATAGATTACGTTAAATTATTTACTATACTTCTCGTTATAGCCTTTTGTGGTTTACATAAAGGAGTCTCTTGTTATAGCGATCGTTTGTTAATCGAACAAAACAAGGAAAAACCAACAGGCTGTTTGAGTACCACGAGCAGCCCAGCGTCACGACCGCAGGTGTGTCATCAAGGAAGTCTCATACCCAACAGGCTTGTTCTGTCCCATACAGCAAAGGTCGTATCTTCGATTTTGGCCCTATCAAAGGATAAACAATTCTGCGGCAATATCATTTTGTATTAGTGACGCGAATTACACGAAATGAATTGCCTCGGGTTTCATTTCGTTAGTATTATCTCCATCATATGGCAAAGGCCTGCATTTAGCCGATGGGATAATAACTTTTGCGGGTTGGGTTTAATCCAGTTTGAAGGCATCTAATCGATAAAACCTTTCTGTTTTGCTCGGATAAACTGCCTGAGCGTTTGCAATACACGAGAATATAGTCATAAGCCATCGATAGTTCAACATCACAAATATGAAAGGGTTTCCCAAAACAATAATGTTGACAAATGTAACCTACATCGAATCGATCGGCGCACGTCATTTCTACGCGACGATTGGATACAATTTCCTGTAAATCGGGTCATCTTAAAACGGTGAAACTGCTCTTATTTTATTAATACTTCCTGGCGGTCTTGCGTGTTAGCGTTTGACAAGTAACCTGAAGTTATTGCTGTCACCAACACATTCGTAATATATAAATAATGTACTCTACACCTAGTCTAACCACTTCGGTAACCAGGGCTCGAGCGATGAGAAATTATCGCCGGGTTTAAGTCTTGCAAACAGTTTCCTCTGAGTATGACGAGTAATATACCATATTTCAAAATATGTAATGTAGTTTTGAGCGTTACTCAAACAAAAACACAGCACAACGGACTCAATGAAAACACAAAAAACTCCATCAATTATGTTCCATCAAATGTTTAACTAGAAATTGCACCACCTTTCACTCGTTGCAATCAATCGCAAAAAACGTAAAAATAACACAAAAATAATAAAATGAAAACGAAGGAACCATAGTTAAGTTAAAGACAATAGAAAAGCGCCCAGAAATGAAATGGTAGAAATTTAACAAAACTATCTTGTTTTCCCAACATTATAACAACGAAGCCTGATGCCGAGGCTATTTAGGCTGCTGCGCCTTCCCTCTCTCGCTTTTCTCCGCGTCGGCGCTTTTAGGGAATCAGTGTTCGTGTTTTCTTCTTCACTCCCATTGTCATCCTGCTCCACAAGGGTTGGCAAGACACTGGAGCCGGGTACGTACCCGGATAAGGGCTCGGTTCCGTTTTTGACGGAATTAAGGAACTCTACCCACTCGTCCCGTTTCTCCGGTGTTGAGGTTCGAAGCGTCACGACACTAGTGCCATCCATGTCGTCGTTTTTATGCGGAATTATTCTGAATGTACAATCGTCGTCTTCTATGCTTCCGTTTTGGCCATTATCTTTGCTAGCGGCAACCTGGTTAATTGATATTTCACAGTTGACCAGCTTGAGATATGCGGCCGGTTTGGCGTACTTTTTATTGGAGTCGTAAACAACCACGTAAGGATTCACGGCTTTGGTGTACACGGAAACTTTTACCAGTTGCGTTCGGTTTGAACCGAATGGTAGATTCCTGTTTCCAGCCGCGTTAATGTCAACAGACGATGGTGGTTTTTGGAAAGCACCGTTTTTTCTCGCGCGTTCGGTGCGCCTGTCGATGTTTCGCAACATGGCTAGTCGGCTGTTGACTGCCGGAACTCGTGGCGCAATGATAGCTTCATTTGCCCAGTTGTGCTTACTGGTTTGGTTTCCATGTAAGGATGGCAGTCCAGAACACAGAATCAAGGTTTCGGTTTTAGCTTCCCCAGTGTAATTCACAACTGGTAAGCTTGGTGACACGTCAGTTGGTGTCATCGTTTCGATAATCGCAATATAAAGATCTCGTTCAAGTAAATTTTATGATAACGTCTGCAAAATAAAGCACAGAATTATTAGAAGACACATTTTACAAAATTTTGAAACAGTCCTGATGATCAGCATATATCGTCTGCCTCTATTAGCTACACAGCTACACGTAATTAAATTAAATACAACTTGTGAAACCAAATCGGTATTCCTATATGATTTTATCTGATGCAAGCCTGAAATCTAAGACATTTTATTACCTAACCGTTTTGAAAATAACTATATTTCCTCGTAGCTAAGCAACGCAGTCCCTTGTAAAGTACTGTACGCGGTGGTAACTGGTAAGGTTAGAAAAAATGCCTAGTTAATTAGGATTAAATTGATAAGATTTAGATCAAAAGACATGCTTACACAGGTTATCATGTAACGTAAAAACTTTCAAAATAGGTCAACCAGCAACCGAGAAAAATAGCTTCAAATAGCTAACTTTTTACGATGAAATAGTGTCAGACAAACGTTTAACCCAAGCATTATTAAATAACACTTATCACAACTGCAGTTGCTCTGCTAGTATTATCTTTCGTCGAGCTGGTGTTTTATTTTCATGTACATGGGACACAAATACAAACTAGCTCTTTTAACCGTTTTGATTTGCTACCCAGACATGACCGTTGTCGCAAATATGAATCATTAAACCTCAACACTTGCTGATTTACGTTTCTGAATAAGGCTAAGTACCTTTTTTCTGACGTGTCACACGAAAAATAATGCTCAAAATCGAAACAATTGTCACCGACCTCGGTTACGTCATTATACCTTAGCCCCTTGACTGAACTCACTTTCTCACCACGTGCTTTGTGTACAAATGAGTAACAGAAGGCATTGCTCCGAGTATATACGCAACACTTTTTCTCCTGACGCTTGTCCTCTCCTTTCTTTTCTGTTTATCAAGTTAAGCCAATCAGAGAGAGAAATGTCTGCTTGGAGAGGTCGTTTGTCTCTTCTTTCATGACAAATCACTCTACCCACACGCGCCTCCAAATGAAAAACCTTCCCTTGTCTCCTTAGAATCTGCAAAGTGACGCGATACAAGACGTTTAAGTCAATAACAACAGGCCGTAACCAGATCTACTCTGACCCAATTGTTGCTCTGGTTGAACAGCGTACTTGTTTCCCATCGATGTGCACTTCATCGCATGTTAAGCTGTATGTTTTCGTATTAATCAATATTACATCATTGGGAGAGATTTCCGAAAACAAACCCATGCGTGTAGGTCATCATGACTACAGATTGCCGGGAATAACAAGCGCGTGGTGGTACCAAAGCAACTACATAGGATTAGAAAGCAAACATGTCATGAATTCAATCAAATAAAAGCGACCACATGTGATGCGACAAGCATGTGATCATGAAATCATTGTACGGTTTTTGGTTATTTTCCAGGAAAATCACGCCATTGCCTTACAATATACCAATTAATACATTGCTAATCGTCTAATTTTCTATGAAGCATTGTTGAAACATTTCTTTCTTGTATCCGCATACAGGTTGGAATTTTACTAAAAAATTTACTTCTTGCGCATTCAGTGTTGAGAGCATTTTGTGTTTCTTTTTACTCAAAAGTATGACTTTATTTGAAAACTATGTATAACGCACAGTACAAAATGATTATTTTACACTTCTAACATGTTAATTACTGATTTCAAAGTAATATTGCGAAATGCGCTTACTTTCCGCGAGCCACCAGATCAAGTTAAGACATGTAATTTTGATGGTTTTCCGCTGTCAATATTTCGCCGTTTTCGAAGTACAACGTGGTACTTCATTTTTCACGGCATATTAACCCCGTTGTCATTTGTTCATCATCGGCTAAACAAACAGCTTTTAACTATAAACCCTGTGCCTAGTCTATTTATCTTCCTATTTATCATTTCTTTGATTTACTTTTTTATACCTGT
Source organism: Clavelina lepadiformis (assembly GCF_947623445.1). Classification (NCBI taxonomy): domain Eukaryota; kingdom Metazoa; phylum Chordata; class Ascidiacea; order Aplousobranchia; family Clavelinidae; genus Clavelina; species Clavelina lepadiformis. The sequence continues at coordinate 11,411,456 of NC_135240.1, read as the reverse complement.
GCATCTTATGTGCAAATGTTTTTTTGCTGCCAAACAGGTTGCGTAAAAAGTACTTGCCTTAACGTACAATATTATGTTAAACTGATATTCGTTCTCCCAAGCAGGACGTGCTAAACTAACCCAAACACGCAACCAGTGTCCATAATTAAATTACACGCTAAACACGCCTTCTGGTATTAGTTGTATTGTTAACACTAACAATCGGTCTGCTGTTTCTGAGACCTGAATCATACGACTGCGAGATGAGTCCACTCGTTCGCACGGTACGAAAGCAGGTTCTTCAAAAAACAACGTTGTTGAGAACGAAGCGAACGGCACTTCAAAGTGATAAACGACTTGCATCAGGTTTGTTTCACCTAGAGCTGGTGGTGACGCAAGAAAACGACGTCGCCTGTAGCTAAATATGTCTTTTACCAATAAACTAGTCATAAAGCTGTCATGGCGCTGTGATTCGCACTGCAACACCTGTACAGCAAGGCTAAAACCATCCAAACTGAACAGAAAACAACCATGAAGCTTTCGAATCGTCTTGTTCATGGCACTGCCTCGACAATACCAACGCAATGCTTCCGCATACCGAGTGTTACTGCGACGTCATACAGAACATCCAGCATTGAATCGTGGGAATAGTATAAGAGGCATTCAGTACCGGAAGCATATTGTTCCTCAACGTAGGCCAGCAAACATGGAAAATCTCTCAACGTTAATTAATCAATGACGCAAACATTGACGACATTCATGACTTGTCAAATATTGTTGGCAAAAGTGTAAAAAGGCATAGCTCTATCCCGATATTCCGTTATAAGTCAACGTTTTCTGTTTGTTAAAAACAATGTGAAGAGTTAAATACGTCATTGCGGTTAAAGCATACCGCCTAACCGGAAGCTAATAGTTCGATAACTTCGGTTAAAGCGAAGTTCCGTTTCCGAATTCTAGTGGTGTTTAATTAACAGGAAATCCGTTGCTAGTTATCCTCTTCCGCTACAGACTGCAGTCAATCACAAAATTACAGCCTAAAATGTTTCACAAAATTAAGGGCGGTTTCTAGTCGGTACACTAGGCCGGTAATTTCTAGATATTTCTTTCCGAACCCACTTAAGCCAAACTTGTTAATACGGGCGTATTATGAGCTGTGCAAGCAACACTTAGAGCTGAAGTTGGTATAAAAACTACTTGCCAGCAATCAGCAACTATCATTAACAAAAGTCTTGCGATAATACGTTGGTAAACTGCAATTAAATGTCTGTGTCTGAGGAGTGTATCACAACACTTTTCTGATTGGCTATTCTATTTACAAAATGGCAACAATAGCGTGTTAGTTCTTGGTTTACTTGCATATAGGCAACGGGAATGAAAGGTTGATATGATTTCTGCAAAGTCGAATATAAGCGTTTCGATCGGGAAATACTTCTGAAAAACAGTACAACTGGCAAACGAAATCTCCAGGTCTTAAACGCTATGTTCGAAGCCAACCAACCAAGCACTGTACAAACTTATCTGAACTTGCAGAAAATGAGCGTGATGAGCAATGTATAACAAGCTAGATGGTTAAACTGTACGGCAATAACCTTACACCATATTTCAGAAAGCCGATTGATGCTGTAGCTACCAAGCTAAAAACAAGTCTTTCAATGTTTAACTGACGTTAAACAATGCAAGTTTGATGATGTTTACCACAGGCATTGCTTTTGCGAGAAAAATTTTGCAAGTTGCATCACACACAATCACGATGGATACCAGACAAAGATGTTTTCTATCTATACAGATTTCATGGAGCAGGTCTGTCTTTGACATCACGTGGTTGGTACACAAATAGGCAGAAATTCTATGTCGAAATGTTGTGAATCGAATAAAAAGTGTGGGTATATGCTACGTCAACTGCGATCATAATGCATTATAAGTTACTAGTTTGCATCTACCCGTAACCACTCTGGTATGTTCACATAAAATACGGTGGTATTTAATTACACTTACTGTATATTAGGTAATAACGTTTACACATAGCTGATTGCCGAAATATGCTAGATATTGCAATGCTGACTTTAAATGGTGGTATTGCGCTTGCTACAAAGGCGTAATTTTAAGCAATATAGGTTGGCGGTGTCATTGCTAATTATTACCAAGTGGTGGCGGTCGTCTGGTTGATGTTCAACCAGGTGCTGGGCAGGGAAGGCGTTAGCAATTACAGGCCATTGAAGCACGCTCTAGAGACACGGTTTGGATGGTACACGGCTTCGACAGACCTATTTTGCAAATGGTAATTAAGGTCCATTTCCCTTTTCGTGACTGTTTCTGAGAACAAAACAAATCAACGATTGATTTTTAATTAAGGCTATACACCACTTCTAAACAAGTTGACATATCAAAACAACGAGTGGGCTTTCCGATCGTTTTAACATCAGGCTCAACGATATATTCAATTAACCAATTTAAGTCAATTTCGCAGAACGCGCACAAACGCTTTGCCAGTTGGCTGCAATAAAAACTTCGTGACGGAGCAACCGTGCTTTGTGTCAGATTTGAAATGAAAAGCTACTATTTCGAAATTGCAAACAGTGTAAATTTAATTCGCGACCATAAAATCGTGCAATAATTCAGAAAAACAAGTTAATTGAAAACAACCCCGAACAGGGAAAAATCAATATATCAATATTGGAATAGATTCACTAGAAAAAGATCTTTCTATAGCTTTACAACATCAAAATGACATAAACAGTTTCCTTTGTGTAAATATTCAATGTACGTGAAGAATGACATTTATTATATCTGAAAATTGGTGATGCGAAGAGCAGGCAAGTAATAATATGCCGTATATATACATATACGGCATATATATATATATACATATTGCCAGATCATTAAGATGCTCATAAATAATTAATTGAAGCCGATCCAGCATGCTTTACCCAAGCCATTTTTATTACAAGTTAAACGAATAACTCACTATGACGTAAGTGATTACGAAAATCGATGTAACTGTTTCGCTGTTCTTGGAAATCCCCTCAGTGATCAGGTGATGTACTTCCGGGTATAAAAACTTTTATTATAAAGGAGAAGCGTTAATGCCGTAAAATTTATAACAGCGTTGCGAGAGGAACCGCCTATACTCTCATACTGGAATAATCACGAGACGTAAGGGATATATGACCTTCCATAACTGAAATAGGATTATATGTTTCCAATATTTTAGAAAATTCTCAGAGTTCGACTTATGGTTTTAAGAAAAGCATATTGAGGAAAACTTAAACAAGTGTCTATATAGCGCCTTTAACAACCCTATATCATAAAACTTAACTGAGATTCTTCAGTAGAAGGTATAGTACTATAGCAGGGGTGTTCAAATAATTTCTGGCATGATCCACCACAACCAAACCTGACAACATGATGATCCACTAAATACGAATAGTAAACATATTGGACATGCTTTAATTTTAATGGTGCTTTATTTATGTAAATGTACCCTACATTGTAGGGCCTACAGCCCTACAATATATTTATAACTTTGTAAAAGTCCAAAGTGAAGTGTGCTATAGCTGCAAGATTGTTTCAAGACTACATTGGAAGATTCAGACAAAAAGTTGAAAAGATCCGGATCCGGATCGAGATCCGCCATTTGAACACCCCCGTACTATAGTATATAAAGAAGCGAAAGTCCGGGGCAATGCGTTTGTGCTGTGTGGAATGGAATCAAAATTATTTTTTATCTGAGAAAAATATTTGCATTACTAGCTCGATGGTGATACCCGTAGGGTTGTCCAAGGCCCTTGTATGTTATTAACACAAAGTATATAAGTATATATGATGAAGTAATCTTTCATCATACAATGTCCCATTTCCAGTTGCCTGTAATAATCCAACGCCGACTTCTATGTGCATAAAGACAAACCAAAGGTCGACGATATGTATTTACAAGACTTGTGGTAGAGATGGGTATCCGAAACAGCTTTAAAACCAAACTGTTTTTAATTGTCGGTCGACAAAAATTACATCGTTTGAGTAACTACACTGTTTAAACATATGCTAATTAAGGCGTTTTGTTTTTCTCATAATGACTGTTATTATCACCATAAGGTTAACATACGCCTCTGTGGGAAGACATATGAAAAATTGTTCGCAATTTAGCTATCGAGAGTATACAAAAATATGTTTATGCAGTAGATTACTTAGTAACAAAATTCAGAGCATCTGTTGTAAAGAATATAGCAAATAGTTATCTTATGTAACCGAATGACACGCAAAGCGACCGTACATATTTTCACTTCCTTATTAGGGCATGACAAACAATTACATACATTTACACATCATCTTGCGCTTATTGTAAACGACGCAATATCATAATTCTATATTTAGTGATACCTATTAATCAATTTTGTTAACAGGACGAGAATTCGTTATAAATAAACTTAAGATTATACCATATGTTATCTAAAATGTCTCGAAAGTAGTTTTGACGACACCACGGCAACGCAGTATAACGTTATTTGTTCCATCTTTGCAATAACTTAAACAGTTATCACGTGAAATGCGGAGTTGTTGGACTGGGTTGGATTTGTCCTTATTTTGAATGTATGTGTCTTAGAAAATATTTTTGTCCTAATTTCTGAGAAATGTCCTTCTTTTCACCTGCGTCGTTATTTTTGTCTTAGGGCAGAGGATCCTATTTTGAGCATTTCGACACCTTTAGTATACCATTTTGTACCAAAGAGATACCAAAGTTAAGAACATGAAAATAGTGTCTCATTTTTATTTTTTTTAGGAACATTGATCGCCTTCTCCTGCTGTGCACTGTTTAATAGTGTTCTTGTTTCGTTCCCTAGTTGTCCTTTTTTTAGTTCAAACCGATGGCTACCCGGGTTATCATCCAAGCGACCAAAAACTAATTACGCATACCAATTACCAATACCAACACTTTTTGTTTCGTGTATGATTTAGTATAGGACTGCGGTTGCGGTGATCTCTTTTAGAAATAAGACATACTTATCTAAGACATAAGACATACATTTCTTTCTTTTAATAGATTTAAGTTTCGTAAAATTTTTATCAGGCACATAATTATGTTTTCTTTCAATTTTATTTTCTCATTTCTCATTCTCAGCAGGCTGGCTGCAGCTGATAGTAGAGAGAGTTCCACAGACTGTAATCGTAGTAATTCAGTCCATCGTCGATATGAACCGGGTCAGATGTGGACCAGACGCCACCCCAACGTAATCCGCTGTTCATCACTTTTTGTATGAAACATTCTGCATCGGAGTTATAACCGGCTGAAAGAAAAAAAACATTGCTGTTTGGAACTGCTAAATTTATGTTCGTAGGAGATGATTTTTCAGGCACCACCTTTACAAATTAAGTATAACTGACAAAGAAAAAAACCGAATGTTTTTAGAAAATTTGATGGTTTGGCATATCTTTTGATTAATTTACTTAATCGTTACATGATTCCTACCATACAAGCAATCTCCGTTGCACCATCCGCTGGAAGTATCAAGGTTCATATCAATAGCATGACCAACCAAATGATTGGAGGTTGTAGCAGGTGGAACAACGGTGCCTCCTAATGATTCGTTCTCATCTCGGAATGCGTGTGTCACCCAAACCTTTACGAAACAAAACTACGAGTGAGAAGCAAAAACGCAGCAAAACATTGCTACCAAAAACTGTTTTTTTGCTCGAAACGATTGTAAGTGGTTGCCTCACTGTACTGTCTTTGCTTCTCAACGTGTAGAGTGATATTGAAGTTAGAGTGGAATCGCGGTCGAAACTGTTTTTATAGCGTGAGACGTATTATGCTTTTATTTTAGGCTTAGTGGGCGATTTGTTATACATGTAAGTTATCTAACCTCTCTTGTGCGCTGAGCCCGATGCAGAGAACCTTCCAGGTATAAGCAACAGCACAATAATGTACACTTTTAAAAAATCGCAAAGCATTATTTTTTACAACAACAGCATTACCGTCACACCACATTGTCTTGCATACGTATTCATGTTGTCCATGTACTGTACGAATCCCGGTTCAACTTCAACGTTCAAGCCATTATATCCTTTAATGTAGGTGCTTGAATAACTTTGCAGTGTGCAGGCTAAAAAGAAGGTACGTCATTACAACACCTTTTTGTTGCTTCAGCAAAAGCAAAAAGTTTTAGAAGGCAAATTATAAGAATATAAAAAAAATTATAGCAGTGTGTGCTGTCACTGCTGTTACTGTCAATGTTAGACTCGATAAGACAAAAAAGTCTTTTCCACAAAGTAAAAACAAAGTTAGCTTTAGCAATGCGTTTTTATATTTTGTCAAGTCTATTGTTTCCGAGAAATGAAACTCAACGCGCTTACATCCGCCGCCGCCCCCTGTGCTGCTTGTTGAACAGCATTGTCTGCTCGAGGGACCTCCGCATTTCCCGGAAGAGTAAGATCCGCCACAGTAATTTGAGTTGTCCTGACACGACCCTCCATTTGAAGTACATGCGGAATCACAACAAGACGCCCAATTTTGCTCATCCGATAGGCCTGAAAAATGTTTTGTCCTTTCTTCTCGTTTTTTATTTGTTGTGAGAAGAGAAGAATCTGGTGTGGACCTTACACGACTATCAATGCGCATTATATGATAAAACATTTATGACGAAATCGTTGCTTACACTGAGAACTACAATCGAGACAGCAGCGACGATTAGAATCTCCGTCACAGAGTCCAGTCTCCACACCAGCACTGCATTTGTAATATCTCCAATCAACACAAGTACCACCTTGCAGAGTACAAGACAGATCGGACGCTGCAAACAGTTTTAATCCTTTATAGTATTTTGAATCTCGTACCATTTGTAGTAACTATATTTTTGCAAAACCACCGATTCTCCATCTCCTACCGTGTTAAAATGCTAAATATTCAGAACTTGGAACATGTGTGATGATCGTGGTACCCTAATGGTTTCATGCTCGTATAACCTGTGCTACAAACACTGGCGTATTTTCATCATGTTCCCAGATTATCTACAGCATTTTAGTGCAAACTGTCTCGAAGAATGTGCCGCACTAAACATATCGATTTTACATTGGACATATTTCGAGTATGATTTGACTTACCAAGCACGCAGGATGCGGAAAATAAAAGTATCGTCAGACGCAGCATTATCTGGGGAAAACAATTCCTTGTATAAGCTATAGTTCACCAATTCTGAAATTAGTTTATTTCAGTCTTGTGACAACGCGTTGTGTGATTGACCATGTTTATAGTGATGTGGAGAGTATGTTGAAACTCCCACGATGTCTTTATTTAGAGCGTGAGAGATATTTCAAATGTTGATTGTTGAAAGAAATATTACAATACTTTATAGATTGCTAAGTCAGCAAATTCATGAAGCCTATATACTTAGTGCTGTATGCACGACTACCTTGTAACACATAATGCAGACAAAAACGACTACAAAAGCGTTTCCTTTAAACTTATATTCAATCGCCACTGGAGAATAACGGTAAGTATGTGACATTGAAAAGCATGCCGTCTTGTCAGCCAGCGGTAAGACTTTTATCGTTCGTTTGTTGTCAACTTGCTTATATGACCTGAGTGAAGTTTGTCAGTTGTCTTAGGCCAACAACCGCAGTTATAAAAAGCTAATAAGTTACTGATCGTGTCCACCATAAATATTTGCTTTGGCGTAATAGCTTGCTTTGTACCAAATTCGTTCTGGCTATACCAAGCTAACTGCTAAGTGTTTCATTGCACGTAAAGCTTCATGAATTTAACTTTATGGCTGGTTCTGATGGCCTGATAAAATTTCATCTTGTGAAAGCAGTTGTATGTTGTGTATATTACAATTCCCGTCGTCTGTCTTTAAAATCGTGGGTTTTTTTCTCGTCTGTTTAATACAACGATTGCAAAATCCTAACTAATTTACAGAAAATGATAATTAAAAGAAATGATAACTAAAAGAGCTAAACATGTGTACAGTAATTAAGAACATTACTTTTCTATATCAGTGAATGAAAAATTCCACAGTGCTGTTACGTAAAGGGCGCACTCATTTGCATTTGCTATCGCTACAGAAGCATTCGAAATCTTTATTTATATCATAAGAATAATCTCATGAGTTAATTTCTCATGCGAATTGTATCTGACATTATAATGGAGGCAACAACGCTATCAACCCGGAAGCACTCACATTTTGGGGATCTGCTTCCTTTGTCGAGATACGCTTTTCCACACCACAAAGTTCCGACTGACATTATTGACTGGCCAATTTCACTTCCGGCAACAAAACTTTGGCTTACCTAATTGCTGATAAGAGTTAATCCCAAAGCAGCTTCAAGAAAAATTCTATCATCCAGAATTAATCTATCATCCAGAAGTATAGAAAGTAACAAAAGTATCGACTGAACAGTCTTCATTATCGTAAAACTCCAGAATCCCATAGAAAACGTTATTCCAAAAATTGTATACATTTCCTGATCTGCGATGCATTAACTTGACCAGTGACCAACTTGTAAGCCGTGACAAGTGACCAAAACATGAATATAGAATTTTGTCACTTATAGATTATTAATATTAATACAAGGAAATTTTGTTTATTCAGGATTTTTGTGTTGAATTTGATTTCCTAAGGATTTTTATGGAAATTTGGAAATATAAATAAATTATATTACGAGTTGGAGTATACAGAGGTTGAAATAGTACCATGCGAGATGATGTGTTTGCAACAAAACATATTCGAAGAAGAGTGTGAGTCCATCGATCGAATTAACTTGACTGACAATCGGCCGCTTGGTTTTGCACATATGATATCAGTTTGATTGACGCTTATAAATCAAATCCGTTGTTGCTTTTACAAAAATGGTCATACTAATAAAGACGATGGTATGCGTAATAATGACAAATTTTAAAAGGTTTTGTATATGGTATTACGAATAAACTACGCGACATGCGTATTTCAAAATCTTTGTAGCTTGCTGGGTCTAAATAGGTTACATACTTTATACAGAAGTCTCAGAAAAAAAGTAAAGCGTTCATTGCGCAGTGCAGGACAGTTGTTTGCAAAATAGAGGTCCCTATCCTAAACTTTTATACATAAAAGGTTCGCCGGATTGTGTTTGCTACTATTATGACCTGCATTGTTTGCTGGGGCCTGCATGTAAATTGCCGTTATTATTCCAACGACGCAGAACTAAATTGTTTACCCAGGGTCGCTATAAGTGGATAACGTTTTCTCCCTGAAAGCAATTACGGGCCGACTTATTAGGAACTAAAACGATTATCCAATAACAAAGCGCGTCGTACATAAAGATTATCTTTACGTCATTACCTGACGACATTCTATTTCAAATTCCTACTAAATTATTGCTTGTTTTGCATTGTTCGTGATAAGTTCTGTTGAGTAGCAAATATATAGGTATAGCCTATTATTACATTGAAAATTACGTTAACGTTAATATACTGATGTTTGTCTCACAAATTTCTATTTTGGTGATGTCTTTTTATACATACACCAAGGGGACTGTTTGTGACAAGAAAATTTTTGAAATTATCTTTCCGCAAACTTTAATAATCTAAATCAAAAACGCAAAACATGGGTTTTTTCAACAGTACTTATTTTTTAACAAGACCTCATCGGCATAAGCTACTTACTGGTCGACCATTCTTTGGCGCCGTACGAGTGACATTTGTGAAAACGATGAAAACGTGTACCTAGTTCAACTTTGCTAATTGTTTACCTCTATTTATTTACCAGTGAGTTTACCGTATAAAACTTGAACAAAATAAGAGAATTACTCAAGGGCCCAGGCTAAGTGGTTTTTAATGAGCATCCGCCGTGCGTGTACACAAGATAGTTCATGCTGGAAATTACCTTTGCAACGTGTCTACTGTGTAGGCGAATCTCTATCTTAACACAAATGTACCTACTGGCCTAATTCCACTACAGTACCAGTAAATTAGCGTAACTGTCAAACCGAGGAATTACCGCGATACGGGGAATTGAAATTTGGCAGTAAAACGTAATTATACGGACCTGTATAGTAAGATAAAGAAACACAACAAACTCTGTCGTCATGAGTAGTTTGAATGGTTGTTCCATGAAGTGGAAAATTGCCAAAGCTTGCATACAATTCCCAAGCAAAGACTGTTTCCGGCAAAGTTACAGGCAATCTAATACAAAAATTCTGATACACTCGTTGTATTATGTCTGCACAACAAGCAAGCCTAAGCAAATAAGGGTTGCGCGCGTGAATCATTGATTTTATCAGGAATCAAGATGTGCCAAGCGTAGCGTAAACAAGCTGTGTTGACGCAGCTTGCGGGTGCATGCCGTGATTGCAGGGGTTGCGGCATATCTGCTCAAGCAAGATTATATTACTTTGTTTACCATCCATACATCTTTCGTCTCTCAAAACACCCACCGAACGAAATTCATGGGAATATTTGGGACATATGCACAATTACTGGTGAGAAAGCGAAATGAAATAAATCACCGAGATTGTTTATTTTACGGCATGGCCGCAGCTAAGGGCACTGAAGATAACTGGAAAAATCACTTGACTGAAAACGCAGGAATTCTTCAGGTAAAATTTTTCTGTCATCGTAAACCTAACAGAGCGCGCGGCAAGGCCAAAACAACACATAAGTGTTTAGACGGGCGTCTACTTTAAAAGTGAGTAGCTGCTACCACGAAATGACAAGACAATGTCAGTCTTGAATGAACTGAAATATTTGATTAAGATTTCCACGCATTCTACAAAGCGAGTCTACGAATTGTCAGCAGCGAGTCATTATGACAGGTAAACAGTGGCGACAACTAGTGGTAGACAATGGCAAGACGAAAACTGTCAGAACGGCCTTGATGACTTAAGATATGCCGCATGTCATTTCTTTCACACCGGAAACCTCTCGAATAAAAGCATGTTGAATTTAAGAAGTAATTACACAGCATGGCGCATTCTATCAAGCTCACGTAATATCTAAAGTCAAGACAACATTCCAAAGTTAAGTCCTCTAAGGCTAAGGCATTCTAACGATTCACCGAAGCTGACCGCCAATAAAATTTTCTGCATATCTGAAGTCCAAGCGCATTAAGGTAATAATTGATTTCATTTATTACCGGTCGAGATCAAGATGCACGACTCGGGTTGGCATGTTTCAAGATTTATGCTTTCAAAAAGCACGTTCAACAGTAAAATACCACACGCAATTACGCAAGGATTGTTTTTGTGCTTCATTCCCAACGTGCACACTACCACGAATTGCACAGTTCACGTTCACTGAGAGAAAATTACGCTCGAAAATTTAAGGTTTCATTTTTAAGTACAAACGGTTACACTTGCTTCTATTATTGCATGCAGTTACGATCAATCGTAATAAATATAAAATATCATATCGATAAGTTCACTTAATCGTACACACAAGAGCACTACAAATGCAAAACGTAGAGTACCGATACAAAAGTGATTATACCAAAATTTAAAAATTTTCTAACACGATAGCTTGCATTCCATAGCTTCGTACAAGCTGTTGCTGCCGGGTTAATTCATTTGATTTGGGGTGGTTTTTCTTTTCCGTCCCCTTCTCACGTTACTTGCACCAGCAGACGTATTAGCAGCTAACTGTTGAAGTTGTTGACTGAGAGGTTTCTGTGGAGTATTTTTTCGTACCGAAAATTGAATTCACTTCGAACAGTATTTGTAATTTGTTGAACACACACCAAGATTTCATTGTTACATTGTGTAGTATTTTGTTTAAGTACGCAAGTAAAATCTGTCATACGAATTTGCGCAATCTATGATCGCCTAATCACATTGAAAAGAAGGTCCGGTTACCTGCGAAGTACTGGTCTGGTCTGCGGCGGTTGACCTGACAGTGTTCAACATAACCTGCTGGCCCGCCATACGTATGGGAAGTTGCTGCAATGTGTTCTGTCAAAAACGTGAAATGAGATCCAAATAGCAAAAATTTGATGAGTCGACTTGTATGACAAGAAGCCCAGGATTAGCCATGTTGTGTTTACAATTCGTGCTAAGCAAGTACCAGCATTACAAGGACACGTAAAGCTTATTCTTCTACTTAAGATATGTTTCGGATATACAAAAAAATTGCCTCAAAACGGACGGATTGTGGTCTATTTTTAGCTTGAGCACGTTGAAAGAAAAATAAATATCATTTTTTCGTCACTAATTTCCAAGGCTTCAAACGAACCGGAATAGGAAGGGCTCAGAGAAACAGGAAGCAGTTGTCTCGATTAACTAATACACCGAGATTTATGCTATTTTCAATATCACGAGAAGCATTTCTCACACCGCAATGCTGACTATTCACCACACGACATGACATACACATCAGTCAGTAGATTTCTACGCCACCACCTGAACTTCATGGTGGATTGCAAATTATAATCAGCACATAGAACGTAGGCTGACAGATTTCGAACAACAAACGAAAGAAGAGGCCATATTATGCATCGGCAAGTCGCCGAAAATACTGACCGAATCGACTTGAAGAAGTTGGACAGGCTGCTGGAGGTTGGTGACACCCACATTGGCGGTGAGCATCTGCGTTCGTGGGTTGTATGTGAGCGTAGTCGGTTTATTTTGCTGTTTATTGAGCTGGACAAGTTGCTGTTGAGAACGATTGCCGGCGACAGCTCTGAACTGCTGTTCTGGTTGGGCCAACTTCGCTGCTCCAGCAACTTTAAAAATATTGTTTAAATGACGTTGATGCGAAAATACCGGAAAAAAACAAAACACTTAAAATGATCTAAAAATACAGACGTTTGTAAACAAAGACTTTCCTCTACATACCATCTGCCATATTATTTGTCACTATGGTCAATGGTTCTGATGACGATATGCCTGACGTCACGATGGTATATTGCTGAGGAGCAGTCGCGGCTGAAATCGATTTGTTATCTTGGTTCACTAAATATATCATACATGAGAGTTAAAGGGGGCGTCATGATATAAAAGCCATAGGGTAAAATATATTGCGCACAATTTAGCGTCCAAAAACCTGCCAATATAAACATTTATGAATCGAACTTGTACGAATTTGATCTGACACATCGCCGTTTGAAGGAAATCTCAATTGCAAAGTAGGCCTAGTACTAGCTAATCCAACTCCACCCTTGTCTTTGGACCTTTTCCTTAAGTTTCGTTGTGGTGTAAATAGAGCGTATACTGGACCAGTGTTTTAGTTCTTAGTTACCGCTTGGATATCCGGAATGCATGGAAATTTTCAAGAAACCTCCCACTACATGGGCTTTCGAGGACGGTCGCGCTATCACCTTAACCTTAGCATTGTTTAAAACGCGCCTAAGCTACAGATTGCTAGTAGGCTCAGCCAGACAAGAACTTGCAATCTTTCCCTTAACAATTCTGGTATCGTATATTGTCCATATGGGCTATTACACACGAATATATGTTTAAACTTGCGGAAAAATCTGCTGTGCAGCCTGCGATTGCAAGCTCTTTTTTCGGTCATTTTCAAGATTCTCGACCAACGGCAAGCGCTGAAACGAAACTTTATTTAAAATATAAGAAAATTCTCTCGCTTTAGAGTTCACCCATATCATTTCTTTCATTGCTTTGTCATACAAGGGATAAAACGTTGTTCGAAATTGTTACACGGACAGAGTATAAAGAAAACCTCGAAAACTAAACCGCAATTCTTATATCGACTGAGCTGGATTGTCGTTCACCTTGGTTGGCATCTCCTGTCAATTGCATGGAGATGCTGGCCGGCAACTGCATAGTACCTCTAGATCCGGATGGAAGTTGAATGTTCCCAAGAATGGAACCTTGCGAGGTCAAGACGTTACGACCGCTGCTTCTACGAGAAACAGGATAGCTGGTGAGGCTGCTGAATGGAATTCCACAACAAGCTATACTTATTACTTACCCTAAGAGGTTAATCGCTGCCGTTATCTGCTGCCCACGAATGGTGTTGGAAAGTGAAACCGGCATTCGCAAAACTGTGCCTTGCGTCGGCTGCTGCTGCTGTTGGACGTTTCCTTGTTGATTTGTCGTTTGTAACGGTGCAGTGGCTTGTTTAGCTTGTGCATGTAATTGCTGGGCTCGGTTCGCTACTTTGACGGGCATGCGAAGCGTGACCGTGCCTGGCGTGGTCGACTGCAGGGGAACTGTCATTTGCTGTTGGTCGCGGATGCCAGTGGCGATTGTCACACCTTGGGTAGCGGCCTGGGCGTGAACTTGCTGTTGTCCTGATGAGTTTCTTTTTACTTGACCATGCAGATTTACAGATGCACCTTGGTTGAGAGCATGCTAATATATGGAATGTTACTTGTTAGTTAGTGTCGCCATTATCTAGAAACAGTTATAGTTGTCCAACTAATCAATTTACATTAATATGTAATGGGAATTATCCTACTACAACGCCTAAAACAACTCAAGGCACTACTAACCAACGCCGAATCCAAGGTTTGAATCAAAGCATTGTTAGAAGTCGTGTTAGATTCCTCCACAGCTGTTGCATTGGAATCTAGTTTATTAGCAGTAACGTTTCAATTATGTGAATACAGGATCAAAAAGTTGTAGGAGGGTTATCTAAAGTCTTAACATACCTGACAGTTGCAAGCCTGACTGAGAATCAAACGTAAAAACATCCTGTGCAGAATTCGGCCTACTTAACCTCCCACTGGGAGTGCTCTGTAAGACAATAAAGCTTTAGTTGATCATACAAACCTCATGCCTTGCATTCTATGTAACTCAAACTATTGCACTTTAGGCATTTTGTGCAGTGCACTTTTTTAAATGCATGCTAGCATACATATTACATACATCGGTCAAACTTACATCTTGTATTTTGAAATTTCCATTATCTAAGCCAGCCGACAGGACAGAATGAAAATCAGAGCTTAGCCTCTGACCCAAGATACGATGAGACGACCCTTGTACTAAATGGGGAGATGGTGTGGTAACCCCGCTCTGTTGGCTAGCTTGTCTTGCAGGAATTGGGAAAACAAAGGCACTGCAAAGTAGTCAATATAAATTGATTTAAATCTCGCCTAACACGCTTTTTGAAATAATCACGGAATAACCATGACTTGTTGCTTAATGTACCTTTGTGATGATGGCTGTAGAGTGATGGTGTTTAAGGTAGGTGTTGTGATTGCTGTATTCGTGGTGGTACTACCCTGGGCACTAGTGGTAGGTTGATTGGTTTGCGAAGGAAGAGTTTGTTGTCCTTGAGAAGCAGATAATGATTGCTGTATTGACTTTGGAGAATTTTCCTGTGAAGAATATTCCATGTACAGGTAAAAAGAATAATGTAGTTCGTTTCGTTATTGACCAGATTATGCATAAAAAATTTAAATTTCTCAAATTCTGTAAAACTCTAACGTACGAAGGCCGTTTAAAACCTGTCTAAACCAATCGGAGGGCATCGTGGTTAGTGTTGTTGGTGTTTTGCCTGGGAATTACCCTAACAGTTAGCATGTTTCAAAGTTCTGGGTCGCGTGCAGAACGTAGATAAAATGAAAATGAGTGAAATGTGTAGTTTTACGGACAGCCTAGATTTTAGGGATGTATTTTCGGAAATAGCCTCCGGCATGCTTAGCCGATATGCAAAATTTTGGAAAACACTGAATAATTTAATTGGGATTTTGGTAATTCCATTAAACAAAAATGAACAATGATGATTTAACTAATACACCTCGTGAATAGTTTATAAAAGTACAGCTTAGTAATTTTTTAAATTAATATTAATCCTGAGTCTCCGTTAACAAATGATCTTTACAGCCAATATATGACAACAACTAACATTAACCCGAAACATATTCCAATGCTTGAGAGGGATTGAATTGACTGATCTAACAGAGTATAGAGATTTATCCTGCTCCAACTGCCATGGTTGCTGTACAAGTGGAATCTGGTACTTGGTTTGCTGCTGCAGGGGTCGTGCCTGGAATAAATAACTTTCAATTGAGATTACCCGTTTGGATTATACCTGAACAACTAACACGCTTAACAAAAGAAATTATCGTCTTGTAAAAAGTTTGTGTATGCTTTGCAATTCATTATAATTGGTATTTGGTATGGTATTTTCTTATACTTTTTATTGTTAAATTTTCTGCTCATAATAACTGACCACTGTGATTGTTGCAGGCCTTCTTCCATCTTCAGCAAACAATTCTTGATATTGCAAAATATACAAATTTGCTCTGTGCTCAGTACCCAAAGAAAATCTAGACGATAATGATTGTGAGTATTGCTTAAAAACAAAACAATACGAAAAATTTGTAAAATATAAAAGGTTTGGAATGTTATTAACTGCCATAGTGATTTAAAGAATAAAGAAACTACATTACCTGCAACTGCTTGAGACATCTTTAGAACTATCAGCATTCTGTTGAAAATACTTGTTTGACTGCAGTTTACCGAAGTAGTGCATATCAGATGGTCTTTGCAATATTGAAATTAGCGAATAAATATCACGATTGGGCCCTTCAGACTTCAAATGGACTTGTTGCACCTCCAACTGTCAAAATACAACAACTAAATTTCACGACTGAACCATCAACTTAAAATAGGTCAAAATGTTGTTGGTCAAAATTTAAGAAATATTGTTAAGATTCGATTCTCACCAACTCGGACTCATTAAGCGGTGGTCTTGGTGTAAGTGCTTTTGCATAGCTTTGAACATCAATGTCACTGGATGGAAAGGACAATTCTAATGGAGATTTTCTCCATAAATCGACAGCCTGTAAAAATATAAGACGTTACATTAATATGATTTTTTCTACGTACAATTAGTATAACTATGAGAATGTTTAAAATAAACATGAGGTTACTTACATCTTTCGGTAATCTTATATCGGTAGAAGTTGATTGGTTTTTTTCTTTTTGTGCTTTTTTCTTCTGAAGAAAATCAAAAAGCTTTAAATGATCTGGAGCTGGAAGTTTACTGTGTGCCTTCCTTCGACATACAGCGTTAACCCCATTGCGACGAACAGTTCTAAAAAATAATGACACATTTCAAATGATAAAACAATCATCGCAATAAGATTTTACAAGCATAAAATCTATTTTGCAGCCGAGCTTACCGCTTGACTGCATGAGTCTTAAAAGTCCTTTTTCTATCATCCAAAAGGTTTTTCAGCACTTGAACAGTTGGTGAGGGATCAAGACACAAAGGTTCTGCCGTTGCTAAAACAAGGTAGCTTTCCAGAGCCAATCTAGAAAAAACATCAAAGATAAATATCAACTTGGTGTCAGAGCTACAAAAACTAACACAAGTCAGCTTACTTATCATCGTTCCCCCAACGAAAGGAATGGGCTGTCTCGGCAGCAATTTCATTCACGTCTCCCAGAAGTGTCTGGTGAAAAATGAAAGAGTCAGTGTAACGTAAGGTAAATCATCTCATCCTAAATCTAGCTACAGCATCAATAAAAGCCATGTCAACTGACAGTGGTAGGAAAGCGAATGGAATTTTTTGGAAATTTTTATGGCATTACGAAACTCATCACTATGAGTAAAATGTCGTGATCACTTCACAAGTGTGCTTCACTTAAAAGTAAACCACAATAATAGATCAAAATAAACACAGTTCAACGGTTTTTCAAAAGCAAGCATCAATTATTGGATAAATGATTGAAGAAAGATGGACATGAACAAAAACTAACATTTGTGATGAAAACTAACTGATTTCTTTCCGTCGTAGGAGGTTAACCTTTTGGGTTCATACAAAAACCTACTCAATCACCACACAGACACGATGTGGTTTTAAGAACAAATATAAGTACCGTGTCAAAGTGCCATCAAGAAATATTTATTTTAACAAATAGTTACTAAACTAAACACTCAATTTGTAATCAAAAATCAATAAAAACTTATACCATGATATATTTAAAAAAAAGGGTTAAAGAAACATGTTGCTGAACACAATACCATGTGGAGGCAGCAGTAAAAGAAAAGCTTTGTTACAGGTGTTTCAACTAAACATATCATCGTTCCGACACTATAAAAACATGGGTTTCTAATCTTTTGTTGTATAAAAAGGCTTATTGATGTTTTAAAATTGTATCAGGTGAAGTGGTTAGAAGAGTAGCCGGATATACGCATAGTTTTCTCTGATTCTCACAAAGATTTCAGTTTGGAAAAACAACCAAGCTGTAAGGAAAAGTTATCCAACATTTCAAATGAAAAGGTGTCAAACGAACAACAGTTATTGAAATAATTTTTTGGAGTATTTTTTTCAGAAAATGTTCCCAGTGAGGGTTAGAGCCTAATCAAGGATTTTTATGAAGTAGTGATAAAACCATTTTTATTTATCGAATCAGCAATGAATCTTGTAACACAGAAGATATTATTCTGGATAATATTTGTGCTACAGCTTATGTCGAGAATACTATCAGAAAAGCCGATTGTGTTAAAATCATGTCCCACTTCAGTATGTGTATGCTACAGCAAAGAGCGATTTGTTGTGTGTGAAGAAAAACACCTCGCCCACCTTCCTGAACCCTTGCCAGTGGGCACAAAACTTTTAGGTTTGTCCAGAAATGAATTCACCAGTTTGTCGCCGTCAATATTCAGCAGGATAAAAATAGAAGGGACTTTAGAATCTCTTGTCTTGTATGACAACAAAATCACAAAAATTCAGCCGGGAAGCTTTGAAAGGCTGATAAACCTGAAAAACCTTTGGCTGTTTGGTAACCGGCTCATGCATCTGCGTGCTAATACTTTTCATGGACTGGAAAAACTCGAAGATTTGGATCTGAGTAGAAATCAGCTACAGGTCATTGACAACTACACATTTGCTGATGCTCAATCACTACGTGTTCTTCACCTGTGGGGAAACAATCTCACTCATCTTGAAACTGAGGCCTTTGCTGGATTGGGAAACCTGAGAAATATGACCCTTGGTGAACAAATTTTACACAAAGATGTCGGCTGATTTTTCATAATATTGTTATAGCCATTTGGTGGTAATGATGTAAAAGTTTTGATTAACCGTTCAGTACAACTATGTTTTTTCAAAGAACATATGGAAATGCTAAAAAATCTATTTTCATAAACGAAAGCTCATTTTTAGGAGACAACCTCTTCGAAACAATACCATCTTCCTCCTTCAAACATCTTGTCAATCTGACAACTCTTGAAATCCTTAACCTACCAATTGAAAAGCTGGAAGCAGAAACATTTACCAGCCTAAGAAAACTGGAAAAACTTCACATTGGAGACTGGCCACTGCTTACAACAATAAGTAACAAATACATAAATGAAAATTTAGCTAAACTTCAGCTTTTAACTTTTTTTAATATCAGAATTTTGTTTCTTTATCTACTGTTTGGATTTCCCTCCAACCAAAGTTTTGTTATCGGATTTACTTATATAAGGTTATGTACAATATGCCATGAAATTTAAAGAATAATGCAACTGCATGAACAATGACGCTATGATCTATAACTTCTTGCAGATGAAAATACCTTCGTTGGTTTGGATAATCTAACTTACATATCTCTATATGGCTGTAACTTGCAAGATGTACCAAAATCTGCTCTTGCCCCACTCAAAAATCTTAAATATTTGCAATTAAGTAAAAACAACATAAAAAGGTACGTGCTGGGATAAAATTTTAGAAAATATAGCATATCTGCACAACACAACATGCATCGAGAATGGGAACAAAAAAGATCATGTGAACTTATGTCAAAATGAATTTCAGTTTGCACAAAGATGACTTTCATTCTCTGCTTAATCTGGAACATCTCTTCCTCTCAAAGACTGGGTTATACAGCCTTCATGAGAGTCCCTTTCAATTACTAACCAAGCTACAAACACTGGATCTTTCACAGAATAATCTCCAAACCTTGCCAAGTCATATATTTTTGCAGGTTTACCATTTTTCTCAGTGTTAGTTCTTTGCAAAGAGTTTTCTAACATGTACTTTAAAAACAGTACTTGCAATTTCGCCACTATTCATAAATGCTAGCTGGCCGTAATCGAAAAGTATGCCAACTGCATATATCACTAATATTTCCTGTGATCCAAAACTGCCAACAACAACATTAAACCAAGAATTAATTTGAACTTTTCGATCCAGTTACATCCTACAACATCTAGCCCATTTCACACATATTTTTATAGCAAGAAAGTCTTCTAAGCCTAAACCTATCCTATAACAACATAAAAGTCTTGTCATCATCTGTCTTTCTCACTCTCGACAAGATTAACATTGTTGACCTCAGTCAAAATCAGCTTGTATGTGACTGTGACATAAAGTGGTTAAAGGCACTTCAAGTAAGTAAACCTTTAAATTAACAAAAATGCATCATGAATGTAAATCCAAAGTAAATACTTGATATTATTCTGCAGGAGATAAAGATTCGTGAGCATTTCACTCTAAAAGGAAAATGCAGTGACCCACTCAAATTCAATGGAACAGACTTGGTGGTTCTTCCTCCAAGAAAATTTGTTTGTGAACCACCATTGTTTAGCAAAGCTCAAGAAAACATCACTGTAGTGGCTAAAGAAGGTTCTACTGCAATTCTACCTTGCTTACCAGAAAAAGGAGTTCCAACACCAAGTGCAGAATGGCAACTACCAGGAGACTCTGATAGCAAAAAAGTAACGCACTCTCAGTGTAAGATTTATGGTATCTAGCAATTTTGATTATCTCGACAATATACTGTGTTGCTTGAACAAAATTAATAATTAGGTAATAAACTTAGCTGCACACTACGATAACACCTGACTGCACATACACTAACACTGTGAAACAGCGCTGACAAACTTTGCACTTTGTCGCTGTCAGTCTGTTACGCCATCTACACTAAAATTGAATAAACAAACAGATTAAAAAAAAAAATTTTGTCGTTATGGGCAGTGGAAAGCAATGTGAAATTCACTATGAATAAGTAGTAAAATTTTCTGTGATTAGTCTCATACTTTCCAGGGTGTTTGAGCATTGTCAAGATATTCAACAAAGCTGAATACATAATTTCAAAACTGACCTAATACGTTATTTTAAAGCTATCCTTAAAACTAAATGCAATAACTGGATACTTTCTGGTCTTGGTAAATAGGAGTCTACATTCCTTAATGGTTCGCTGCTTATTTTGGGTGTAAAAAAAGTGGATTATGGCCAATATCAATGTATCAGCAGCAATAAATTTGGACGTGATACGAATATGGTGATCCTTTCAGAATTCTCACCACCAGGTTGGTGGCAGCATTGAAAACTCATTGCTAATTTCCAATTTCTAAAACTTATACGTTTGGTGCAAGCTTTCAACAACTTCAATAACAATTTCATCTGCAGAACCTGCTCCTGTACAACAAAACTCTTCAGTGTTGACTGGTGTTATCGTCACTTGTGTCATTGTTGTATTACTCATTGTACTTGGTGTCTATCTATACAAAAGAAGATGGTACTCGACCTTCAGAAGCTCATTATACGGTATTGGCATATAAAAATATATAAGTTATGGTCAAACCAACAAAGTACAACATTACCTTGTTGACTATCGTTAATATATATATAGTCACAAAATATAGCTTAAATTTCAAAAATTGGAAGTGTATAACAGTCGTCAGTATATGCAAAAATATGGCAGATTGGGTGTAATGTATGTAAAAAATTTCTAGATGCAATGGTCGGAGACAATGAAGCACAACAATTATCAGCGAAAAGTACAAAGTTCCATTAAAAACATGATGAATGGCAAGAAAGTGTTGTAATCCTATAGTAAATGCATGAAGCGATTGAAAATAAAATTGTATTGGATGGTAAAAAGATACGACTTACCTGTTGAGTTGGCTTCAGCAGCACAAATCGGGTTTCAAAGTTACTTGAAGTGGTAGCTATTCTATAGTCTCTTATTTCAGCAATGATGCAACCGGAATAAAACATGTTAACTTCAGATTCGCATAAAATTTGTATCAACAACGGAGGAATCTGTTAGAAATGTTTAGAAGCTAATTAAAAATTGCACCTCTTCATTGCTTTTGAAACTTTATCATATTACACTCATCTAAAAATCTTAAGTAGGTTACAATGTAATTTACATGGATGCATAAGCCCCACGAGTTGTTTCACATGGAAATGCCAAGCAGGTATCATTTTCTTTTAACTATCAATGAGGCCAGCCAAAGCAAAGTATTTATACACAATGTTTTATTATTTGTAAAAGAAACATTTGACGTAGGCCTAATTAACATCTGCAAATGCATAGCCGACATTTGACCACAACCAGTACAAGAATAGGTGTAACATGCAAATACCACAACCAGAAAAAGTGTTAGTGTTACTTTCACCAAATAAAATTGTATTTCTGTTGGGAGCAAACTGTTTGTGGTGTAATGTTAAAAGGGTTTTCTACTATGACAAAGTGTTTAGGGAATTTTTCATTCGCAATGGCACCGGCTTTATTGCTTTGATACCTCCAACAAAAAATTATTTCGATGGTGCCTAGGCCACTAACATTATCATTTCAAATGCCCAATTACAACAACAACTGTTGGTGAAACTGCAAGGTGTTTTGTGCAAATGATCTTAGGTCTATGATAACATTAGAAACATGTGAGGTTAAGAAACTTTAATTTTTTTACATCATTACTTTAAAAGATAAATGTATCCATAAGCTTCTTCGCTCTCTGTGGATCAAAAAATAGAGAGTTGTTATACGTAGTAAAATTACAATTGTAAATTTTACCCATTTAATTCATATCGTTTAAAAAATTTCTATTCGAATTGTTCAGCACATCATTGTAGTTGCAATATATTGTGATATAGTTGCCACCTAAGCATTTGCAATTTTTCTATGAATTTGGTATTTCTTTTTATTCTGCACATGAATCAAAACAACATTTACTCCCAATGTTTTTCACAATTACTTAATTACAGTGATATTACCAACCATCTCAATGTCATTGTTATACTAATTTAACAGATATCAATGTGACACAATCCTTAATACGCATTTTTGCACGAGCAGCAACAAATAAAAATAATGTGAATAAACTGATCACTCAGCTGCCTTAGGCCCCATTCAATGAAAAATGATGGAAAAACTCAGTCAAATGTTTGTTAAATGTCCAGCATTGGGATTATATGCTTTGTTTTATACAATTTATTTGTTTGAAATGCGGCTTTCAATCGGTTGGAAAATATTAAATGTAAAGAAAACTTGCCAATTTTAGGAATTTTTGTACCTCTCTTTTTACTGCAACAAATGTAGAAGTACAAATCTCTGTTTACAGAACGTGTCTTCTTGAACAAAACTGAGATTTTACAATACAAATCTGGCATGAGGTCAAATGTGGAACTTATAGCTTTAATAGAGACGATCAAGATATTTAAACTATTCTGCAATATCTTCTTTTCGATTCCAGAATTTCAACTCAAGATTATTCTAGAGCAGTGGTTCTCAACCTTTCATGGTTCGTGGTCCCCTTATAGAGACCCTCAAAATTTGTGGTCTCCTGCTCATCAAAAAAAAAGTAGATTGATGACAAAACAGTTCTATTTCTCTACTGCATGTGCAGTAGCCTTCGTGTAGCAAGCACAAACACGTGAGAAACTTGTGTCCCGCTTTGCCTCCTCTTTCCCTTCTACTACACTAATAGCTCACTAGTGAGGCATCTGCTTGTGACCCCCAGAGAACGCCCCAGTGGCCCTCCAGTTGAGAAACCCTGTTCTAGAGTATATATAACTTTGGTAGGGTTGAGCTGCATTTTAGATACCAAATAGTTACATTGAGTATCACAAAAGCAGGTATAAACATTTTATTAATGAAAAAACTTGCATGTTTCAAACAACATAAATTTGTTCTTTCTCAAAGCATAAACGATTTAAAACAGTTCATTAGAATAGATTATGTATGATACAATGTTGCAAAATAAAGCTACAAGAAAAAAATAAATAAAATAAATAGACCATTGGCGTGTAATAGGGGATATCCCATTCCATAGCATGTATAATTCCAGAATAGTCCAAGAAATCATAACAACAGTTTTTTCTAACAAAAAATTGTTATCAAACACTAATATCTTTTTCCAGAAAAATTAGAAACCCTGATGTCATTTTTGTAACTAGTATAATCTTGGTAACTGCTGTACAATAACTTTTAGAACCATTTTTTGTGTGAAAAACAACGGTTGGAGCTTTATGTATCGCATGTCCATGTTAAATAAAAACTAAAGAAAAAGTGAAATGGTAGGGGTAATGGGATTAAAAGACAGGAAAATGTGACGCTGTTTAAGGGCTTAATACCCCAACATACCAATGCTAATACTCTTTATAATATCTATATAATCGTTCTCCACTAATAACACTTTGAACCTAGGAAAAAAAATTGTGTTACACAGTGGATTAATCATTTTCCTAACAGTTTAGCACATTTTTTGTAATTTGGCTTTGCTTGCAATCAATGATAATTCACTTGTTTTTTGAACACTAAACACAGCTGTTAACATTAAAATACACCAGCAAAACGAGGTGATATAAATAAATACACTCTTCAGTTGCAAATTCATAGGATCAGCCTAACTCGCAGCCTATTTAAGTTGGTGTGATGCCATATACAAGTAAGAGTCCACGTTGCAGTTAAATGGTTTTGATACCACAATTATTGATGCGATTGTGACTTGTGTGGAGCAGAAATACTGCGTTTACTGAAACTATGAACTTATGTGTTGAATTGTTGTGTAGAAAACATAAGACAACTGCATCAAAACCATGGAGGCTATAGTTGTATTCAGAATAATATCGTCTAAAACTGAATATTTTTTGTTTAGGTGAAAATGCCCTTACTAAGTTTTTGATATCTGATATTTTTCTAATATTAGTAGATATGCAAAAGCAATGGCCGTCATGGTGCAATTTTGGTTGGTATTACCTGTTCATTGTCAATGTACTCTAGAAATTCATATTCATCGTAAGGAAGTTGAACAGTTTCCACATAATGTCCCCGGGAGTGCTTCAACATGAGGGAGTAGCCATTATCACTAGGGAACAGGTTTATGATAACTCGATTTAAGCTTTTATCTTCTGAGCACAGCTTCCACAATGGATTGCTTGAAAGACGCAATCTCTAAAAACATACAAAAACTTTTTCTTTTTAATTTTGGACATATAAAAGACATAAAAATTTCCATTATTCGAGTTGATTTAATTGTTTCTAAAACATCCAATACCATAGGTCTACATGATGTTTTCTTATTTTTTAATGTTAAAAAATCAATGTGGTCCAAATCAAGGGTAGGCTACTTGAATGAAAACTGCATTAATTCATAGAGCTATAAATTGGACAACTTGATTGAAAGCACTGAACATCCCAAAAGTGAATTCAAACCAATGAAGCAACGTATTGACAGACTTGAGTAAAACATTCTGCCATTAATGTTCATCAACTTGCCTAACCAACACGAAAATTAAAATATGTATAAATAGAAATAAAAATGGAAGTTAGACGTTAGACAACCAAAAACATTTTGACTATATCGATCACTCAATTGAATAACAAACAAGGCAAACTCAGGCGTTCAATTCATACTCAAGTCTCGAAGCACAGTTTAAGTTTGCACTGTTCACTAAAAACGTTATGTCTGCTATTTAAGACGGTGCAAAAAAATTTAAAAATTCTGCACAGCATTGGATATCAGTCTAATATATTGGCACCTACTTAGGGGGACACGCTAATGAACAATAAAGTTCTAATAAACAGTCATTTTATATATAACCATTAAGAATTTGATAAACTTGGAAACGCCTTAATGATGCGAAACTCACACCTAAATTGATGTTATAATTATACCACCAGACAAGAGAAATTTCTTGTGATACAATGAATCATAGGTCACCTTAAATCAACCCCCCAAACTTGTATTGTTGTGAACTTGTGAAGGTCACGGTCGCTTCCAATTTTTAAACCTAGTCTCACCACTGAGTCGTATTCCGAAAAAACATAAAAAATTGTTCCTATTTTACCTTCAACAAAGGTTCATCTGCGCTGTTATTTTCTTCAACAATATCTTGCTCATACACATCCTGCAGCTGGCTATGAAGTGATCTCCACTTTGACGGGTAAGACACATTGTGCTTTTGTGCTCGAGAGCAATGCTTTGCACATCGTATTAAATACTGAAAATAAAAGAATTATAATAAATCAATAGATAATAAATAAAATAGTTCATTTCAGAAGTAGTTTAGTAATAATAATACACAATTTAACTGAACCAGTGCACTCTATTGACTGCAATATATATCATATAATAAAAACCCAACAAGTTAACCTTGATTAATCCAAAAATTCTTATGATTTTCATGACTATAATTATATATAAATTCATCAAGAAATTTATATGTAAAACTGAACACACATGCAATACAAGGATTTTATATAATAGCGTAGTAAACGTACAGTAATAAATATGACAAGGAATGCAAATTATAACAAAATATAAATAGAACCAGCAACAAGGGTAGTTATGCGTTGAGTTTTTAGTATTGATGACAACACTTAGTGTATAGAAAATAGTAATAGCAGTTATGCATGTTAATAGTAAGTTTCACTAGAACATGGTAACATCATAAATGTACCTCTGCATTGTAAAGATGACTGTCCAACATCTTAACTGTACCAAATCAAAAGATAAGAGTGTAAAGTTAAAGCATTGCCTTCGGTAAATGTGGTAATTCACAACCACGTCTGTGGTTTGCACTATTAACGTTTCCTACTTAATTGGCATAAATGTGAACACAGATGAATAAGGTCAAGAACCGCTGGTTTAGGCGTAATTCCACAACAATGAAATTCAGACTATTTCAAACTCGTATGGTACATTGAAACATATTTGTCGTCTAACACCAATTGGTTTTGTATCAACATGACTTGAGGAAATAAAGTTATGATCGCTTAGTAATGTGTCCTACACTTAGGCACAAATTGGGTTGAATCGTCCGCCCAAACATTACAAAGTAACTTAGGTTACTTAGTAATCTAGTAACTGAGGAACTTAGGCTACTTAATAATCTAACTTGTTAGGTAGTAATCTTTGGTCCAACCACTGTAGCTTTGGAGATGTAGCTGATTATATTTTGGCCGCTAGGAGGACTGTTTTTGTAAAACGTAATCAAAAATTGCACCCCATTCGTCTACTTTCCGCCCATTAAAATGGTCCAGAGTTCGGGAATTTTTTCCCATTGTAATGGTTAAAAGTATGCCTTTCTTACCCTAGAGTAAGATATATGCCTTTTGAATGGGGAGAATTTTACTTCGGCCCAAGTATGGTTTGTGAACCCCATTCGTCTATTTTTCCGCCCATTAAAATGGACCTGCTTTCAGCAATGGGGTTTCCCACAAACCATATTTCTGCCGAAGTAAACATCTCCCCATTCCAAATGCATATTTCTTACTCTAGGGTAAGAAAGGCACACTTCCTGCCATTCGAATGCGAAAATATTACCGCATTTCCACCCATTTCAATGGGCGGAAAGCAGACGAATCGGGTGAAAATTGCATAAAACTTTTATTAATCAGAATTTAGAAATATTCAGACTTTGTATGCATAGCCAGTGTTTTTTTTAAGGTGTTTTGGGGGACCGAAACGGTCCCCCAAATTTCTCCAGCGGTTTCCCAAAATTTGGACTTGCTACTCTGGTCTTGCTAATTTGGTCTCTTAAAACTACTTAGCGGTCACCCAAACCAAACCTTAAAAAAAAACCTGTGCATAGCCCATAGTTTTTTAGATAAAGAATTCAAAACTTAATTTTATTTTTAGAATATGAAGTGAACGAACCCATTCAAACTTTTGTACTGTATAAAGAACTTCCAGCAATTTCAACAACTTAGTCTCTCAGAAGGGCAAAAAATTCTAAACTTTATATTTTCATCAACCTTCAGTAAGTAACCATGTGTTCTGTAACAATACTTGTAGGCTACCTGTCTTGCTGTCACACCACACTAAGATTGTGTCACAGTAAACTTGTCTAGAATAAAAAAATACAGCAGTGTCAAGGGAAACATATTAGGCCTATATTCAATTATTGTGTAATAATGTTCATAAATTTTGGACACTTTTGAGGCCCTCTTGCGAATGGTTCGCAACACACAGCTTTGGCAACCGAGGTCTTAGGCACGGTGTCAAGTTTTTTCTTTGTCATGTTGCATTAAATCTTTTGTTCGACAAAAAAGGCACGGTGACGTGACACAACTTGTTGTTTTTCAGCGGTCAGTATTGCAGGTAAACGCATTACGAAAAGCTTTTAAACAAACAATAAAATTGAAACTAAACGATTTGACGAAGGACCTACAAAACGTCGAAGAACGAACAACATGAAGTTTTACTTCCTATGCTTAGTGTTTGTTATCACACATTGGGATGACATTTCAGGCTCAAATTTAGGTAAGTCTTTGATACTTTAACCGAATATTATTAGGTAAGTAGAACATAGTTAACTGTTTGCTAACTTTCTGTTCGAAGATTGTAACTGCTGGCAAAATATCAGATCACGAACTGGCTGCGACGCGGGTTGGTTTCTGGAAGAAAATGTTTGTCATCGAGCGGGGTGCTGTTATGATAATAACACAGTTCCGTATAAAAATTATTTTCTACCATTTTGTTACAAAAGAAAAGGCAAGTTTGATAAAGTAACAAACGAAACAGATTAAAAAGTAGGCCAGCTTGTAATTAAAATTGTACGTAGGCCTAAATTGGTTGTTAAAATTACTAAATGCACTTTAGTCATACGGTTTCGTACAGGCAAATGTCCCTCAGATGATCAATGCCTGATTCCAGATAAATTGCGAAAAGTATGTGGTAGTCGAAATATGGGCAGATCGCTATGCGAATCGCGAGGTTGTTGTTTCGATGATAGCCAATACCCATACTGTTATTATCATAAACGTAAGGCTATACTTTATACTTCATTTTTGTGCCTCTAACTTAGAAAAAATACATTAATAACTCATAAGAATATTGTTTGCGAATCTCAGTTTAACAAGTCGATACTAAATACTTCTCAGCTATATGCAGGTAGCACTGAAGAGTATCAACGTACCATTGCAACGCTCTCTCCAGAGTCAGGGTTGCCTACAAGTACGAACATCTCCACCACGGCAAATATAGCAAGCTCTTCGGTTCAAATAATTCAAATTCAAAGCTCCAATGCCGCAACTGATGTTCAAATAACTTCGCCTGCTTCAAATGTACCATTCACAAAATCACATTCAAAAGTACATACCGATGGCCCAGCTGGATTTTTCCGTTTTGGTGATGTTATTTTTCACTCGCGATGCGAAAGCGATGGGATATTATGCGGGCCGGACATTGTCGACAAGTATGAAAAATGGTTATAGCTTATAAGTGTAGGGGAAGGGTTATAGGCTATATAACAACCTAAAAAACCTATAAGATTTGTATCCTTTTAATATACTGTATAAAATTTCATGAGAACAGAAGAATAGTTATATGACATGTGCTTATAAAATTATAGCCTAGTGACCATTTTTGTTTGAAATGTTTTATCAAAAGATTAATTGCAGACATGTTCTTTCATAGATTAATCGTCATATAAGGGTGGAATTTTTTAAAGAATCCATATTTAAATTACAGAATGACGTGCACTTCTCAGTTTTGTTGCTGGGTAACATTTAACAACAAGAGCTCATGTATTCAACCAACGATATACATTATGAAGTGGTCCAGGAACGGTAAGAACGATTTACGTCAATGCACTTTGTGAAGTTGTCTGTATTAGCGAGGAATAGACGTGTTGTTATTGAAAATACGAGCAGCGAGCACAGATTTGACGACGTGTGTTAAAATGAAATGTTTGCGTAAAGCAATTAGGATTATCATTAAAACACGTCAGTTAATGACCAGTTTAAACCCTCCTAATATACTGCGGGTTTTGTTCTATTTGCTACAAGTGGACATAACGTGTATTGCAATTCATGGTTCTATAGTTAGTGTGCCTTTCCTATTACCAGGCAGTTCCATTTGGAAACAAAGCGCTTTTACTTTGTAATTCACTGTAACAATTTACAAAATTTGTAAACGGAAAGTACAATAAAGAGATATTTTAGGTTTTGCACTTTACCCCGGAACAAGTGTGGATATGCTTTATCTTATTTTCTTATTAATAGAATTTCTTGTTTTTAATTTCACAATCATCGCAGGGGCGTGGAGTGCTTGGCAAAGTTGGAGCAAATGTAAGGGCGAAACTTGCACATTGGGAACCCAAACCCGGCGTCGCACTTGTGAAAACGCACGAAAATTTGCCTCCAACGAGTGTCCGGGTGCGCCCGAACAACAAAGACCCTGTATCGTGTCCTGCCCGCCGACATGGGCACCATGGGGTACGTGGACCCCTTGTACGTCGACATGCGGTCAGGGCATAACGAGGCGGACGAGAGAATGTCATCAAAATGGTAAATGTTTGATTGATTCAGGACAACACATAATTTATAAAAAAAGTCGTGCATTAAGCACTTCCACTTAATGTTTATCAGGCTCTCCTATGCCTGCACAAACCTGCCTCGGTCGCCACATTGGAGCAATGCATGTCAGGAGGTGCAATCAATACCTTTGTGCCACATGGACACTTTGGCAGGAGAGTCCATGCCTTAACTCGTGTGGGTTAAGTTACAAGTATCGTATGAGGTAAGACGTCTTGCTGTGATTTACAGCGATAAAATTACTGATAAATGATGTAAGGACATTGTTTGAGTGTAAAACAAGGTGTATTGATAGCACACATGACTTATGTTTCAGCGGCGTATGTTGGATTGCGTTGATAGGCTGAGGGGCAAAATATCTTAAAAGCTTAATCTAAAATTTAGGTGTTTGCCTATACTGCGGTCAAAATACGCCCATCCTGAAATTTTTGTTTTTTACACCTCAAAAAATCGTTTTAAAATGTCTCGTAATAAAATGTATTCACACACAGTATTTATTCACACAGTAGCCCGGCAACTTATGGTAAACAAGTTTGATACGCCGTAAAAACGATTTTGTAACGCCAAATAGAAGGAATAAAACATTACAGTAAAACGATGGTTGTCAAACATTTCCTTGGGAAAATTATTATTGGTAAAGAATTTACGTACTTTGTTAATTTTTGGATTAAAAAGATTGCTGTTAAAACATATTGTATAGGCCGATACTAGCACGTTTCATTTGGCGGATAACATGTCGACTTTGACTCTTTTTTGTATTGTGTAGACCTATAAATACAGATTTATTTGAATTTATTTATATGAAGGGCGTGCAGTGAAAAATCTAGCAAAAAAATTGACAGCCGTTGTTCAATGTCTATGTTAAAATGTAACCTTGGATCTTGCCAAACCGACTTGGACCGACCCGAGGTACGTTGGGCTCCATGGGAAGGATGGAGCAAATGCTCGAAAAGTTGTGGACGTGGAAAGCGCTTCCGAGAAAGAAGTTGTTTTGAAATTTTAACAGGAGACGTTGTTCCTCCCAAAGAAGCTAAATGTGTTGGGGGCCTTGCAATGAGCGCACAACAAGAAATCTGCAATTCAGGTAACTCGAACGTAAGAGCGTTTACGTGCATTTACTAGAACGTACAAGAGCCGACGTTTTACGTATTAGTTCTACAGTGGCAGTCCCTCAGGTCAAAATTAAAAGGTTCGTTAAACATTATTTTGAGTAGTTAGTGGTTCGTGTAATTGTTTTTACTAATTCCTAATATTTTCGAAATCTGTGAAACTGTTTTGAGTAATGCGACAGTTTGAATTAAAGTTGATAACGAGTTAACCTTTCACTGTGTTTGTTTTAGGTGAGAACTATTTTGTGATATAATAAACAAGACTCAACATTATTTTATTAGATCCTTGTCCAAGCTGAGGCTGAGGCTGAGACAAAATCAATCTTTAAAGTAACTAACAAGCAACTATATTGGGTGCGTGAGTTTGGCCCGCTGGGGGGAAGTCAAGTGCTTTTATTTTGTAAGGGCTACCAACGGCTGTCATGTCTTGACATTTTGCATTTTGTTACATTGAGCTATGTTTTGATAAATAAAACGACGTATTATTTTGTTATAATTCATCGACATAGCATTGAGCCTGAACAGAAGCAAAACTTTACGACAATACTGCAAAATGCTGACATTGACTCGTGTGCTACCTTACAACTGATCGCATTAAAGTAAAACGAAATATATGACACACCAGGTTACTGGTTACGCATAGCTTACATCAACATCAAGAACATTTACATTGTACCTGAACATATAAGATCTATCCGTAACAAAAATAATATGAAATAGTATGAAATGTAAAAAAACATTTTGCTGTCAAGTAGTCTTCACGAACGATAAGTGGATTCAAAACCGCAAAGTCAATATTTCGATTATTATACCCAGTAGCTGTTGACGTTTGTATTAAAGCCGACATAGTTGTTATCTAACCGCAAAACCATCTCAGCGGCAGTTACACATTTCACCAAAGCATATTAAAAGATGGCATGTTTCAGCCTTTGACATACAACTGGGTTTTGTAGTTTGAGAAAGGATTTTCGTAAACATTGTAATAAGAAATTGTCAATTGATCAAAAACAAGTTGTAAATACTAGAACTTTAATGCTTTTAGACAGTTAATTACTCTTACATACAGCTTTTTAGATCGCTACTAAACCAACACTTACAACAAGTAATACTGAGGATCACATGCTTTATAAAACACTTTATATTTATCGTGGATTATCTTTTGTAGCTGTCCAAACAAAACATGAAGTTAATGGAGGGCAAATTTAACGCAACAGCGCGTAACCATAGCAGCGGGCGTACATTTCGGTTCAAAAACTAGTTCCCATTGTAAAGTTATTAAAGAAAATAATGGAACGTCATATTTGTGAATAGAGAATACGGTTAGTTTGTAAACACAAAAATATGTCCGAAATCAAGTAGTAGGCTATGTGTTAAGCTGTGTATATAAACCTTGTTAGGTGTTTGAATTATTATTTGCTGGTGTAAATGAATTTAGTTAGTAATAAATGTAAATGAGTAAATGGTATAAATGAGTTTATCGTTAGTAGTTAATAGATCGACTAAAATCCAAGTGTATCTGTGATGTTCAAAGATACGAATTGAAAATCAAACCTTCTGCTTATTTAAAGCTACTGATGAGTTTCGTGGTTGGTTATTGCTTAGGCCTAATAAAACAAAGAACTAGGTGCCGTTATGCGAGTCAGTTGGCTACAGACAGATATTTCTGCCCCAAGTTGCTTTGATGAACCTAAAAGAACAATATTCGTTTGAAGCTTGGCGAACTGGGAATGGATTAATAATTAACTAAGAGTTTCTGCATGTGACCATAGAAACGACGCGGAGATAAAGGCTACGGACGAGACAACGATGGTAACTAACAAAGCTATTCCTAGTCTCGTGTTATGAGAGTTGACTTTAAAACTTGGAGTTATGTCTTGTTTGATATAGTGCGTTGTAGCTGCCTAAAAGTAAAAGCGAAACATCATTCTTCAGGAAGGAATTGCTAACGAAACCTAACTTTACTAAATGTATAGGCACTGAAACACAAAATATTTCACATTCTCCTTGTCGTAGTGGAGATAAGCAATGTTGCAAGGTATTTCATCTTGTAGCCTAAACTGCAAAGTCTGTAGATTCTACAGTCGATACCCTGCTATTCCGAGGTACAGCGCTAGGAATAGCATAGTTAGATGTGGTTTAACTGTTTACAAATCGAAGGACTTAGCCTAATAGAAAGAGCTTGAAGTGGTACTTGCCAAACGCCCACCTCTTTGACAAAAACAA
This sequence comes from Clavelina lepadiformis, assembly GCF_947623445.1. Taxonomy (NCBI): domain Eukaryota; kingdom Metazoa; phylum Chordata; class Ascidiacea; order Aplousobranchia; family Clavelinidae; genus Clavelina; species Clavelina lepadiformis. The sequence continues at coordinate 11,377,737 of NC_135240.1, read as the reverse complement.
GATCTTACTGGACATGTGCCAATATTAAATTGCCTGAACAAAAGGTTGGTTTTAAGTTCTGTCATAAATATTGAGGTAGACAGCTAATCACTACAAGAACTGTTTGCAAGAAGACTAGCTGTGTGCGTACACTTTCGTTCACTGCTTCGTTTGGAGCGACTTTTCCTTGAAGCAATAGCGTAGTACCTTCAAAATCATAATTTTATCAAAGTAATTTTTGCTTTGCGTTCTTGTAATATACGGTACTGTTATGAATAATATAGCATAGCTTATATGGAACTGATAAAGCCAATGTAGTTGAGATTACAAGTTCATTGAGCGAAAAATGTTTGTTTTGCTTGACATAGGCTTATACTTATAGAAAATGTTGGAATTTATCACATATAAGATAAGGAAGGAAGGCAGAGGTCATGTTCAAGCCGTCCACTTTAAGCTATAAGTGGTTGTTTAGTTGCAGGCCTAGTGTGGTCATCAATTTCAGTAATATAAAAGGCCGTGAAGGTTCTACAGGTAGATTGTAAGCGTTCTTTGCGTTTATTTTCTGTATGTTTTTTCTGATGATTCGAATTAGAAATTAACATTTGGTGTAGCGGTTTAAAGCCGGGCTCACAATTTTGCGACCCCCTTTCAGTAACCGATACTGTTGTGATGTCCCAGAGCAAGGTTTGAACGACGTTTTCACAAATATCGCTCGGTAGCCCATGTTCGAGCAACAAGGCACCATCACCGAGGTAAGTTGTAAAAAGACTTTCCTCGGTCCAAGGCGAAATATTCTGGTACCATATAACTATAAAATCTATTTAGTTTTAATGGTGTAGCGATAAAGATTGACTGAGAAACTTAATATCATTCGATCGCATCATCGCATGCATAAACCGGTCAACCCTTACTTTCCTGAAAGTTTTACAGTTGGTGACATGCATTTTAGAATATATCATCTTTGTAAATCTGCTTGATAAACTTATTTTAAATTGCGATGAAATCAAGTGGTGGCGGAAGAGTTAATCAGGAGGAGATACGGGATAGTGATGAGGACAAGGTGGGTTAGTTTATGCGATTGCTTTTCATTAGTGACCGTTAAGACATTATATTTGGTAAGGTTTTAATTACTGAGATGTTTCATAATCATTAGCATGATGAAGCCGATTCGGAAGTTACGTATGATGATGTTAGAGTGGAGTTTATCCAGGATTTTCTCGTGAACACTCTCAAGGTGAAGCCGGACAAATGGAAGAAAGCTCTCAAACAGGAGGAAAACAGATCGTTACTGCAGCAGTTCTTTGATGAGCCCACTATGCTACTACTCATATTTTCAGCTGCCGTAAGATATGAATATTAATAGAACGCTTGTTATGTCGTTTGTTTATCATTTATAAATGAAAAATATTAAGTTGCAATTTATCTTTGTTATAAGCTTGATAATATGGAGCCGTGCTTTTGCACTACTGTCGTACACTCATTGCTACATACATTACAAAAACCTTTGTTCAGGTGGGGGGGCCAGTGACGTTTACTACTGACTTTAACGAAACAATGAAAAACAAATCAGTTTATTTGATGAGGCGAATGGCAATACCCATTCAGCGTGATAACTTTCGATACGTTCTAATTGCTGGTGATTTATCGGCGTCTACATTTGGACATCTGTCATCTTTCGTTAATGAGGTCTAACTTATTTGACACTATTACATAGGTTTTCATACCGGTAATAGTTGGATTATAAAATTGAGTTGTTTATGTCCATCAATTGTTTTCGTTCAAATGACTTTGACGCTGTTTAATTTCGGATTATCTGCTTGTAGGTTGCATTTACGGTTCTTCGAAACAAGAACAACCATTCCTTGTGGCCAGGTGTTGTATCTGATGACGTCACTAGACACGTTAACAGCTTGATCGGACAGGTTGATGTTTCTGAGGGTTTGGTAGCTGGGAAAACGATCTTGCCCATGCCAGTTGAGAGCCGGAAGATTCTCGAGGAAAATGAGGATGCGAGTGAAGATGTTGATGATTACGAAGTGATCGACGGAAGAGGCAGCTCCGCATCACAAACAAGACCTGGATCCAGTGTTAGTGATGAAGGATATAATACCAAGTATGAAATTTTTTCGTTTTTCTTCAGGGCTAAAACCACAAAAATTAACTTTTGGTGTTTATTTTGAGGACATTATTTTAAAGCAAGAACAAAATAACGTCATCAACAAAAAGGAGGGTCTTCCATTTATTTCATGAAAAAAATATGATCAACACCCAAAAAATATCGAAATAAAACCATCTTCGGATAGAATGAGAACAAGCCATTTTAAACTTATTTCGGTAGTGATATTATCCTGTTTTTGATATAAAAATGCGTTCCAGTTAAACATAGCATGAATATTTCCATCAAAGCAAGAAGTTTTCATCGTACTAAAATAAATACGTTCTTTTGCTTATTCCGTATGGTGATGACCTTATTTCTAATGTTTTCGATTTTATTCCAGTGTTGATTCTGTTCGTTGGATGCAATTAATATGGCAACACTTTTTTCAACTTTTCAGGTACTTGCGTCAGCAAAGGCCACTTATCCACGCCATTGAATCGGTGGTCATCGAGTGGGCTCATCAGGTGCAAGACGTAGTTAAGCAGGATTCGTCTGAGCCACTACTGGCCGGTCGCAACCCTTGGCCGCGTGAAGAGCTGAATTTCTGGAAGGCCAAAGCAAACAATCTCGAGTAAGGAATGAATGGCTTGATCGATGACGCTCTATTGACACAAAAGGGAGTGTAGCCTTTTCCTGACACGTCCCTTCATGTTATCGACCGTGTTGACTCGATAGTGATTGTGTTTTTATGAGTTTGTTCGATTTATAACGTTGGAACCTTTTCCCGTTGCCCTGCTTTCATGTGTTTTGTTTTGTTTGCAACTTTACTTGACCAAGTCGGCTTTCCAGCAAGATTACTTTAACTTATTTCACAATATTTCAATTGAAAGTATAAAAATCAAATCTAGTGTTTCTACTGTTAACAACAAGTTCCCGTTCCTCTTTACAGATACATCAACGAACAGCTGAATAATCCAAAAATCGCAAAAATGGCGCGTCTTCTACAGAACTCTGGAAGCAGTTACTGGTCAACGCTGAAAAAATTATTCGAAGATGTGCGCAAATGTAAGTACTGGATGAGCCAACCAACTATCATACAAATCTATAAAATAGGGACAGACTTAAAAGGTTTCTTATAATAACCGCATTGTTTCCAGCGCTGGCGGAAGCGTCAGATATCAATAAACATCTTCAGTCACTCAAGTCTTTGGTGGAAACGATGGAGCAGGGAACAATTGAGGAGGTGATACCGTACTTGTCAGCACTCATGCATGTGATCGGACTCATCTGGAACAGTTCGCGTTACTATTGCAGTGCTCCGAGAATAATTGTGTTCCTTCAAGAAGTCAATAACATGCTCATTGATCAGGTAAAGCACACATACTGCTGTAAACAATTTTGAATACACATTTTTAATCTGTGTTATTACTCTCCGCACTATTTGCTGATGGGGTTTCTAGTTCATTGGTCACCGTATTGTTCCTGTACTACAAATGTTATAGTGAACATCGACACATTTTTAAATATTTGTTTAATTTTTAACCCTAATGCTAGTATTTAAAAACCGTGATTAGAAATAAATGAAATCAGAAAGAAAGAAATGAAGAAATGTTTTTTTTCCAGGCAACTACTTACCTTGTCCCTGACGAATTGTTCAAATCTGAAGTGGAAGAAGTTCAGGAAAGATTAGATATCGTCATCAAATCTCTCAATCACTTCCGCAAGACTTATGAACGCACACGTCAACAAATTGCCTCTGACCAGCACACTCCACGCAACGGTGACGTGCAAAAGCAAACTTGGGATTTTCCATCTTCCATGGTTTTTGCGAGAGCCGATTCTTTTCTAGCAAGAGTCGTTTGCCTCAAAGTAATACCACTTTTTCTCTTATCCAATGCCTATATGTTAAATTCTTGTAAAGCTATCCTGTTACTAGGATTGTACAAAAAATAACTTTATAAGGTCAAGCACTTCTGTCAAAGTAGAGTTTGCCCAAGTCTTTGATTGCAATTCACAGGAATTTACATTCCCTTTAATTAACCCATTATCTCTTAATTAAATATCAAGGACCTTTTCGATACTTGCATTGAAATGGCCAAACTGGAAAAGTTGGAATTTGGCGGAATGCGAGGCAGAAGCCTGAGCGAACAGGTCGTCATTCTCCACCAAGAGTTCAATGAAAGCTGGAAGATTTTCACCGATAGCACTTACAACAGTCTTGATCAACACAACCAGGTAAAGTTATCCTATTAATCAGTGGTCAAATGTTGCATGCAATGTTCCCTCTAATTTTTCACGAGTCTGAGCAAACACACTAACTCCCTGAGCGGTCCCTTGGACCAGTGTGAGCAACATCAGACGTGCAACGTGCGCACTGTGGCCATTATTATGCCTTTATTTTATTTTTAATTCAGGTTGGATTTTTTTCTTGTGCGCAGCACAGATTTTCTGTGCGCGGAGACCGTGTCAGCAGTGCGCATTTGCGCACGCGTGCAGCTTAGAGGGAACATTGGTTGCATGTAAACCCATTTGCTTTTTCAACGTTAATTGGTCATCCGTTTTTTTCCAAGGAATTCGTGCACGATTACGAGCAATTCCAACGTAAGGTGGAAGAGATTGATTACAGGATATCAACTATCATCCTGCAAGCTTTCAACGATTGCTCAGGAATCGAGTCGATGTTCAAGGTAAAAGAGTAACCTTGTGTGAACTAAAATTGTTTAGAAAACTGAAAAGAAAACGGTCACTTTGCTTTACAAATAGCTCCTCGTTATCCTGGGTCCACTTAGAGCACGCCCCATGATTAAGAAAGAAACCGGCCAAGTCTTTTACAGCTTACTTGCTGAATTTGAAAAGGTTTTAGATGAATGCAAGGTGAGTAAACTCATGCGCAAGTGGCACTCGAGCACCTTTGAGCAGTTTCGTTTTAAAGTTACACTTTTGGATACAGATATTGTTTGACACGTACGTGAAAGCGGAAGTGGCAGGCCACAGCAAGAATATGCCGCCTGTTTCTGGGGCCATACAACAGGTCACATTATTGAGAGTCCGCATTCAAGTCCCCAAAAACCAATTTCGTTTCTACGACCATCCGTGAGTATTTTCCCCTTGTTAAGACGTTAATGGCTTGGCATAATTTATGGGACCTTTGCTGAAAACATGAAATTATTTCAGAGTACTGGATTCTGAAGAATCGGCTCGAATATTTGCAAAATACGATGAAATGCTAAAACTTCTTCTGTCGTAAGTTTAAAGCCTCATTGCCCAAATTTTTCATTATCTAATTAAGTTAATTAACCATTTAAACTTCAATTGTTGTTAATTACGCTGGAGTATCGCCAATTGCTGGATGAACAAGGCAAAACGGTCGTATGCTTGTTTGAAAAACTTCTATTTAAAGCTTCGAGGATGGCACGTACAGAAAGTGGTGTTCGGCAGCCGAAAAAATGGCGGATTTCAATCTGGACCAACCTTTACTGAAGAGAGATCATCACACGGACACAATTGCCGTCAACTTCAACCCTGAGGTATCAGGTTATGTGGGAAATGTTTATATAATTTCATAGACAATTGTTTTATGTTAGGGTACAATCGTTTGCTTTACAGATTTTCCGCTTATAACCGCCATTGAGAATCTATGTGTTCAAAACGTTTGCATTGAAATTATTATTTTTGGTAAACCTTTGTTCTAAAAACGCAAATTCTTTCTGCACAGCTTGCTTCTGTCCTGCGAGAAGTTAAATATTTGTCAGCGTTGGAGGAGCAGGGTATTCCAGCCAAAGCTGCGTCAATATATGAGAAACACGACACGTTGTGGCAATTTCGCGCAAACTTGGAAGTTACTTCCACGCTTTACAACAAGGTACGCTACAAGGTTCCAGAATCTTTTATTTTAGGCAAACCGTTAAATCATGAAGGTTTCAGCTTCTACGTTACTGCTTGTCGTGATTTGTTAGAAGATGCCATTTTCTCATTTGCTAAAAGTTTTAATTTGCTTATTTCAGATAAGAGACACTGTGCTTGAGGTGGAACGCCCTCTCGTGAGTAAAAGTCTTCAGGATATCGACTCCCGGTTAAAGAAAGGAGAGGATGGCAGTCAAATGTGGAGCGGTGAAAGTAAGTCAAACTTTGCTCCCTAACCTTGAGCATCCCTTTACACTTAAACTTGGTGCTCCCCCTTTACCAGTTCTTTTAAATCTGTTTGAGATAAAGTGGCATGTGATGTAAAACTTCACATTTTAGCCAACACGTGGGACTACATTAGAGCTTGCCGGAACGCAGTTCAAGATTTAGAATCCAGAGTTCAGAAGGCCAAGGATAACGTCACCAGGATACAGTCGATCATGGATAAAGTAACTTTTCATCACCTCATAGAAGATTGATCCCCAATAACGTAGTTACAATATAACGAATTGTTTATTTTCTTTGGTTTTGACAGTGGAGTGAGGTCCCTCTTTTCACTCGCAAAGAAGACAAAAAAGATGTTCTCCTGCAGTTGGATGACAGAGAAGAGAGGTTGAGCAAAAGATACGTTTCAATTCATGAGGATGGACTCGTTATCCACAATCTCATCGAGGTATAATCTTTTATAGGAAAACCAAAATTGCGAAATCTATTTAATAGAGTTTTTGGTATACAGTTACACTAATCGATATCTCGTCAAATATAGTTATTTTAATTTGTATTTTACTACTCTAAAGTATTAACATAATACGCGACATTTAAGATTCGTTATTTTTTTCTTTTCAGGAAAACATTAAACATTTTCAAGCCGATTTTGATTCCGATGCTTGGCGCGAATATTTAAATTATATTGACGAATCAGTGATTGATGGACTATTTAGCGCTATGCAGTGCTCATTGCGCTATCTTGTGAACAATACCGGTTAGCGATTTTGACATTGGCTTGAAACTGCTGATACAATTTTATAGGCCGCATGATTTAATGTCAGCCGGTTAATGATGAAAATTTGTTTCAGATCCAATTGCTTTGAAAAACACTTGATTGTTTTTTTCACATGAATATACACCTAACCGATCTCTAATTAATTAGGCCTTATTCTATATGCTTCTAATTCTTTGCATTTAACTGAACTGATAATTTTAAATGATATGAAAATGATGTTTCAGATAACAGTCAACATCCACCTCCACTTCTCGAAGCTCGTCTCATCCTAAACGCCCCGGATGTTTCTTTCGATCCACCGCTTGAATTTGAGATGAACGATGGCTTCTACGATCTCGTTGAGTCACTTGTCACAGACATATACGGGGTGGGTATGAGTAAGCTGGAGACTTTCCTCTTCTTTATTATATTATATTTACTCTTATTTATCTTAATCTTTGAAATATTTTTCACATTTTTCCTTCTGTACAGATGGGAACACTGGTGGAACGCGTCGCTACTCACAAAGGGCTTCCGCATTACGTTCAGAACATGGAGGGGATGCTGGAATTGAGCAACATGAAGAGCGAGATCATGGATCGGACTCAGAACGTGATTGAAAGCGCCATGGACTACCGCGCCGCTTTTGACAAGTACGGCGTGTTTCAGTTAGATTTACATGTACTGCAGTGGTTTTAATAAACGTAGCAGATGTTGGAAATGTAATTTGTTTACAACTTAACTAACATCCTCTGGACATGATTTTATTTTTCCTAAAAGTTTGTGGTTATTTGGCTTATACTTATGATAGGTTCAAACAAGATATCTATCTAGTGTAGTAAATGCTTTATACTGCAAAAAATTAGATGGACAGTAGTGGTTTAGTGCTGGCAAGTGTAGCATGTGTTTGATTGCGTTTTGTTTGAAGCCGCTGGTATAGGAAAAATCTGAAATAGAACTGCCTTGACTTTGAAACATCGACAAGAAAGACGTAAAACGTCTTATACATGGGATAACTTGTTTTACATTATGGCATGCGTTTGATGTAATAAACTTGAATAGCAATTATAAACTGATTGCGCACAATCGCTGCAAAACCCATTGATTGATGCATCTTCATGCACAGATATGCCTATTTATGGTTGGATGATCGGAAGGAGTTCATGAGGCAATTCCTTCTTTACAATCATGTCCTCACCGCTGAAGAAATTGAAGCTCACGCTGAGACCGGAGTTCCAGAATCTCCCCCAACCTTGGAACAGTTCCGTCGACAGATCGATGCGTATGAAGCATCATACAATGAAGTGCTGCAGCTTCCGGAAAAACGAGTATGTGAACTTTACCTGTTGACGATAGTTTTACTCCTATGCTTATTGTAGAGCAGTCAGGTTTAAAAGAAAAAGGTATATCAGTATGTAGTTAACAATAAACTTTTAATGCTATTTTTGAGATTAGGACATGCTTTATGTTGTGTTTTGACAAGCGTTGTTGTAGCGCCGCATGATAAGCTTTTTTATCAGATCTTCTCCTCTTGGTTCCGAGTTGACATCCGTCCCTTCCAGCAAGCTCTGTTAAACATAATAAAAAGATGGAGCTACATGTTCAAGGAATATCTGCTCACTCATGTCGTTGAAAGGTAAGAAACTGCATCCAAAAATCAAAGTCAAATTCAATCGGTTTATTCACTGATTAAATAACAATAGGATAAATTAAATAGTTTGTAACTAAAAAGTTTTGTAACTGTCTTCTAGCTTGCAAGACCTGGAGGATTTCATCAATGTCACTGACAAAGGGCTCCAGGAGAAGGTTCCGGAAGGAGATTATGACGCTCTGGTCAGAGTGATGGGAAATCTTGGCCGTGTACGAGACAGGCAACAGGTAAATATTGACATATCTTCAGTCAACTCCAGTCCCAGCCGTTTCGGAAAATGAGATGAAGATTCAATGGCATTGATAATATTTTTTTTCAAGGCGACGGACCAGATGTTTGAACCGTTGAAGGAAACTATTGAACTTCTGCACTTGTATGAACAAGAACTACCTGAAGAAAGTAGCAAGCAGCTTGAAGAACTTCCTGAAAAATGGGAAACAACTAAAAAACAGGTGCAAATTTAAAACACATGAATCGGTATGCAAAATAGTTAAATCGTATAATTGTAACTGTATTTAAAATTTAACCAAATATAACTAATTGCCAGATATTAACTGACAATTAACATTTCAGGCTACAGCTGTACGACATAACGTCAGTCCGCTCCAAGCAAATGAAGTTTCACTTATTCGGAAACGCTGTTGGGCCTTTGATGTCAAGCAACACGAATTCAGAGAGGATTTTAGGAAGTAATTATACGACTGTTTACTTTTCACGAAAAACGCTTTTACTTTATAGCCTTGTCTTCGTACTTAAACGAAATGAATAATTTTTAGACGTGGGCCATTCCAGTACACATCTGAGCAACCTTACTTTACACTGGACAAAATGGAACGCGCCACTTGTGAAATGGAGAAAGAAATGGAGGCATTACAGGTACAATGACTTATCTAGACGCTGCTACTATACATTCCAAAGAAAAATGTGTTGCTTGTTGGCTGTAACTATGCAAGTAACAATATCTTCTTTTCAGATCTCTGCCGCTTTGTTTGAGGTTGCTATTCCCGACTTCAAGCAACTGCGTGCATGCCGCAGGGAACTACGTTTTCTAAAAGTAACTAGCAGTATTAAACGACATTCTTGAGAAGCTTTGAATAAGTTGCTTTAACCTTGCACTAATAAGATGATTTAAAATGCTATTACCTTAAGTGAAGATCTGTCAGGTAAAACTTGGTTATAGGTATAAGTTCGTAGTGCTGATGCGATTAATTTTGCCAGACACTCTGGGATACCATTATTTTGGTACGCACAAGCCTGGACGACTGGACATTGACCAGCTGGAGGCAGATAAATGTCGATGACATGGACATGGAACTAAGGAGATTCCTTAAAGAAATTCGGGTGCTCGATAAAGGTATAATAACAGTGACGCTAAGATAACGGTTCCAACCTCACTGTATCCAGTATGTACAGTACTTCTCACCACATTTACGATTTGCGTGCGTTATGCGCTGGCACAGTTAGTATACTGTTACATGAGTTACAGGTTGTCCTGTCAGAGTTAATATTTTTCGCTTATACTGAAATACTGTTTTACGTTGTCAAGTTCACTGCGCGATAGCTAGAGTACTACGGCGTGTTTCACAGTAACTATGGCTATTGTTACGTCAGAAACACGAGCCTGGGATGCTTACAGTGGACTAGATTCAATGGTGAAAAACATGATCACTTCGCTACGGGCTGTGGTCGAATTACAAAGCCCAGCTATTCGCGACCGCCACTGGCAGCAATTGATGACCGCGACTGGAGTTCGATTCGAAATGGGTGATGATACGACACTCGCTGATCTGCTTGCTCTTCAACTCCACCGTGTGGAGGATGAGGTTTTTAACATTGGAAGATTTTAGCAGAATAATGTTGCTAGACTTCATGTGAATCAAGTTATGGGTATAAAATGTTGGACTAATAACGAAAACATTAACAATATTACTTTTGCATAACTTAACGAAATGTTGTTTCCTGTTCAGGTCAAGGGAATCGTCGACAAAGCAAAGAAGGAGATGGCAATCGAGAAGGTTCTCCAGGAAATGCGAGCAACTTGGTCGACTGTTGAATTTCAATACGAACGACATCATACGACCGGTACAGCGATGGTTGTTTCGGATGAGGAACTCATTGAAACTCTTGAAGACAACCAGGTACCAACGCTGTTCTTACATCTTGACCCTAATACTTAGCTTTGAATACAAGGGCAAAACTTTTCTTTGCTACCAAATTTATGTACTTGTTTTGGCCTATGTGATTTTGATACTAATAATTTTGATTCCCTTAATGATAAGTTTTAATACTTATGGTTAAAGGTTCAACTTCAAAATATGCTGATGTCTAAATTTGTGGAGTACTTCCGGGAGGAAGTGGCGTCATGGCAACGGAAGTTGATTACAGCTGACACTGTGATTCAATCTTGGTTGGAAGTGCAAAGAACTTGGATGCATTTGGAAAGCATTTTTATTGGCTCTGGGGTAAACTGATTTAAAACTGATGTTTGGTTAATATTAATTAATTGCTATTGCTGCTGATGCAACGTTTGACTGATGTTGGCTAGAGACATTGGTTTTACTTTAAATCATGTTAGGACATCCGTGCTCAACTTCCAGAAGACACACGAAGGTTCGAAACCATTGATCAAGATCTCAAGGAACTAATGCAGGAATCGGAGCGTGTTAAGAACGTCATTGAATCAACAAATAGGCCAGGACTCGCTCAGAAGCTGGAGGATCTTTTGGAAAGGTAAACGTGTGTTGACTTCACCATTCTGTTGTCCTAATCAGTAAATGGTGTAATCAATTTAACTTGTTGGAAAGTGATTTGATCTTTAACCAGGAAATACAGATTTTTTCATGTCTCGAGTGTTAATAAAGCTCATCATGGATTTTCTGTTGGCAGGTTGTCTGTTTGCGAGAAGGCTTTGGCTGAATATCTCGACACGAAACGTCTTATTTTTCCTCGTTTCTACTTCGTCTCTTCTGCTGACCTTCTTGATATTCTCTCAAAAGGCACACAACCAACAGAAGTAAGGATTCAGTACCACATAAACATGATGAAAATATTGATACACTAAAACAGGAAGTAGGTCGTGAAAAGGCTTAAACTAAAACAAATACGTTTTGCATCGTTTTTAACAGGTTACTCGTCATTTGAGAAAGCTTTTTGACAACATCGACAACCTTCGGTTTGAAAAGGACGGCGACGGTGAAGTCACCAAAACAGCCCTGGGAATGTACAGCAAGGAAAAAGAATATGTTGATTTTGATAAAGTCTGTGAGCTTGTTGGACAGGTAGTTAATCGTTTCAGCACGTTACTATGAACTATTAAAAATACTAATGCTCAAAATAATATAAACACAATTAACACAGAACAAATTTTATAACATATTAATCACTCATAATATAGGTATGCAGCTACATGTAAGTTGCAGTAATATCCTGTATCTGATTATTGTCATAGGTCGAAGCGTGGTTGAATCGACTGGAGACCACACAACGTAGCACGGTTCGTCAAGAAATTCAGGATGCCTTTGTTGCTTATGAGGAGAAAGCGCGTGACCAATGGTTGTTTGATTATCCAGCTCAAGTTGCTCTCACTGGTTCCCAGATATGGTGGTCTTCAGAAGTAAGCTTTGAGCGTAAAATAGAATTGATTTTCATCATGATCTCTTCACACAATCGCGTATTAATCTCGGTTGTTAATGTCTTTAGTTGTTTGTTGTTTACTACGGCTGTGTTACTTTACCTATTTTCAAATCAAGCAATATTAGCAAATGCAGCTGCAGCAGCACGTAAAACAGTAACAAAGCAATAAGCGTACTTTAATGATTATTGTGTGTGGGTTAATGTTGATTGATTCAGATTTTGCACATAGCATTTCTTATTCAATTTAGGTCGAAATCGCTTTCGAGAAATTAGAGGAAGGTTTTGAAAATGCGATGAAGGATTATCACAAGAAGCAAGTAACCCAGCTTAACACCCTCATTGGTCACTTGCTTGGTGATTTGGATCCTCTCGACAGGTGATGACGTTTAACGAAAAGTCTGGCTTTGTTCATTCATTTAATACCACGACAGTTCAATAGTAACTATTTACCTGTTTTTATGATTTTCATGAGCATTCTCGTTAATATCTTTTTACAGATATATGACTGCCAAATTAACGATGAACTATAAATTTAATATTACTATTTCTGATTTTAAGCAGTAAATTACACAAATTTGATATTTATCGCATTGCTCTGACGCTTTTGTACTCAACGACGTCTGTCTTTAAAACTTAGACAAAAGATCATGACCATTTGCACTATTGACGTTCACAATCGTGACGTAGTGGGCAAATTGATCACAGAGAAAGTGACGTCATCGCAGGCTTTCACGTGGCTGTCCCAACTACGTCATCGATGGGACGAGGATGATAAAAACTGTTACGCGAACATCTGCAATGCTCAGTTTCAGTACAAGTATGAATACCTGGGTAACACGTCGAGACTGGTCATTACACCACTCACAGACAGGTGAAATAGAAAGTGTTTTCTCGTCATCGCAACTGCGACATAAGTTGTTAAGAATACAAATCGGAAGAAAATATTCCGTTTATCAGTAGACTTTCAGTATACTTTATAGTAATAAGTTAAAACATTTCAGTAACGCGGAAATATCCCACTCGATAATTTATATCAGGTCATTTTATCGACATGCCTTCCCATACGCAATATTATACACAGTACGCGTTCTTTTCATATAGCGGTCGCATAGTAAGCCAGGTTTTCAGCTCCCGTCCTTGTGTTTAGATGTTACATAACTTTAACTCAGTCACTGAACTTGACCATGAGTGGAGCGCCCGCCGGTCCGGCTGGTACTGGTAAGACGGAAACTACCAAGGATTTGGGACGGGCTCTGGGCATCCCTGTCTACGTGTTCAACTGTTCAGAGCAGATGGATTACAAATCTATTGGAAATATCTACAAAGGACTCTCGCAAACGGGTGCATGGGGTTGCTTTGACGAGTTCAACAGGATTGCCATTGAAGTGCTCTCAGTGGTCGCCGTGCAGGTAATTATTAAAAGAATTCTGTTTGTCAATTCTATGCGTATTTACCTATGTTATGGCGTGTTGCGGACGGTTTTGGTTGAGTCGTTAAATCTTATACTATTGCTATATGCTTATCTTTTCGCAAGCAAAATCGCCATGATATAATAACAGATAAATTATGACGATTGGATTGCCGACTGTTTAGTGTGATACCAAAAACCCAATGCATATTTTTACGTAATACAGAGATTGAGATACAGAAAATGCAGAAAAAGTTTTAGCTGTATGTAGAAAACGATATAGTTTCAAGCAAAAAATAGATCAGAAACATTTCTAAGCACAACTAAACAAATATATGTTGACTCGTGAATAACTATTCAAAGTCAAATTTACACAATGAATCCATCTTTAAACAAGTGCTGATATGCAAATCACCATACAAATAGCTAGGCTTGAGCTTTTCTTTTAAGCTAAATTTTAATGTGCTGTCTTCCGGATCACCAATTTAGGTGAAAATGATCCAGGATGCCTTGAAGTCCAAGAAAGAACATTTCATGTTCCTCGGTGATGACATCAGACTTGTGCCGAGCGTAGGAATATTTATTACAATGAATCCAGGATACGCGGGAAGAACTGAGCTTCCGGAAAACCTAAAAGCCCTTTTCCGGTCAGTGATAAAGTGTGGTATTATAATAGCGGCATCGAAAATGAATATTTCAAGGTTTACGTAAAGTATTTTGCTTATCTCATTTTAATAAATTTAATTATTGTTTCATACAAATTGACGAGCAGGCCTTGCGCTATGGTGGTACCTGACATCGCCATGATATGTGAGATTATGTTGGTGTCTGAAGGTTTTACCGAGGCAAAATTACTAGCACGAAAGTTTATCACTCTCTACGATCTCTGCAAGGAACTATGCTCAAAACAGGTGGGTAAACGAGTGCAGACAGCTGGCATTTGGACCTAAGAGTATTCGAAACTCATGCGGTTGATGTAGCCAATTGTGAAATGCCTCGCTTATTTACTCTGTACTAACGCTTGCTCCGCTTTACATGGGACTGATTTTGTTTTGCGTTTAAAGTGTTTTAGTTACAGTATTGGGACCGCCCCTAATTACATAAATACAACTGCACTTACATTAAACACAAGCATCACACAATGTACTTTTCATAGTATCATTATGACTGGGGTCTACGTGCCGTGAAGAGCGTACTGGTGGTAGCTGGGGCGCTGAAGCGAGCGGATCGTCAAAGACCAGAGGAACAAGTCCTGATGCGAGCACTCAGGGATTTTAACATTCCTAAAATCGTGACGGAAGACGTTCCAATTTTTATGGGATTAATAGGTACGGAAAAGTGTTTAGACCTACCTTCCATTGCTCGCAAAACCTATGAAAATTTAATGGGTTTAATGATTAAACCATTAAATTTCAAAAGAAAGAGATCGTCAGTATAAGCATATATTGAAAGATTATTTTGTTTTAGGCGATCTCTTTCCTTCTCTTGATGTTCCAAGAAAACGAGATGAAGCTTTTGAGAAAAGCATCAAGAAGACCATGGTGCGGATGAAGCTTCAACCTGAAGAAAACTTTATCCTAAAGGTGAATTATTTGCCCATACAATTTTACCCATAATCGCGTGCCACATATATCCTGCTTGTTAATCAATGGTTTGTGAACTTTCTTGAAATGCAAATCAATTGAGTCAGCTGTTGATATTCGCTCCCCGGGAATTGCCTTTACATCTGAGACATCTTTCTGTTTGGGTCTGGTGTCTGGTCGTAATGCGACATTACCCGTAATTTCGTACTTCGACCAAGCTTGCGTTTTGTTACAATGTACTAAAACATTTCACCCTAAATTTCTCCGTTTTGAAGAGCTTGGTGCAGAGCTGTAAATGGGCTTCATATTGTTAACCGAACCCAGAAATTTATGTGAAGCCCAAGTTAGGCCCGAAAGTTTAAATTTACTAAATAAAGCAAAGTCATTTTTGATGCCATTCTTTGAATGTCATCATTTTCTAAGCTTCGCTTTGCTCTCTGCGGGAGGTTTTGAGCACTCTACGCGTATGCACATTGGTGTAAAAAAAGTGAAATTACGATGCAAATGTGGCAGAGTGTGAGTATAAATTCGGGCCCGAATCTGGCCCGATGTTTTCTTCAAACGTGAGCCCGAACTTGACCCGAAAAGCCCGGCCCGGCTTACAACTCTGGCATGGTGAAACGTATATTCGAAATGAAAATTTGACTAAAACATTTGTATTGAAATTTTTATGTTTATTTAAACGAAAGGTTGAATTCCTCGGGAATATTGCCAGCATGTACATAAATTTATAAACATCTCCTTGTAATAAAGGTTGTGCAATTGGAGGAGTTACTGGCGGTCCGTCACTCCGTGTTTGTGATAGGGAACGCGGGCACAGGCAAATCCCAGATATTAAAAACTTTGCACGAAACGCACAAGAGCGCGAAACGCCGACCCGTGTGGGATGATCTCAACCCTAAAGCGCTGACCACCGATGAACTCTTTGGTTTCATCCACCCTGCAACGAGGGAATGGAAGGACGGTAAGTCCTTGAGCTGGGTCATAATTTTAATTTTGTCAAATCCATTAGAAATTATAGTTATACGTATAATGAATTTCGAAACTTGGGAGTTCGAATATACACACTTGATTAATCTTTGAAATCTTAAAACGTTATATCTTCATAATTGAAATCTTCATCTTCCACAGGACTTTTTTCGAGTACGATGCGTGACCAGTCCAACATCACCCACGACGGTCCGAAGTGGATTGTGCTGGATGGAGACATCGATCCGATGTGGATCGAATCACTCAACACAGTCATGGATGACAACAAAGTTTGTGATACGTCATAAGATGTAACAGTTCATGAATCTGGCCGTTTGCTGACCCCACAAATACCTTTAGATGTTGACTTTGGCCAGCAATGAACGCATTCCGCTCACCAACTCCATGCGTCTTCTTTTCGAGATTTATCACTTGAGATCGGCGACACCAGCCACTGTTTCTCGTGCCGGTATCCTCTACGTCAATCCACAAGATCTTGGCTGGAACCCGTAAGTATATACCATCACGGTGTCGTTTAAATACCGAACTTCAAACTAGCTTAGAGATTAATATCACATACATAGCGTACATATGTAAGGTTCTCAATGTGTGGAGTTGAAGCGTTATTTTCTGAACTAACTTGAAATCAAATCGTTTTTCAATAATTCCCAGGCCTGTAACCAGCTGGATAGACACGAGAAAGATTCAATCTGAGCGCGCCAATCTCACCATTTTATTCGACAAATACGTGCCGACTTGTTTAGAAGCGGTGAAAACATCATTCAAAACGATTACACCAATCCCGGATAATACAATGATTCAGGTGACGAATGTTGATCGCGATATGCATTGTAGAAGTAATTATTAATTCCAGCCGTATTTTTAAGAGCATATTGGGCTTGGGCTTTTCCATACTTTCGTTACTCTTTTTTAGACCCTTTGTTATTTGCTGGAGTGTCTCTTGACACCAGAGACAGTTCCTCCCGATTCTCCGCGTGAACTCTACGAACTGTTTTTCGTATTTGCTGCTGTTTGGGCGTTTGGAGGTGCCACCCTGCACGATCACGTGAGAAATTAACCAATTTAGCCATTTTGATCACATAAGAAGTTAGCCATTTTGCTCGGATCTGCACACGCAGTAACCTTGTCGATGAGAAGCGTATAAACATATTTCACCAATATTCTATCCATGACCGTGCGTTTCAAAATCCCAAGCATTAATGCCTGTGAAAGCGAAACCATTGATAATAACATATCAGTAAACATTAAATGATATTCGTTCAATTGTTTGCTCGTGTTCAGATGACAGACTACCGGTTGGAGTTCAGTCGTTGGTGGGTGAAGGAATTCAAACAGGTTAAATTTCCATCAACTGGGACAGTCTTTGATTTCTGCATTGACCCAGCAACCCGGAAATTTTTACCCTGGTCGGAGCGTGTGCCCAAATTTGAGATGGACCCTGACCTTCCAATTCAGGTTAAAAGAAAAAAATCAATTTTATATCGATTTTGCATTATTTAAACTTGCATAGTTTTTTAAACTTTTTAGATTGTTTTTGTTTGTTTGTGCTGTACGTTAAACAGCAGACACTGATGGAATGTTTCGATCTTCTCAATAATCTCAATTTTTAATGATAATTGTTTTTCCAGTCCATCCTGGTACACACAGAGGAGACCACGCGACTCCGTTATTTCATTGATCTTCTTGTGGAGAAAGGTCGTCCCGTGATGTTGGTAGGAAACGCCGGATGCGGAAAATCTCTTCTCGTGTCCGACACATTGAAGAAGCTCTCTGGCGATTACATGGTCGCCAACGTCCCATTTAACTATTACACGACACCAGCAATGCTGCAGAGTAAGTGGGATCTTTACAAATCAATCTATACGAATAACCTGTTTAAGTACCTTATCTGAAAGTGCTTCCGGTCATTTTGGTAAATAAGATTTGTTATAGATTTATTGATTTGATATGTTAGGACTTCTTGAGAAGCATCTTGAAAAGAAAGCTGGTCGTAACTACGGCCCGGTTGGCACCAAAAAGTTGATATATTTCTTGGATGACATCAACATGCCCGAAGTGGATACCTACGGTACAGTTGGTCCTCATACGCTTATTCGTCAGCACATGGATTACATGCACTGGTATGTTAAACATGCATATGCATTAAAGCGCACTTTGCGTCCTAAACCATATGCCTTGTTTATTGCGCAGGTACGATCGAGCAAAATTATCGTTGAAAGACATTCACAGTACGCAGTATATCTCTTGTATGAATCCTACTGCGGGCAGTTTCACGATTAATCCAAGGTTGCAGGTATTCAGCACACAGACGCCCAACTTTGATTGCAATGCTTCATCAATATAAAAATGGCGCTTTGCAACATTTCTAAAAGTTTCAAACAACCTTCTTTCTAAAAGTAACTCTGGATTGGATCTTCAAGTGACTTGGCCGTCCATTCCCTAAGTTTAGGCACAACGTCTACACTAAATGTTTCTCACTGAGATTCTCAATTGTTCAAGACATGAACTTGTTTTAAAACCCACCGACCCAAACGCTGAATTACCCGTTTTCGCTTACAAAAAAATTGAAAGGAAATTTACTGTAAAGTTTTATGCATACAGTCATATGCAAGTTTACATACATCAGTTTTAGAATCAACACACCAAACCACCGACTGCGCATGCAACAAACAAAAATAATTTTAGGCCTCAATTTGGCTCGAGACCACGTCTCTCTGGAAAGTTACCTTTATAGTTTCTTCTAAAAAATTGAGTTGAGAAAACGTCTAACCTTTCGTACATTTTACGTGGTTCTGGTATAAAAAGAGGCCAATCGAAAGGCTTTAACATTACGTTTGTCTTTGCAGCGGCATTTCTGCGTGTTTGCGGTCAATTTTCCAGCTTCCGAGGCGCTGGAAGGGATATACAGGACCATCCTATCATGGCACTTCTCGGGTAATACAGGTAAGTCTGTAATCTTCCTGTTTAGCATAAAACTTAATTTTAGGTTACGACAAAAGTTCCGCAATTGTAAGTAGATACGTTGTTGCTATAGTTTGTTAATGAGCAACACTTATGTATTGGATTGTGTATCTATGCGATGGCACTTATGTACTTGTGCAATGGCTGACAACACAGTTATCCTCAATTTCGAGTATACGCACTGCACAGCAACGTCCCGTTTGAGGAATATCGAAACACAAAAATGCGTCACGCGATACACACAAGAGCAGCGAAGTACTTCACAACCCACTAATTTTTGATTGCCAAATCTATGTCATGTTTGTTCAATTACTCGATGCGAAATAATTGCGCACATGTCTAACCTGTGTAAATACAACACACTTCTGGGTTGCAAAATGACCGTTTCTGCGTTTTCTGGTGAACTTTTTGTTATTTCCAAACTCTGAGAAAGCTAAGGAAATACATTAAAAAAAAATGATGCTACAAAAACCTTATACAGCAATAAGAACAACACCGTACGTATTAAGCAAAATTTACTATTGCCTCTTAGTATAATCCGACTTTTCATACATACTTCACAAAGAACTGGACAAGTAATTACGAAATTAGCCGCTCTTAAATATAAACTGCACTAAATACGAGCGAACGGCTCATTACGAGAAAGTGACCGTAATTATGCCATCAAATTTGTTATCAAAGATGATATAAATTAGTTAGATAAATTTCCATTGGGTTTCATACGATAGTACTGAGTTTGTTTTATACTACGCTTACTAGACAGATGTTACAAATACTGACAAGTCGTATTCGAAAATCAGCTGCACAAAAATGAAGAAAATGTCAAATGTTAGCCGCGCGGCTTGTGCTCGAGGTAATACAGTAGTGCCGAATAAATATAACAGCAATAAAAACAACATTTACGATCATAACATGCCAGTATTTAACCCATGTAATTGTTAGGGTGATATACAGGGGGCCACGGCATTTCAGGAGTTGGGGGCATCGCTTGGTAGTAAGGTGACCCATTCGCATCACTGGCCGCAAGTGATGGACAAATTAAGCGCCCGTGAGTTGGGGAAAAGCAATGTCCACAGACGTGGTTATAAGGACAGTTTGGTACATAACATGAGCCTTCGTTGAAATGCAAGCAAATGTTTGCTGAAGAATAGTCGGTGTAGTCAGTCGTGGTCTGCGGATTGCTGTAAGCTTCGGTCTTAAAACGCTTGGTACTGTCTTCTGAGATGACACGTATTTGGTTAACAGGGCTTGATGTGTTGGCTTTGCGTTTCTCTCTGTTGCACAGTACGTCGTGCCGCGCAGAATTGAAATCCCACTTCCCACTTTTCCTGGTCAGCAAAAGAACCGATTGGTCCAGTGCGATTACCGTTCCTGTCGAAGAGTCTTGGTTTTTAAAATAAGATGTCAATAGCAAGATATGGTTCACTATGTTTTCCAGCAGCCTTTTAAACGCTGGCATTGTGCCTTTTGAATAATGTATAAAATCAGAGAGAAGTAAGAGATAGCAGTCGATGTATTGCATAGGGTCAAGATTGGTTATATCGTTTGCGTTTGCGTTGTAATCCGAGACCTTAATAGCACTCACTTTCTCTTGCACACTGCTTAAAACATCCTGCAAGTCTTTACTGCTTGGTTCTGTTGATCTGGTGCGTTTTGAATTTTGAGACGTGTAACTGGTTGTGGATGATTTTCGGCTTTTCTCACCATCTGACTTGGGTATTGTTGAATTTCTCCACCAGTAATAACATTTACACTTGGAACAACGTATCCAACAAGGTGAAGTTTGTGTCGGCACTGTTTTTGATTTAACACTGTTTTTAGAAATAGTATTTTTGTTAGTTTCGGTCTGTTTGTGTTTCATAGCCACCGGGAAAATCTGTGTACTAACATTATTAGTTGCAATCGCATCAGTCTGGCTACACGCAGATTTAATCTCGCATAGACTCGTGGTGAGCGTTGTCACATTTTTCGTGGTAATCTTTTCCGTAGAAACAGCTTTATCTTCAGTCGGGCTGGCTTCGATGCTTCCAGCGTTATGGTGGATGTAATGTGCCGTTAAGCCAACGTCACGTTTTTCCAATGGCGGCATTGTGTTTACACCAACTTCAGCCGTTTGTGCCAGTAATTCGTTCCCAGTCTCAGTCCACGCATCAGACGTTTCCACTTTCCTAACAGCTAACAACGATTGTAACATATTGAGAAAAATTTCTGCTGGTATGGTGAGCATTTCACCCGTTCTCATCGCTCCACCATCTTTGTTTTTTACTTGTGAAGGGGTAATTAGCACGTAAGTGCTTCCCAATTGCTCTAGCAAATCGGTCGTTTGAAAGTTTGCTTTCGACTGTCTGTCATGCTTAAAATCTAACGTGTTTTCCTGCTTGACTCCAAATACGTCTTCCTTTACAGACATTATCACAATTGCACTGCAGCCTATATTGAGTAGTTACACTTAAAAGCACAATACAACTAATAACCTATACAACGTTAGTGAGTTAGTCAAGAAAAATCTGAAATCGATGTGAAACATGGTATAAAATGGAACCAAACAAACTTTCCCGCAGCGATGACGTTATAGAACAACTGTGCAAGTATTACAAGTACAGTAACATGCGCTAAGCAACATGTAAACCACTTAAACGAAAACTCCTTTTTGCTCTACGCGCACACTGGGAGTAACGAAAAATAAGTGAGTCTGTATTTGTACATTTAGTAGAGTAACACTGGGAATAAAATGCGCTATGGTGGAACGTACTTAAGCAGTTATGTTACCCTATCACTCCCAAATATCCAGTTGAGCCGCTAATGTTAACTTCGATTTAGCTTTCTTAAGTATTACGTTCTTTCTATGAAAACGTCTTACCAAAGGAAACGCGGTGTACTTTTATAGACTGCCTGTTTACATTAAAGCTAGCCTTCCTGTTTGAACATTAATGCCTGTGGCTTTTTCGCTAGCACCAATGCAGCATTTTCAGTTAACATGATCACCACAATAGCGCTTTTGATTGCAAACTCTACGACAATGAAAACCTTACTTACACAGAACGAACACTAGAGGCAAAACAACACAAAATTTGTTCGTTTGGCAATACCAATATCGTAACTAAATATACTTACCAGTCTAAAGCTAATTCCAGCTAAATCCTAATTAACTAAAATCAAGTTTTTCCGTAGCAATTCTCCTAACCTAACCACCTATCTTTAAATATGGGATGAGTGACCTAGTTTTGGTGAAACTATCACTCTCATAACAAAACGATAACGCCTTTGCTTAAATTAAGGGCATACAATTAATACAGTGCGGTTCATACATTGCTGTTCATTGCACCCTCAATTTAAACTTTATAAACAGTCTGTTGTACTGTCGCCACACTACGATTAACGGCTTTCATCAAAGCAAGCTTCTCAGTAACGTGTTAATCGCATGTTAGTGCTAGACTAAGTACGCTTACGAACGTAAAACACTTCACAGTCACTGAACACATACACGTTAAATAGCGAATCGAAACAGTGTAACACAACTTTACAATATAAACCTAAATGGGTATATAGACCTCCCTAAATGGCACAAATCACTTAGTCGGCGTCATTTCAACTCTTGAGTCGACTGCTGACTGGATTACCGAGGAACATAGGAAAAAAGAACAACCAGTGCGGGGAAAAAAGAGGTCAAGGCGTTTTACAATTACGTAACTGAATCCTGGCAAACGTCATTGCAATTAAACTAAGCCGAAGAGCAAACAGCAGCCTGATCAAGAATTTTGGTATTGTCACTACACTTCGTCTGTAAATGCTCAGTAGCACGAGAACTGAGGCTTTGCTGATGAGAAATTCACTGAAATATGTTACCACTTGTGTTTATCATACTAGCCCCCAAACAAAGTTAAATTATTAGGTAGCAAATCCCCGCATAACCAAAGCTGAAAATAATGTGCCCATATTTGCCATTTCAAATTTCCTAGTTTTAATGTGACCTGGATGAAATTCTTTCTTTTTGCGCAAGACTTTGTAGTTAGTGTGAATATAAGGTAATTTCCACGAAAATGTTAATATTATACTCCCGTAATGACTTTTCTGACTCTGATTTTCATTTGCAAACCCAAATACGAAGAGCATAACACTGTAACAACTGGTGATAAGACTGCACGACTATTAATTTAGGTTGTTTACGGACTTCCAGCGCCATTTGGTAATTTATATTAAAAAATATTAGGACTAAGCTACTAACTACCAAAAGATTCCTATACCAAAGTTTGTAAAACCTAAAAGATATGGTCATCATCAATCATGGTTTTCATGGTCATCATCAATTCAAATATCACCAAACGTTGTAGGCCTATCATTATCTTGCTTGAAAAGTATATTGGCCAGACTGATACTAATACTGTACTACTGTACTTCATAGCCTCTGCTTGGACCACATTTATATTCTATCTGCTGGAAGTGTAAAGTTTCATTTTTTAAATACATTTAAATGCGTTCGGGAAAATTTCTGTTTTTCCAGAAGGCTACTGTTTTTCTTTCATTCTGTAAAGGCAGAGCGTCGTTCAATGAAGCATAATATCTTTTCTGTACTGCTGGTTGATCGTAAATCCAAAGCGTCTCGTCCTGCTTCGATATAGTCTGCTACAGTTGTCGGTTCCAAATGGTTCTTGTGCCGTTTCCTTCAACAGCTGTTTTTCTGAAATGTAATGCTTGGTAGTCGTCGATTCGCTCATCGATGGTGCTATTTTCACCATATTGCAGTAGCTTTGCGATCAATCAATAATTTTATAATTTCGTCACGGGCGCGATGGAGGTAAAAGTTCACTGCTAGGGGAACTAATTATTTATTATTACTATTAATTTTCTGATAGGAACTAGCACGGCCCAAACTGTGTGATTTATCAACGCGTTTTACACTTGTTTTCCACGGTATCAGTTCATTCTCACAGGAAATGCTTTGGGTAACAATTTTAATAGAAACGTTTTGTGGACGTGCGTTAGATGGGAACTGGCCTGCGTACTTGTTGATCTATCTCTCACAACAATGTCGCTGGGACTAGGCAGTCGCCGTATGCGTGATCTCCTAGTGATATGCATAATTCGCAGGGCAGAAACTGTATGAAAACTGACCGGCCATATCTAAATGTGAGCAAGATAAGTTATATGTACGGTAGCAGTGGTGTAGCCAGAACAAACATTGGGCTGGGAGCAAATATTTGATGAGTTCATGGGAACTATACAATACAAAAACAATACAAACATATATACAAATTTCATTATATTTTCAACAAAAGGCTCAACTTCGGAATCCAATCTTTGAAAATTTGGTGGGGGGAGGGGGGCATGGGCATGGCCCCTTTCGCCCCCCTGGCTACGCCTATGTATGGTAGGCTAACTTGTGCAAAAGGGTGTAAGTATTTTCCAAAAAAAAATCGTACGTTCGAAGCTATTTTTCATAGTCTTTTCACTCTATTGTTAACTTAACTTAGATGTTCTAATATACTATATTATTTATTGAACTGAAACCTAACCCAAATCTGCCTTTTAATCTAAGTTTAACTTCAATTAAACTTTAAAACCACCTATCTGTAACAAGAGCTGCGTGACCAATTTATGGTAAAACAGGCACTTGGTTCCCAAAATTATACACTACTCTCTTGTTTCTTAATTTTAGAATTGGCTTTTGTGCGGACCTAGCAAAAACTACAGAGATGACTGAAGTGTGTGTCCGCGATTTCGAATAGCATAAATTGTCATTGCCGTACTTGACTATTGATTCTAGTCGCTACTGGGTTAAGGTAGACAGAAGATAGCGCTCGAACGTTGCTAAATAGGGTGCCAAACTGTTCATATTAACTTTTTCGGAAGAGTAAATAATTATGAAAACAAAATTGCCAATACTGGAATAACTTCTTCAACGCATGGGATAAAAGCAGATGCAAAAGTTGTTGCAGAGATGACATAATTTTTATCTTATAATAATACTAATAGTATGTAATTTTCCGCCAAATGCGGCGTATTTTGTTACAACCAAAGGGCTCTATTTCCTTTTCGTTTAATTGTAGGTGTTTGTCATTAGGTGAAAGACTGGTACTGTTTCACTGGGAAAATCGAATAGCCTACATTCGAAGCTATTTTTCTTACAGTTGTAAACCCTAATCTAAATGTTATAAAACTTTCTTTTAATGTAACTTGAATTAAACCCTATACAGTAGAATTCACCTATATCGACACCTCAAGGGGATGGGGAAAAAGTGTCGATATAGACGAATCATTATAAATTGGTTCAATGTAAGGGCCTGGTAAGGGTTAAATGTGTAGGCTAATCAGCACTGCAGCTTAATTTTATGTTTTCACGTACACTATGCAAAAAAAAACACCAACAAGATCATGAAAAATAATGGTAGTTGTATTTGCACGTAATACGGACGTAGACGGTACTGATGCAGAGCAACATGGCGTTACTACAGTAAGGTGACATCCTAATTACGTCAATATACAACTAGGCAACCTAAACTGTCATATCTAGGGGATTCAAAAAGGTGTCGATATATAGGCGAATTAGAATGTACGTAAAAGATAGGAATTTCGCCGGGACCAACAAAAAAGTGTCGATATAGTCGAATTCTACTCTATATACCTTTGCATATACCCATTGTCCTAACCGAATCAACACCATTCAACAATGGTGTGCTTAACCCACTTACGGAGAAACAATCGCTTTTTTAGTAACAATATAACCGAGCCTTCATTCATTTTCATCTAGCAACAGTTGCAGTTAAGTCAATGCAGGACATCGTGAACTAGTGGAAAATCTATTTAATAAAGATTTTCGGGTATGCTAAGATGGGACAGCATTCAAAATCACTTGTCGCTGACATTATCGCTTTGCAGTTAACAAATATCGAAAGAAAAAATATCGCCCAACCTATATAAAGGAGTTAATGTCATCATGATCGTTCGAAGACGTTGTATTGCGATTCAAACATTTGTGAAAAACATTAACTTTAAATCAGTAATCTTTGGCAACCAACACAATACTTTGACTTTCCACCTAAATGAAAGCATGGACGCCAACCGAAAGTCAATTGGCCTATCATGAAAATCTACATTACCATCTCAAACACTATTAATGATGCAAATATTAAACAGAAGTTACAAGAATTTGCTGAAACATTTTGTTACGAAAAAGGAAAAACCTGAGCTACCGAACTTAAAAAGGTGGCTAATAAAAGGTTTACAAATATGTTTTTCTGCGGGCTAAGGTGATCAAAAACACTTCCTAGGACCTAGGTGATATGTTTGAAAAAAAATCGCTAAAGCATTGCGCATTGAAGGATTTCACTCAGTGTTTTCAGGTAGTTTCTCGCAATAGAGGCTTCCGTGTGCCGGCGAAAAACATCGGTTGCAAACGTGATAGAAGTCACATTGTTCTTTTGACTTTTTGCAGCCTTTTATGTTGAAATACCTACAAACTCTGTGTCTGGGAATGTTTTGTTGTCGTGGCTCGACCGGCTTTTGCTCGGTGTGATTTGCTGTATAACGTGATCGAAGGTCCCGTGGTGGTGAGTACAACTCCACCCTCTGGCGTTTCGGGGTCGACACTTCGACATATTGTGTGTTAGGACTGGATTTTTTGTGACTTCGGTAGTTATTGTTGGGCGCAGGTTTAGTCGATTGATCGAAACTCCTTAGTTGTATCCGATCCACTTCACAATTTTGAATTAAACTTTTTCCAGCGGGTCTTGACGTCCGATCACCTGCTAATGGATAGGTACCATCGGCTGCTTTGCCTTTTCGAATTCTGCTGCTGTCGCTGTAGTCGATCCTGCAATCCCGTTGATGATGGGAAAGGGCCTGCTCCACATACGGTTTTGTGCAGCTTGTTGAGCTGCTATCGGAAACTAAATCGTCCGCTGCGTCTCTATTGGTTGACGTATTGCGTTGTTTCTTTTTCGTGTACAGGCAGCGATTCCAGGCATATTTGAAATCCCATTCACCCACATCACGCACGTGTTGAAGTATTGAACTGTCTGTGTCCATAACAGTTCTGGGATCGTCCGGATTTCGACAAAATTCTTGCATAATCTTTTTTACGTGCCAAATATATCGAAAAACCATTGGTAAAACCGCTTGTTGCCAGCCCTTGGATACGTCTATCAAATGGTGAAGAAGTGACATGTATCCATAAAGATACCTGACAGTTTCAATTGTGGGATGCTTCATGCCTATAACATTACGCCACAATGGTCTATATTCTTTCAGCTGAAGACACCGTATCCTTTCTGGCATGGAACGCAGTGCCTCCCGCAAATCGTCCTCACGATCGTTTGTTGAGCACATATTCCCCTTGAGGCCTGCTTCACCTGACTCACGATTTGCTTTTTCTCCATAGTTCACACCATTTTCACGTGTTTGGCTTGCTGGTAATACTTCGACCGTCTCCATATCATTCTTGTCCGCTTCATCTGAGCTGTCAATGTTGTCGGAATTCAAGTTTACTTCTTGTTTGATGGTTTCCAAAAACAATTTTAAAGCGGATTTCTCCGCCGAATCACCACCATAGCTTAGTAAATCGGTTTTAGCATCAGACTGTGGGCCAGAATTGACATTTTGTAAATTACCACAAACAGTTTTGGTATTGTTACTCACTGCAGTTCCGCTCTGTTTATTTAGCAGCCCGGGTCCATTGTGAATAACATCGCCCGCTGCGCTGAATTTTATGTCACATTCTCTGTCAAATTCTGTATTCACTCCTACATCCTTCGTTCGTGCACGGCTTTCTTGACGCTTCATACAGTTTTTACACCTTGATCCACCAAGAAGGTTTTGAAAGGCCTTCAAAAACTCGTCAGCAGACATGCTTACCATCTTTCCATTGGTTATGTCGCTGTGTGCTTTCGTCCGGTTGATAGCTGTAGGCGTTATCAGCAGGTAAGTGTCACTGAAAACATCAAGCAAGCCCTCTTCTGTGCTGGGTACACCTCGACTTACACCATGCTGCTTTTCGTTTAAAATATTGATCTTGCTTAACACCTCAGGTGCCATGAAGTCCATTTCTATTAAAAATCACTTTAACTCTTAGTTGAACCAGTAACTTTCATACACCAGCAAGCTACATGCTCAAAAGGCACTTAAGTCTGACCTTTCCAATCGAAGATAATATTAAAAAGACCAACGTTGTTGTAACCTGGCGCGGGAAAAAAGGAAATACGTTTCGCATGACTGACCACAACGTGATTGTGAACGAACAAAGCGTGAGTGTGAAATCACAATAGCTGTCTGGATGGTTTGTTTACATGGGAAATGTTTTTTATGTTATTGCCCAAACAGCAAGTTCTAGAACTAATTTTTGCAATGACCATTGACGGTAATGAACATTAATGCATTCACGTTGTTTTCTGTTAAATTTTGGTTGCTATATATTTCGATTAATACTGAAATAACGTCCGCATCAGCAGCCAAAGAATCTTCCAATCTTTCATTTTTTTGATTGATAACTAAATGTAACAAAACGACGCATGCAATAGTTTCTCTTTACATGGTGTTGATAGGCTATCTTCGCTTTCACCGTTTGCTTGACTTTCTAAATAACGTATCAATAATACAATTCCTGTTAACAGTTAACCTTTACAAGTCTTTAAGGTAGCTCAACTAACTGGCGTTATTGTCGTGTGATTGGCCGAAAATGAGCACTGTTTACAGTGAACTGTTGAGTTCAAAGTTGTTTTGTCGGGTACAGTACTTACTTACAGAAATACGGTACAGCAATAAATAAGTGAACATCACAAAATTTATTTACCAAGGAGAATGAGCTTGTTGGAGGCCATTACAACTGCTATACTTCATTGGTAAAGCATAGGGATGTATCCGGTAGTCCGTACGAAACCAAACTCGCATAGATTTGCCGAATATCGCCTGTATGGACGATTTGGGCGAACACAGACAATGGCAAACCCGAACATAATGCTAGTTATACATTATTCAACTTTGATAAGAATCGATGATCTAATACCCTGGCTAAGCTAAAGTGCATTTGCTTACGATTTTGGTTGCTCAATCGCCATTTAAACATAATATTTGTGAAACAAAGCGATTTTTTTTGCCATTAGGTCATGATACTAACACGATTTGACCAGTTTTAGTTGAAATTTTATCGATTGGTGCTGATAGGAATATATTCTGGATTTGTTCATGTCGACCTACATGATATTTGGGTTCCCATGAACCCGAATAATCTTATCGCGACACATTTCTGGTATAGCATTCCTGTAGGTCGGTAAAAAGGTTTTCTGCTTACTCCAAATAGGGTATGGTTTTTGTTTCGTGATTTCCAAGTTTGGACGCTATTTGCTGTGAGATGCTTAGCTGCACACGTTTTATAGGACAAGGATTTTCGCCGTCAGTTGTCAAGTCGTCGGAAACTATTGTTCGAGCCGCAGTGCATTTACATCAACGCGTGGCATCTTCCTTCTTGCCCACAGCAGTCAAGTTTCACTACATCTTTAATCTCAGGGACTTGTCCAACGTCTTTCAGGTAACAGTTAGCCTACTGTTTTTCAGTAGGTACATTTGTGTGGTCTTGTGTTGTTTTATTTTTTCATAATAACCATTTGATTATTTTATTTGCCCAAAATGGCGAGAGTACATTTATTAAGCCCTTTTTATTACAGTTTTTACTAACTAGCAAACGCTTATTACTGTTACACGCAATGTGAAATTCTGCTTCGGATTATCGGATGTGTAGCTACTAAGCCTCCCAATTTTGATCGGGCACGTTACGTAATCGTCGTTTATGAAATGGTTTTCTCCGTTAAGGACGAAGTGATTATTTTCCTCTGTTCTTTATCGTTTGAAATTGAACTGACACCGAGATGACCATCTATCACACAAAGCACAAGCTGTGCCGTGAATAGGCCTATTGTGTTGGATGGCGTGTCGTAAAAGAAGTTAATGCTGTATAATGACTTTGAAAAAAACGTGGAAAGAACGTGGGTTTAGGTACAGTACGATGCTACTTGTTAGCAGAAATTTAACACCGCCATTATTTTTATGCACGTTTAAGGCTACTGTTTTTTTTGTCCCCACTGGGCCGTTGACGAAAAAATTACACGCCCGTGGATTAATACGTATGCTTTACCGACTTATTTTTCTCATAAATTAGCCCTTGGTGGCTTTTACAAATAGGTGTCAAATTTCAATCATGGAAGTTATGAAAGGTATTTATAAGCTATGACACCAAAACGTTTGGCTAATAAGTTGCTTGCATATTCCAGCTTTTATGAACATATTCGAGTAGTACCAAGTAGTTTAAAAAATGCAACTAAAGCATACAGTCATAACCATAGTCATTTACTTGCAGAAAAAAAGCATTGACTAGTTTCGTACTGATATCTTCGTTCATCAGAATGATAAAATAGTAAACGCGAAACGACTTTAAATATATACACTACATACAAGAATAAATGGAAGTAACTAAGCTCTTAGGACTTAGACTGTAGAGTTCAGACGATTATCAACACAATAGGTGTTACAATGACCCAGAGGTATTGGCGGTAAGTCGATAACACAATAGGTGGCGATAAAATGCAGGAAGGGTGTTAGTTTGCACAATATGACCGGATTATAAAGTTCAAATAAGAAAAACACACCGTTTTCAAAACTTTGTTTATTAACGTACGGGATTGATTTAATACATATACGAACTTTAATATTTCAAAGCAATCTTTTATGTTTGGAACAGCAACTGCATTTTATTAAGTATTCCTTTATGGAAGATTTGTTATAAATAAGGCGATTTATGGTCCGTAAAGTTAATTTTTTTTGGTAGTAGAGAATATAAGAAAAAAATCGCGGTAAACAAGTTTGAAGATCGTAGCGTCAATATTAGCGAAGTCATAAAGCCATTAAAAGTCGATTTTTTTGTTGATTGCTCAATTTTTTGTTGTTAGGTCAATTTCCACTTACGCACCAGATTACGCACATTTTGTTGCAAATTATGCGCTTGTATACACCTCTCAGTTTTTTTGGAAATTAAAGTAAAAGTAGGTTTTATATTCCAATCGATTGGGTAGAAACTGCAGTACTTGGCACTTAAAGTCAACTTCCTCTGTACTTAAACTACATTTATAGAGTAGATGTATACTGACAGATTCGTGGTTTTTTTAAAATATCTCCCACACTTGCAATTGTTTGAACATATGCACACGTTTTACTTGAATAAATTCGCGTATTGATTTGATAAGTCACAGCGTATGTCATGAAACAACTGACTTCCTACACTGAAGATTTGTGGTCAGAGTCAATTCTTACTGCAATTTAAAATTTACTTCAGTTTCTTTCGTCAACAGGGCTTGCTGTTTGCCACCCCTGACTGTGTCAAAACTCAACTGGATGTTATCAGGTTATGGCTTCACGAATCTGCCAGAGTATACGGAGACAAGATGGTTGAAGAAAAAGATTCTTTGACTTTCGAGAAAATACTGAGCGAAGCTGCAAAGAGAGTATTCGAGGTCAGGGCGTGAATAATTATATTTGACAAAATCTGCAGACAACTCTTGCTTTTGTTATGACGGTGCCCATCCGTTTGTTTTGTTCATTATATGAGCTTTGAACTCAATAAAACAACCTCGACATTTTGCATCGTTGGAACATTTTTCTTTGCTTTACTTTATTTAGGGAGGAGAAGACTTCCACGACAAAATGTTATCAAAGCCTAATATATACTGTCACTTTGCCGAAGGAGTCGGCGAACCAAGGTAACAGAAAAGTTTTTCACATCTGCTAAAGCGCTTGATCGTGGGTTATTGACAAAGAACTCGTGCACTGTTAGGTACATGCCGGTGCGTAAATGGGATCATCTCCATCAGACTCTGCTCGAAGCTCTTGACAACCACAATGATGTTTTACCTGTCATGAATCTCGTTCTGTTTGAAGATGCCATCATGCATGTGTGAGTGCACGATAAGCGTATGCTTTTATTTACTTGATTATTATTCACCTATTTTTAATGCTTGTTGCTATGGCCAC
The DNA here is from genome assembly GCF_947623445.1 of Clavelina lepadiformis. Lineage (NCBI taxonomy): Eukaryota > Metazoa > Chordata > Ascidiacea > Aplousobranchia > Clavelinidae > Clavelina > Clavelina lepadiformis. The sequence goes on along the minus strand of NC_135240.1, from coordinate 11,345,538 downwards.
ATAGGCGTAGGGGATAATTGATCCATAAAGCGGTACTAACTACAAACTCGTGTCACAATAGGCCATAGTCGTAATGACTCGAGTCGCATTTTTCAAAGACTCAAATTGACTCGAGTCTTTTTCTAAGAAAGTACAAAAATAACTTGACTCTGCAATCGGCGTTCAAACATCGATGTTTTTGCACTAATACAAAAAACTTGTAATTCGTGACACTTTTGGAGATAACACATGTAATTATAAGTTTGTCTGTATCAACTTCGGTGTCTCCTGAAACGCTGTTAACCAACCTTCATCTTGAACGCAGTTGTCGAATAAATCGCATTTTGGAGTCACCTCGTGGCAATGCACTGCTGGTCGGTGTAGGTGGAAGTGGAAAGCAAAGTCTTTCGCGCTTAGCCGCATTCATCTCTGGCTTGGATGTTTTTCAGTTGACGCTTAAGAAAGGTTACAGCATACAAGACTTGAAGGTATGTTACTGTAAAACTTCGAATGAATAGAGCAAACATTTTGCTGGGGGAAATCTGAAAGCTTTCATGTTTACTGTTGTCAGTCGTGTAAGTTATATATTAACTTTTTTCAATTTCTATTCAAAAGTTAACAAAGGTTTTTCTTGCTAAGGCCGATCTAATAACCCTGTACATACGTACGGGTGTCAAATGTATCGGAACAGTATTCTTGATGACTGATGCTCACGTCCCAGACGAAAGATTTTTGGTCTTGATCAATGATCATCTTGCAATGGGTCAGTTATAGGTTAATCTCTATACGTAAAAAGATAATTCTTTTCCTAAGTTACTTAAAACAGATTTGACAACAACACACTTTTTTCAAAGATGATAACATGTAAGTATAGAAAAAAAAGGCTGTACCAACTTGCTTTCCTTGTAATAATGTAGCGTACTACTAACGGTAAGCCGCAATTAAAAGTTACAGTTTAACTACAAGCCACACTCAACGGACTTGTCGTAAAACCGCTACTTTCCACAGTAAATATTTGTCGGTTGGATTATTCGTTGTGTGATGGTTTAACCACCATAGCAGCAATGACTGTATCTTATATACAGTAGGATGAAGAAATCCGATCTTCCAACTAATTATATTATCTATTAAACATGCAATTATTGTTGAATATGATACCATTCAAGAAATGAATTGTGTATAAACACCTTTCTGAAACCGTATTGCATCAACCAGCCTGGTAATACAACATGACTTAATAACAAATTTAATAAACGTTGGCAAAGTGCAGAAGTTAAGTAAACTCTACAGTAAAGTGCTAATTCCTTATGCTGTACTCGTTTGCTCTCGGTTGAAAAGTATTCATCTTTTGCGTCTGCCTTTACCTACAGGAGAGGTTTCCGATCTGTTCAGCGAAGAGGAGACGGAAGAGATCATTAACGCCGTAAGGGGAGAAGTGAGAGCTTCTGGTTTGTTTGACTCGCGAGAAAATTGTTGGAATTTCTTCTTAGATCGTGTCCGAAATCAATTAAAGGTGATAGCTATTAAGGTCACTTGTAATTACAGCTACTACTTGTTGGTAGCACGTATCCTGATCGTAGCTGATAATTCAATTCAACAACTGTCCCAATTCGCCTCAAAACTAACATACTGTAGTTTATGATTCATCATGTTCGTGATCCTTTTTGCCAGATCGTACTCTGCTTCTCGCCTGTTGGTTCAACGTTGCGCGTGAGAGGAAGGAAATTTCCCGCTTTAGTCAACTGTTGCGCCATCGACTGGTTCCATTCCTGGCCGCACGAGGCACTCGTAAGCGTGAGCCGCCGATTTGTATCTGAGATTGAAGAACTCGGACCAGCAGTGGAAAGTAAACGAATTTTATTGAAATCTTTATCGACTTAAAGTCGGACGGTAGACACACTGTTATTATCGTCTTTTAATGTTACTGGAGACTTGGGTTTTGTATTGTTATTGGCCTATATTTTAAACCATATAATTACATCTATAATATGCGTAATAGGTTCGTCCTTAGAGGGAGACGACACAGTTGTAGATAGCATCGCTAAGTTTATGGCGCATGCGCACGTTACCGTTAACGAAGTCAGTCAGCAATACAAACAAAATGACAGAAGGTAACTTATCGCAAATACTTGGTAACCGCTTATTTACCAAAGTATATAAACATTTTTTAAAATTTTTTAACTACTTATGATGATCATTTACTACACGACGATGATCATTTACTCCTTAGGTATAACTACACAACTCCAAAAAGCTTTTTGGAGCAAATTGATTTGTACAAGCACCTCGTTAAGCACACCAACAACGAACTGACCAAGAAAATGGACCGACTGGAAAACGGCTTGTTGAAGCTTCAGAACACTGCTGAACAGGTATTAAATTTACTCTGCATGTCCTGACCTGATGCGTTGTTATGACTATATTCCTTAAAACAGACGGTTAAAGAACGTTTATTTTGTGTGAGTTGTTTAATTTTGAATTATGAATGTTGGTGACGTCAAAGGTAAAGCGTTGCTTAATTCATAACTTTAGAGCTTAAGAAACATAAAAACTCATTTAACCTGCCAGGGTGTAACTTTATGAATAACACATAAACCAAAAGGAGTTTAAAATAATGAAATGAAAGGAATTTTTTAAATTTTTGATCATTTATAGCTTTTACGACAGTATGCATCCAACCATAATTGTTGGAAAATTGTTGTTAAATATTCTTTTTTCTCGTTTGTTTGGTTCAAAAATCGGCACTACGCTGAGTTGCTGTCATTTTCTATTTCATATATTCTCAAACAATCTGACAATGGTAGTTTCCTGATAAATAGAAACCGTTCTCTTCCAAGAACAACTTATCATCTTATGAGGATCAGTTAGTGGCTGAATTTTCTTCGGAATGTGTGGTTGGATGTCCTAAGCGCTCCTCCATGTCCCATCTCTTGTTGACTGGTTGTATTATCGAAATGCAAATTAGTGCTAGGAATAAACTTACGGCCATGATGACTGGCGTGGACAGTGCCCCAGTGTTATCAAACAAAACACGAGCAATCAACAAACATACGGTCTCCGTCACTACCCTAATCCAAGTCATCCAAATGCTCACAAAAGCTTCGTTGATCGGGTATGTGTGCTGGGTTGTCATCTCGTAAAAGGCAACCGCCGAAAATCTGCTGAAAAATCCAAACAAAAAGTTGCACACAATTAGCGCGACCAATTGGTCAAACTTGTATGAAAGTGTAAGACCCACGGTAGCGAGTAGCTCAACTAAGATGCCAACTTGAGCCTGCAAACGCAATCGTTTATGCATGTTCACCAGTGCACCACCAACCACGCTTCCTAGCAGGATACCGACGGCGTACGCGACCATGACATAACCGCTGATAACGTGGGTTGTGACGTCATATTCAGCTGCTGCTAGAATTTTGTGAACAACAGGTAACATTAAAATAAATTCGATGTGTCCGATGTATATGGCAACACCGAAAGCAGAGCAAAGCGCAACGAATGTTATATCCGTGAGAAGTTGTTTGCATTGGCAAATGTAGTTGCTGAAACTCCAGTCCTTGGTAGGATCTTTTTGGATTCTTTTATATGCTTGTGATAAGGTGGGCGGGTAGGTTGGTTCATCTTTTACAAATACCAGAGCCAATGTAAAAAGTAGGACAGTGGCACCAAGCAGCCCAAGGTACATATACTTCGCTACACGCGCATCGCAATGCAGCTGAAGTTTTAAATTTAACGAAGAACTCGTGTTACCTTGCCTTCCACATTTAGACACTCCATGGTCAAACAGGTAGGACGGCAAAACAAATCCCAAACTGAGGCCAGCTCCGATAGATGCTTCAAAAGCACCAATCGCAGTTCCAACCTCTCTGCTTTTGAACCAGACTGGTGATAACATAGCAGGGTAGGTTATTACTACCAAGGCAGCGACCGCGATCCCAACTTGACCGACTGCCAAAATAGCGAAAGACGCTGAATTGACCAAAGATACAATTACGCAAACGCAGGCACCTGTCAAACTTGCGAAGGCGGCAAAGGTGAGTCGTTGCAACGATAAATAGTTGGCTGATATGAAGTAAGCAAGTATCGGACATGCAATAATTTTTCCTACTTTAATTCCAACGAATGCCCAGTCCATTAGGGCGTTACTGACTTCGAAATATGCAACGTACACGTCACTGACTTGCCCGAAACTAACCTTCTCGAATGACACAAACATTGTGAGAAGCATCAAAATGAGAAGAACCAACCAACGTAGACTTGTTGCTTGCACTTGAAGATTCTCGTTGCTCAAAAGGTGCTGGCGTTCCTGTAGTTCAACGATTTCTGTCATTTTATACATTTATCTAATATCGCACTGTAAAAACTGTATACACTCTTGTCATTACTTTCAAAATTACATTTTCTAGCGACCACATCAACCATTTATACAACGATACAATACTTGGTTTTTAAACTTTCCTATGACTGGACTTAACTGATCGTCATACACTTTGACTTACTGTTCAACATACAGCAAAATATAAAATTATATAAAAATTATATTAATAATTATATAATTATATTATATAAAATTTTAAATTGTTTTAGTGCCTTTAGAACTGAATGAGATTTCTATTACTTTGGCTTCAGTAATGATCTTACATCGATCATATACTGTACACAAGAACAAATACAATGCAACTCTTTTAACCAAACTCCGTTACCTATGTGAAATATTGTTCAATATCACGGTATTATATTATGAACTGGCTTGCATGGAAAACAGTGGAAAATAGAAAATGATTGAATGTATAAATTTCCTTTACCGACTTCCTCTGTGTGGATGAAAGCGTGAGAGTTGTGGCCGTGTAGTACATTACACATACAAAATTGCGTTTTTTCACTCATAGCATCATGATTTTTCGTTGAAGTGTGACCTTAAAAGTTTAAAAGCACACTGGGTGCGATTCGCTCAATAAATCTCATTTGCGACGACCTGCGGAAGCTTTGCGTTGCAACAACATCTGGTTTTGTCTTCACACTAAACGTGATTGCTGTCTCACGTCAACGCATTCGCAAGCAATCACACCGGAACAAACATGTCTGTTTTTTCTCATCGCCTTCATTCAAAGTGACGTTGTGAATGGTAAACCCAGGAAAATTCAACCCAAGGACTATTCAAGCCACAGATGTTGATTGGGTCAGCCTAGGTTTAGTCTATTATTTTCTATCAATCAGACGTTTCGATCGATACTGCAACCATAAATGTATTCAAATTCAAAGTGTTCATTTCATCTCTTAGTGATGTTTTTTGGAGTGGTGAAATATGATCTTCATTCCATGCGCTCACAGATGGCCAAGGCTGCCTGACCTTGCTAATACGAGCGTTAAAGTCACAAAGAGTAGTGGATTAAGTTCATTTTGCTTTTACAACGCAGCCACCCAATCTTTGACGAAAGCTTTCTTTTTCCACGTGTGGTTGTTGCCTCGTGGAGTCATATACACAGATCAAGGTGAAGTGAATATTGTTGCTGACTGGCATTCGTGGAAGTGGAAGTGAAAGTGAAAGTAGAATTATATAGCCAAGTCTGTTGGTGATAGCAAATGGTACTGCAGCAGATGTGTCTTCACTCTTCAGCATCGCGCCAGCAAATAATGTGACCTTTCTCTTTTATGCTGCTTGTCCGTGGAGGTTAATTTTTTTTTCATTGTTCAGTGCTATTTCTCTAACCTTTTGCAATTGAATATTGTGGCTTTTCGTGGTCTGATGTTAGTGGACTTTGTGTAGCTTTCACCATTGCTGTAGATCGTGACGTGTCTATTACCACTGAAGCGTTTTTGGAAACTGTTATAGATACCTCACCTCTTATCTTTCAATTAGGATGTGCATGTAAAATACCTTTAGGAAATACTATACGAGATTGTGTTCCATGGCAAGTGGATTATGTCCTGTAATTTGACAGCAACAATGCTGACAGTCGTGTGAAATATACCTGTTATTTTTTGTGAACTGTAGCCGAGTTTGCACAAGGAACTCAACAAAAATGGCAGATTCCGAATTCTAAAAAGTGCACCATGGGTATATCAAAAACCTTTTTAGAAGGTTGAAAACGGTCATGACAATAACCCAGTTCACTCAGACTGGTACTGTAAGGAAGAAAACGCTTCACATGCTTCATTTTTAAATCTACCGAGTTGGTCTGTAACCATCAACCAAATCGCAATCATCCTTTTAACTATTTCACTTTCGTCCACCTTATGTTTGATTTAGGTCGACGACTTGAAATCGAAACTTGCGGCTCAAGAAGTCGAATTGAAATCAAGAAGTGAAACAACGGAACAACTCCTGCAAAATGTCGGTCAAGAAACGGAAAAGGTAGGAGCGGAGAAGGAGATTGCGGATGAAGAAGAGCAGAAGGTAAGTCATCATTCTTCGTGTTTTGATTTTATTTTCAAATACAACGACTGTTCCTGCTGCGTAACATGATATATTGCGTAGCAAGTGAGTAATTTGAAGGAAGATTATTTAGTTTCAATAATTGTTAAAATGTAGTTTCATAGTTGAGCTTAAATGTTTCAGTATTGATTGTTTATTACCGATTATTCCCATTGTTAAGGTGGCCGAAAAAACAGCCGAAGTATTGGAAAAACAACGCCAGTGTGAAGAGGAGCTGGCGAAGGCTGAACCAGCAATGATTGCTGCCACTGAAGCTCTCAACACTTTGAACAAAAGCAACTTGACAGAGTTACGAACGTTTGCCAACCCTACCCCTGGAACCGTGAACGTTGTTGCCGCAGTAATGTGCCTGTTTGCAGCCGATGGAAAAGTTTCAAAGGACCGAAGCTGGAAATCTTGTCGATCCTTCATGGGCAGAGTAGGATAATTTTCGCACGTTATTTCATAGAATAATAACAGCTATTCTGCGGTCCAAAACACAACTAATATAGAAGTAACACTTTGCGCAGATTTCGTTGTCTCATATTTTTTAATCCATACGCGGTTTTGTCGTTATATGAAATGAGCTATGTATAACAGGTTGAACAGTTCCTTGAGTCGCTCATTAATTACGACAAGGAAAATATCCACGAAAATTGCTTGAAAGCCGCCCGCCAGTACATTGAAGATGAAGACTTCAACCCAGAAACTGTTCGGACTAAGTCCGTTGCTGCTGCAGGGCTGTGCGCTTGGGTCATCAACATTGTGAGATGGTGGGTCTTCTTTAAATACACTAAAACAATATTTGGCTCCATTTATTATTTATTTATTAAAACAGTTAGACGCATGAAATTCTTATTAAAGAGTGTTTAATTAATTATTTTAAGTATGGGAACATATTTTCGGTATGAGCAAGCATTTATACTCTGTGTTAAGCCGTGTAGCCTTGTTTTAACGCAGCTTTGATTCTAATAAAACCTGACCAGGCCAGTTTAACTTGGGCAACTAACTTTCCAGGTATGAAGTTTATTGTGACGTTGAACCAAAGCGAAGGGCACTAGATGCTGCAAACGAAGAACTTTCATCTGCCCAAGAAAAATTGGAAACTGTGCGAAAAAGAATTGCGAAACTGAACACTGATTTATTAAAACTTACGAATGAGTTCGAAGAAGCGACCGCAGAGAAACTGAAATGTAGCAATGAAGTGGCAAATACTGCAAAAACTATTATTCTTGCTAACAGGTGATTTTTTTTGCTATATAAAGGTACATTTTCAGAAACATATGTGACTGATCTGTCTGCAACTCTATTTTAAGGTAGATGGCTGTTGAAGATCGCCATATGCAAGTTACCATAAACGCATATTTCATTATCATTTCAGGATACTGTTTGCTTGATAACACTAGCGTTGAACCAAGGCCATTTTGTTTTTGTCAATTCATGTTAATTGTATTATATGATGATTAATTTAATGCGTATATGAAGGTTGGTGAAGGGCTTGGAAAGCGAAAAAGTTCGTTGGGGTGCTTCGGTTAAGCTCCTTCAGACCAAGAAGCAGACTCTAAGTGGTGATGTGTTGCTCACTGCAGCTTTCGTATCATACATGGGTTACTTCACGAAATCTTATAGGAACGATTTGCTGAAGCAACACTGGTTGCCATTCCTGAGACGCCAGAAAGTCAAAATTCCTTTGACTGAAGGTATTGTAAGAGATTTGTTTCTAGATTACATGAAATCATAAAGTCATTTTATATGCAATTTCTTTACTTTTAACTTATTGTTGAAGGTATTTTTAAACAGAAACGTAAACTTGTATCATTTAGAACTGATAGAAGTTAAGATGTAAGAGTTTAGCAAACTTAACTTTCAATATTGCAAAGAATATTAACTATCCTTTTAGGTTTGGATCCTATTGATCTCTTGGTTGATGACGCAACAATTGCGTCATGGAACAATGATGGCCTGCCTTCGGACAGAATGTCGAGTGAGAACGCCGCCATTTTGTCCAATTGCAAGCGCTGGCCATTGATCATTGACCCGCAGTTGCAGGTTGGTTATAACCTAGAACAATGGCGTCTTTTGTAAGAAAGCTTTGTCTGTGCAAAGTGTACATGTTCGTAGTAGTCAATAGGCCTATCTTCTAGTATCAATATTTCTTAAAGATGTACGTCAAACTTGAACAATTGATATATTGTATTGAGCTATGAATTTCGGATTAATGATCATTATTTGTTAATTATTTGTCAGGGCGTTAAATGGATAAAGGGACATTACGGCGATGACCTACGCACGGTGCAAATGGGTCAAAAGGGTTATCTTGACGTTATTGAAAAGAGCTTGTCAGAAGGTAATTTTATCAACGATAACGAATGAAATTAAATCCGTTAAATTGCTTCTTATTTTGTGTTTTTTTTTAACTAAAACCCCACAGAAAAGTTACAAGTTTAACGCTACAGAACGAATTTTGTAACCGGTAGGTGAGAAAGTTCTGATCGAAAACATTGGCGAAGTTCTTGATCCTGTCCTCGAACCGTTGTTGGGCAGAAATACAATCAAAAAGGGGAAATACATAAAGATCGGTGACAAGGAGTGCGAGTATCACCCTGAGTTCAAGTTCGTCCCACAGACATAGCGATAACTCCCGCATTGTTACCGTTTAGGATGACGCTGTAATTGGGTTAATATGATTACAACAGGCTCATACTGCAAACCAAACTGGCCAATCCACACTACAAGCCCGAAATGCAAGCTCAGAGTACTCTGATAAACTTTACCGTTACACGAGATGGGTTGGAAGATCAACTGCTTGCCAACGTTGTGAGCACCGAACGACCTGACCTAGAAAATCTAAAGGTGTGTAAATATCACAAATATTTACGGGCAAGCGCTTTTATAATGAAAAGGGTTTACCTACTTAATACATCAAACACTACAGTGATTTGGCTGTGCTTTTAATGTAGGTCGAGTTGACCAAACAGCAGAATGATTTCAAAATCACGCTGAAGAAACTGGAAGACAATCTTCTCAGCAGATTGTCTGCCGCTGAAGGTAACTTCCTGGGAGACACGGAACTCGTTGAAAATTTGGAACACACGAAGCGAACATCTGAAGAAATCGAGGTATAAGCCTATTCATTGTAAAAAATGCACATGCACTTGTTATCATTTCGTCATTAGTACTTAGCTTTATACGGGGTTGCTCGGACCAATCAAGGACGTTTTTAAACGTGCACAGATAAAAGTGGAGGAAGCGAAGAAAAATGAGTTACGCATCAACGACGCGCGTGAGCACTACCGGTCAGTGGCAACCCGCGCATCCCTACTCTATTTCATTCTCAATGACCTTTACAAGATTAATCCGATTTATCAGTTTTCACTGAAGGTTGGTATCTATTTTACCGCATATTTATACGCATACTGTAAAAAACATTACATGTAACATTACAAATGCACATTTCAAACGCTTTTATTTTATTTACGTCTTTTTTCTATCTTTTTCAACATACAGGCATTCAAGGTCGTGTTTCTTCGTGCCATAGAAATCACACCAGCTTTTGATGACGTCGCGGAACGCGTGGCCAACCTAATCGACACTGTCACGTATGAGACGTTTGCTTACACCAGCAGAGGACTCTTTGAGCAGGATAAGCTCATCTTTACATCCTTGGTAATCATGCATTTATCATGAACAAGAAGTTGTTGGAAAAAATTTGAAACACGGTTCTTCTGTTTTACAGGTCGCCTTTCAAGTCCTCCAGATGCGAGGAGATTTGGACGCAAAAGATCTTGAGATTTTACTCCGATTTCCAACCAGCCAGCCTATGACTAGTCCGGTAGACTTCCTTTCAAATCAGGTAATTAAAAATCTTGCACCTAGTGTAGTGAAGATACCGAAAGCATAATTATAACCTAAATAAAAACAATGTTCTGGACAATTTACAAGTTTTATTTTAATACAATTTTAGTCGTGGGGAGTAATCAAAGCGATGTCGATGCTCGATGAATTTCTCAACCTGGATCGGGATATCGAAGGATCTCCCAAGCGCTGGAAAAAGTTGGTGGACAGTGAGGCGCCTGAAAAAGAGAAACTTCCCCAGGAATGGAAGAACAAGCCTCTCGTTCAACAAATGTGTATACTGAGAACTCTGAGACCGGATAGAATGACATACGCACTGAGGTACTCTGTGGCTGTAGGAAGGACAATGTTAAAAATCTCCGTAGAGGCAAACATTTAACGATAAACTTCCACGTTAAACCAAAGAACCTTTTATCAAATAGTTACTTTTTTGGTTTGATTCAAACTTGGGTTGTCGTTAAATTTTTTGTGTTTACAGCAATTTCATTGAGCAACAATTGGGAGCCAAATACGTGGAAAATCGTGGTATCGAGTTCATGAAGACTTTTGAAGAGAGCTCTAGAAGCACCCCTATCTTCTTTGTATTATCTCCCGGCGTCGACCCTCTCAAAAATGTTGAGAGCTTAGGTGGGTAAAATAAACCTTATTATTATGCCAAGTTGCCTTTGTTATTTAGTTATGCCAATGTTTATTATTTGTTTCTGTTGAGACAATCGACTCATACATTTTACTAAGGAAACACTTTCACAGGTCAGAAACTTGGCTTCACTCACGAAAAGAATAATTTTCATAGCGTGTCCCTTGGTCAGGGCCAAGAAGTTGTGGCCGAACAAGCGCTTGAAGTAGCCGCCAAAAATGGACACTGGATCATCTTACAGAACGTGCATTTAGTCGGTAAGTGATCGTTCAACATTTTTGCATTCCTAGAACCTTCTCTTTACTACGGTCAACATATATAAAATTTCAATATTCATTAGCAAAATGGCTTCCGCGTTTGGAGCAAGTTGTGGAAAGAAACTCGGAAAACGCCCACGACGACTACCGCGTGTATATCAGCGCAGAACCACCACCTACACGAGAGCAGCACGTCATACCGCAGGGAATTTTAGAGAACGCAATCAAAATCACGAGCGAACCACCGACTGGTATGCACGCCAATCTGCATGCAGCCCTTGACAATTTCAATCAGGTTAGGCTTCATAACTTCACGATTTTGTGAGCAGATTTTAAGTGTGATTCATATCCTTGTAACGCTTCGGGCTTTTTGTCAAATAGGATACCCTGGAAATGTGCGCTCGCGAAACCGAGTTCAAGTCGATCCTCTTTTCTCTCTGCTATTTCCACTCTGCTGTTGCTGAAAGAAGAAAATTCGGACCGCAGGTATGAAAATACTGAATTATATTTATAAATATTGATTTTTTTTCTGCAATATATGACTTGAAGCCGGCTGTAATAAATGAGAAATATGATTTCTATTGTTGCAATTAGGGATGGAACCGAATTTATCCATTCAACACCGGAGACCTTACCATTTCTGTCAATGTTCTCTATCAGTATCTGGAAGTAAATCCAAAAGTAAGTTAGTTTTCACAATTAACTGGCAAGAGACGGTTTCCTAAATTGTGCATTTTCTTCGAATTTTCTTTTATTCTCATATTTGGTCGAATAATTTACTAACTTGCCAAGCAGTTTGTTTCAAGCCCACAATCTAACACGCTACAAAACGGATCGTAGAGAATTAACGTAGCATACTGTTGCAAATAGTCACTACAAAACATCGTTATATATATGTTATAAATATCGTTGCCTGGAACAGGTACCATGGACAGACCTTCGTTACTTATTTGGCGAGATCATGTACGGAGGACACATCACTGACGACTGGGATAGGCGCCTTTGTAGAACCTACCTCGAAGTTTACATGGACCAGGAACAGGTTAGCTTCATGAACTTGCTCTCACAATCCCAAGAGATCTTCAATGAACACTGACTCTTTTTTCAGCTGGACGGAGAGTTGTATCTTAGTCCGGGATTCCCAGTTGCCCCAAACATGGATTACAAAGGATACCACAGATACGTTGATGAGATGCTTCCTCCTGAAAGTCCGATCCTCTACGGCTTACATCCAAACGCTGAGGTCGGCATTTTAACCGTGATATCTGATAACCTTTTCAAGACGGTCCTCGAGATGCAGCCTAGAAAAGGAGGACAAAGTGGGGATCGGGCGACTACCATGGAGGAGATGGTGAAGACGACTCTGGATGAGATTACGGAAAAGCTTCCAGAGGAATTTGTGATGAGTGAGATCATGGCAAAAACTCAGGAGCGATCTCCCTACATCCTCGTCTGCTTCCAAGAGTGTGAGAGGATGAACGCTCTTCTTCATGAAATAAGGTAAAAGACCTGTTTTCAAATATAGGCTTTTAAGTTTCTTAAGGCAAATAAAAACATCTGTGTCTTAATTTCACTCATTGCAGTTCTTTGTTAAGTGTTTTTACTGGATGTCAAAGGAAATTCGTTTGTTTTTGTTTCTAGTTGAACATTGTCGCCATATTAGGTTAGTTACATATTGTTGTGTTTCCGCAGACGTTCCCTCAAAGCACTTGATCTCGGCTTGAAAGGCGAACTCACCATCTCTGCTGAAATGGAAGAAATACAAAACGCTCTCTTTCTGGATAAAGTTCCTGTGTCGTGGTCGAAAATCGCCTACCCCTCTGTGTATAACCTTGGCATTTGGTAAATAAATGAATTTTTTAAGTTACTTCACAATTAACACTATATTTTCGTTATAATGTTGAAATATAAAAATTGCATTTTATACTAGGTACGCTGACGTACTCTTACGTTGCCGTGAACTTGACACGTGGACCCAGGATCTGGTGTTACCTGCTGTGGTATGGCTGGGTGGTCTTTTCAATCCTCAGTCCTTCTTGACTGCTATCATGCAGGTGAACTCACATAACAGTTGCATATTGGGCGCCGGTACCGTATTGTCCCATGACTGCGACTAATTACACATGCGTACCTGTGATACATTTGGATCTACGCGAGTATGCGATAATTTTTGAGTCGCGGTCAAAAAGTTACAGATTGTTGCATTTTGAACTAAATTAAAAGCATTTGTATCACTGTGTATGTCGTTGTTAACAAACAGAGCATGGCGCGGAAAAACGAATGGCCGCTGGATAAAATGATTTTGTCAGTCGAAGTGACCAAGAAATCAAAAGACGACTTCAGTCATCCACCCCGCGAAGGAGCTTATGTCCATGGTTTATTTTTGGAAGGAGCAAAATTGGACTTACAAACCGGTGAGTGACACAAAAACGATCACTGCTCTCTTGTTGTTAAATGACATTTGCACTGAAGACATGCTTGTAGTTTAAACATGAAGAACATTTGAGTGCTTTATCGCTGTGCTATATTATAGGTCTTCTAGCCGAAGCAAAACTGAAGGAACTAACTGCACCTGTCCCTGTTATGTTTGTCAAAGCAATTCCGGTGGACAGGCAGGAAACGAAAAATGTCTACGAATGTCCACTTTATAGGACAAGAGAGAGAGGTCCCACATTTATCTGGACATTCAATCTTAAATCGAAGGAAAAGCGGTCGAAGTGGATTTTGGCCGGAGTCGCGCTTTTGCTTAGCGTCTAAGTCGAAAACAATTTCAATCCAACTCACAACCTATTCTGCAATATTTAACAGTTAATAAACACTATCGTGAAAATGTATATTTTGTAGCACCTTTATGTAAGCAGTTGCACTTTTTGTGAAAGTATTTTTTAAAATTTTTAAAAAACACTCTTTTTTGCATGTGTATAAATTATTAATAAAACAACTTTTATACTATATAGTGTATTAATTTCTGTCGCTGAAAGTTATTTTTCGGATTTTATTATCTTTGATCTAATACCGTTAAAAATCAGTTTCGAGGTTAAGTATACTATTGCACAACGATATACATTAGCGAGTGTAGCTGCGACGAATGTGACATTTTATTGTGTAAACCTAAAACTCGCCTGAAAAAAATTTCGAGTTCCCGCTCTAAGCTATACATATTACGAAAGAAGGAGAAGAGTTTCTGTGTTTATGTTTACATTTAATCTTAATCAAAAAAGAAAATTTACTGGTATCCAATATAGAATAGCTATAGAAATTATTGGCAAAGTAAAACTCACTTCCATTTAAAAACTTGCTTTTATTTCTGTTAACTTTTTGGAGTTTGCGCCAATCAGCAAAAAGGAAATTTTGTTATAGTTTTCGCCATATTTTCGCAAATAATTTGCAGTTTTCACAAAGATTTTACACACTTTCTGCTCATATATTATTTACCGAGTAAATATCAATTGTACACTGATTTCCGTTAACAAAAACCATTTTGCTTACTTTTACGACTAAAAAACATAAAAAATACTCGAGCTGTAGAGTTTGCACTCGTTTCAAGCCTGAACATTACATACCGTGATTTGGAAAATTTTAAAATCATTAATAATTAGGAAGGAAGCTTCTCGAGATTTCTCAATTTTAGAAATCCTTGTCGTGTAACTTTAAAAATGCATGAGGGAATAAAAAATTTGTGATATACCATCTTATATACTCAGAATTTAGAACAGATTTCTATACAATTTCACCCACGGAAGAAGATTTATTATCTTACAGTCGGTCACGAAAACAGTCGGTTTAGAAACAAGTTAGTTTGAGTGAATGTCATGTTGTTTACCAAAGCACCAACCAGTGAGGTTATGTCAACAGCTGCTTCTTACACAAACTTGTCAAGTACGTACAAGTAAGTCTTCATATAGCTGATTAGGCCTACTTAATTTTTTGCCATTTATTCAAGCGTTATATTTGAATAATAATCGGAAATTATCGTCTTGCAGTTTCCAGTATCTTTAGTTTAGTGTAGATATATCTGCTACCAATGTACAATGTACTGTTCAATTAATTCTTGTGACGCTGTAATGTACTTTAATATACTATAAATAGTTTTGTTGACGGATTATATTAAGATAATGTACCTTTATGATAGCTTAAGGTAAAACAATGTATACAGCTGTAGGAGGTGTAGAGTTGGCTTTTGGATAGAACGGGAAACATGCTATTTATCTGGATAAGTGCGGTGAGCTAGCAAACACAAAATACTACACATTTAGGGAATTTGCTTCAGTCCTCCAGGAAGCAACGTGCCGTGAGTTTGTTAGTGTTATGTGTTAGTCCAGTTGCATCACACCAAACAGTTATAGCTCAAGATATGACTTTATAGACCTCTAGATCCACTTTGCCAAAGCGAACTGCAAACAATGGATAACAATAAAGAGATCATTAAACTTGACATGTACGACCAATTTCAAGTGAAAAAAGCTGACGCTGCTACAAGTGCATGTACTGTACGAAGCAAACATACTGTTGATAAATATTGAACATGGAGACGACAAAAGCCAAATATCTAATCAACAAACATAATAAATATATGTGTGGCCTGCAAAGCTAACTACATATAGATATTACGTTAACTTACAGAACACCGTAACATACGCTGCCCCGGGTAAACATGCAATGCAATTTGCGTTTCATATGCTAGTCTTAAAGTCCAAGGTCAACACTGGAGACTCCAGCGAGTTATTCTAGCCTAAAGGTTCATTATTTTCACCAATATCACTATACTTATGTTTTATAGATATAAGGCTCTGTTGTTCTTTCTCATCATTTTAGTTTCTTCACCAGAACATAGACCTTGTCGAGTGCTTTGTGTAAATTTAAATGTAGGTTAGATTGTATTAAATACAAAACTATGCTGATTAAAAAACGTTACAAACTTTTTAATTATCCAAAGTATATATTTCAAACAAACACCAGCAATTGAAGTCAGTAACAAATATAGTGACCGGGCAGCACCCAATCGAAAAACGCAGGCAAGGATGCGAGTTTGTTTCAACCTGAACAACTTACAGCAGTAGTAAAATAGTATAATACTTACAGATACGGTATGCTAATGGCAGCAATTACAGCAGATTTTAAAAAGAAATTACCAAGCCTACATAGAATGACCTAAACGAAATAGAAAAAGAACTCGCAATGGAACTCAAATAAAAGAAAACTAAAAAACGTCATCACAATAAAGAAACAAGCTGAAATAGTAGTAAATTGGAAAACACAAACGACTAGTTCTAAGTGTCTACTATAAACTGAAATGCAAAAGATAACAAAAAAGATTTCTATACGCAATACCAAGGAAGGCCACTTTCCAACAAACGAAATCAATCGGTTACTTTATGCAGCAAAAACATCCCATTTGTAATGAAAATAGTGTTTTAAAATGCTAGGTTTATTCTGTTTTAGCATAAAAATCAGAAACGTAGTCAATTCATACATATCAACCTTAGGTTTGTATCTAAACCGTAACACTTTTTGCAGTTTCCGTATTGTTGTTTTTAATTTAACAACTTCTTATAAAAATGAAAACTTTTTAATGCAGTGATACTTTGAAGTTCAAATTAGGTTGTTTGACATAACTAATGTCCCCGGGACATCAGCTCTGCAACAACCCGTCACTTTTACGATTATTTTACAACTTGCATCTATTGGTTTACTATGTTATAGCATTAGAAGATTAAGTTTAGGTCTATAGCCTGAAACACAGACATTGTACTTGGTAATTTCACAAAAAAGCTTTATGTATCCAGCAAACGTGCCAGTGAGTACAAATACATAAATTTCCGACGTAAAGATTGAGGAGCTGCAGGTGACAGGAATTAATGAAGTATATTTAAGGAAATCCTCGCGGGTTGCTTTTGGTATTTTCAATGAATTGTAGATATATTAAGGTTTTAATGTTAATTTGATAGTATAGGATACTCGATCAGTTACGTGTTTAAAAAGAAATAGATCAGGCAAGTTACCTACTCGTTCTCGCTGCCGATCTACAAGCAGTGGTGGGATTCAGCCGGTTAGCACCGGTTCGTGCGAACCGGTTCTTGGAATTTTAATGACTTTCGCGAACCGGTTGAACCAGCGTATTTATAGGTCTATATATATTGGCCCCGGGTCAATATGGCATGCTGCTAGTGAGCGAACCGGATGTTAAAGTCTTTCAATCCCACCACTGTCTACAAGTATTCCAATTTGGATTTAGTTGATGAATGCTGGAGCTCTTAGAAACATGGTTGATTTAGTTTTGGAACTTAGGGGAGGGTGGGGTAAAGCGGACCACCTAAGGCTTAATCGTTACAATTCACTGATTTCACCAAAACATTTGACTTGTTTGTTTTGAGAGTTAACTCTAAGGTATTTCGCTAATTTTTGAAGTGCCTTTTTATTGATTGCTTGCTTTCTTACATAAAATTTTTTTGATTTAAAAGCACCTCCAATATTTCACTTTACCCCACATGTGTGGGGTAAAGTGGACCACTGTAAGTTTTGAGTAAACAAGGCAATTTGTTCCACATCACAATCAATTTATTTACAAATTGTCATCATAAGCGAAGTAGTTATGAAATTAATCGCAGTTCACCATCAATTTTTAAAAACATAATTCACAAATAAAGTTGTCATCCTCTTCATTACACCCAGAGCAGGCTTCATGCGCCCATCGCATGCATTTGGAGCACTGGATCCACCCATCATTCTCGGATGATTTGGAATACAATTCGTTGCAGTAAAAGCATTCTGCATCTACGTTGTTATCACTTTCATCGACTGCGTCCTTCTGCTGCATTGATGACCTGGAAACCTTAGCTTTCTTCATAGAACGCTTTTTCGATGAACTTGTTTTACTGCTGTTGCCAGATACCGCGGATTGGCTACGATTCGTTGCAGCCAACTGCTTCTTGTATGGTGAACTGGTTAAAATAGCAGTTGCACCTCTCTTAGACTTCCTCCTTTGGCGAGTGTGAGCTGCTTTCGGCATAGGAAGCACTTCAACAGGACTTATAATTGTGAAACTGGAATTTGCATCTTCAGGAGAGGACGGTTGGGCTACATCTATTGGCTGTGCAGGTAACGATTCAGGCATCTCGGGAAGACCAGCCGCATCTAAGCCAATATTTCTGCCATCACACAAGTCAATGCTAGTTGAACTAACATTAACGGAGTAAGATTCGGTGTTGGTTGGAACAGGATCAATAGGAATATCAGTAACATCCGATGGAGCAACCACTGGTCCACTTTACCCCCACCCCTTGGTTACTATTATTTTGACTGTTGGCCAAATTTTGGCTAGTCAGTAAGCGGAATGAACCTATGTAATGCGTACGTGATACAGTAAAACTCCTTTCTACCATTCAACCAAACTTCTACCTTATGCATGTAAAATAAAACCTAAGTTACAAAGACATACCTTTCAATAGATCAGAGAGTACAAAAAACGAATTTCGTGCCTTTTCTTGCCTTCTTTTCAACGTAACCTCAAATAATGGCGTCTGCAACCACGTTATGTCATGCTTCACTAAACTTAGTGGTATCCGCGCGGTTAAAAAACTTTATTAAGAAAATAAGAGGGGTGTGCCACTTTACCCCGTTGGTCCGCTTTACACCACCTTCCCCTACAGTCCAACTAAAAGTGCAAAATAATTTATAAGCTAAAATTGACTGGACTGTAAAGTAATATCTCAAAAGCCAAGGTTTGCCATTATAATACCAAGAAACAAAATTACTTTTACGGCGATCAACTTATACCAAGACTCGATTTGTGCAAGTATTAATTGCCTACATTAGTTTCAACACTGACAATTGGAAATACCATAACATCAGTAAAAAAAACTTGCTCAGGTTTTACAACAGACTTTTAAGTGTTGGTGAAACGTTTTTTCTTTACAACAAACATGCTACTAAAAAAGTAAGCGCAGCAGGGTATTTTTAAAGTTTTGTTTGAACAGTTATGAGTTTTTATTGCGCGATTTTAAATGTATAGTAGCCTACTTTTTCTGCAGTAGTGCAATTGCAGTCACGCTGGCATACACAACTAAAACTCAGCCTGTGTAAAAATAGGTAAGTTAATATTGTTATAGCGTTGATGTCAGTTATGTGTATCTTGGAAAGTTGTACCACAGGATATGCTGGCATACTGGCTTTAAAACGAGATTTACTTCGCAACGCGTTTCTGCATTAGGCTGTTATTGACTTCGCTGGGCTGTCAGGCTGGTATGATTATGTAGTTCATGTTAAGATTATACCCGATAAAAATGCAAGACAACCTTCTAACCTGTTTACCTATAGGCTTAAAAAAAAGTATTTGTACATTTTCTAAACGGCATGGTAGGAAATGTTATTTTCTGTTATAACTCACATCAGCAAGACAAAATACTGTAACCACTTTTACTATTTATCGATATCGATTAAGACAAGCTTTGCAAATCTGTTAATCCGGAAGCACGTATGCCAGTGGTGTAGGAAGAAGTTAAAGTTTTAAATATGATAAATACAAAAAATTCTGAAAAATTACAATGTCTCTTTAGCATTTACTACAAAATTTAAGATTGTCTAACTATCCAACATTAACAAAAACTGTGTGTGCTTAAGAACGCCAGATGACTCAGCGAAAGATAACTGACCTAGAAAACCTTCTGCATATTTACATTATTTTCCTTTCTGGCTTGGATTAATCTATACCACCATCTCCTATACCAGGGATGTTCAACCTTTTATTATAGTGGGCCGCATTTTCACATGAAATAATTTAATGCGCCGCAGAACCTACTAAATTTCAAGAAAAATAGATGAGTTTAACTACTTTAACAACATCAGTCATCATAGTATTTTGAGTAAAAAGGACTAGCGGGCCGCACAAAAATATCAGGCCGGCCGCACTGTAGCCCGCGGGCCGCAGGTTGGACATCCCTGTCCTATACCTTCAGCAAGCGCTCATTAATTGCTTTGTTACGCCTAGGCGTCTTGACGTTGTTCGTTGATATCGTAGTTCTACCTACGTGCTGTGCTGCTTTGGGGACGTTTATTGTTTTCAATACGTTAGTTAACTAGTCCGCTAGTTAACTGCAGGTTTGTTCGAACCAGCATAAAAAAATGATGACATATACACACTACACAGTAACGCAGATAGGAAAAACGTTTCAGAGATGCTACCTTGAAAAAGCATTGAGCTTGCTGTGTGGAACGCAAACCACAACATCTGAACTTCGTAAAATTTCAATCAACAAACGTGAAAGTGTAAACCGATTTATCTTTAACCGACTGTAACTTAGGATTAAATTTAAAGTTATGCTACTCTCTGCACACGAAATTCCATAACAATATATAACAAACACCATGGTGATTTCTGCCTAAGCAGACTACTTTCAAGAAATATCGTACCGTATAAGTTACTGATTTTATTTTGTTTTCGTTATAGCTAAATTTTTGTAACTAATATAAGCGCTTTTCACTTTCTTGAAGGTTGATTGTTATGATTTCACTTCTTAGGCACATGGTGAGCTTACTTAAGTACGTTACTTTGGCCTAAGCTCTACTTAAGAATAACTTAGAAGAAGTACTCATAGACAAAACTACTTAAGTATAGCTTAAGTAGAAGAACTGTACTTAAATTTAACTAAACCTATTTCGTTGCTGATCACCACTGGATTTCAATAAATGTGATGTTGTGAAAAGGCGAGCAAAACGCGACAAAAATGACACGTTTGCACATTGTCCTCGTATGCAACAATGAATACACGTGGTGTGTATTTATTGTGTGACAACAACACTCCGATCAAAAAACACAGCAGCGAAAATGCTGAGTGAAAACTATGCTACTAACACACTGAATTTGCGACAAGTGACATGCGAATTCTATACGAAGACACATTTGCGTCTGAAAAAAATTTTTTTTTTTGATTCGATGATACTTGCAGACTTCGTCGTCTTCGACGTCTGAAAAAATGTTTTGATTTTGTGGTGTATCATATTTTTTCCAAATAAAATCTCTATAGTTTACTGCCACAAAGCTTTCTTTAAATATAATTTCAAACTTCGACTCCCAATCAACTAGAAAACAGCACTAGGTATAGCTAAAGTAAGAGAGATGTCATTATTTACTGAAACACCAACCAGCGATGCTTCTTCATCCACTGCTGCTTCTTACGTAAACTTCACAAGTAGTACGTATAAGTAAGTGTTTAATGTTCATAGCTTATACTAAATTTTTGCGATTTATTCAAACGTTATATTTGCTTAATTTTAAGGCCGGTATTTGGCGGAACTGAAATCGCAATCACGGCTTCGATTATGTTTCCTCTTTTCATCTTTGGAATTATCGGGAATGTGTTGACCATCGTCGTCATTTACCGATCGCCGAAATTGAAGTAAAATTTATCTATTGTTTTCTTGTGTTAAAGCACGTTTTCTTCATATTTGACAAGTAATATAAATGCAGTTTATGCACCAATCACGTGATGTGAAAAATGTATATGCTATGTTGCCATTAAAATATTAGAACAAATAAGTTACACTGATTAACAACAAGTATTAAAGAGAGACAAAACTTTACTTTAGGTCAACGTTCCACTACATCATCCTCAGCATTTGCCTTTCTGACCTTATATCAGCAATTTTAAGTCCTCTTTATGTGTACCAACGCACTTGGGGTTTTCTATCGTGGGACATTCCAAATTTCTTATGCGGGGTAATACTCTGTAGGCAAAATGCGTATGCGACTTGTTGGTCGTCTTAACTATGCTACAAATCTAGTAAATAGGAAATACTGTAGTTTAAATCTATATAAAAATCGCTTGGTTATTGTCCGTGCGTAATTTTCACCATCTTGTCCTAGTTTGATGAGCGGCGTGATATTTTTCAAAAAAAGAAGTTTGAAATGATTTTTACACTTCGTGCTTTTACCACTATTTTTATGCATTTGAAGTCTTTTTTCTGGTTAATTTTTTTTACTTCTGCGTTACTATAAGTATAAAGGCGTTGTAAAATCTATTACGTAATGAAACGTTATAAGGTAACTAACTGATGGCAACGTTTAGATTTTTATCCCCTGTTTTTTCCTACCAATAACTTGAAAGTTGAAACAGACTGGTTGTTCCAAATTGCAGGGGTTAGCACAATGAGAGCAAGTTTATTCGTATTATAGGCCTACTTATATTCATGTTAAATCTGCTACTGATGATTAAATCTGCTTTAATTGGGTTAATTGCAGCAATTTGGTACATCTTCAAACTTAAATTTTTTTGATTATGGGTTTTTTGACTTGGTTGGCAAACCCTTTACGACTCTATAAAAAATTGCAGATATTTTGGGGTGGTGATAATTTTACATCTGTGGCAACGTCATTTCATATATTATTGTTTGCTTTCTTCCGCTTTATTTCATTAATGTATCCACATCGATTCAAACGAATCACCAGCAAACATGTAAAGGTAAGACGGATATATACCTTATTTTTTTGATGAATTAGCGAGACCGAACCGAAAAATAAATTGTGAAAGTTAAACAATGACCTTTATTTAACTAGTTTATCACGAATTTATATTGCATATATAGCACCGGTAAACAAAAAGTTTTTTTCTTTGCTGCCTGAATTGTTGGACCTACTTTGGGGTATATTTGCAGCACCGATTCCAAAAATGTAATCAGTTTTTTCTCATCAACTCTAGTGTTTGAGATACTGTATATCTACAGTTTGGTCAACTACTTACTGTGGCCTATAGGACTACCCTGCTGCATCATGCCTTTTATGCCGAAGCGTCATTAATTTTGCAACAGGAAATTAACAGTAAATGCAATGAGGTAGTTGAATGGTTTAAAAGCTACCAAAATTTTAAGTTACTCAGTTTCAAAGTTATATTTCAATTGCTGCCAAATCCCATAGTGCCTTCATATTCAGTGTTATCACTTGCTAACTATCACCTACTAGCGGGTAAACAAAGTATTACCCATGTTTTCTCTGTTTGTGAGACAGTAGAGCAAGAAGTGAACACTGGACAACAAAAGAATGGGCTTCGAGAAATGAAATGAAAGTAGGTGAGAAAAACGTTGTTAATCGATCTGAAAAATGGACAAAAGTCACCATCACAGGGGGTCACCATATCTCATAAACTAAAGCTGATGGAAAAAAACAGTCATTTTTGGAATCAGCGCCCCAAATAGGCTATACCCAAAAATAGTTCTAACATACCAGGTACCGAATTTTATGTTGACCAGTGTGATCTATATTAGAAATTTCCTTATATGCTTTGGCAATCGAATCAACTGTTACAAAAAAGCATTCTTCTATCTTTTTAGTCATCATTTTTCCTATAATTTGTAGGTAAAGGTTAAGCTAAAATATATAAGTATAAGGTATATTTATGAAACCTACAATATTAAACCGAATTTAGATCATTCTTTTGGTCGTTTGGATGATTTCTGTTGGAGTGGGTGTAGTTCCATTCGTAATCATGTTTGGTGTTCGTGAAATAGATCGACGATTTTACATCCCCGCACGATCATGGCCGTCCTGCACGGTATACGAGGAAAGGCAAGTTGTACTCGTATTAAGTTACGTCTCTTGCTGGTAGCTAAAACTTGTGTTTTTTAGTGATTTTTGTCTACGCGTACTTTTTTAACCGATCTCAAATTTTACAACAGATCCACAATGTACATTCTTGATTTGAAGCTTAGACGTTGATATTACAAAGCTTTGAAATATATGTTTAAAAAATTTGGCTAAATATAAACGAAGGCGCTGTGCCCTGTTATATCAGTTAAATAAGTAACTGGTGTAATTTTGTAGAGTTCCTATGATGTTGATGTACTCGAAAATAGGATATTCATTATTCTTCTACATTCCCATGATCTTGATTACTGTTTTATCGCTTAAAATTGCTTGGTTTATTTATTCGCGGAAACGACAGAGACGTGAAGGTATACCGAGACCGGTGCTCATATGAAGACTTTATACTGTACATCCAAATTCAAGTTTATTCGCCGAAAGATTTTTTGTTAATCTATTCCTTCTACTTAATGTTCAGCAATGAAGAAAAAACCTCAGAATGAAAACTCAAATGAGCTGAAGCAGCAGAATAAAGAAAAAGGAGCAATTCTGCAACTTTTCTTGATTGTTGGATCATTTGCACTGGGATATATCCCGCATACTGGTAGGTTCCTAAGTGTTCCGATCAAATAACCTACATTTTTCTTTCTTTGAAGCACAATATTTTATTGGTAATTTTTTTTGATATGAAGTATGGTGGACTTTGAATGTCATCCCTAGTCTTGCAAATAAAGAAACTGAGATATTACTTCAAAATAGAAAAACGGTAACTAAAATCAAAGCAGTTTTACATACGGCTGTGTAGTTTTAATTCTTGTTTTATTTATTTTAAATGAAAGCCTACCACATCTACGTAAACACGATTTTGCCATGGACCAATTCTGAAGTATATTTCCAGTGGTGGTTGGGCCAAATCGAATATATCACACTTCGGGTTAGCGAATGCCTCAATCCTGTTTTCTACAACCTAGCTTCACCGTAAGTACAGCACTATGTGACACGATGCTGGTTCTTACTGCAATTGAAGAAAAGCATAAATATATAGTTACCAAATAGAAACGGCAAGGGAAATTGACACGCGTTTCTATGTTATTCTATTGTATTCATAATACTGTAACCTTCTTAAAGTAACCTACTGCAACCTGCTTACTGTAAGATTAAAAACCCCTTTGATCATCAGCCGAAATTCTAAGTCCGATTACAGCAGAGGTGGATAAATGCATTTTAAGCTGTATCATCTGGTCTATAGCCTTATGTGTAGACATATTCTTTTTAAAAAGTCTTTTTTCAATATTAACAGAAAAATCCGAAAAGAAACAAAGACAACTATCAAACAGATTTGCGGCGATCCGTTATCAGCAGCATCAAGCTAAAACCAGTTTCCGTTAACAATGTTGACAAGGTTACAACAAACAAAGCAATGTGAAAGAATCTGCTCGCCAAAAAAATGAATCACTTTACTTTGTGTCTTGCTTTATTTCTCTGAATCGAAGTATTTGCAGCTTAAAGTTTTATTGCTCTTATATATGATTGCAAATTTATGGTCTTTTATAGCGTAATTTAAGAAAGGACTGCATTGCATGTACGTAAATCAAATGCTTGCAGCTTATATTTTAAACTAATAGCTTTGTACTATAACTATAAAACGAGGCATTTTCATTTGCTGTTTTCTGTATACAACTAACATGACAAATGGTTTGTACACATTTCGCAAAAGTGTTATATGAATTGATTGGAACACCATTTCCTTGACCCGAAACTGCTGCCATTTCGGCTTAGATTTTTGTTGCTTTTTTCATCTTCAAAGCTATCAAAAACATGTTGATTGTTACCGTTATTTTGCAATCGCAATACAAGTGAGTGAAATATATACCTGTAGGTTATAACAAAACAATGAGCATAAATTGAATTGCGGAAAAACGGAAGTTATCATTATCTTTAAACCATTGAATCAGTTTGTTGCTGTGTTTTATCTCACCACCTGATGCTGTGTCTTGGCCACATGTAAAGATGGTATTAGTTGTTTGGTGCAAAATACCAGCGGTTATGATGTTTTTCTTTCGATGCGAATAGTTTATTTTCTCTCAGTGCAATGTTGCTTTTCCTATGTTTGACAGTTATGCTAATGTATATGCTCTTATCAGAATCAGGACAATATTGAGAGTATTAATAAAAGCGAATATTAATAAAAATGTGCAGCATATACGTACAGCCTAGTGCTGTTTTATACCCGATAAAACAAGCGCTGCTGAGGAACTGAGAAACTGACCGGCCAGTAGGATTGCACAAAATGCTCCATGTTTTGCGTCTGGAGTTTGAAAAGTGGATGGCTTTGACAGATTTTACCCACCGCACTAGTTTCTCAGCATTGAGCTTTTCCAAAAGAGTGGAGGCTGCTTTGTTACAAGCAATGCCTGGAAAAACACTAACAGACTACCAAACTGTGCAGGATTTCACACTCGAAATCCTACCAGAGCGATCAACGGGAGTTGGTGCGATGGCCACGTGCAAAGTTTTTTTGTCCCAAGTATAGTAAACTATTGCAGAAATTTTGGTAAGCCTAGTGAAGTCAGGTGGCAATAGACCGGCTGCGGATTTGGCGGAAACCTACCGTTCTCTTGTAAGACTGTTGTCAATTTTTTAGTTTTTTGAAGGTTTAGCCGGTAAACGATTATAGAAAAGTTTATGAGGTGTTTTTAGGATGTTAAGTAAGCAATGGATGCGGGTCGTTACGGCGTCCAGGTTATCACTAGAACGAATAACATAGGTGCTACCATTGATCGTTAATCTACTTCAGTCTTCGCCAGTGACTTGAAAATCGTCTGAGATCGCTCTACACCCTCGACTTTTAAGATGTTCGTACAAATGCTGCACCCTCTTGAAATGTGTTGCTGGACATCCGAGACATTGATAAACGAACGAAAAAGTTTGTTCGGACGGACTTGTTCGAACACACTTTCAAAGTCGAGAGGGCTGGGTGGGGCAAGGCATAACTATTAACAATCTACTGTTTCTTCTTTCATAGCAGGCGTTCGTGATGATGCATCCGTAACTACGCCTTCCTGCAGGAAGGAATGGGATGAGTAAAACGCAGACCTATAGAAAAACAAATTTATACCAAACATTTTGTATTTTTCAGTCAATCTCAGTTCTGCATAAACGATTGTTTTAACGGTTTTGCACCATGAAGGAGTTAGTGATTTGAGACAACTATATAGTATATTCGGTGTCATATGTTTAGGCCTACAACAAATTTGTTAAATTGCATATACGGACTATTTTTGATATTATTTTACACAACACTTCTTCATGAGAGCGCATAAATTAATTGTTCAGTTCAATTTTTTAAATGCAACCAGATTCTTCGATTAATGTTAGCACATTAACAAGCACTTATTACGTCTCAAACAGATTTAGTTCAACACAGCAGTAGTTGCCAAACAAATTTTAATGCGGCTTCATTTTTAAATTTTGAAACCTTTACGGTAAACCAATTAAAAAAATAACATGAAAATGAAAAGCAATTATAAAAATGAGTCTAATTGCAATTTTATGTCTGCTCACAATTCTCACTCGATAATGAAAGCATTGTAAAACTAGAAGTGATTCACTAAAATCCGCCACAATATTGCGTTCTTTCTCGGAAGAAAATTCAGTTTAAAGATAAATTTGTGGAGCTCTTGCCTACTTGCTGCGCCGCATAGCTGGAAAAAAAATGCGATAAAGTAATTAACTAAGTTAAAAACATTTAAAAATCAACAAGAAAAGCACGATTTTTGACAAATCAAGATTGAAAATAGAAATATTTCTCATCATATGCATATTAATTGATCAAAAATAGCATTTTATTTCTTTATATTGCAAGAATTAGAGGTTAAGCTACAATCCAATTTAACATTGATTATACTTTTTTAAATTTAGTACCAAATTGAAGCTGTGACGAATAGCTTACAAAAGTTTTGTAAATACTGAATATTTATTTTTCATAAAAAAGAATTGAATAACGATTGATTTGATTCGGGACGGTGCATATATGATATTGGGTCCGTATGTTTGTATACGTGATGATAATATTAATAATAGTTTCTGGAGCTTGTAAGAATTTCAATAATTAACTTGGTCATTGTATTTTTATACACCTTATCTGTTGTTTTATTTTGCGAATTTTGAGACACAACTGAATTACTTTCATCTATATATCTTATAGTGGCCTAAAAGCTGCTTTCGTGCATGGGAAACTCATTTTTCTTTAAATATGCATGAGTGTTAACAGAAATTCTTCAATTTTAGCGTCATAATTAATGATGAATATTTAATCGACTACATATTTCTTTAGAAACGGATACTTTTCCAACGCGGTTGAAGATTCTTCATAATCTCACAGACGATCTCAAAAGTAGCAGAGCCTTTAGATTCCAGTTAGGTTATAGTAAGAGTAAGAATCATGTCGTTTAGCGAATCACCAACAAGCAAGGTTATTTCTACTACAGACATGCTGAGTTTGGCAAATGATACGTTCAAGTAAGTATTTTTTCCGTTACATATTTAAAATTGTGTTGAGCGAGATTAACACGTTTCGAGATCTGGGCCTAAAACTATCGAGTTTGCCCACCGGGAGCCCAAAACATTTACGCTATAAAAAATGCTTAAAATTGGCTGCAAATAAATTGTATTCCCATTTTTGTACATACAACAGATTTAATTCAAAAATTCGCTTTGCTCCACCAGATTTCAGTCAATGCGATGCAATTAATCGAACTAAAGCCTAGCAACTAATTTATTGCGACCAATATACAACGCCGTATAATTAGTCTATTTTTTGTGATCAAAAGAATTCAGTCAAGTTTCCTGATGTACATAACTTACGATATATGTAAATATATATATAATATACATACAATAAAGTCCTCTATGGTGCCAAAAACTTGGGTTCGTGGCAGTGGCCCATAATGCTCCCTTCTCTCAGTGGCAGCTGTAACTTTGTTTAATATATGTTAATTTCAGGCTGATGTTTGGTGAAACCGAAATTGCAATCACAGCTTCCATTATATTTCCTCTCTTTGTCTTTGGAGTTGTTGGAAACATTGTGACAATCATCGTCATTTACCGATCGCCGAAGTTAAAGTGAGACAAATATTTTCTTTGCTTCTGTTTAAACAATTTTTCTTAACACAATGTCAACGTATAAGGTTATAACATATATGACATGTTATTGGCGTGAAAATTTCAAAATAAATAAATTATTTTAATCTACATCCAAATAAACAAAGAGGTACTCACTTAAATACAATAACATTCTTCAAAAAATTTTGAGTTTAGGTCAAAGTTCAACTACGTCATCTTCAGCATTTGCTTTTCTGACCTTATATCAGCATTGCTCAGTCCTCTCTTCTTATATCGACGCACTTGGGGTTTTCTTTCTTGGAACCTTTCGGATGCTTTGTGCAAAGTACTAAATATGATTAGAAATGCATGTGTGATTTCATATCTATAATTATATACAAAGTATGGATTTGTCTTTTCTAAAAGATAAAAAATAGATTTGGCCAACTTGAAAGTTAATTAGTTAGTTGGTTGGTTGGTTATAAACTTAAACTATTAATATAAACATTTAACAATATAATTTAAATCTGTATAATAATCTAACATTAACAAAGAAAAACTATAGCTTAAATGTTTTTATCCAAAGGTTTTGCTCTAATTTACTCTTTTCAACAATAGCTTTGTGATTCAGATGAACCAATCACTTCTTTAAAACTTTACAGATATTTTGGGGTGGAGACAATTTTACATCTGTAGCAACGTCACTTCATATATTGTTGTTTGCTTTCTTCCGCTTAACGTCAATTATGTATCCTCATTGGTTCAACCGCATTACGATCAAACACGTAAAGGTAAGGCATCACGCAGTGCGTCACGTCGGGCGGACTACAACTGAAACATGGTATGACAACAAAGCACTGTTAGATTTCGTAATTTCATTCTCGTAACTGCCGTCTCCCATGCCTTGTTACGGCTTGGATAACGACACTGGAGTAACCGTTGCGGGACGCAAGCCTGGGCAGCAGTAAAGTTCTTGGGTTGCCGAAACGTTAAGAATCTTCTTTCGACTTAACTGATGGGCTCCAAAGAAGTTCAGAACACCATGTTTTTCATAAGATTGGCTGCTGAAGTTGCCGTGTAACCAGTACAGTGAACAGGCTGTTCGTCTTAAAGAAGCTACACTCTAAATTTTTGTTAGGATTTATTCTGTTTTAAGGGAATAACCACTGGGATGGAGTAAAAAATCAAAATTTTTGACAATTAAAAAAGAAGGTAACTGAACACCTG
This sequence comes from Clavelina lepadiformis, assembly GCF_947623445.1. Lineage (NCBI taxonomy): Eukaryota > Metazoa > Chordata > Ascidiacea > Aplousobranchia > Clavelinidae > Clavelina > Clavelina lepadiformis. Next base: position 11,315,497 of record NC_135240.1, on the reverse strand, counting down.
CTTTTGGTCATAAAACTATACCCCAAATAGATTTGGGTGGTTAGCAGAAAACATGACAACCATGCCCCAAAGGTTAATAAGGGGTCAAATTCATCAGAAATACCAAAAGTCGAAAACCGCTGACACTACAAAGCTGGTTGTAGTCTTAAAAGTTGCAGAATAACTATTTTTATACCTTCTCTAATTCAATATTTTCTCCTAATATCAACAGAAACGAACATATAAAGAAAAACCGATTGAAATGCAAAAGTTACTAAAACTTCATCCAACATCCAAAAAGGTTTAACACATTACAAAAGAATTAAAACAATATAATGGCTATACAGAAGCAGAAAAATCACTTCTCACACTGACTCTTGATATTGAATTTTTTAATTAACTTTCTTAATTTAATGTTTTGTCTAATTTGTCCATCTCTTTTTTCTAAACCTGAAATTGATGCGTAAGCTTCTGTTAATATCTTAAAGTGTCTTTACACTGCTTGGGTGTGGAAAGATTGCAAAATAACCAGCCGTTGTGTTTTAATTGCATTTATATCATCATTTTGTTGTAACCATCTGTCTTCTCAATGATGGTTGGAGGTATAATTTTTTTTTACAGCTGTAGAAGATGCTGAAGCTTCTGTTTCATTACGGTTGACTCTGAGGACTTTTGTAACTGAGTACTGAGGACTGAGGACTTTCGTAACAGCCAAATCACGAATCATTTGGTCATCATTTGCCAACAGTATATTTTTGTGGTGTGCAAAAAAAGCATTTCTTTTGAGGACAATGAGTGCAACATCTCTTACTTTGATGTTTGAAAACGTCAAAACTCGTTGATTTATGTGATAAAACTTTTTTGGTCCATCTGTAATTCTGTGCTGATGCTTAATTTCTAACCAAATTGGAAAGTACATTTTGACACAACATTCTGCTAATGAACTTAATGATGTTGAGGGCTGCTGAACGGAGACTTAAAACCGAAGGATGCAACAAGCTGATGTCTACCATCTAGCATGAGACAGTTTGATAATTAATTAATGTCACTAGTAGCTGGACTTCCCACAATCCCTTAACAGTTTTGTGCCCATGGACCACTTCAATTATAACAAAGCCCCAAATCCGACTTATTGAATTTTAGTTTCTTTTCTTCTTCTTCTTCTTGTTTCATTCTTAGTGTTTCATCCTGACCAAATATGTCAAACAACTTGTCAATATCACACATAAAATCACTGAAATGAGTTTAAAAAGTTTATTCTTTTGCGCATGCAGTTGTCAAAGGCTGGCAGTTGCTAGCCAGCGGTGAAGATAAATATGACAGCAAGAAATTTGCTATAGGATAACACTAACACATGATTAAGTGCTTTACAACACTATTAAGCAGGTATTTTTATGCCGTGAAATATTGCACATTCAATTTTTTACTTCAAATCTAAGCCAATTGTAAGCCTCAATTCATAAACAACGCATTGTTTAAATTCATCAAACGCCCCTTTTCCTAGTTTTAAAATTAATTATTTAAATTTGTTTTTAGTTGGCTCTTATCGTCGTTTGGGTGATTTCTTTTGGTGCAGGTTTTATTCCTTTTGCATTTATATTTGGTGCTCGTCTTATAAATCGACATGCTTCCAACCCAGAGAGAACATGGCCATCCTGCATCGCATACACAGAAAGGTCAGAATGGATATTATTTGCAAGCTATTTCGGGTAAATGGTATGTTTTTTGCGAGGAAAATTTTTTTAAATTTGGTAACTTGATTCTTTTGAAAATGTGAGGATTGTATTCAAAACAAAAGTTTGGCAATAACAGAAATCCAAGATGGTAATTGGCGTTGAAACATGGACGTTCTGGCTTATTGGTTATAACCGGTTTTATTGCATTATTTTTGCAGATTGGGTATGCTCAAAATGTACTCAAAAGTCGGATACTCAATTTTCTTTTACATTCCGATGCTCTTGATTACTATTTTGTCTACTAGAATCGTTTATATTATTTATTTGAGGAAAATCCAGAGACATGAAGGTACAGTATAAAAACGAGTAAAATACAGTATATACCTTTGCTTATAACAAAGATATCAAGTTATACTGTGCTATATGAGACAAAACCGAGCTTCATACTTATAATAACCAGCTATGAAGAAAAAACACCAAAAGGAGAACTCACAAGAACAAAAGCAGCAGAAGAAAGAAAAAAAGGCCGTCTTGCAACTTTTATTGATCGTCGGATCATTTGCATTAGGATACATTCCTCATACAGGTAAATATCATAATAACATCCATTTCATGTTTCTTTGGAAAACAACTTTGTGGTGCTTCTGCAAGCTCGTTCGCAACATTGCGGGAAATTATATAAAGTGAATGTTTGCGGCGTGAAGTTGGTTGCCAGTTCCTTGGTTACTTATTTGGACTGATTCGAAACGTATATAGGTAACGTTTTAACACACTTGCTGTTTGTTGTAAAAAGTGATGATTTAAAACAAATTCCAAAGAATTTGCGTGAATCTGAATAAATTTAAACAGATTTAAATTATTTAATTAATTTAACCATTTATGTAAAATATTCAAAAAACTATAAATTAAATGCATAAAAAACCCACTTTAGTTGAAATAAACGTAGCCTATAAACAATCAAATATATTTGAACAAATTAGAATAAATTATTGTCAAAACCGAAACAAAATCTAAAAAAATAATTTAATTGATACAAAACAAAATAATTTTTCTAAAAACTATAGAATACATACAAATGAAAATAAATTTATACAAATTTCAATATATTTGAATAGATTAATAAAAACTCTCTAAATTCCAATAAATCAACAATCTCTATAAATCAACAGAATAAATTGTAAAAATAAATTCAACAATATAAATTCAAAAATTAAATTAAAAATTTAACAAATGTGGACTAGTTCATAACGGATAGATTACATTAAAATTGCAAGAATTCAACGGCATACAGATAATTTATTAAATCGGTAATTGACTCTGTAGGTTATTTTGGACAAATACTTGAAGGTATCCGTTTTAATAATTAATCGGCCATTGATAAATTTGACATAACATAAATTCATAATCTCATAAAAAAAAAGTTAATTAATCGGCAGAATTTCTTAAATGTTGATAACTTGAAGAGTAAATTTACTCGAAAAGTAACAAAATCGCGTATATTTATCCGTTGTTTTGAATAATAAACTGAGATTTTATTGCGCACAGACAATGTTAGCTCCAGCCATTCCAGCCTAGACTCTAGGCTTTCTAGCCTGATATTTAGTCACCACATCTTTTTATCGTTTTCTTTTTTTTTTTTAGAAAACTCTTTTAAAAATAGTTCTTAGCTCAGTTACATATGCCTTGTATCCCACTTTCTTTAGGCTAAAATTATAGGAAACGATAATCAACTTCAATTGCGAAGAAGTCACTATTAAAAAAGCGTTAACCAACTTCGCGTCGGTTAAGTGTTTGATAAATATGATTAACGGCTTTCATCTCATATAACTATATCGTCGGTAGAGGTTCATGGGACGTGCTGTGAGTTGTAAAACTGCATTCGAAAAAATTGCAATTAATTTTCCAATGCTCATTAACTTTTGTATTTTTAAAGTCATAATATGGCTTCAAACAGCAATTACACTGCTCTGTTTGAGTTAAGCTCACGTACCCAGAACAAACTGAACGATTTTATGTTTAAAGCATATTTCGCACAAATAATTTTGGACTAGCGCATTCTTATTAATACTTTCTTTGAAAGCTTTCCACTTTGTTGCAACCACGTCTAAGCCAAAGACCCAATTCCACATATATATGCTATGGTGGTTTGGCCAACTTGAATACATTACACTTCGTATCAGCGAATGCCTCAATCCTATTTTCTACAATTTAGCATCACCGTAAGTTGTGTTTGACGTAGTTTTCCGCCCTAATGTATTTATGACAACAGATGACGTAATGCGAAATCATTCTTTCACAAAGACGTAAATATGAAAAGTTAAAAAAGCCAAGTTGCATAAACAAATGTTGTTTCAGTATTACCTGCATATACCAGCAGCAAAACTATAAAATCTTTGCCTAAACAACAAGTCAGGTTATAATTAAAAATATAGGTATATTTTTATAAACAATTTATGAAAATTTTGAACCAATATTAACAGAAAAATGCGGCATGAAACAATGGCGTTAATAATGAAGATTGGCGGCAAATCCAATACTCCCCGTAACACGTCAAAACCAGTTTGCATTCGCACTTTGGATCAAAATATGGTATAAACAAAAGAACAAGCATGAATTCATCCGCGGAAGAATGATAATAATTTGTAATTAGGTTGTTACTGCTGTACCTCGTCGTAATATAAGCTGGTATTGTGTTTTAGCTATAACCAAAGTGTAACTGCATACATTTAGTAGCTGTTTGGGCATTAGGTAAACTGTAACACTCCGCATATAGTCCCGACAACTGGAAGATTATGGTGATAACGTATGTCGTATGTTGTACTGGTATGTACGCATTTTATTATACAATGCAAGTTTCAATATGATGTTGTAACTAATCGGACAATTGTTTATCTTCGCACACTTGGTATTTTTGATTGTTGTGCAACGTATATAGTGTTCATTTATACGTGCTGTAATTTAGAGCGATGTTGATGTTACTGATGAATTGTAGCTGGTTGAGTTTTGCTTATTATCAAGGCAAATTACGTCAATGCGATAACGGAGCAGCGCAATATAAACACAACTGAAATGAAAAAAATATTTTATTTTTCTTGCTAGGAATGCAAGCTTGTATAATGTTTATCTATGAAGCAAGAATTCATGAATTTGTTAAAGTCAGCAGCAATAAAACTTACAAGGGCTAACTAAAAACTAACTAACTAAAATTAAAAGGAATGCAGTTTGCTTTTTAAAACTGAAATGTATTTTAAAATCATATAAAATGGTAGAGTATACTTTATTTAAACTAATGTATGCCCATGATAATCGGAGTTAACATCCTGCTGTGCGTATACACATTAAATACATATCTCAATTTACTGTCACAAAAGAGGTAAATATGTATTACTTTATGTGTAAATTAATACATCTGCAATTGGCAAATTACCCAGTAATCAACTGGAACTGCAATATTGCACTTTTCCTATATTTCCTTTCTTTATCTTTTTGCTCTTTGATAAGTAGGGTCAGCTAAGGTTATTTCAGTTTTAAAAAGAGTTTGCATTAATTAGGTTATAGCTGTTATTCATAACTGCAAAATATTAGAAATTACATTGTAAATTAAATTATGTAATAATTGTACATCGCAAATAACATACAATGCCCAACAATTAGTAACAGCCGAGAATAAATGTTTATATTACCGAGCCGCCAGGTTTGGGGCACTGGGAAGTGGTAACGGCCAGTCAACAGCACATCTATAAATGTTTTTCTATAAGCTGATGCTTTTAATCTCCTTAACAGATAGGAGTTACTTAAATAGCAGTTATAAACTTATACATATATACATTTATACACGCAAACTAAAATATACCCATTTCAAATCACAAAATGCTTTTTGCTTGTTTGAAGCTCTTCGCTTGATGTTGTTTCCCCATATACGTAGTGTTAATTGAAATTGTTTTTGATGAGCTAACTTCCCTGATTGATTAGCCCAACATTTTGTACAAAACACAGTTGCTTCTTGAGGCATTTCAGTAAAAATAGGTTTTGTCTTACAACATTGTACTTTGGCTTCAACGTCACTTTGTAGCTTATATTATAACCTAGTTTTTGCTTTCTGATTAATTTCGGTTATGCATTCACATCGACATAATCGTTAGCCAATAAGAAATGGACAGGTAACAAACGTAAATCCATTGATAGCTGAAACCTTTCTTTATTTTTTATGTTTTGTGTTTTTGATATGAATAAACATCCTTCTTAATGTATTCTCCCTTTCTGCATTATAACCCGAATAAAAATGGTCGTGGACAGATGCATGAAGAATTCAGGATGATGTAAGTTTAATTCGATCCTCTTTTCTCTCTGCTATTTCCACTCTGTTGTTGTTGAAAGAAGAAAATACGGACCGCATGTATGAGAAATACTGAATTATATTTATGGAAATTGATTTTTTTTGGCAATAAATGTCTTGAAGCCGGCTGTATTATAAAGCCACAGTTGAGAAATATGATTTCTGTGGTTGAAATTAGGGATTGAACCGAATTTATCCATTCAACACCGGAGACCTTACCATTTCTATCAATGTACTTTATCAGTATCTAGAAGTAAATCCAAAAGTAAGTTAGTTTTCACAATCAACTGGCAAGAGACGGTGTCTTAAATTGTGCATTTTCTTCGAATTTTCTTTTATTCTCATATTTGGTCGAATAATTTACTAACTTGCCAAGCAGTTTGTTTAAGCCCACAATCTAACACGTATACACTAAAAAGGATCGTAGAGAATTAACGTAGCATAATGTTGCACAAAACATCGTTTTATTTACTTTATAAATATCGTTGCCTGGAACAGGTACCATGGACAGACCTTCGTTACTTATTTGGCGAGATCATGTACGGAGGACAAATCACTGACATATGGGATAGGCGCCTTTGTAGAACCTATCTTGAAGTTTACATGAACCAGGAACAGGTAAGCTTTTGAAAATGTATTCATGAACTTGCTACGACAATCCCTTGAGATCTTCAATAAAGAGTGACTCTTTTTCAGCTGGACCGAGAATTGTACCTTAGTCCTGGATTCCCAGTTGCCCCAAAGATGGATTACAATAGATTTCACAGATACGTTGATGAGATGCTTCCTCCTGAAAGTCCGACCCTCTACGCCTTACGGCTTACATCCAAACGCTGAGGTCGGCAACTTAACCGTTATATCTGATAACCTCTTCAAGACGGTCCTCGAGATGCAGCCTAGGAAAGGAGGACAAAGCGGGGATCGGGTGACTACCATGGAGGAGAGGGTGAGTTCGACTCTGGTTGAGATTACGGAAAAGCTTCCAAAGGAATTTGTGATGAGTGAGATCATGGCAAAAACTCAGGAGCGATCTCCCTACATCCTTGTCTGCTTCCAAGAGTGTGAGAGGATGAACGCTCTTCTCCATGAAATAAGGTAAAAGACCTGTATTCAAATAAAGACTTTTAAATTTCTCAGGGCAAATAAAAAAATTTGTGTCTTAATTTCACTCATTGTTGTTCTTTGTTAAGTGTTTTTACTGGATGTCAAAGGAAATCCGTTTGTTTTTGTTTCTAGTTGAACATTGGCGTCATTTTAAGTTAGTTACAAATTGTTGTGTTTCCGCAGACGTTTCCTCAAAGCAATTGATATCGGCTTGAAAGGCGAGCTCATCATCTCTGCTGAAATGGAAGAAATACAAAACGCTCTTTTTCTGGATAAAGTTCCTGTGTCATGGTCGAAAATCGCCTACCCCTCTGCGTATAACCTTGGCATTTGGTAAATAAATGAAATATGAAAGATGTGGTGACTAAGTATCTAGGTAGAATGCCTAGAATCTAGGCGAGAATGGTTGGAGTTAACATTGTGTGTGCGCAATAAAATCTCAGTTTGTTATACAAAACAACGGATAAATATACGCGATTTTGTTACTTTTCGAGTAAGTTTACTCTTCAAATTATCAACATTTAAGAAGTTCGGCCTATTAATTAACTTTTTTTTTATGAGATTATGAATTTATGTTATGTCAAATTTATCAATGGCCGATTAATTAATTATTAAAACGGATACTTTCAAGTATTTGTCCAAAATAACCTACAAAGTCAATTACCGATTAATTAAATTATCTACATGCCGTTGAGTTCTTGCAATTTTAATGTAATCTATCAGTTATGAACTAGTCCACATTTGTTTAAATTTTGATTTAATTTTTAAATTTATGTTGTTGAATTTATTTTTATAATTTATTCCATTGATTTATAGAGATTGATGATTTATTGGAATTTATAGAGTTTTTATTAATCTATTTAAATTTATTGAAATTTGTATAAATTTATTTTCATTTGTATGTTTTTTCTAGTTTTTAGAAAAAGTTTTTAGTTTTTTGACTATTTTATATAGATGGTTAAATTAAATAATTAATTTAATTGTGTTTAAATTTATTCAGATTCACGAAAATTCTTTGGAATTTGTTTTAAATCATTACTTTTTACAACAAACAGCAAGTGTGTTAAAACCTTACCTATATATACGTTTCGAATCAGTCCAAATAAGTAACCGAGGAAACGGGAACCAACTTCACGCCGCAAACATTCACTTCAAATAATTTCCCGCAATGTTGCGAATGAGCTTGCAGAAGCACCACAAAGTTGTTTTTCAAAGAAACATGAAATGGATGTTATTATGATATTTACCTGTATGAGGAATGTATCCTAATGCAAATGATCCGACGATCAACGAAAGTTGCAAGACGGCCTTTTTTTCTTTCTTCTGCTGCTTTTGCTCTTGTGAGTTCTCCTGTTGGTGATTTTTCTTCATAGCTGGTTATTATAAGCATGAAGCTCGGTTAAGTCTCGTATAGCACAGTATAACTTGATATCTTTGTTATAAGCAAAGGTATATACTGTATTTTACTCGTTTTTATACTGTACCTTCATGTCTCTGGATTTTCCTCAAATAAATAATATAAACGATTCTAGTAGACAAAATAGTAATCAAGAGCATCGGAATGTAAAAGAAAATTGAGTATCCGACTTTTGAGTACATTTTGAGCATACCCAATCTGCAAAAATAATGCAATAAAACCGGTTATAACCAATAAGCCAGAACGTCAATGTTTCAACGCCAATTACCATCTTGAATTTCTGTTATTGCCAAACTTTTGTTTTGAATACAATCCTTACATTTTCAAAAGAATCAAGTAACCAAATTTAAACAAATTTTCCTCGCAAAAACATACCATTTACCCGAAATAGCTTGCAAATAATATCCATTCTGACCTTTCTGTGTATGCGATGCAGGATGGCCATGTTCTCTCTGGGTTGGAAGCATGTCGATTTATAAGACGAGAACCAAATATAAATGAAAAAGGAATAAAACCAGCACCAAAAGAAACCACCCAAACGACGATAAGAACCAACTAAAAACAATTTCATATAATTTCTTTTAAAACTAGGAAAAGGGGCGTTTGATGAATTTAAACAATGTGTTGTTTATGAATTGAGGCTTAGAATTGGCTTAGATTTGAAGTAAAAAATTTAATGTGCAATATTTCACGGCATAAAAATACCTGCTTAATAGTGTTGTAAAGCACTTAATCATGCGTTAGTGTTATCCTATAGCAAATTTCTTACTGTCATATCTATCCTCACCGCTGGCTAGCAACTGCCAGCCTTTGACAACTGCATGCAGAAAAAAACAAACTTTTCAAACGAATTTCAGTGATTTTATGTGTGATATTGACAAGTTGATTGACATATTTGGTCATGATGAAACACTAAGAATATACTTATTTTTAGACGATGAAGGTATCGGTCCTTTGAAGTCGATGCTAATTCGTTCCATTGGTTTTGTAGCTTTTATTAACGCCGTCTGGGGAGGTCTGTAAAATCGTGGTTTATTTTCAGCGCATATTTTACAGTTCGAACATACCTTCCGTATTTCGTCCATTGAAAAAGGTAAGTTCTTCATGCGAATAAAGTGCAACATTCTGGTGACTCCAGGATGACCCAGGTTATTATGGATGTCTTCTAGTTGACTTGGTTGATAGATAGAGGCGCTGGTTGATCTTGAGAGACAGTCTGCGACCGGGTTATCATCAGATTCCGATATTGGAAGCCGACCGTGTCTACACAGCATTTGAAGCTAATGGCAAGTTGTGGCAATACGAAAGAATCCCATATGGCGTCACAAACGGAGGGATCAACTTCCAGAGAGCAATCGACCGCATCATTGATGAAGAAAATCTGAACGACGTTTTTGCATACCAACATGACGTCACGGTCTGTGGCAGGACACAACAAGAACACGACAACAATGTCCAAAAACTGCTTACCGTATTCAAACGCCGAAACTTAACATTCAATGAAAGCAAGACTGTCAAATCGGTTTCTCAAATCAACGTTCTTGGATACCAAGTTCAATACAGAACAATCAAACCAGATCCTGACCGACTACAGCCACTTCAAGAATATCCTCTCCCACAGAACAAAAAGGCTCTACAACGCCTTCTTGGCTTCTTGTCTTACTATTCGAAGTGGATTCCACGGTTTTCCGACAAAGTGAAACCACTAACGACAGTCCAGTCCTTTCCCCTCAGTGAAGAAGCTGAGCAAGCGTTTCACCAGCTTCTAACGGAACTGGCCACTGCCTCATTACAATCCATTGATGAGACTACGCCATTTGTTGTTGAGTGTGACGCTTCAGATGTTGCGATATCAGCATCTCTAAATCAAGGTGGACGACCGGTCGCTTTCATGTCACGTATGTTGCACGGAAGTGAATTGAAGTATCCAGCTATAGAAAAAAGAAGCGACTGCAATCATCGAAGCTACTCGGAAATGGAAGGATCTTTTACAACGCCAAAGCTTCGAACTAGTAACTGACCAGCGATCTGTAGCTTACATGCTTGACAATCGTCGTCGCACGAAAATCAAAAACAATAAAATCCAAACTTGGCGTTTGGAACTTGCCTCTCTCAATTACTCAATTCGCTACCGCCCTGGCAAAATGAACCCGGTCGCAGACTGTCTCTCAAGATCAACCAGCGCCTCTATCTATCAACCAAGTCAACTAGAAGACATCCATAATAACCTGGGTCATCCTGGAGTCACCAGAATGTTGCACTTTATTCGCATGAAGAACTTACCTTTTTCAATGGACGAAATACGGAAGGTATGTTCGAACTGTAAAATATGCGCTGAAAATAAACCACGATTTTACAGACCTCCCCAGACGGCGTTAATAAAAGCTACAAAACCAATGGAACGAATTAGCATCGACTTCAAAGGACCGATACCTTCATCGTCTAAAAATAAGTATATCTTAACCATAATCGACGAGTACTCACGATTTCCGTTCGCCGTGCCATGTCCGAATATGAACTCGACAACAGTGATTCAGGGCCTGAATCAACTGTTTACCCTCACTGGATTACCCAGTTATATTCACTCTGACCGTGGACCCTCTCTTATATCACACGAACTTCGCACTCACCTTCGAAACTTGTGAATTGCAACAAGTTCATCAACCCCATATCACCCCACTGGAAATTCCCAAGTGGAGAGATACAACGGTATCATCTGGAAAACAGTTACGCTAATACTCAAGTCAAGGAAACTTCCATTATCCCAATGGGAACTAGTGTTACCTGAAGCCTTGCATTCCATAAGGTCGCTGCTCTGCACGGCATCAAACGTGACACCTCACCAAAGATTTTTCTCCTTTGACCGACGCTCTACCTCGGGACCTTCAATACCATCGTGGCTGATCGCTCCCAATAAAGTGTACCTCCGACGTTTTGTACGCAACAGCAAATACGATCCCTTGGTAGACGAAGTTGAATTGATAGATACAAATCCAACGTATGCACGCGTCCGACGGCCAGACGGACAGGAATCTACAGTGTCTTTGAACGATCTCTCACCATGCCCTCAAGAAGCGCCAAGCAGAGATGAAATACCCGTCACAGAAAAATTTATAAGCAACCCTTCACCAGACATTGAAGTCCAAAACGATGCTCCTGTCATGGACGAACCAGAAATACAGAACATGCCGACAGAAAGAAATCTTCGCCGATCAAGCCGAACCAACAAAGGAGTACCTCCAGCTCGTTATGGCGAACAGTGAAATATTTCGTATGTAGACTAACTTGTATTACCTATCAGCACGTATACGATACGCGTTCAGCATATGTTATTTTGAGTACGTGCTTATTGCAAGCCCAAGCCAATGTATATACCAAGTCCATTATAACAACCACAGTTATTATTATATAGGCCGGGGTAAATGTAATGAAAATTCCTTAGTTAATTCGCCCCGTTTTATCTTAATTACTTCGTGTGTTTCGTTTCTGTTTCGGGCAGTTCTTACTCGTAGACACGACTACTTCACTGTTGGTATTGTGTCAAACGAACATCTTTCGAGCTGTGAGGTTTTGTTGCTTTTCTCTTATTATTGCTTTACTATTATTCTATTATTTCAGATGAATGATTTACGTTAAATAAAGCTAAGAATAACGGCATCATTTAGTACACAGTGTGTTAAAATGCTAGGTTTATTCTGTTTTAGCATAAAAATCAGAAACGTAGTCAATTCATACATATCAACCTTAGGTTTGCATCTAAAGTTTCTAAACCATAACATTTTTTGTAGTTTCCGTATTGTTGTTTTTAATTTAACATCTTCTTATAAAAATGAAAACTTTTTAATGCAGTGAGACTTTGAAGTTCAAATTAGGTCGTTTGACATAATTAACGTCCCCGGGACATCAGCTCTGCAACAACCCGTCACTTTTACGATTGTTTTACAACTTGCATCTATTGGTTTACTATGTTATAGCATTAGAAGATTTAGTTTAGGTCTATAGCCTGAAAGACAGACATTGTACTTGGTAATTTCACAAAAAGGGTTTATGTATCCGACAAACGTGCCAGTGAGTACAAATACATAAATTTCCGGTTTTATAGATTAAGGAGCTGCAGGTGACAGGAATAAATGAAGTATATTTAAGGAAATCCTCGCTGGCTACTTTTGGTATTTTCAATGAATTGTAGATATATTAAGGTTTTAATTTTACTTTGATAGTATAGGATACTCGATCAGTTACGTGTTTAAAAAGAAATAGATCAGGCACGTTACTAATTCGTTCTCGCTGCCGATCTACAAGCAGTGGTGGGATTCAGCCGGTTAGAACCGGTTCGTGCGAACCGGTTGAACATGCGTATGTTTTGGTCTATATATATTGGCCCCGGGTCAATATGGCATGCTGCTAGTGAGAGAACCGGATGTTAAAGTATTTCAATCCCATCACTGTCTACAAGCATTCCAACTTGGATTTAGTTGATGAATGCTGGAGCTCTTAGAAACATGGTTGATTTAGTTTTGGAACTTACAGTCCAACAAACACTGCAAAATAATTTATGAGGTAAAATTGACTGGACTGTAAAATAATATCTCAAAAGCCAAGGTTTGCCATGATAATACCAAGAAACAAAATTACTTTTACGGCGGTCAACTTATACCAAGACTCGATTTGTGTAAGTATTAATGGCCTACATTAGTTTCAACACTGACTATTGGAAATACCATAACATTAGTAAAAAACACTTGCTCCGGTTTTGCAACAGACTTTTAAGTGTTGCTAAAACGTTTTTTCTTTACAACAAACATGCGACTAAATATGTAAGCGTAGCAGGGTATTTTTGAAGTTTTATTTCAACAGTTATGAGTTTTTATTGCGCGCTTTTAAATTTACAGTAGCCTACTTTTTCTGCAGTAGCGCAATTGCAGTCACGCCGGTATACACAACTAAAACTCAGCCTGTGTCAAAATAGGCAAGTTATTATTGTTATAGCGTTGATGTCAGTTTTGTGTGTCTGGGAAAGTTGTACCACAGGATATGCTGGCATACTGGCCTGAAAACGAGATTTACTTCGCTACGCGTTTCTGCATTAAGCAGTAATAGACTTCGCTGGGCTGTCAGGCTTGTATGATTATGTAGTTCATGTTAAGATTATACCTGATAAAAATGCAAGACAACCTGCTAACCTATAGGCTTAAAAAAATATGAGTACATTTTCTAGACGGCATGGTAGGAAATGTTATTTTCTGTTATAACTCACATTAGCAAGACAAAATACTGTAACCACTTTTACTATTTATCGATATCGATTAAGACAAGCTTTGCCAATCTGTCAATCCGGAAGCACGTGTGCAAGTGGTGTAGGAATAATTTAAAGTTTTAAATATGATAAATACAAAAAATATGAATAATTACTATGTCTCTTTAGCATTTACTACAAATTTTGGGAAGACTGTCTAACTATATCCAACATTAACAAAAACTGTGTGTGCTTAAGAACGCCAGATAACTCAGCGAAAGATAACTGACCTAGAAAACCTTCTGCATACTGACGTTGCTTTCCTTTCAGGCTTGGATTAATCTATACCACCATCTCCTATACCAGGGATGTTCAACCTTTTATTATAATGGGCCGCATTGTCACTTGAAATAATTCAATGGGCTGCAGAACCTACTAAATTTCAAGAAAAATTGATGAATTTAACTACTTTAACAACATCAGTCATCAAAGTATTTTGAGTGAAAATGACTAGCGGGCCGCAAGTTGGACATCCCTGTCCTATACCTTCAGCAAGCGCTCTTCCTTTGTTACGCTTAGGCGTGTTGACGTTGTTCGTCGATAGCGTAGTTCTACCTACATGGTGAGCTTACTTAAGTAGATTACTTCGGCCTAAGCGCTACTTAAGTAAAGAAGAAGTACTCATAGACAAAACTACGTAAGTAAGTATAGCTTAAGTAGAAGAACTCTACTTAAGTTTAAGTAAACTGTTGGTCACCACTGGATTTCAATAAATGTAATGTTGTGAAAAGGCGAGCAAAACGCGACAAAAATGACATGTTTGCACATTGTCCTCGTATGTAGCACTGAACACACGTGGTGTGTATTTATTGTGTGACAACAACACTCCGATCGAAAAACACAACAGCGAAAATGCTGAGTGAAAACTATGCTACTAACACACTGAATTTGCGACAAGTGATATGCGAACTCTATACGAAGACATGCTTGCGTTGGAAAACATGTTTTGATTTTGTGGTGTATCATATTTTTTACAAATAAAATCTCCATAGTTTAGTGCCATAAAGCATTCTTTAAATACAATTTCAAACTTCGACTCCCAATCAACTTAAGAAAAAACAGCACTAGGTATAGCTAAAGTAAGAGTGATGTCATTATTTACTGAAACACCAACCAGCGATGCTTCTTCATCCACTGCTGCTTCTTACGTAAACTTCACAAGTAGTACGTATAAGTAAGTGTTTAATGTTCATAGCTTACACTAAATTTTTGCGATTTATTCAAACGTTATATTTGCTTAATTTTAAGGCCGGGTATTTAGCGAAACTGAAATCGCAATCACGGCTTCGATTATGTTTCCTCTTTTCATCTTTGGAATTATCGGGAATGTGTTGACCATCGTCGTCATTTACCGATCGCCGAAATTGAAGTAAAATTTATCTATCGTTTTCTTGTGTTAAAGCACGTTTTCTTCATATTTGACAAGTAATATAAATGCAGTTTATGCACCAATCACGTGATTTGAAGAATGTATATGCTATGTTGCCATTAAAATATTAGAACAAATAAGTTACTTAAACTGATTAACAACAAGTATTAAAGAGAGACAAAACTTTACTTTAGGTCAACGTTCCACTTCATCATCCTCAGCCTTTGCCTTTCTGACCTTATATCAGCAATTTTAAGTCCTCTTTATGTGTACCAACGCACTTGGGGTTTTCTATCGTGGGACATTCCAAATTTCTTATGCGGGGTAATACTCTGTAGGCAAAATGCGTATGCGACTTGTTGGTCGTCTTAACTATGCTACAAATCTAGTAAATAGGAAATACTGTAGTTTAAATCTATATAAAAATCGCTTGGTTATTGTCCGTGCGTAATTTTCACCATCTTGTCCTAGTTTGATGAGCGGCGTGATGTTTTTCAAAAAAAGAAGTTTGAAATGATTTTTACACTTCGTGCTTTTACCACTATTTTTATGCATTTGAAGTCTTTTTTCTGGTTAATTTTTTTTACTTCTGCGTTACTATAAGTATAAAGGCGTTGTAAAATCTATTACGTAATGAAACGTTATAAGGTAACTAACTGATGGCAACGTTTAGATTTTTATCTCCTGTTTTTTTCTACCAATAACTTGAAAGTTGAAACAGACTGGTTGTTCCAAATTGCAGGGGTTAGCACAATGAGAGCAAGTTTATTCGTATTATAGGCCTACTTATATTCATGTTAAATCTGCTACTGATGATTAAATCTGCTTTAATTGTGTTAATTGCAGCAATTTGGTACATCTTCAAACTTAAATTTTTTTGATTATGGGTTTTTTGACTTGGTTGGCAAACCCTTTACGACTCTATAAAAAATTGCAGATATTTTGGGGTGGTGATAATTTTACATCTGTGGCAACGTCATTTCATATATTATTGTTTGCTTTCTTCCGCTTTATTTCATTAATGTATCCACATCGATTCAAACGAATCACCAGCAAACATGTAAAGGTAAGACGGATATATACCTTATTTTTTTGATGAATTAGCGAGACCGAACCGAAAAATAAATTGTGAAAGTTAAACAATGACCTTTATTTAACTAGTTTATCACGAATGTATATTGCATATATAACACCGGTAAACAAAATTTTTTTTTCTTTGCTGCCTGAATTGTTGGACCTATTTTGGGGTATATTTGCAGCACCGATTCCAAAAATGTAATCAGTTTTTTCTCATCAACTCTAGTGTTTGAGATACTGTATATCTACAGTTTGGTCAACTACTTACTGTGGCCTATATGACTACCCTGCTGCATCATGCCTTTTATGCCGAAGCGTCATTAATTTTGCAACAGGAAATTAACAGTAAATGCAATGAGGTAGTTGAATGGTTTAAAAGCTACCAAAATTTTAAGTTACTCAGTTTCAAAGTTATATTTCAATTGCTGCCAAATCCCATAGTGCCTTCATATTCAGTGTTATCACCTGCTAACTATCACCTACTAGCGGGTATACAAAGTATTACCCATGTTTTCTCTGTTTGTGAGACAGTAGAGCAAGAAGTGAACACTGGACAACAAAAGAATGGGCTTCGAGAAATGAAATGAAAGTAGGTGAGAAAAACGTTGTTAATCGATCTGAAAAATGGACAAAAGTCACCATCACAGGGGGTCACCATATCTCATAAACTAAAGCTGATGGAAAAAACTGTCATTTTTGGAATCAGCGCCCCAAATAGGCTATACCCAAAAATAGTTCTAACATACCAGGTACCGAATTTTATGTTGACCAGCGTGATCTATATTAGAAATTTCCTTATATGCTTTGGCAATCGAATCAACTGTTTCAAAAAAGCATTCTTCTATCTTTTTAGTCATCATTTTTCCTATAATTTGTAGGTAAAGGTTAAGGTAAAATATAAGTTATAAGTATAAGGTATATTTATGAAACCTACAATATTAAACCGAATTTAGATCATTCTTTTGGTCGTTTGGATGATTTCTGTTGGAGTGGGTGTAGTTCCATTCGTAATCATGTTTGGTGTTCGTGAAATAGATCGACGATTTTACATCCCCGCACGATCATGGCCGTCCTGCACGGTATACGAGGAAAGGCAAGTTGTACTCGTATTAAGTTACGTCTCTTGCTGGTAGCTAAAACTTGTGTTTTTTAGTGATTTTTGTCTACGCGTACTTTTTTAACCGATCTCAAATTTTACAACAGATCCACAATGTACATTCTTGATTTGAAGCTTAGACGATGATATTACAAAGCTTTGAAATATATGTTTAAAAAATTTGGCTAAATATAAACGAAGGCGCTGTGCCCTGTTATATCAGTTAAATAAGTAACTGGTGTAATTTTGTAGAGTTCCTATGATGTTAATGTACTCGAAAATAGGATACTCATTATTCTTCTACATTCCCATGATCTTGATTACTGTTTTATCGCTTAAAATTGCTTGGTTTATTTATTCGCGGAAACGGAAGAGACGTGAAGGTATACCGAGACCGGTGCTCATATGAAGACTTTATATTGTACATCCAAATTCAAGTTTGTTTGCCGAAAGCTTTCTTGTTGATCTGTACTTTCTACTTAATGTTCAGCAATGAAGAAAAAATCTCAGAATGAAAACTCAAATGAGCTGAAGCAGCAGAATAAAGAAAAAGGAGCAATTCTGCAACTTTTCTTGATTGTTGGATCATTTGCACTGGGATATATCCCGCATACTGGTAGGTTCCTAAGTGTTCCGATCAAATAACCTACATTTTTCTTTCTTTGAAGCACAATATTTTATTGGTAATGTTTTTGATATTAAGTATGGTGGACGTTGAATGTCATCCCTAGTCTTGCAAAAATAGAAACTGAGATATTACTTCAAAATAGAAAAACGGTAGCTAAAATCAAAGCAGTTTTACATACGGCTGTGTATTTTTAATTCTTGTTTTATTTATTTTAAATTAAAGCCTACCACATCTACGTAAACACGATTTTGCCATGGACCAATTCAGAAGTATATTTCCAGTGGTGGTTTGGCCGAATCGAATATATCACACTTCGGGTTAGCGAATGCCTCAATCCTGTTTTCTACAACCTAGCTTCACCGTAAGTACAGTACTATATGATACGATGCTGGTTCTTCCTGCAATTGAAGAAAAGCATAAAGATATAGTTACCAAATAGAAAAGGCAAGGATAATTGACACGCGTTTCTATGTTACTCTATTGTATTCATAATACTGTAACTTTCTTAAAGTAACCTACTGCAACCTGCCTACTGTAAGATTATAAGCTCCTTTAATCATCAGCCGAAATCTTAAGTCCGATTGCAGCAGAGGTGGATAAATGCATTTGATGCTGTATCATCTGGACGATAGCGTTATGTGTAGACATATTCTTTTTAAAAAGTCTTTTTTCAATATTAACAGAAAAATTCGGAAAGAAACAAACACAACTATCAAGCAGATTTGCGGCGATCCGTTATCAGCAGCATCAAGCTAAAACCAGTTTCCGTTAACATTATTGACAAGGTTACAACAAACAAAGCAACGAGAAAGAATCTGCTCGCCAAAAAATGAAACACTTTACTTTGTTTCTTGCTTTATTCCCCTGAATCGAAGTATTTGCAACTTAAAGTTTGATTGCTCTTATATATCATTGAAAATTTATGGTCTTTTATAGCGTAATTTAAGAAAGGAATGCATTGCATGTACGTAAATCAAATGCTTGCAGCTTATATTTTAAACCAATAGCTTTGTACTATTACTATAAAACGAGACATTTTCATTTGCTGTTTTCTGTATACAACTAACATGACAAATGGTTTGTACACATTAGTAGTATAGAGTTGCGGCCCAAGGAACCTTGTTTTTGTTTATTAAACGCTCTCAAACGGTTTCAAGGCACGCTTAATAAAAAATAATTAAAAAAAAAGAAACAAAAATGATTGTATAAGTTTCGGAATAAACGCAAAGTACATTCAAAGCAGTGTATTTCGCAAATAAGAAACGGAAAATATTCTAAATCAGGAAGCACAGAGAAGGGTTCCAATTTTTAATTTATAGTAGAATTAAGTTCTTTGGGGTTCGGTTCGTAGTTATATTCACAGTTTTCACACTGAAACGGTTTATATCTGTTTTTAATGTATCGGAGCGAGAATTTGGTACAACCACATCGAATAAAAGCTGCTCTACATCCCTCGCAGTAAACCGGTTCTTCAAATTGTGGAACTGTTTTTCGTGCGTCTTTATTTCTTCGGATTCGGACGTAGTTTCTACATACGCATCGGAGGTCTGTAGATCAGCCTAGTGGCAATCCGGAAAAATCATATAAAGGATAATCGTTCTTACATCGTTGTGTTTCTGGTTTCTCTTGGTTTTCGTTTGAGTCTCCGCTTATATCTTTTCTTTTGCTTCCTTGGTTCTCCTGCTGCTCCAAGGGTCGTTTATTAGAGTCGCTCCTCTCCGCATTATGGGATCTCTCGTTTGTTGCTCCGAGTCGTAGCTCATCTGTTTCGGCAAAGTTAGAAGTTCCTTTGCGTCTTTCTTTGGGGGCTGGTGCTGGTTTTTCCTCGTCCAATGCCGGAATCTGGGGAGTCGTTGATGGAGAATCTTGTCCATGTGTGTTGCTGGTGCTTGCTTGCATTTGCTTGGGGCATTCTTTAAACTTGTGTCCCTGCTCCGTGCAAAAAGAGCAGGTTTGGATTTGTCCATCATAACTTACCGCGCATCGTATCTTGCCCAAGTATAGGTAGGATGGTAGCTGGTGGTGTTTCATCTTTTGTTTGTCCACTTTGTAAATTCTCCTACCATCTTTGATTCCGTGTTTGTCCACACCCAAACGGGCTGGACCTTGGATATCGAAGTTTGCAAGTATTTCATCCAGATGTTGTTGTGGGTAGTCAATTGGTACCCATCGAATGGTAAGGTCGATTCGTTGGTCACCATGAGCGTTGGCAGACTTTACCTCCTGCCTCTTTTCTAGTATGACTGGAAGTCGTATTGCATTTTTCTTATTGTCTAAGGTAATATTTACCACATTTCCGGGATTCTGGATGATGCCTTCAACGTAGCGTATCGGTATTTGGATCTTTTTCAGTAGTGAGTAGATATCCTCTCTCTTGTTTTCGTTTGCCAAATGGATTGACACTTCTCGGTGATTGCTGTACTCTGCAGCGAGGTCGTTGTTCCATTGTCTTTTTACTCTGTCTGCATACGTGAAAGTCTCAGCCATTCTTCACATACACTTTTCTAAACTTTCAATGTTCACTCTAATTTCACTCCTTTCCAAGACCTTTACCTCCTTTACCACGACCGGACATGATTATTTGTTTTCTTTGAAAGATACGAAATGTGGCCCTAGGAACCGCTGCACAGGTTACAGGTTAAGAGTAGTTTTAGAGCTATAGCGCCACCACGCGATAAACATTTGCAGGTTACAGATTGCGTTCCTTTTCGAGGATACGGTGTGCAGGTTGGGCTACGAGTTAATGAAGAAAGGAACTAAACATCTTGGGTTTGTGGAAACAACTTATATGGGAATACGGCCGTGCCTTGAAATTAATGCGTCATGCGTTGGAATGAATTACGGTGACGAAATGATATATGACGAGAAGCCTCAGGCTATTACAGCGAATTCAATGCGTGTTATTAAGGCGTTGCCTTGGAATAAATGACGTCGTTTGAAAGAAGTCGGGTTTGCAAACAAATCAGATGGCTATTGTTTACAGGTAACTGGAGATGTCAGGTTTTCGTGTTATTGTTCGCGAAACACAAAAGTCAAATGTTGTTGTGTACAGGTTACTAGAAATGTTCAAAATCTAGAGGAATGAAGCGAAGACAATTAGACTAGCCTTTATGAAGAGAAAGGAGCAGTAGCTATTGCCAAAACGCTTTGAAAGGATTATTGAGGTTTAAATCAGTGCTGAAACAAAGCAGGAAAAAAATAATTGTTTTCTAATGCCAAACCATTGCAAATAGAATAATATACAAGGGATTCCTTTTCATATCGAAGTATTTTGTTCGCAGCAAATTCAAATATTAGGAAGTTATAGTGAAGTTAGATGACCCTTGTGATACTTTATCTTGGTTAGAATCGTGATAAGACGAATGCTTAGACGATTATTGTTTTAAACATTAATAGGTCTTCTGTTAAGAACCATGGTGTAAGCGTGAATATGTCTACTACTAAAAATAGAAAAGACGTAAAACCAAATACGAACCACTTAATACTCCTCCACCGATGAAAGTCACACCTAAGAATGAACACAATCGTGATAACAGAACCACTGAAAGCCTATCGTCAAGAAACTATCATGTCAGTAAACTCATAGAAATATAATAAAAGCATAAGCGAATAGTATCTGTTGTATTTGTGTCAATTCAGTTTGAACAAACGCAATTAAGAATTGACTATGAAATAGTGATAACAGATGTTAATTGTAGCTTAATAACCATAATCCCGTTGTCTTAGGTACACTTTAGTTTGGTAAAATTCCACCTTACCGCGGATTTCCCAGATCTAGAAAGTGACGGGAGGTTGTTGAGACAAGTTGGAGACCCACCACGACAACGAAGTCATTCCATTCAACCCGGTAGGTTGGAAAATCATGTTTGAGAAGCACGTTCCAGTGAAACGTAGGTTTTGATTACGTCACAATCCTATTTCTGTTACTGCAGGTGATCCAGCACGCGAGACCTATCGTCTTTCAACTTTCAAACTACTTCCCAGAAAAGTTCAGGTCGATGTTCGTAAGTTGGCTTCTGCTGGTTTTTATTTCACTGGTTGTGTTTCAGGTAACTTCTTGTTCTTTTAAAATAATACTAAAAATAAAAAAAATTATTTAAACTAGAGTCTTGGATACATAAAATACGGGACTTAATTTCTAATCAAACCAATACGTTAAAACAAGTTGCGTGAATAATTTTAAGTTCAAGAACACCATAATAAAATAAATCTCAACTTAATTCCAGTTACGGTCAATCTTACCGAGAATGGGAAGTCGAAGATGACCCGAAGCTACTCCGATGGCATAGATCCAATTGTGACATCATTAACAGAACGGATACAAGAAACAAACTAATCGGTTAGTTTTGGCAAAGATTTAAATTGTGTTAGTAAGAAAAAAGAGAAGTATTGAATCAATCTGAAATATATTATCTGTAATACTGTCACGGGATTATTTTTATGCGCCTGTTTTGTAGACACCACATTATACACCGTCTTTTCTTTGCATTGTGTTGTTTTTATGCATGTTCACGGTCTGCCGTATTTTACTTGTTTATGTTCTTTTACTTGTTCTTGTACACCTGTTTTTATCAACTCTGTTGTGACGTCTCACGTAGTTACCCCAAAGGCTTAATTAGTATCGTGTTTTACGTTCCACGTTGATTCCTTCATCGCGTGGAATTTGTTTGGTGTAGTACTGTGCTCGGCTGGGCGACGGTTGTCGGCAGTTACGTTTTGGTTTTAGAGTAAGGTGGATGTTTTTATGAAAGAAAATGCCATTAAAAGTTAACAAGGCAAAACCGGCTAAGTGACTAGCCGTTAAGGCGGGAAGATTCCTGGCTAAGGAAAATCTTGGTTACAATTGGCGAGCGCGCCAGGATCCCGCAGTCAAAAAGGTATCAAGGTATTGTTTAACAGTATGGCTTTTAATGTGACGTTGCCTCCACCGAGATATAAGTCCAATGAAGACTTTCAGGACTTTCTCAAAGTTTTTAACTCTTACTGCGCCAGCGTTAGGGCAAATCAAGATTTTAAGAAACACCTCCTCATTGAAAGTTTCGATAAGGACTTTGTCTGGGAAATTCAAGGGAAAGATGCCTCCGTCTACGACTTAGAGTTCGACGAGTTGGTGGAAAGGGCTTCAGAAGCAGGGCAATCAAAGGCGGAAATCAGCAGATTAAAAAACAGCCTTTTGGATAGGGTACAAGAACCGGACGAATCTACACAATCATTCGTCTACGCTTTGCGGAAGCAGGGTGACATGGCATATGCTAGTGCCGATCAATCACCTGTAAAAAATGAGGTACTCTACTTGGCATTGATCCGGGGTTTGAGAAACCGCAAAATATCGGAAACCTTAGTCGCAGACCTAGAGATCGGCAGAGACTTCTTCACTACCAGCGCCCGAGCCATTGCCCTGGACGTCTCGGAAAAGACTCCGTGTTCAGACGTGTTCACTGTCGCTCGACTTTCACATGGAGACGAAAGCGGCCAGGACGAAGCGACTGTTTTGATGAAGAATGAACTTGCTAAGATAAGTGGCGAGATAAAATTGTTTAACGACAGTATTCAAGGCCGGATTTCCAGTATTGACGAAACGGTGTCTTCAGTGAAAACGCAAATGAACACTTTACAACGAGACGTGGATCGCCTCCATTGGAAACCACGCGCACCGGGTCCGTCTGAAGGTAGAAATCAACGATACCGAAACCGTAAGTTCCCTTCCGATAAAACACGTGGGGTCCGAAACAACCCACGTTCAAATGCAAATCCGTCTAAATATGATTCATTTAGGCGAGATCGCTTATTAAACCGTCAAAGCCTAGTCACGAAACACAACCCTCGGACTAACGCATTTGATGTAAACAGATCAAAGTTAAGTTGGAATCGATCCCGTCCGACTGCTCCAGCCACCGCAACACCCGCTCAACAACAATACCGGAAAAGTTTATGCAAGTATGTTAATATAATGTTGTGTTCTATGCCCATTTGTGCTCTGGTAGACACGGGAGCCAGCGTATCACTCATGTCTAAAACTTTGTTCGATAAAGTTTCGTCCGAAAATCCGAGTACTACAGTACACTAGGCCCCACGTTAGATACACAGTTAACAACGGCTAGCGGGACGGCCCTACAGGTGTTAGGCCTTGTCACGTTATCAGTGCAAGTGGCTGGTTTGATCACAGAGTGTGAAATCTACGTCGTTAATCAACTCACAGAAAATTTCATCATTGGGTTAGATTTCGTCCAACATCATCAATGCCGGATTTGCTACAAAGACAAAATTTTAGAAGCAGGATCGTCGTCAACACCCCTGCTCGATGGGAAAGTGACCTTACAGCGGAACGAATTTTATATCGTCGAAGACCTGATCGTCCCCGCTTCCACCGAGGTGTGTACTTTCGGCATATTTTGTAGGGATCCGATGCTTAAGATGCCCGACGTTGAGTTTCTGGCACTAGTTGAAGGTAATCTCCGATTGAATGATAAATATGGGGTACTAGCAAGTAACTACCTCACGCAAGTTCATAACGGAAAGGTTCCCATCCGATTGGCTAATTTCAGTGATGACGAAGTCAGATTAGTCAACGGAACCAGGGTCGCTACCCTTCATCCAGTCTCTGTGTTCGGCGGAGGTGATGTTTACCAGCCCGGTACGTGCGCGTTAGTTTCGAGATTAAATTCCACGTGTGACTGCAATAATAACCGATGCTTTGTGAACTCCTACCAAAGATGCTCCGTAGCGTCGGTAGAAGAACATCGTTTTAAACCCCAGCGTGATCACTTGCAAGCTATTGAAGAAGGCGTAGATTTAGGGACGAAGCTGTCTAAGAGTGAACGTCGCGAAGTACTCGATTTATTATCGAAGCATTGGAAGTGTTTTTCGACCAGTCAATTCGATCTAGGCAAAACCGACTTGATAGAACACCATGTCGACATTGGGACTAGCGCCCCTGTGAGACAACCGCATCGCCGAATACCCCCTCGAGACAAAGCGCAAGGTAGAAGAAATCCTCACGGAAATGGAGAAGCAAGGCTTGATTCGCACATCCACATCCCCTTGGTCCAGCGCCATTGTTCTTGTACGGAAAAAATCGGGCGAGGTGAGGTTTTGTGTTGATTACAGGCGCGTAAATGACCTGATGAAAAAGAACAGTTTCCCAATCCCACGTGTCGACGAGAGCCTGGACGAATTGTCGAGTAACATTTATTTTTCTACTCTGGATCTGCGTTCAGGGTATTGGCAAATACCCATGAATCACAGGTCCCGCGAGGTTACTGCTTTTACCACCCACATGGGGTTATATGAATGGAACGTTATGCCGATGGGTCTTAGCAATTCGGCAGCTACATTTCAACGATTGATGCACATCGTTCTAAATGGATTGGAGTGGCGCGGCGCTTTAGCATATTTAGACGATGTGATAGTGTATGGTCGCACATTCGGGGAACACATGTCTCGTTTAAGCGACGTTTTAAGTCGACTGGAAGAAGCCGGTTTAACACTGAAACCGTCCAAATGCTCTCTTTTTCAAGAATCGGTGAAATTTTTAGGACATAAAATTTCTAAGGAAGGCGTGATGTGTGACGCCGAGAAAGTAGAGGCAGTCGCGAATTGGCCGATACCTCGTACCGTGAAACACGTTCGACAGTTTGTGGGTCTGACATCATATTATAGGAAGTTTATTCCAAATTATGCCAAAATTGCCTCACCGTTGCACAAACTCACCGAGAAGAACAAGACGTTTCAGTGGACCGAAGAGCATCAGGACGCCTTTGCTACATTGAAGCGTTTGCTGTGTACCGCACCAGTGCTGTCATACCCAAACTACGACAAGCCGTTTATTCTCGACACCGATGCATCCGATAACGCAATTGGTGCTGTTCTGTCACAAGTCACAGATGACAGAGAGAGTGTGATCTCGTATTGTAGCCGATCTCTAGGGAAAGCAGAAAAGAACTACTCCACGACTCGAAAAGAGCTTCTGGCGGTCGTCTGGGCAACAAAATTGAATAGGTGTCACCTACTAGGTCAAAAGTTTTTGCTGAGGACGGACCATGCATCGTTGCGTTGGTTATGGCAGTCAAAGGAGTTGTATGGACAATGCGCTCGATGGGTAGAACACCTTGCCGAGTACAATTTTGAGCTACTCCATCGACCAGGATAAAAACACAAAAACGCTGACGCGTTGAGTCGACGCCCTAACGAAGGTACACAGGTGAACCTCCCGTACAAATGGTATGACCAACAAGTTGCAACAAGCCTCGAAGATTCCAAGCAAACAGTCAACAACATAGATCTTAGAGGCAACATCGGGTTTCTTCCGAATGAAGTACTGAATCTACAGGAAGAGGACGCAGAGATTGCCCCCGCTTTGAGATGGCTACAGTTGGGGAAAAGACCTCCGTACAAACACGTTAAAAACTTGTCAAGAATGACTAAGCATCTATGGGCCCAATTTGGAAGTTTACACACTTTTGACGGCCCAGTTTATTGGGCAAATAGTAATCGCAGTTTACCGGGAACACACTGTTATCGACTTATAACTCCGGAACCTATGCGTTTGTCTGTTTTGCAGTCACTACACGATTGCGTTCTTGGCGGGGCTCATTTAGGGTTGACGAAAACTTGCCACAAAGTAGAAGAAAAATTTTATTGGCCTGGTTGGAGACAGGACACCGAAAAATATTGCCGAAACTGCGGTTTATGTCAAAGGAACAAGAAACCGCCGGCCGAGCCAAGGGCGAGGTTGGTTCCGTCCACAGAAGATAGAGCGATGCAGAGAGTAGAAATAGACGTCGTGGGAACCCTACCTATGACATCATCAGGTTTTCAATACATCTTGGTGGCGTGCGATTTATTTACCAAGTATGTAAGGGCCTGGCCCATGCGCAATCAAACAGCAAAAACCACAGCGGACGTCTTGTTCCACCGATGGTTCACAGTTCATGGTGTACCAGATGTTATCCACAGCGACCGGGGTGGGAATTTTGAGAGCGAGGTCTTCAAAGAACTGTTACGATTGATGGGTTGTTCGAAAACAAGGACCACAAGTTATCATCCAGGAGTTATTATCAAGGAGTTGAGAGAAACAACAAGACTATCATCACCATGTTACGAAATTACGTACAGGAAGATCAACGTAGTTGGGATCAAGCTTTGTCAGCCGTCGTGGCGGCCTATAACGCGAGCGTCCACGACAGCACAGGTGTATCGCCGCATTTTTTATTAACTGGTCGTACGCTTCGTTTACCTGCGGATTTATTGGGCACACTGACCGGTGGAGTGCTGAAAACGCCGGTTATTCAGGATTTACAAACGCGGTTAAAGATTGCAGAAAAGACGGTGCGGGAAACGCTACGAAAACAACGAACGAAGATGGCTGACCTCTACGACCAACGACAAAGGGGGCTACCAATTGAAGTGGGGAAAGAAGTATGGCTGAAAGACCCAGTGGTCCCACAGGGAGAATATCGTAAATTTCATCTTCCTTACAAGGGCCCCTTCACGGTAGTGAACGCGCGACATCCCACGTATACTATTAAAGACGAAGCCGGCAAAGAACAAACGGTTCATTTTAACAGAATGAAATTAAGGGTTCATAGTGATGACAAGCGTGATAATCAACTCCCGTACGATCATGTTTCGGATAATGGCATTAACCACTGTTCTCCTTTTGAAGGTTTGGTGTTCATACCACTAAATTCAACGGATACCATCACCGGAGAATCCGAGGCTACATCAATCAATACGAGCGCGACTGAGCAATTATCCAGTAGTCAAGGACGGGAAGACTCGGCAGTAGGGCAACTCAGGATCACAGAGGAGGGCAATAACGAGACAATAGAGACAAGCCAACCTGCCCTCGAAGAGAACGGCCCCATTCCCAGCGAGACCACTTTGGCCATGACGGAAAGAAACCTACCGCCACGGCGAGCCCGTAGACAAACACGCTTTTACCCGGATATTGAATAACTTTTCCGGGGCCGGAAAAGAACTGGACTGGGGGGGATGTCACGGGATTATTTTTATGCACCTGTTTTGTAGACACCACATTATACACCGTCTTTTCTTTGCATTGTGTTGTTTTTATGCATGTTCACGGTCTGCCGTATTTTACTTGTTTATGTTCTTTTACTTGTTCTTGTACACCTGTTTTTATCAAATCTCTTGTGACGTCTCACGTAGTTACCCCAAAGGCTTAATTAGTATCGTGTTTTACGTTCCACGTTGATTCCTTCATCGCGTGGAATTTGTTTGGTGTAGTACTGTGCTCGGCTGGGCGACGGTTGTCGGCAGTTACGTTTTGGTTTTAGCGTGACGCGACACCTGATCAAAAGACACTTTATCGAACGAAACTTAATCGAACGACAGTTTATCGAACGACAGCTGATCGAAACGACAGCTGATCGAAACGACAGTTGATCGAACGACAGTTGATCGAACGACACTTTATCGAACCGACAGTTGATCAAACGACACTTTATCGAACCGACAGCTGATCAAAGCGACAGTTGATCGAATCGACTGTTGCTTCTCCCGCACACAGTCATAGCAAAACTTGGCGTACAGTTGGATTGTTTGCTGTAGAAAATTAAAATTTGGTGACTTTTCATAAAAAATGTTCAGCTATCTGTCCATGTTTGTTTGATAAAGTTGGATTTTGTAATTTTTGAGATATTGTGATATTTATATAATTTTGCTCTCTCCGCATTGAAGCGTAACGTTTTCGTTTACTCATTTACGCACCAATAACTTGACTAACTACTCTTTCGTTCTCTTCTCACAGCGGGGGCGCGGCGTAACAAGAAGAATTTCTAGAAATGTGTCACTTTTAGAAATACCTAATTTACACTAAATTCACTTTCTTTAGTTTTACAATTATGATGTATACAGGAAGCCAGATGATGTTTCTACTAACCTGTAAAAATCTCATCAGTCTACGACGCGTAGTTTTCTAGTAATTAACGATTGCAAATGTGTGTGCGGGGTTGGCCACCCTAGTTTTTTTAGTAAACTCGCGAGCCTGGTTAGGATAGGGTTAAAAGATCCACAATTTATCGAAACAACTGACGATATGCACTGTTAAAAGCACGACAACTGACGAAGTGCACATTTCAATCGCATTCATTTAATTACAAGTTGTGTGCAATTGCTCGAAGATAACTTTTTATGTCAATATTCGTTGAGTCATAATTTTCGACTATGCTCTTCAGCCGTTGGTTGACAGCGTCGTAGCGCTTCTTCCGAGGTGGGCCATCAATTCCAGCACTCAATTGCTCAATTAACATTTCGTTGGAACCTTGTTCCCGCTTAATTTTTTTGACGAGTCTGCGAAGCGTCGGATGGGATATTGAGACACGCTTGCTGAACGCATTGTGCCATCCTTCAATACTATTATTCGTTCGTGGAAGGTCATCTTGAACCCGGTGGAAGACATTCCAACACCGGATAGGAAATAGAGGTTGACGACGATTCCTGCGACACAATCGTCCAATCCAAGTAGTTTCGAAGTAGTCAATGTATTCAGAAAAGTGCTGCTCATCGTCGTCACTGAACGTGGCCAGGAAGTCCTCGAATCGTTGTACAACGTCTTCAGGCGGAACGAATGCCAGTGCCTGGAAGCATTTTATGCGAAGTTCTCGGTAACGGTGTATACGAGTGGCACCGTGCGATTTTCATCGACCAGCGCGTGTATCGTGTACAGCTGGTATCCAAGTGGGGCAACATCAAATGTACCGTCACAAAACCAATTAGCGCAGTTGTTCAGTATATCCAGATTCTTTTGAGACGCAAACATATAGAATTCGTTCTCATCGTCTTCCTCGACAACGAAAGCTTCTCCCCTCGGTGTCACGCGGAGTTCATCCATCAAGCCGTTTCCTTCTGGACATACGCGCTTTCGCTGTATCATCCGCTTTAATGATGTTGCTTTAGGGAGAGCACCAGCGGTATATACATCACAATTCATTAATGTACACCATTACAAAGACCGCACATCACAATGGCTTATTGTCTCAATGTTTGAGAAACACGCAAAAATCTTGTTTGAACTGTCGGTTCAATAAAGTGTCGTTCGATCAACTGTCGGTTCGATAAAGTGTCGTTCGATCTGCTGTCGGTTCGATAAAGTGTCGTTCGATCAACTGTCGGTTCGATTAAGTGTCGTTCGATAAAGAGTCGTTCGATCATCTGTCGTTTCGATCAGCTGTCGTTCGATAAAGTGTCGTTCGATAAAGTGTCTTTCGATAAAGTGTCATAGTACCTGGTTTTAGAGTAAGGTGGATGTTTTTATGAAAGAAAATGCCATTAAAAGTTAACAAGGCAAAACCGGCTAAGTGACTAGCAGTTAAGGCGGGAAGATTCCTGGCTAAGGAAAATCTTGGTTACAATACCAACAAAGCGTAAAGATGGTTTGATGCTTAATACGTTTCAAAAGCGTTAATTAACCGAATTAATTCTTGATTCATTTTGTAGTATCATTCAGCGCCACGTTAATTTGCCTTATTATACTACCGTTTATGCTGTCATAATAGAACGAGTTACATGGGTGATTAGCGATTCCCTGTTCATATGACGTTACATCAACTACATTGTAAATATTGGTAAATTCTAAATTCCATTATTCGTCAATTCGTGCTTACGCCACCCCATGGCCATCGAAACGCGACAAGTTTAGCAACACGACCTCCAAAATCTGGGAATCCACAGGCTTCAGAAGATCAAAGAAGACCAATCACAATAGGAAAAGTCAATATAAATGACATTGGCATCACATCAAATTCACCAAACGCCACGTCGGTAACAAGGTTTCAAACAGCTATATTTAGAAATTCTTCGTGCTCCACCCCTCCACCTAGTGTGGTTGTGTCAACCATGGCGAACTCACATAAAAATCTTGCAACAAATTTGGGGAACATGAACTTGTTTCCATGTACGAATCCGGTAAATCCCCACATGAAGAGCGAGAAATCTCGTCTTCAAATTTTCCTTGATGACTCACCATCGTGACCTGCACATAGATTCGCGCAAATCCCAAACAAATTGCAAACGCAGGACTATATTACTTGGGTGAGTGGATCTGATAAAGTAGTGGCTCATATTTTCAAGCTTAGGTCTCATGCATGAGACAAAAAAAAATTTGTTATGTTCTGTAATTACAAAGTCAAATATTCTCCAGGAGTAAGAGATCGAGCAAAATGTTGGTATTGCAACGGAGGATTACAAAATTGGGAGAGAGATGACGATCCATGGGAAGAGCACGCCAAGTGGTTTCCATTGTAAGTTGAATTTTCTGTCTCAATGAAAGAGTTTACCAAATTTGACTTTTTTATGATTTCTATGTTTAACAAGTTTCTATCTTCTGTCCAGGTGCGAGTTCGTTCTTCAACAAAAAGGTCCAGATTATGTTCATGGGATTGTCTTTCTAATCCCCAATCTAAGAAGACCGACAATTCAGAATCCAGCAAATCCAAATCAACTCAGGAATATTCAATCAGGACCAATGTAAACCTCGTTAAGTCGCGTTCTTGATTGTCATCTTGGTTTGTTATTTGTTGTTATCTATTTATTTGTTTAGTTTACAAAACGGACATCGAAATGGTGGCCCCGAAATCATCGATCCCAGGGAAGAGGTAAGATCTCTAGAGAGGAAAGCTGACGGAGAGATGTCTTCGTCTGAGAGAGATGTCTTGTGGAACAAGCAAAACTGATTAGATTCGACGAAAGAATGATAAAAACTGCTTTCAAATGGTGAAACTTTGTAACTGATTTATGTTTCTATCAAGAAAGTTGTCCAATTTTTTTTATTTTTTTATTATTAGATTAAATTTATTAATAAAGTTGAAAACCGATCTTTCTACAGGAAATACGAAACCACTGGCAATGGATTTTCAAGGCTTGAAATTTTCGTTGAGTCTATTCTTGCGATGGAGGAAGAATTTGCTTCCAATAGATCTAAAGATGAAGGATCGGACTCCGCAACAAAGAAAGAAACTCCTTCAACATCATTCAGTAATATGTCTACAACATCCGAACTTCAAGAGATTCGTCGTTTACAGGAGGAAAGAATGTGTAAAGTTTGTGGCAATGAACAAACGAGTGTTGTGCTTATTCCATGCGGACATATTGCTTGTTGTGTTGGTTGCGCTGAAAACGCATCGATTTGTCCCATTTGTTGTTTGCGAGTTCGAGAAAAAGTTCGATCTGTTATTGTTTAAAGGAAAAGTTTGTGGAATTAGAGTATCACTTTCGTAAGTTATTTCCTTGCTTTTTTAATTACGTTTTAATGTGAACGATTTTAGAAGGTTTTAATTCTATTTTTGAATTTATTGTTGTATAAGACTATATGATGAATTAATTAACATACGTTTTCCAATACATTTTCTGTGCTTTTTTGAAAATGTATTTCGGTTTCCTGCTTTTAGGATTATAGTTTACAGTAATTAGCAATAATCTATTGAGGGATCAGACAGATTCTTTTGAAATTTAAGTCAAAGCCGCGCTCTGGGGATTTTAATTTAAATGTGAACTATATTTAGAGCGCTACCTTTCGTTATCTGCACAATTGATTCAGTTACAAAAATCATCGCTGGCTGGCAGTACGACAACATCCAAAGCTTTTTTATTTAAATTTTTGTTTAAAAAACTTGCGTTGTGGTATTTTGCTGGAATTTCCAAAAGATCCTTTTCAAGTCGGGTCATGTGAGATAGGTATAAGGTATGCACTATAGCCTACCTATAGACGCTCTTGACGGCAACAAGCGCTAGATAAGTAAAGAAATACGCCAAAAAGGAAAGTATGAACAGTTGAACATGTATTAACATTGCTATAATATTATAATTCGTTAAATAGCCATTTTTTCATCACCATTGTGCAATATGCGTTTCACGATCGTCATAACTTGAAATCATTTACATCTGGCTACTCTCCAAGCTTTCAAGGAAAAGCATGAAAAGCAAACTTATATTCACGATCGATCAGCAATATTATAGTCTTAAAATATACATTAGTTTCTATTGGAATTATACTTACAATTATATTAAATTGAAACGTTTAAGGGTTCTGTAAACGCACACATCCAGTATGCTTGTGCTTTTTAACAGGTTCAGTAATAATACAACACTCCGAAGGATTAAAATAACTTAGTAGTTCATTAAAGCGGGTTACAAAAATTCTTCGATCAGCAAAACAAAAATTCCAACGCTTAAATGCCATGCTTTAAAATACAGTTTCTTGAAGGAATTTTGTAAAATCACGCTGCAACAGTGTGCAGATGTTTCGCAAGACAACGCTTTAGTTTGTACCTGTACCATACACAACAACATTTGCCTTTTGTGTTTCGCGAACAATAACACGAAAACCTGACATATCTAGTTACCTGTAAACAATAGCGATCCAATTTGTTTTGCAAACCCGACATCTTTCATACGACGTCATTTATTCCAAGGCAACGCCTTAATAACACGCCATGAATTTGCTGTAATAGCCTGAGCTTCTCGTCAGATATCATTTCGTCACCATAATTCGTTCCAACGCATGCCGCATATATTTCAAGGCACGGCCGTATTCCCATAAAAATCGTTTCCACGAACCCAAGATGTTTATTTACTTTTTTTGGTAACTCGTAGCCCAACCTGCACACCGCAGCCTCGAAAAGGAACGCAACCTGTAACCTCTTAATGCACAACGCGTGGTGGCGCTATAGCTCTAAAACTACTCGTAACCTGTGCAGGTTATGGTTCGTAGGGTCCCAAATCTATACTACTCATATTTCGCTGAAGTTTTATATGAATTTATTAGAACACTATTTCTATTTCCTCAACCCGAAATTGCTGCCATTTCGGCTTCGATTTTAGTTGCTTTTTTCATCTTCAAAGCTATCAAAAATATGTTGATTATAGCCGTTATTTTGCAATCGCAATACTAGTGAAATATATACGTGTAGGTTATAACAAAACAATGAGCGTAAACTGAATTGCGGAAAAACGGAAGTTATCATTATCTTTAAACCATTGAATCAGTTTGTTGCTGTATTTTATCTCACCACCTGATGCTGTGTCTTGGCCACATGTAATGATGAGATTAGTTGTTTGGTGCAAAATATCAGCGGTTATGATGTTTTGCTTTTGATGCAAGTAGTTTATTTTGTCTTAGTGCAATGTTGCTTTTCCTATGTTTGACAGTTATGCTAATGTATATGCTCGTATCAGGATCGAATATTGAGAGTATTAATAAAAGCGAATATTAATAAAAAATGTGCAGCATATACGTACAGTCTAGTGCTGTTTTATACCCGATAAAAAAGCGCCGAGGAACTGAGAAACTGACCGGCCAGTAGGATTGCACAAAATGCTCCATGTTTTGAGTCTTGAGTTTGAAAAGTGGATGGCTTTGACAGATTCTAACCACCGCGCTAGTTTCTTAGCAATGAGCTTCTCTAAAAGAATGCTTTGTTACAAGCAATGCCTGGAAAAACACTAATAGACTACCAAACTGTGCAGGATTTCACACTCGAAATCCTAGCACAGCGAGCAACGGGAGTTGGAGCGATGGCCGCGTGCAAAGTTTTTTTGTCTTTAGTTTTTTAAGTTTTTTAATGCGGCTTCTTTTTTAAATTTTGAAACCTTTACAGTGAACCAATTTAAAAACAAAGTAAAAATGACATAAAAATAAAAAGCAATTATGAAAATGAGTATAATTGCAGTTTTATATCTGCTCACAATTCTCACTCGATAATAAAATCATTGTAACACAAGCAGTGATTCATTAATACCCGCCACAATATTGCGTTTTTGCCCGGAAGAAAATTCAGGTTAAAGATAAATTTGTGGAGCTCTTGCCAATTTGCTGTGCCGCGTCGCTTGAAAAAAAATACGATAAAGTAATTAACTAAGTTAAAAACATTTAAAAATCAACAAGAAAAGCACGATTGTTGACAAATCAATATTGAAAATAGAAATATTTCTCATCATATGCATATTAATTGATCAAAAAATGCATTTTATTTCTTTACATTGCAAGAATTAGAGGTTAAGCTACAATCCAATTTAACATTGATTATACTTTTTTAAATTTAGTACTAAATTGAAGCTGTGACGAAAAGCTTACATAAATTTTGTAAAATACTGAATATATATTTTTCATAAAAAAGAATTGAATAACGATTGATTTGATTCGGGACGGTGAATATATGATATTGGATCCGTATGTTTGTATACATGATGATAATATTAATAATAGTTTCTGGAGCTTGTAAGAATTTCAATAATTAATTTGGTAATTGGATTTTTATGCACTTTTTTTGTTGTTTCATTTTGCGAATTTTGAGACATACCGGTAACTGAATTACTTTCATCCACATATTTTATAGTTGCCTACAGGCTGCTTTCGTGCATGGGAAACCTACTTTTCTTTAAATATGCATGAGTGTTAACAGAAATTCTTCAATTGTAGCGTCATAATTAATGATGAATAATTAATCGACAACATATTTCTTTAGAAACTGATACTTTTCCAACGAGGTTGAAGATTCTTCATAATCTCACCGACGACTTCAAAAGTAGCAGAGCCTTTAGATTCTCGTTAGGTTATAGTAAGATTAAGAATCATGTCGTTTAGCGAATCACCAACAAGCAAGGTTATTTCTACTACAGACATGCTGAGTTTGGCAAATGATACGTTCAAGTAAGTATTTTTTCCGTTAAATATTTAAAATTGTGTTGAGGGAGATTAACACATTTCGAGATCTGGGCCTAAAACTATCGAGTTTGCCCACCGGGAGCCAAAAATATTCAAGCTTTAAAAAATGCTTAAAATTGGCTCCAAATAAAATGTATTCCCATTTTTGTACATACAGCTGAATTAATTCAAAAATTCGCTATGCTCCATCAGATTTCCATAAACGCGATAGAATTAATCGAACTAAATTCTAGCAATTAATTTATCGCGACCAATATTTAACGCCGTCGAATTCGTGTATTATTATGTGATTAAAAGAATTCAGTCAAGTTTTCGAATGTCCAAAACTTATGATATATGTAAATGTATATATATATATAATATACATACAATAAAGTCCTATGTGGTGCCAAAAACTTGGGTTCGTGGCAGTGGCCCATAATGCTCCCTTCTTTCAAATAGCTAGTGGCAGCCGTAATTTTGTTTTATATATGTTAATTTCAGGCTGATGTTTGGTGAAACCGAAATTGCAATAACAGCTTCCATTATATTTCCTCTCTTTGTCTTTGGAGTTGTTGGAAACATTGTGACAATCATCGTCATTTACCGATCGCCGAACTTAAAGTGAGACAAATATTTTCTTTGCTTCTGTATAAACAATTTTTCTTAACACAACGTCAACGTATAAGGTTTTATATATGACCTGTTATTGGCGTCAAAATTTCAAAACAAATAAATTATTTTAATCTACATCCAAATAAACAAAGAGGTACTCACTTAAACACAATAACCTTTTTCTTTAGGTCAAAGTTCAACTACGTCATCTTCAGCATTTGCTTTTCTGACCTTATATCAGCAATGCTCAGTCCTCTCTTCTTATATCGACGCACTTGGGGTTTTCTTTATTGGAACCTTTCGGATGCTTTGTGCAAAGTACTAAATATGATTAAAAATGCATGTGTGATTTCATGTCTGTGATTATATACAAAGTATAGATTTGTCTTTTCAAAAAGATAGAAAGCAGATTTGGGCCAACTTGAAAGTTAATTAGTTAGTTGGTTGGTTGGTTGGTTGGTTGGTTGGTTGGTTATAAACTGAAACTATCTACACATTTTAAATCAAAAAATGCTTTTTGCTGATTTGAAGCTCTTCGCTTGATGTTGTTTTTCCATATACGTAGTGTTAATTGAAATTGTTCTTGAAGCGCTAACTTCCCTGTTCGATTAACCTAACATTTTGTACAAAACACAGTTGCTTCTTGAGTCATTTGAGTAAAAATATGGATTGTCTTACAACATTATACTTTGGTTTCAACGTCACTTTGTAGCCTATTTTATAGCCTAGTTTTTGCTTTCTGATTAATTTCAGTTATGCATTCACATCGACATAATCGTTAGCCAATAAAACATGTACAGGTAACATTGATAGCTGAAACCTTTCTTTATTTTTTATGTTTTGTGTTTTTGTGATGAATAAACATCCTTCTAAATGTATTCACCCCTCCTGCATTGTAACCCGGAAAAAATGGTCGTGGATAGATGCATGAAGATATAAGGATGATATAAGTTTTGGCTTAAGTTTTAACGTATCCTGCAGCCTACAAGTTGAAAGCAAAATTTTTTCATATACCTCACTGAAATAAAATTCATTAAGTTTTTTTTCGCTACGCAATAAAGCTATAAGTTCACAAATACTATGTATTTGTTGTTTTGTTGAAATTCAACCAATAGTTTGTGCTGATTTTAGCAACTTCTTATCATTTAGAGAGTGAGGTCTAGGGCGTGGAAAAAATTTTCATCAAAATACTCCACAAATTAGCATGTGGATAGTGTAGACTTGAAAATGTTTAACTGCGCTCTTAAACTTCAGATAGACTTTGTATACATTTTTCTTGGTGTTTTTGTTTTTATAGTTTACTCAAAAGTTGAAGGCACAGTTTTTACACCTCGATGAGATCGCGCAGTGGCTATTTTGCAAACTCGACAGGTTTTGCTCATTTTTTGAAAACTAAAAATATATATTAAGAACCAGAAAAAATTGAAACAACATCGAAGCACAGTGTATTTGATTTGCTGAAAGCAGTTAGTACAGCAGGCCCAAACGGTTTAGGATGAAAACATAATCTAGCATAATCGCCTGGTGAGGCCAGCATGAAAACTATAGGTAGATAATAAGATATATAGGTAGATTATATGCTATAGGTAGATAATATGCCTAAACAGCATTAAAACTGGTATTGCCAACAAATAACTAGCTGAAACGATAAATCCATATCCCTATAAATGCTCTGCATCTTTTTGTTAATTTTTTAGGACAAAACCAGCGTCCAGACAAGAACATACGCTAATTGTTTTTCTGCGTTTTTGTGCTACTCTGCGTAAACATTGCTCACCAACTGATGCTGTGTCTTGGCGACATGTAATGACGGATACATGCGTCGCCAAGATGGATGGATGGATGTCACCAAGGATGGATGGATGTGATACACACTCGAAATCCTAGCACGGCGAGCAACGGGAGTTAGTGTAATGGCCGCGTGCAAAGTTTTTTTGTCTTTAGTTTTTTAAGTTTTTTTATGCGGCTTCTTTTTTAAATTTTGAAACCTTTACAATGACCCAATTTAATAACAACGTAAAAAATAACATGAAAATAAAAAGCAATTATGAAAATGAGTCTAATTGCAGTTTTATATCTGCTCACAATTCTCACTCGATAATGAAAGCATATTGTAACACTAGAAGTGATTCATTAAAACCCGCCACAATATTGCGTTCTTTTCCGGTGGAAAATTTAGTTTAAAGATAAATTTGTGGAGCTCATGCCAACTTGTTGTGCCGCATAGCTTGAAAAAAAAAACGATAAAGTAATTAACTAACTTAAAAACATTCAAAAATCATCAAGAAAAGCACAATTCTGACAAATCAAGAGTGAAAATAAAAATATTTCTCATCATATGCATATTAATTGATCAAAAAAGGCATTTTATTTCTTTATATTGCAAGAATTAGAGGTTAAGCTACAATCCAATTTAACAATGATTATACTTTTTTAAATTTAGTACTAAATTGAAGCTGTGACGAAAAGCTTACAAAAGTTTTGTAAATACTGAATATTTATTTTTCATAAAAAAGAATTGAATAACGATGGATTTGATTCGGGACGGTGCATGTATGATATTGGGTCCGTATGTTTGTATACGTGATGATAATATTAATAATAATTTCTGGAGCTTGTAAGAATTTCAATAATTAATTTGGTCATTGTATTTTTATACACCTTTTTTGTTATTTTATTTTACGAATTTTGAGACATAACTGAATTACTTTCATCTGCATATGTTATAGTTGCCTACAGGCTGCTTTCATGCATGGGAAACTCATTTTTCTTTAAATATGCATGAGTAATAACCAAAATTCTTCAGTTGTAACGTCATAATTAATGATGAATAATTAATCGACAACATCTTTCTTTAGAAACGGATAATTTTCCAACGAGGTTGAAGATTCTTCATAATCTCACAGACGACTTCAAAAGTAGCAGAGCCTTTATATTCCCGTTAGGTTATAGTAAGAGTAAGAATCATGTCGTTTAGCGAATCACCAACAAGCAAGGTTATTTCTACTACAGACATGCTGAGTTTGGCAAATAATACGTTCAAGTAAGTATTTTTCGGTTACATATTTAAAATTGTGTTAAAGGAGATTAACACGTTTCGAGATCTGGGTCTAAAATTATCGAGTTTGCCCGACGGGAGTCCAAAAATTTACGCTTTTAAAAATGCTTAAAATTGGCTCCAAATAAAATGTATTTCCATTTTTGTACATACAGCAGATTTAATTCAAAAATTCGCTTTGCTCCACCAGATTTCAATAAACGCGTTAGAATTAATAGAACTAACGTCTAGCAATTAATTTATCGCGACCAATATTTAACGCCGTCGAATTCGTGTATTATTATGTGATTAAAAGAATTCAGTCAAGTTTTCTGATGTCCAAAACTTATGATATATGTATATATATATATATATACTGTATATACAAAAAAGGTCTATATGGTACCAAAAACTTGGGTTCGTGGCAGTGGCCCATAATGCTCCTTTCTCTCAAATAGCTAGTGGCAGCCGTAACTATGTTTTATATATGTTAATTACAGGGTGATGTTTGGTGAAACCGAAATTGCAATCACAGCTTCCATTATATTTCCTCTCTTTGTCTTTGGAGTTGTTGGAAACATTGTGACAATCATCGTCATTTACCGATCGCCGAACTTAAAGTGAGACAAATATTTTCTTTGCTTCTGTATAAACAATTTTTCTTAACACAACGTCAACGTATAAGGTTATAACATATATGACCTGTTATTGGCATCAAAATTTCAAAATAAATAAATTATTTTAATCTACATCCAAATAAGCACAAAGGTACTCACTTAAACACAATAACCTTCTTCAAAAAATTTTGAATTTAGGTCAACGTTCAACTACGTCATCTTCAGCATTTGCTTTTCTGACCTTATATCAGCATTGCTCAGTCCTCTCTTCTTATATCGACGCACTTGGGGTTTTCTTTATTGGAACCTTTCGGATGCTTTGTGCAAAGTACTAAATATGATTAGAAATGCATGTGTGATTTCATATCTATAATTATATACAAAGTATGGATTTGTCTTTTCAAAAAGATAGAAGGCAGATTTGGGCCAACTTGAAAGTTAATTAGTTAGTTAGTTGGTTGGATGGTTGGTTGGTTGGTTGGTTGATTAGTTATAAACTAAAACTATTAATATAAACATTTAACAATCCAATTAAATCTGTATAATAATCTAACATTAACAAAACAAAACTATAGCTTAAACGTTTTTATCCAAAGGTTTTGGTCTAATTTACTCACTTCAATAATAGCTTTGTGATTCGGATGAAACAATTACTTCTTTAAAACTTTACAGATATTTTGGGGCGGAGACAATTTTACATCTGTAGCAACGTCACTTCATATATTATTGTTTGCTTTCTTCCGCTTAACGTCAATTATGTATCCACATTGGTTCAACCGCATTACAATCAAACACGTAAAGGTAAGGCATCACGCAGTGTGTCACATCGGGCAGACTACAACTGAAACATGGTATGACAACAAAGCACTGTTAGATTTCGTAATTTCATTCTCGTAACTGCCGTCTTTCATGCTGTGTTACGGCTTGAATAACGACACTGGAGCAACCTTTGCGGGACGCAAGCCTGGGCAGCATTAAAATCTTGGGTTGCCAAAACGTTAAGAATCTTCTTTCGACTTAACTGATGGGCTCCAATTAAGAAGTTCAGAATACCATGTTTTTCATAAGATTGGCTGCTGGAGTTGACGTGTAACCAGTACAGTGCACAGGCTATTCGTCTTAAAGAAGCTACACTCTAAGTCTAAATGTTTGTTAGGATTTACTCTGTTTTAAGGGAATACCCCCTAAGATGGAGTAAAAAATCAAAATTTTTGACAATTAAAAAAATAGTAACTGAACACCTGCCTTTGGTCATAAAACTATAGGCTACCCCAAATAGATTTTGAGTGTTTAGCAGAAAACATGACAACCATGCCCCAAAGGTTAACAAGGGGTCAAATTCCTGAGAAATGCCAAAAGTCGAAAACCGTTGACATTACAAAGCTGGTTTTAGTCTTAAAAGTTGCAGAATAAGTATTTTTAAATGTTCTCTAATTCAATATTTTCTCCTAATCCCAACAGAAACGAACATATAAAGAAAAACCGATTGAAACGCAAAAGTTAGTAAAACTTCATCCAACATCCAAAAAGGTTTAAGACATTACAAAAGAATTGAAACAATATACTGGCTATACAGAAGCAAAAAAATCACTTCTCACACTGACTTTTGGTATTGAATTTTTTAATTAACTTTCTTAATCTAATGTTTTGTCAAATTTGTCCATCTCTTTTTTCTAAACCTGAAACTGATGCGGATGCTTCTGTTACTATCTTAAAGTGTCTTTACATTCCTTGTGTGTGAAAAGATTGCAACATAACCAGCCTTTGTGTTTTAATTGCATTTATATCATCACCGGAAATGCTGCAAATAGTTGGAGGTTGGTTGCAATCCTGCAAACTTACTAATTTGTTGTAAGCATCTGCCTTCTCAATGATGGTTGGAGGTATGAATTTTTTTACAGCTGTAGAAAATGTTGAAGCTTCTGTTTTATTACGGTTGGCTCTACGCAAACTGAGGACTTTTGTAACAGCCAAATCACGAATCATTTGGTCATCTCTTGCCAACAGTATATTTTTGTGGTGTGCAAAAAAAGCATTTCTTTTGAGGACAATGAGTGCAACATCTCTTACTTTGATGTTTGAAAACGTCAAAACTCGTTGATTTATGTGATAAAACGTTTTTGGTCCATCTGTAATTCTGTGCTGATGCTTAATTTCTAACCAAATTGGAAGTACATTTTGACACAAAATTCTGCTAATGAACTTAATGATGTTGACGGCTGCTGAACGAAGACTTAAAACCGAAGGATGCAACAAGCCGATGTCAACCATCTAGCATGAGACAGCTTGAAAATTAATGTCAATATTAGCTGGGTTACAACAATCCCTAAACATTTTTGTGCCCATGGACCACTTCAATTATACTAAAACCCCAAATCCAACTTATTTAATTTTAGTTTCTTTTCTTCTTCTTCTTCTTGCTTCATTCTTAGTGTTTCATCATGACCAAATATGTCAATCAACTTGTCAATATCACACATAAAATCACTGAAATTAGTTTGAAAAGTTTATTCTTTTCTGCATGCAGTTGTCAAAGGCTGGCAGTTGCTAGCCAGCGGTGAAGATAGATATGACAGTAAGAAATTTGCTATAGGATAACACTAACGCATGATTAAGTGCTTTACAACACTATTAAGCAGGTATTTTTATGCCGTGAAATATTGCACATTAAATTTTTTACTTCAAATCTAAGCCAATTCTAAGCCTCAATTCATAAACAACGCATTGTTTAAATTCATCAAACTCCCCTTTTCCTAGTTTTAAAAGAAATTATATGAAATTGTTTTTAGTTGGTTCTTATCGTCGTTTGGGTGGTTTCTTTTGGTGCTGGTTTTATTCCTTTTTCATTTATATTTGGTGCTCGTCTTATAAATCGACATGCTTCCAACCCAGAGAGAACATGGGCATCCTGCATCGCATACACAGAAAGGTCAGAATGGATATTATTTGCAAGCTATTTCGGCTAAATGGTATGTTTTTTGCGAGGAAAATTTGTTTAAATTTGGTAACTTGATTCTTTTGAAAATGTGAGGATTGTATTCAAAACAAAAGTTTGGCAATAACAGAAATTTAAGATGGTAATTGGAGTTGAAACATGGACGTTCTGGCTTATTGGTTTTATTGCATTATGTTTGCAGATTGGGTATGCTCAAAATGTACTCAAAAGTCGGATACTCAATTTTCTTTTACCTTCCGATGCTCTTGATTACTGTTTTGTCTACTAGAATCGTTTATATTATTTATTTGAGGAAAATCCAGAGACATGAAGGTACAGTATAAAAACGAATATAATACAGTATATACCTTTGCTTATAACAAAGATATCAAGTTATACTGTACTATACCAGACTTAACCGAGCTTCATACTTATAATAACCAGCTATGAAGAAAAAACACCAAAAGGAGAACTCACAAGAACAAAAGCAGCAGAAGAAAGAAAAAAAGGCCGTCTTGCAACTTTTATTGATCGTCGGATCATTTGCATTAGGATACATTCCTCATACAGGTAAATATCATAATAACATCCATTTCATGTTTCTTTGGAAAACAACTTTGTGGTGCTTCTGCAAGCTCGTTCGCAACATTGCGGGAAATTATATAAAGTGAATGTTTGCGGCGTGAAGTTGGTTGCTAGTTCCTTGGTTACTTATTCGGACTGATTCAAAACGTATATAGGTAACGTTTTAACACACTTGCTGTTTGTTGTAAAAAGTGATGATTTAAAACAAATTCCAAAGAATTTGCGTGAATCTGAATAAATTTAAACAGATTTAAATTATTTAATTAATTTAACCATTTATGTAAAATAGTCAAAAAACTATAAATTAAATGCATAAAAAACCCACTTTAGTTGAAATAAACGTAGCCTATAAACAATCAACTATATTTGAACAAATTAGAATAAATTATTGTCAAAACCGAAACAAAATCTAAAAAAATAATTTAATTGATACAAAACAAAATAATTTTTCTAAAAACTATAGAATACATACAAATGAAAATAAATTTATACAAATTTCAATATATTTGAATAGATTAATAAAAACTCTATAAATTCCAATAAATCA
This sequence comes from Clavelina lepadiformis, assembly GCF_947623445.1. NCBI lineage: Eukaryota > Metazoa > Chordata > Ascidiacea > Aplousobranchia > Clavelinidae > Clavelina > Clavelina lepadiformis. Next base: position 11,271,521 of record NC_135240.1, on the reverse strand, counting down.
ACAATCTCTATAAATCAACAGAATAAATTGTAAAAATAAATTCAACAATATAAATTCAAAAATTAAATTAAAAATTTAACAAATGTGGACTAGTTCATAACGGATAGATTACATTAAAATTGCAATTATTCAACGGCATACAGATAATTTATTAAATCGGTAATTGACTCTGTAGGTTATTTTGGACAAATACTTGAAGGTATCCGTTTTAATAATTAATCGGCCATTGATAAATTTGACATAACATAAATTCATAATCTCATAAAAAAAAAGTTAATTAATCGGCAGAATTTCTTAAATGTTGATAACTTGAAGAGTAAATTTACTCGAAAAGTAACAAAATCGCGTACATTTATCCGTTGTTTTGAATAATAAACTGAGATTTTATTGCGCACAGACAATGTTAGCTCCAGCCATTCCAGCCTAGATTCTAGGCTTTCTAGCCTGATATTTAGTCAGCACATCTTTTTATCGTTTTCTTTTTTTTTTTTTAGAAAACTCTTTTAAAAATAGCTCATAGCTCAGTTACATATGCCTTGTATCCCACTTTCTTTAGGCTAAAATTATAGGAAACGATAATCAACTTCAATTGCGAAGAAGTCACTATCAAAAAAACGTTAACCAACTTCGCGTCGGTTAAGTGTTTGATAAATATGATTAACGGCTTTCATCTCATATAACTATATCGTCGGTAGAGGTTCATGGGACGTGCTGTGAGTTGTAAAACTGCATTCGAAAAAATTGCAATTAATTTTCCAATGCTCATTAACTTTTGTATTTTTAAAGTCATAATATGGCTTCAAACAGCAATTACACAGCTTTGTTTGAGTTAAGCTCACGTACCCAGAACAAACTGAACGATTTTATGTTTAAAGCATATTTCGCACAAATAATTTTGGACAAGCGCATTCTTATTAATACTTTCTTTGAAAGCTTTCCACTTTGTTGCAACCACGTCTAAGCCAAAGACCCAATTCCACATATATATGCTATGGTGGTTTGGCCAACTTGAATACATTACACTTCGTATCAGCGAATGCCTCAATCCTATTTTCTACAATTTAGCATCACCGTAAGTTGTGTTTGACGTAGTTTTCCGCCCTAATGTATTTATGACAACAGATGACGTAATGCGAAATCATTCTTTCACAAAGACGTAAATATGAAAAGTTAAAAAAGCCAAGTTGCATAAACAAATGTTGTTTCAGTATTACCTGCATATACCAGCAGCAAAACTATAAAATCTTTGCCTAAACAACAAGTCAGGTTATAATTAAAAATATAGGTATATTTTTACAAACAATTTATGAAAATTTTGAACCAATATTAACAGAAAAATGCGGCATGAAACAATGGCGTTAATAATGAAGATTGGCGGCAAATCCAATACTCCCCGTAACACGTCAAAACCAGTTTGCATTCGCACTTTGGATCAAAATATGGTATAAACAAAAGAACAAACATGAATTCATCCGCGGAAGAATGATAATAATTTGTAATTAGGTTGTTACTGCTGTACCTCGTCGTAATATAAGCTGGTATTGTGTTTTAGCTATAACCAAAGTGTAACTGCATACATTTAGTAGCTGTTTGGGCATTAGGTAAACTGTAACACTCCGCATATAGTCCCGACAACTGGAAGATTATGGTGATAACGTATGTCGTATGTTGTACTGGTATGTACGCATTTTATTATACAATGCAAGTTTCAATATGATGTTGTAACTAATCGGACAATTGTTTATCTTCGCAAACTTGGTATTTTTGATTGTTGTGCAACGTATATAGTGTTCATTTATACGTGCTGTAATTTAGAGCGATGTTGATGTTACTGATGAATTGTAGCTGGTTGAGTTTTGCTTATTATCAAGGCAAATTACGTCAATGCGATAACGGAGCAGCGCAATGTAAACACAACTGAAATGAAAAAAATATTTTATTTTTCTTGCTAGGAATGCAAGCTTGTATAATGTTTATCTATGAAGCAAGAATTCATGAATTTGTTAAAGTCAGCAGCAATAAAACTTACAAGGGCTAACTAAAAACTAACTAACTAAAATTAAAGGGAATGCAGTTTGCTTTTTAAAACTGAAATGTATTTTAAAATCATATAAAATGGTAGAGTATACTTTATTTAAACTAATGTATGCCCATGATAATCGGAGTTAACATCCTGCTGTGCGTATACACATTAAATACATATCTCAATTTACTGTCACAAAAGAGGTAAATATGTATTACTTTATGTGTAAATTAATACATCTGCAATTGGCAAATTACCCAGTAATCAACTGGAACTGCAATATTGCACTTTTCCTATATTTCCTTTCTTTATCTTTTTGTTCTTTGTTAAGTAGGGTCAGCTAAGGTTATTTCAGTTTTAAAAAGAGTTTGCATTAATTAGGTTATAGCTGTTTTTCATAACTGCAAAATATTAGAAATTACATTGTAAATTAAATTATGTAATAATTGTACATCGCAAATAACATACAATGCCCAACAATTAGTAACAGCCGAGAATAAATGTTTATATTACCGAGCCGCCAGGTTTGGGGCACTGGGAAGTGGTAACGGCCAGTCAACACATCTATAAATGTTTTTCTATAAGCTGATGCTTTTAATCTCCTTAACAGATAGGAGTTATTTAAATAGCAGTTATAAACTTATACATATATACATTTATACACGCAAACTAAAATATACCCATTTCAAATCACAAAATGCTTTTTGCTTGTTTGAAGCTCTTCGCTTGATGTTGTTTTCCCATATACGTAGTGTTAATTGAAATTGTTCTTGAAGCGCTAAATTCCCTGATTGATTAGCCTAACATTTTGTACAAAACACAGTTGCTTCTTGAGGCATTTCAGTAAAAATAGGTTTTGTCTTACAACATTGTACTTTGGCTTCAAAGTCACTTTGTATTATATTATAGCCTAGTTTTTGCTTTCTGATTAATTTCGGTTATGCATTCACATCGACATAATCGTTAGCCAATAAGAAATGGACAGGTAACAAACGTAAATCCATTGATAGCTGAAACCTTTCTTTATTTTTTATGTTTTGTGTTTTTGATATGAATAAACATCCTTCTTAATGTATTCTCCCTTCCTGCATTATAACCCGAATAAAAATGGTCGTGGACAGATGCATGAAGAATTCAGGATGATGTAAGTTTAATTCGATCCTCTTTTCTCTCTGCTATTTCCACTCTGTTGTTGTTGAAAGAAGAAAATACGGACCGCATGTATGAGAAATACTGAATTATATTTATGGAAATTGATTTTTTTTGGCAATAAATGTCTTGAAGCCGGCTGTATTATAAAGCCACAGTTGAGAAATATGATTTCTGTGGTTGAAATTAGGGATTGAACCGAATTTATCCATTCAACACCGGAGACCTTACCATTTCTATCAATGTACTTTATCAGTACCTAGAAGTAAATCCAAAAATAAGTTAGTTTTCACAATCAACTGGCAAGAGACGGTGTCTTAAATTGTGCATTTTCTTCGAATTTTCTTTTATTCTCATATTTGGTCGAATAATTTACTAACTTGCCAAGCAGTTTGTTTAAGCCCACAATCTAACACGTATACACTAAAAAGGATCGTAGAGAATTAACGTAGCATAATGTTGCACATGGATTGTTTTGTTGCACAAAACATCGTTATATTTACTTTATAAATATCGTTGCCTGGAACAGGTACCATGGACAGACCTTCGTTACTTATTTGGCGAGATCATGTACGGAGGACACATCACTGACATATGGGATAGGCGCCTTTGTAGAACCTATCTTGAAGTTTACATGAACCAGGAACAGGTAAGCTTTTGAAAATGTCTTCATGAACTTGCTGCGACAATCCCTTGAGATTTTCAATAAAGAGTGACTCTTTTTCAGCTGGACCGAGAATTGTACCTTAGTCCTGGATTCCCAGTTGCCCCAAAGATGGATTACAATAGATTTCACAGATACGTTGATGAGATGCTTCCTCCTGAAAGTCCGACCCTCTACGCCTTACGGCTTACATCCAAACGCTGAGGTCGGCAACTTAACCGTTATATCTGATAACCTCTTCAAGACGGTCCTCGAGATGCAGCCTAGGAAAGGAGGACAAAGCGGGGATCGGGTGACTACCATGGAGGAGATGGTGAGTTCGACTCTGGTTGAGATTACGGAAAAGCTTCCAAAGGAATTTGTGATGAGTGAGATCATGGCAAAAACTCAGGAGCGATCTCCCTACATCCTTGTCTGCTTCCAAGAGTGTGAGAGGATGAACGCTCTTCTCCATGAAATAAGGTAAAAGACCTGTATTCAAATATAGACTTTTAAATTTCTCAGGGCAAATAAAAAAATTTGTGTCTTAATTTCACTCATTGTTGTTCTTTGTTAAGTGTTTTTACTGAATGTCAAAGGAAATCCGTTTGTTTTTGTTTCTAGTTGAACATTGGCGCCATTTTAAGTTAGTTACAAATTGTTGTGTTTCCGCAGACGTTTCCTCAAAGCAATTGATATCGGCTTGAAAGGCGAGCTCATCATCTCTGCTGAAATGGAAGAAATACAAAACGCTCTTTTTCTGGATAAAGTTCCTGTGTCATGGTCGAAAATCGCCTACCCCTCTGCGTATAACCTTGGCATTTGGTAAATAAATGAATATTTTAAGTTACTTCACAATTAACACTGTATTTTCTTTATGATGTTGAAATATAAGAATTGTATTTTATATCAGGTACGCTGACGTTCTCTTACGTTGCCGTGAACTTGACACGTGGACCCAGGATCTGGTGTTACCTGCTGTGGTATGGCTGGGTGGTCTTTTCAATCCTCAGTCCTTCTTGACTGCTATCATGCAGGTGAACTCACATAACAGTTGCATATTGGGCGCCGGTACCGTATTGTCCCATGACTGCGACTCATTACACATGCGTACCTGTGATACATTTGGATCTACGCGAGTATGCGATAATTTTTGAGTCGCGGTCAAAAAGTTACAGATTTTGAACTGTTGCATTTTGAACTAAATTAAAAGCATTTGTATCACTGTGTATGTCGTTGTTAACAAACAGACCATGGCGCGGAAAAACGAATGGCCGCTGGGTAAAATGATTTTGTCAGTCGAAGTGACCAAGAAATCAAAAGACGACTTCAGTCATCCACCACGCGAAGGAGCTTATGTCCATGGTTTATTTTTGGAAGGAGCAAAATTGGACTTACAAACCGGTGAGTGACACAAAAACGATCACTGCTCTCTTGTTGTTAAATGACATCTGCACTGAAGACATGCTTGTAGTTTAAACATGAAGAACATTTGAGTGCTTTATCGCTGTGCTATATTATAGGTCTTCTAGCCGAAGCAAAACTGAAGGAACTAACTGCACCTGTCCCTGTTATGTTTGTCAAAGCAATTCCGGTGGACAGGCAGGAAACGAAAAATGTCTACGAATGTCCACTTTATAGGACAAGAGAGAGAGGTCCCACATTTATCTGGACATTCAATCTTAAATCGAAGGAAAAGCGGTCGAAGTGGATTTTGGCCGGAGTCGCGCTTTTGCTTAGCGTCTAAGTCGAAAACAATTTCAATCCAACTCACAACCTATTCTGCAATATTTAACAGTTAATAAACACTATCGTGAAAATGTATATTTTGTAGCACCTTTATGTAAGCAGTTGCACTTTTTGTGAAAGTATTTTTTTTAATTTTTAAAAAACACTCTTTTTTGCATGTGTATAAATTATTAATAAAACAACTTTTATACTATATAGTGTATTAATTTCTGTCGCTGAAAGTTATTTTTCGGATTTTATTATCTTTGATCTAATACCGTTAAAAATCAGTTTCGAGGTTAAGTATACTATTGCACAACGATATACATTAGCGAGTGTAGCTGCGACGAATGTGACATTTTATTGTGTAAACCTAAAACTCGCCTGAAAAAAATTTCGAGTTCCCGCTCTAAGCTATACATATCACGAAAGAAGGAGAAGAGTTTCTGTGTTTATGTTTACATTTAATCTTAATCAAAAAAGAAAATTTACTGGTATCCAATATAGAATAGCTGTAGAAATTATTGGCAAAGTAAAACTCACTTCCATTTAAAAACTTGCTTTGATTTCTGTTAAGTTTTTGGAGTTTGCGCCAATCAGCAAAAAGGAAATTTTGTTATAGTTTTCGCCATATTTTCGCAAATAATTTGCAGTTTTCACAAATATTTTACACACTTTCTGCTCATATATTATTTACCGAGTAAATATCAATTGTACACTGATTTCCGTTAACAAAAACCATTTTGCTTACTTTTACGACTAAAAAACATAAAAAATACTCGAGCTGTAGAGTTTGCACTCGTTTCAAGCCTGAACATTACATACCGTGATTTGGAAAATTTTAAAATCATTAATAATTAGGAAGGAAGCTTCTCGAGATTTCTCAATTTTAGAAATCCTTGTCGTGTAACTTTAAAAATGCATGAGGGAATAAAAAATTTTTGATATACCATCTTATATACTTAGAATTTAGAACAGATTTCTATACAATTTCACCCACGGAAGAAGATTTATTATCTTACAGTCGGTCACGAAAACAGTCGGTTTAGAAACAAGTTAGTTTGAGTGAATGTCATGTTGTTTACCAAAGCACCAACCAGTGAGGTTATGTCAACAGCTGCTTCTTACACAAACTTGTCAAGTACGTACAAGTAAGTCTTCATATAGCTGATTAGGCCTACTTAATTTTTTGCCATTTATTCAAGCGTTATATTTGAATAATAATCGGAAATTATCGTCTTGCAGTTTCCAGTATCTTTAGTTTAGTGTAGATATATCTGCTACCAATGTACAATGTACTGTTCAATTAATTCTTGTGACGCTGTAATGTACTTTAATATACTATAAATAGTTTTGTTGACGGATTATATTAAGATAATGTACCTTTATGATAGCTTAAGGTAAAACAATGTATACAGCTGTAGGAGGTGTAGAGTTGGCTTTTGGATAGAACGGGAAACATGCTATTTATCTGGATAAGTGCGGTGAGCTAGCAAACACAAAATACTACACATTTAGGGAATTTGCTTCAGTCCTCCAGGAAGCAACGTGCCGTGAGTTTGTTAGTGTTATGTGTTAGTCCAGTTGCATCACACCAAACAGTTATAGCTCAAGATATGACTTTATAGACCTCTAGATCCACTTTGCCAAAGCGAACTGCAAACAATGGATAACAATAAAGAGATCATTAAACTTGACATGTACGACCAATTTCAAGTGAAAAAAGCTGACGCTGCTACAAGTGCATGTACTGTACGAAGCAAACATACTGTTGATAAATATTGAACATGGAGACGACAAAAGCCAAATATCTAATCAACAAACATAATAAATATATGTGTGGCCTGCAAAGCTAACTACATATAGATATTACGTTAACTTACAGAACACCGTAACATACGCTGCCCCGGGTAAACATGCAATGCAATTTGCGTTTCATATGCTAGTCTTAAAGTCCAAGGTCAACACTGGAGACTCCAGCGAGTTATTCTAGCCTAAAGGTTCATTATTTTCACCAATATCACTATACTTATGTTTTATAGATATAAGGCTCTGTTGTTCTTTCTCATCATTTTAGTTTCTTCACCAGAACATAGACCTTGTCGAGTGCTTTGTGTAAATTTAAATGTAGGTTAGATTGTATTAAATACAAAACTATGCTGATTAAAAAACGTTACAAACTTTTTAATTATCCAAAGTATATATTTCAAACAAACACCAGCAATTGAAGTCAGTAACAAATATAGTGACCGGGCAGCACCCAATCGAAAAACGCAGGCAAGGATGCGAGTTTGTTTCAACCTGAACAACTTACAGCAGTAGTAAAATAGTATAATACTTACAGATACGGTATGCTAATGGCAGCAATTACAGCAGATTTTAAAAAGAAATTACCAAGCCTACATAGAATGACCTAAACGAAATAGAAAAAGAACTCGCAATGGAACTCAAATAAAAGAAAACTAAAAAACGTCATCACAATAAAGAAACAAGCTGAAATAGTAGTAAATTGGAAAACACAAACGACTAGTTCTAAGTGTCTACTATAAACTGAAATGCAAAAGATAACAAAAAAGATTTCTATACGCAATACCAAGGAAGGCCACTTTCCAACAAACGAAATCAATCGGTTACTTTATGCAGCAAAAACATCCCATTTGTAATGAAAATAGTGTTTTAAAATGCTAGGTTTATTCTGTTTTAGCATAAAAATCAGAAACGTAGTCAATTCATACATATCAACCTTAGGTTTGTATCTAAACCGTAACACTTTTTGCAGTTTCCGTATTGTTGTTTTTAATTTAACAACTTCTTATAAAAATGAAAACTTTTTAATGCAGTGATACTTTGAAGTTCAAATTAGGTTGTTTGACATAACTAATGTCCCCGGGACATCAGCTCTGCAACAACCCGTCACTTTTACGATTATTTTACAACTTGCATCTATTGGTTTACTATGTTATAGCATTAGAAGATTAAGTTTAGGTCTATAGCCTGAAACACAGACATTGTACTTGGTAATTTCACAAAAAAGCTTTATGTATCCAGCAAACGTGCCAGTGAGTACAAATACATAAATTTCCGACGTAAAGATTGAGGAGCTGCAGGTGACAGGAATTAATGAAGTATATTTAAGGAAATCCTCGCGGGTTGCTTTTGGTATTTTCAATGAATTGTAGATATATTAAGGTTTTAATGTTAATTTGATAGTATAGGATACTCGATCAGTTACGTGTTTAAAAAGAAATAGATCAGGCAAGTTACCTACTCGTTCTCGCTGCCGATCTACAAGCAGTGGTGGGATTCAGCCGGTTAGCACCGGTTCGTGCGAACCGGTTCTTGGAATTTTAATGACTTTCGCGAACCGGTTGAACCAGCGTATTTATAGGTCTATATATATTGGCCCCGGGTCAATATGGCATGCTGCTAGTGAGCGAACCGGATGTTAAAGTCTTTCAATCCCACCACTGTCTACAAGTATTCCAATTTGGATTTAGTTGATGAATGCTGGAGCTCTTAGAAACATGGTTGGTTTAGTTTTGGAACTTAGGGGAGGGTGGGGTAAAGCGGACCACCTAAGGCTTAATCGTTACAATTCACTGATTTCACCAAAACATTTGACTTGTTTGTTTTGAGAGTTAACTCTAAGGTATTTCGCTAATTTTTGAAGTGCCTTTTTATTGATTGCTTGCTTTCTTACATAAAATTTTTTTGATTTAAAAGCACCTCCAATATTTCACTTTACCCCACATGTGTGGGGTAAAGTGGACCACTGTAAGTTTTGAGTAAACAAGGCAATTTGTTCCACATCACAATCAATTTATTTACAAATTGTCATCATAAGCGAAGTAGTTATGAAAGTAATCGCAGTTCACCATCAATTTTTAAAAACATAATTCACAAATAAAGTTGTCATCCTCTTCATTACACCCAGAGCAGGCTTCATGCGCCCATCGCATGCATTTGGAGCACTGGATCCACCCATCATTCTCGGATGATTTGGAATACAATTCGTTGCAGTAAAAGCATTCTGCATCTACGTTGTTATCACTTTCATCGACTGCGTCCTTCTGCTGCATTGATGACCTGGAAACCTTAGCTTTCTTCATAGAACGCTTTTTCGATGAACTTGTTTTACTGCTGTTGCCAGATACCGCGGATTGGCTACGATTCGTTGCAGCCAACTGCTTCTTGTATGGTGAACTGGTTAAAATAGCAGTTTCACCTCTCTTAGACTTCCTCCTTTGGCGAGTGTGAGCTGCTTTCGGCATAGGAAGCACTTCAACAGGACTTATAATTGTGAAACTGGAATTTGCATCTTCAGGAGAGGACGGTTGGGCTACATCTATTGGCTGTGCAGGTAACGATTCAGGCATCTCGGGAAGACCAGCCGCATCTAAGCCAATATTTCTGCCATCACACAAGTCAATGCTAATTGAACTAACATTAACGGAGTAAGATTCGGTGTTGGTTGGAACAGGATCAATAGGAATATCAGTAACATCCGATGGAGCAACCACTGGTCCACTTTACCCCCACCCCTTGGTTACTATTATTTTGACTGTTGGCCAAATTTTGGCTAGTCAGTAAGCGGAATGAACCTATGTAATGCGTACGTGATACAGTAAAACTCCTTTCTACCATTCAACCAAACTTCTACCTTATGCATGTAAAATAAAACCTAAGTTACAAAGACATACCTTTCAATAGATCAGAGAGTACAAAAAACGAATTTCGTGCCTTTTCTTGCCTTCTTTTCAACGTAACCTCAAATAATGGCGTCTGCAACCACGTTATGTCATGCTTCACTAAACTTAGTGGTATCCGCGCGGTTAAAAAACTTTATTAAGAAAATAAGAGGGGTGTGCCACTTTACCCCGTTGGTCCGCTTTACACCACCTTCCCCTACAGTCCAACTAAAAGTGCAAAATAATTTATAAGCTAAAATTGACTGGACTGTAAAGTAATATCTCAAAAGCCAAGGTTTGCCATTATAATACCAAGAAACAAAATTACTTTTACGGCGATCAACTTATACCAAGACTCGATTTGTGCAAGTATTAATTGCCTACATTAGTTTCAACACTGACAATTGGAAATACCATAACATCAGTAAAAAAAAACTTGCTCAGGTTTTACAACAGACTTTTAAGTGTTGGTGAAACGTTTTTTCTTTACAACAAACATGCTACTAAAAAAGTAAGCGCAGCAGGGTATTTTTAAAGTTTTGTTTGAACAGTTATGAGTTTTTATTGCGCGATTTTAAATGTATAGTAGCCTACTTTTTCTGCAGTAGTGCAATTGCGGTCACGCTGGCATACACAACTAAAACTCAGCCTGTGTAAAAATAGGTAAGTTAATATTGTTATAGCGTTGATGTCAGTTATGTGTATCTTGGAAAGTTGTACCACAGGATATGCTGGCATACTGGCTTTAAAACGAGATTTACTTCGCAACGCGTTTCTGCATTAGGCTGTTATTGACTTCGCTGGGCTGTCAGGCTGGTATGATTATGTAGTTCATGTTAAGATTATACCCGATAAAAATGCAAGACAACCTTCTAACCTGTTTACCTATAGGCTTAAAAAAAGTCTTTGTACATTTTCTAAACGGCATGGTAGGAAATGTTATTTTCTGTTATAACTCACATCAGCAAGACAAAATACTGTAACCACTTTTACTATTTATCGATATCGATTAAGACAAGCTTTGCAAATCTGTTAATCCGGAAGCACGTATGCCAGTGGTGTAGGAAGAAGTTAAAGTTTTAAATATGATAAATACAAAAAATTCTGAAAAATTACAATGTCTCTTTAGCATTTACTACAAAATTTAAGATTGTCTAACTATCCAACATTAACAAAAACTGTGTGTGCTTAAGAACGCCAGATGACTCAGCGAAAGATAACTGACCTAGAAAACCTTCTGCATATTTACATTATTTTCCTTTCTGGCTTGGATTAATCTATACCACCATCTCCTATACCAGGGATGTTCAACCTTTTATTATAGTGGGCCGCATTTTCACATGAAATAATTTAATGGGCCGCAGAACCTACTAAATTTCAAGAAAAATAGATGAGTTTAACTACTTTAACAACATCAGTCATCATAGTATTTTGAGTAAAAAGGACTAGCGGGCCGCACAAAAATATCAGGCCGGCCGCACTGTAGCCCGCGGGCCGCAGGTTGGACATCCCTGTCCTATACCTTCAGCAAGCGCTCATTAATTGCTTTGTTACGCCTAGGCGTCTTGACGTTGTTCGTTGATATCGTAGTTCTACCTACGTGCTGTGCTGCTTTGGGGACGTTTATTGTTTTCAATACGTTAGTTAACTAGTCCGCTAGTTAACTGCAGGTTTGTTCGAACCAGCATAAAAAAATGATGACATATACACACTACACAGTAACGCAGACAGGAAAAACGTTTCAGAGATGCTACCTTGAAAAAGCATTGAGCTTGCTGTGTGGAACGCAAACCACAACATCTGAACTTCGTAAAATTTCAATCAACAAACGTGAAAGTGTAAACCGATTTATCTTTAACCGACTGTAACTTAGGATTAAATTTAAAGTTATGCTACTCTCTGCACACGAAATTCCATAACAATATATAACAAACACCATGGTGATTTCTGCCTAAGCAGACTACTTTCAAGAAATATCGTACCGTATAAGTTACTGATTTTATTTTGTTTTCGTTATAGCTAAATTTTTGTAACTAATATAAGCGCTTTTCACTTTCTTGAAGGTTGATTGTTATGATTTCACTTCTTAGGCACATGGTGAGCTTACTTAAGTACGTTACTTTGGCCTAAGCTCTACTTAAGAATAACTTAGAAGAAGTACTCATAGACAAAACTACTTAAGTATAGCTTAAGTAGAAGAACTGTACTTAAATTTAACTAAACCTATTTCGTTGCTGATCACCACTGGATTTCAATAAATGTGATGTTGTGAAAAGGCGAGCAAAACGCGACAAAAATGACACGTTTGCACATTGTCCTCGTATGCAACAATGAATACACGTGGTGTGTATTTATTGTGTGACAAACAACACTCCGATCAAAAAACACAGCAGCGAAAATGCTGAGTGAAAACTATGCTACTAACACACTGAATTTGCGACAAGTGACATGCGAATTCTATACGAAGACACATTTGCGTCTGAAAAAAATTTTTTTTTTTGATTCGATGATACTTGCAGACTTCGTCGTCTTCGACGTCTGAAAAAATGTTTTGATTTTGTGGTGTATCATATTTTTTCCAAATAAAATCTCTATAGTTTACTGCCACAAAGCTTTCTTTAAATATAATTTCAAACTTCGACTCCCAATCAACTAGAAAACAGCACTAGGTATAGCTAAAGTAAGAGAGATGTCATTATTTACTGAAACACCAACCAGCGATGCTTCTTCATCCACTGCTGCTTCTTACGTAAACTTCACAAGTAGTACGTATAAGTAAGTGTTTAATGTTCATAGCTTATACTAAATTTTTGCGATTTATTCAAACGTTATATTTGCTTAATTTTAAGGCCGGTATTTGGCGGAACTGAAATCGCAATCACGGCTTCGATTATGTTTCCTCTTTTCATCTTTGGAATTATCGGGAATGTGTTGACCATCGTCGTCATTTACCGATCGCCGAAATTGAAGTAAAATTTATCTATTGTTTTCTTGTGTTAAAGCACGTTTTCTTCATATTTGACAAGTAATATAAATGCAGTTTATGCACCAATCACGTGATGTGAAGAATGTATATGCTATGTTGCCATTAAAATATTAGAACAAATAAGTTACTTAAACTGATTAACAACAAGTATTAAAGAGAGACAAAACTTTACTTTAGGTCAACGTTCCACTACATCATCCTCAGCATTTGCCTTTCTGACCTTATATCAGCAATTTTAAGTCCTCTTTATGTGTACCAACGCACTTGGGGTTTTCTATCGTGGGACATTCCAAATTTCTTATGCGGGGTAATACTCTGTAGGCAAAATGCGTATGCGACTTGTTGGTCGTCTTAACTATGCTACAAATCTAGTAAATAGGAAATACTGTAGTTTAAATCTATATAAAAATCGCTTGGTTATTGTCCGTGCGTAATTTTCACCATCTTGTCCTAGTTTGATGAGCGGCGTGATGTTTTTCAAAAAAAGAAGTTTGAAATGATTTTTACACTTCGTGCTTTTACCACTATTTTTATGCATTTGAAGTCTTTTTTCTGGTTAATTTTTTTTACTTCTGCGTTACTATAAGTATAAAGGCGTTGTAAAATCTATTACGTAATGAAACGTTATAAGGTAACTAACTGATGGCAACGTTTAGATTTTTATCCCCTGTTTTTTCCTACCAATAACTTGAAAGTTGAAACAGACTGGTTGTTCCAAATTGCAGGGGTTAGCACAATGAGAGCAAGTTTATTCGTATTATAGGCCTACTTATATTCATGTTAAATCTGCTACTGATGATTAAATCTGCTTTAATTGGGTTAATTGCAGCAATTTGGTACATCTTCAAACTTAAATTTTTTTGATTATGGGTTTTTTGACTTGGTTGGCAAACCCTTTACGACTCTATAAAAAATTGCAGATATTTTGGGGTGGTGATAATTTTACATCTGTGGCAACGTCATTTCATATATTATTGTTTGCTTTCTTCCGCTTTATTTCATTAATGTATCCACATCGATTCAAACGAATCACCAGCAAACATGTAAAGGTAAGACGGATATATACCTTATTTTTTTGATGAATTAGTGAGACCGAACCGAAAAATAAATTGTGAAAGTTAAACAATGACCTTTATTTAACTAGTTTATCACGAATTTATATTGCATATATAGCACCGGTAAACAAAAAGTTTTTTTCTTTGCTGCCTGAATTGTTGGACCTACTTTGGGGTATATTTGCAGCACCGATTCCAAAAATGTAATCAGTTTTTTCTCATCAACTCTAGTGTTTGAGATACTGTATATCTACAGTTTGGTCAACTACTTACTGTGGCCTATAGGACTACCCTGCTGCATCATGCCTTTTATGCCGAAGCGTCATTAATTTTGCAACAGGAAATTAACAGTAAATGCAATGAGGTAGTTGAATGGTTTAAAAGCTACCAAAATTTTAAGTTACTCAGTTTCAAAGTTATATTTCAATTGCTGCCAAATCCCATAGTGCCTTCATATTCAGTGTTATCACTTGCTAACTATCACCTACTAGCGGGTAAACAAAGTATTACCCATGTTTTCTCTGTTTGTGAGACAGTAGAGCAAGAAGTGAACACTGGACAACAAAAGAATGGGCTTCGAGAAATGAAATGAAAGTAGGTGAGAAAAACGTTGTTAATCGATCTGAAAAATGGACAAAAGTCACCATCACAGGGGGTCACCATATCTCATAAACTAAAGCTGATGGAAAAAACAGTCATTTTTGGAATCAGCGCCCCAAATAGGCTATACCCAAAAATAGTTCTAACATACCAGGTACCGAATTTTATGTTGACCAGTGTGATCTATATTAGAAATTTCCTTATATGCTTTGGCAATCGAATCAACTGTTACAAAAAAGCATTCTTCTATCTTTTTAGTCATCATTTTTCCTATAATTTGTAGGTAAAGGTTAAGCTAAAATATATAAGTATAAGGTATATTTATGAAACCTACAATATTAAACCGAATTTAGATCATTCTTTTGGTTGTTTGGATGATTTCTGTTGGAGTGGGTGTAGTTCCATTCGTAATCATGTTTGGTGTTCGTGAAATAGATCGACGATTTTACATCCCCGCACGATCATGGCCGTCCTGCACGGTATACGAGGAAAGGCAAGTTGTACTCGTATTAAGTTACGTCTCTTGCTGGTAGCTAAAACTTGTGTTTTTTAGTGATTTTTGTCTAGGCGTACTTTTTTAACCGATCTCAAATTTTACAACAGATCCACAATGTACATTCTTGATTTGAAGCTTAGACGTTGATATTACAAAGCTTTGAAATATATGTTTAAAAAATTTGGCTAAATATAAACGAAGGCGCTGTGCCCTGTTATATCAGTTAAATAAGTAACTGGTGTAATTTTGTAGAGTTCCTATGATGTTGATGTACTCGAAAATAGGATATTCATTATTCTTCTACATTCCCATGATCTTGATTACTGTTTTATCGCTTAAAATTGCTTGGTTTATTTATTCGCGGAAACGACAGAGACGTGAAGGTATACCGAGACCGGTGCTCATATGAAGACTTTATACTGTACATCCAAATTCAAGTTTATTCGCCGAAAGATTTTTTGTTAATCTATACCTTCTACTTAATGTTCAGCAATGAAGAAAAAACCTCAGAATGAAAACTCAAATGAGCTGAAGCAGCAGAATAAAGAAAAAGGTGCAATTCTGCAACTTTTCTTGATTGTTGGATCATTTGCACTGGGATATATCCCGCATACTGGTAGGTTCCTAAGTGTTCCGATCAAATAACCTACATTTTTCTTTCTTTGAAGCACAATATTTTATTGGTAATTTTTTTTGATATGAAGTATGGTGGACTTTGAATGTCATCCCTAGTCTTGCAAATAAAGAAACTGAGATATTACTTCAAAATAGAAAAACGGTAACTAAAATCAAAGCAGTTTTACATACGGCTGTGTAGTTTTAATTCTTGTTTTATTTATTTTAAATGAAAGCCTACCACATCTACGTAAACACGATTTTGCCATGGACCAATTCTGAAGTATATTTCCAGTGGTGGTTGGGCCAAATCGAATATATCACACTTCGGGTTAGCGAATGCCTCAATCCTGTTTTCTACAACCTAGCTTCACCGTAAGTACAGCACTATGTGACACGATGCTGGTTCTTACTGCAATTGAAGAAAAGCATAAATATATAGTTACCAAATAGAAACGGCAAGGGAAATTGACACGCGTTTCTATGTTATTCTATTGTATTCATAATACTGTAACCTTCTTAAAGTAACCTACTGCAACCTGCCTACTGTAAGATTAAAAACCCCTTTGATCATCAGCCGAAATTCTAAGTCCGATTACAGCAGAGGTGGATAAATGCATTTTAAGCTGTATCATCTGGTCTATAGCTTTATGTGTAGACATATTCTTTTTAAAAAGTCTTTTTTCAATATTAACAGAAAAATCCGAAAAGAAACAAAGACAACTATCAAACAGATTTGCGGCGATCCGTTATCAGCAGCATCAAGCTAAAACCAGTTTCCGTTAACAATGTTGACAAGGTTACAACAAACAAAGCAATGTGAAAGAATCTGCTCGCCAAAAAAATGAATCACTTTACTTTGTGTCTTGCTTTATTTCTCTGAATCGAAGTATTTGCAGCTTAAAGTTTTATTGCTCTTATATATGATTGCAAATTTATGGTCTTTTATAGCGTAATTTAAGAAAGGACTGCATTGCATGTACGTAAATCAAATGCTTGCAGCTTATATTTTAACCCTTATTAGCACAGGGATTTTAGGTAACTTAATCGGCACATATGTTGACAAATTGTCAACATGGCATTTTCTTGTGTATTTCGATACAAATGCGCTGGTATCAAAGTCATGTTGTTATTTTAGATGATTTGATGTTGTAAAAACCTTAACAAAACAATCATTAATCCTATTTGGAAGGTCTTCTTCCTACCCAGGACATAGATTCGGCTTACTAGCTCTCAGATAAAATGCAAAGAAATCTTAACAAGCGAAGTTTTGTCAAGTATATTTCAAACACAAAAACGAAAAAACGTGGAACACTACAACATATTGTTCAGCATTCAAGGCAATATTGGTTCTTCTGAAGTTTTCTGTGTCGTGGGCAAACCCGTCGGCTACATGTGACACATGCAGATCGAGTATGCTTTGCACATCTGCAGCATCTTCGGCCTACTATCAAGAGGATCCCACAATCGACGTAAATCGGTGAAATTATCTCTGTCCAAGCCAGCACGTATCATAATTGCAAGACCTGCCTCAACTTCTTCAATTGTGAAGTTTTTGTGTATAGAATTTGGCAACAGCTTACATTCGTGTCTCACGTCCCTCGCTTTTCTGTTTGTCTCACGTACTATCTGAAGTATAATTTCAGGCAGATAAAATAATTTGAAGGCATCCACTTCAAGTTCAGGAGCAGCATCAATCCGAGGCTGTTGCGTCAATATATTTCTTCTTCTGAATCTGCCTGGAAAAGGATTTGCATAATAGGTTGCATTGCCAGCTATTATTGGTACTTGATCTTCATCTTCTAAGGAACCATCATTAGATTCTTGATCTGCATCACTACCAGTCTCGTCATCTTCACTTTCTTCCTCAAAGACATCTATATCGGACAGCTCTTCCTCTTCCAAAGGCAGTTCATCAACATCTAGTATGGACTCACATTCACTACTACTTGTAGCCTCATCATTAGAGTCGCTATCAACATCATCAGAAGTTATTTTCAGTTGTTTCAGGGCCTCTTGAAATGTATATCTTCTCTGTCTGTCCATCAGTGAATTTGCACCTTACTGTAATTAACCGAAACAACCTTTCAATTAAAAATGGTTAGCATTTCATGATAAGTATCTTGTAAGAGCTAGTTAGAGCTAAGGCAAACGTTTGCGACACAACTGGTTAGACAATAATTTTTTTCTGAGTTATATCAACTGACAATCTAACTCCTTCTAGTTAGACAGTGATTAACTAAATACACATGCAACGTTCCTGTAAAATAAGCTAGCATACTATTTCTTTCCCTTATGCTGCAGCTGTTTACACCAGGAAAGCTAAGCAATTTGATAATCCAACTTACTTCCTAGTTCTATGTACCTTTCTGACAAAAAACAAGCCTACTGTGAAGTGTAGGGAAATGGTATTTACTGTGAACAATAAGGAGAAAACAATAGCCGATGATGAACAAACCAGACACGTTTATTACGTCATAGACTGCAGTTAAGCAGTTTGTCCACGCGTACTGTTGCAGGCATTTAAACAACGTGAATCTGATTGTTGACATTTTGTCAACAGATGTGCCGGTTAAGTTAAAACGCAAATAACTCATTGTGGAAACATTGAAACGTTTTGAAATTGCTATAGAAGTAAGCTATTCAGAAGTTCTCCATCGTCACTGGATGTTGCTGAGCTAGTGCATAAAGTACGAGAGCAATTTCAAACAAAAAATCGATTTTGACAAAATGTCAACGCATGTGCTAATAAGGGTTAAACTAATAGCTTTGTACTATAACTATAAAACGAGGCATTTTCATTTGCTGTTTTCTGTATACAACTAACATGACAAATGGTTTGTACACATTTCGCAAAAGTGTTATATGAATTGATTGGAACACCATTTCCTTGACCCGAAACTGCTGCCATTTCGGCTTAGATTTTTGTTGCTTTTTTCATCTTCAAAGCTATCAAAAACATGTTGATTGTTACCGTTATTTTGCAATCGCAATACAAGTGAGTGAAATATATACCTGTAGGTTATAACAAAACAATGAGCATAAATTGAATTGCGGAAAAACGGAAGTTATCATTATCTTTAAACCATTGAATCAGTTTGTTGCTGTGTTTTATCTCACCACCTGATGCTGTGTCTTGGCCACATGTAAAGATGGTATTAGTTGTTTGGTGCAAAATACCAGCGGTTATGATGTTTTTCTTTCGATGCGAATAGTTTATTTTCTCTCAGTGCAATGTTGCTTTTCCTATGTTTGACAGTTATGCTAATGTATATGCTCTTATCAGAATCAGGACAATATTGAGAGTATTAATAAAAGCGAATATTAATAAAAATGTGCAGCATATACGTACAGCCTAGTGCTGTTTTATACCCGATAAAACAAGCGCTGCTGAGGAACTGAGAAACTGACCGGCCAGTAGGATTGCACAAAATGCTCCATGTTTTGCGTCTGGAGTTTGAAAAGTGGATGGCTTTGACAGATTTTACCCACCGCGCTAGTTTCTCAGCATTGAGCTTTTCCAAAAGAGTGGAGGCTGCTTTGTTACAAGCAATGCCTGGAAAAACACTAACAGACTACCAAACTGTGCAGGATTTCACACTCGAAATCCTACCAGAGCGATCAACGGGAGTTGGTGCGATGGCCACGTGCAAAGTTTTTTTGTCCCAAGTATAGTAAACTATTGCAGAAATTTTGGTAAGCCTAGTGAAGTCAGGTGGCAATAGACCGGCTGCGGATTTGGCGGAAACCTACCGTTCTCTTGTAAGACTGTTGTCAATTTTTTAGTTTTTTGAAGGTTTAGCCGGTAAACGATTATAGAAAAGTTTATGAGGTGTTTTTAGGATGTTAAGTAAGCAATGGATGCGGGTCGTTACGGCGTCCAGGTTATCACTAGAACGAATAACATAGGTGCTACCATTGATCGTTAATCTACTTCAGTCTTCGCCAGTGACTTGAAAATCGTCTGAGATCGCTCTACACCCTCGACTTTTAAGATGTTCGTACAAATGCTGCACCCTCTTGAAATGTGTTGCTGGACATCCGAGACATTGATAAACGAACGAAAAAGTTTGTTCGGACGGACTTGTTCGAACACACTTTCAAAGTCGAGAGGGCTGGGTGGGGCAAGGCATAACTATTAACAATCTACTGTTTCTTCTTTCATAGCAGGCGTTCGTGATGATGCATCCGTAACTACGCCTTCCTGCAGGAAGGAATGGGATGAGTAAAACGCAGACCTATAGAAAAACAAATTTATACCAAACATTTTGTATTTTTCAGTCAATCTCAGTTCTGCATAAACGATTGTTTTAACGGTTTTGCACCATGAAGGAGTTAGTGATTTGAGACAACTATATAGTATATTCGGTGTCATATGTTTAGGCCTACAACAAATTTGTTAAATTGCATATACGGACTATTTTTGATATTATTTTACACAACACTTCTTCATGAGAGCGCATAAATTAATTGTTCAGTTCAATTTTTTAAATGCAACCAGATTCTTCGATTAATGTTAGCACATTAACAAGCACTTATTACGTCTCAAACAGATTTAGTTCAACACAGCAGTAGTTGCCAAACAAATTTTAATGCGGCTTCATTTTTAAATTTTGAAACCTTTACGGTGAACCAATTAAAAAAATAACATGAAAATGAAAAGCAATTATAAAAATGAGTCTAATTGCAATTTTATGTCTGCTCACAATTCTCACTCGATAATGAAAGCATTGTAAAACTAGAAGTGATTCACTAAAACCCGCCACAATATTGCGTTCTTTCTCGGAAGAAAATTCAGTTTAAAGATAAATTTGTGGAGCTCTTGCCTACTTGCTGCGCCGCATAGCTGGAAAAAAAATGCGATAAAGTAATTAACTAAGTTAAAAACATTTAAAAATCAACAAGAAAAGCACGATTTTTGACAAATCAAGATTGAAAATAGAAATATTTCTCATCATATGCATATTAATTGATCAAAAATAGCATTTTATTTCTTTATATTGCAAAAATTAGAGGTTAAGCTACAATCCAATTTAACATTGATTATACTTTTTTAAATTTAGTACCAAATTGAAGCTGTGACGAATAGCTTACAAAAGTTTTGTAAATACTGAATATTTATTTTTCATAAAAAAGAATTGAATAACGATTGATTTGATTCGGGACGGTGCATATATGATATTGGGTCCGTATGTTTGTATACGTGATGATAATATTAATAATAGTTTCTGGAGCTTGTAAGAATTTCAATAATTAACTTGGTCATTGTATTTTTATACACCTTATCTGTTGTTTTATTTTGCGAATTTTGAGACACAACTGAATTACTTTCATCTATATATCTTATAGTGGCCTAAAAGCTGCTTTCGTGCATGGGAAACTCATTTTTCTTTAAATATGCATGAGTGTTAACAGAAATTCTTCAATTGTAGCGTCATAATTAATGATGAATATTTAATCGACTACATATTTCTTTAGAAACGGATACTTTTCCAACGCGGTTGAAGATTCTTCATAATCTCACAGACGATCTCAAAAGTAGCAGAGCCTTTAGATTCCAGTTAGGTTATAGTAAGAGTAAGAATCATGTCGTTTAGCGAATCACCAACAAGCAAGGTTATTTCTACTACAGACATGCTGAGTTTGGCAAATGATACGTTCAAGTAAGTATTTTTTCCGTTACATATTTAAAATTGTGTTGAGCGAGACACGTTTCGAGATCTGGGCCTAAAACTATCGAGTTTGCCCACCGGGAGCCCAAAACATTTACGCTATAAAAAATGCTTAAAATTGGCTGCAAATAAATTGTATTCCCATTTTTGTACATACAACAGATTTAATTCAAAAATTCGCTTTGCTCCACCAGATTTCAGTCAACGCGATGCAATTAATCGAACTAAAGCCTAGCAACTAATTTATTGCGACCAATATACAACGCCGTATAATTAGTCTATTTTTTGTGATCAAAAGAATTCAGTCAAGTTTCCTGATGTACATAACTTACGATATATGTAAATATATATATAATATACATACAATAAAGTCCTCTATGGTGCCAAAAACTTGGGTTCGTGGCAGTGGCCCATAATGCTCCCTTCTCTCAGTGGCAGCTGTAACTTTGTTTAATATATGTTAATTTCAGGCTGATGTTTGGTGAAACCGAAATTGCAATCACAGCTTCCATTATATTTCCTCTCTTTGTCTTTGGAGTTGTTGGAAACATTGTGACAATCATCGTCATTTACCGATCGCCGAAGTTAAAGTGAGACAAATATTTTCTTTGCTTCTGTTTAAACAATTTTTCTTAACACAATGTCAACGTATAAGGTTATAACATATATGACATGTTATTGGCGTGAAAATTTCAAAATAAATAAATTATTTTAATCTACATCCAAATAAACAAAGAGGTACTCACTTAAATACAATAACATTCTTCAAAAAATTTTGAGTTTAGGTCAAAGTTCAACTACGTCATCTTCAGCATTTGCTTTTCTGACCTTATATCAGCATTGCTCAGTCCTCTCTTCTTATATCGACGCACTTGGGGTTTTCTTTCTTGGAACCTTTCGGATGCTTTGTGCAAAGTACTAAATATGATTAGAAATGCATGTGTGATTTCATATCTATAATTATATACAAAGTATGGATTTGTCTTTTCTAAAAGATAAAAAATAGATTTGGCCAACTTGAAAGTTAATTAGTTAGTTGGTTGGTTGGTTATAAACTTAAACTATTAATATAAACATTTAACAATATAATTTAAATCTGTATAATAATCTAACATTAACAAAGAAAAACTATAGCTTAAATGTTTTTATCCAAAGGTTTTGCTCTAATTTACTCTTTTCAACAATAGCTTTGTGATTCAGATGAACCAATCACTTCTTTAAAACTTTACAGATATTTTGGGGTGGAGACAATTTTACATCTGTAGCAACGTCACTTCATATATTGTTGTTTGCTTTCTTCCGCTTAACGTCAATTATGTATCCTCATTGGTTCAACCGCATTACGATCAAACACGTAAAGGTAAGGCATCACGCAGTGCGTCACGTCGGGCGGACAACAAAGCACTGTTAGATTTCGTAATTTCATTCTCGTAACTGCCGTCTCCCATGCCTTGTTACGGCTTGGATAACGACACTGGAGTAACCGTTGCGGGACGCAAGCCTGGGCAGCAGTAAAGTTCTTGGGTTGCCGAAACGTTAAGAATCTTCTTTCGACTTAACTGATGGGCTCCAAAGAAGTTCAGAACACCATGTTTTTCATAAGATTGGCTGCTGAAGTTGCCGTGTAACCAGTACAGTGAACAGGCTATTCTTCTTAAAGAAGCTACACTCTAAATTTTTGTTAGGATTTATTCTGTTTTAAGGGAATAACCACTGGGATGGAGTAAAAAATCAAAATTTTTGACAATTAAAAAAGAAGGTAACTGAACACCTGCTTTTGGTCATAAAACTATACCCCAAATAGATTTGGGTGGTTAGCAGAAAACATGACAACCATGCCCCAAAGGTTAATAAGGGGTCAAATTCATCAGAAATACCAAAAGTCGAAAACCGCTGACACTACAAAGCTGGTTGTAGTCTTAAAAGTTGCAGAATAACTATTTTTATACCTTCTCTAATTCAATATTTTCTCCTAATATCAACAGAAACGAACATATAAAGAAAAACCGATTGAAATGCAAAAGTTACTAAAACTTCATCCAACATCCAAAAAGGTTTAACACATTACAAAAGAATTAAAACAATATAATGGCTATACAGAAGCAGAAAAATCACTTCTCACACTGACTCTTGATATTGAATTTTTTAATTAACTTTCTTAATTTAATGTTTTGTCTAATTTGTCCATCTCTTTTTTCTAAACCTGAAATTGATGCGTAAGCTTCTGTTAATATCTTAAAGTGTCTTTACACTGCTTGGGTGTGGAAAGATTGCAAAATAACCAGCCGTTGTGTTTTAATTGCATTTATATCATCATTTTGTTGTAACCATCTGTCTTCTCAATGATGGTTGGAGGTATAATTTTTTTTTACAGCTGTAGAAGATGCTGAAGCTTCTGTTTCATTACGGTTGACTCTGAGGACTTTTGTAAGTGAGTACTGAGGACTGAGGACTTTCGTAACAGCCAAATCACGAGTCATTTGGTCATCATTTGCCAACAGTATATTTTTGTGGTGTGCAAAAAAAGCATTTCTTTTGAGGACAATGAGTGCAACATCTCTTACTTTGATGTTTGAAAACGTCAAAACTCGTTGATTTATGTGATAAAACTTTTTTGGTCCATCTGTAATTCTGTGCTGATGCTTAATTTCTAACCAAATTGGAAGTACATTTTGACACAACATTCTGCTAATGAACTTAATGATGTTGACGGCTGCTGAACGGAGACTTAAAACCGAAGGATGCAACAAGCTGATGTCTACCATCTAGCATGAGACAGTTTGATAATTAATTAATGTCACTAGTAGCTGAACTTCCCACAATCCCTTAACAGTTTTGTGCCCATGGACCACTTCAATTATAACAAAGCCCCAAATCCGACTTATTGAATTTTAGTTTCTTTTCTTCTTCTTCTTCTTGTTTCATTCTTAGTGTTTCATCCTGACCAAATATGTCAAACAACTTGTCAATATCACACATAAAATCACTGAAATGAGTTTAAAAAGTTTATTCTTTTGCGCATGCAGTTGTCAAAGGCTGGCAGTTGCTAGCCAGCGGTGAAGATAAATATGACAGCAAGAAATTTGCTATAGGATAACACTAACACATGATTAAGTGCTTTACAACACTATTAAGCAGGTATTTTTATGCCGTGAAATATTGCACATTCAATTTTTTACTTCAAATCTAAGCCAATTGTAAGCCTCAATTCATAAACAACGCATTGTTTAAATTCATCAAACGCCCCTTTTCCTAGTTTTAAAATTAATTATTTAAATTTGTTTTTAGTTGGCTCTTATCGTCGTTTGGGTGATTTCTTTTGGTGCAGGTTTTATTCCTTTTGCATTTATATTTGGTGCTCGTCTTATAAATCGACATGCTTCCAACCCAGAGAGAACATGGCCATCCTGCATCGCATACACAGAAAGGTCAGAATGGATATTATTTGCAAGCTATTTCGGGTAAATGGTATGTTTTTTGCGAGGAAAATTTGTTTAAATTTGGTAACTTGATTCTTTTGAAAATGTGAGGATTGTATTCAAAACAAAAGTTTGGCAATAACAGAAATCCAAGATGGTAATTGGCGTTGAAACATGGACGTTCTGGCTTATTGGTTATAACCGGTTTTATTGCATTATTTTTGCAGATTGGGTATGCTCAAAATGTACTCAAAAGTCGGATACTCAATTTTCTTTTACATTCCGATGCTCTTGATTACTATTTTGTCTACTAGAATCGTTTATATTATTTATTTGAGGAAAATCCAGAGACATGAAGGTACAGTATAAAAACGAGTAAAATACAGTATATACCTTTGCTTATAACAAAGATATCAAGTTATACTGTGCTATATGAGACAAAACCGAGCTTCATACTTATAATAACCAGCTATGAAGAAAAAACACCAAAAGGAGAACTCACAAGAACAAAAGCAGCAGAAGAAAGAAAAAAAGGCCGTCTTGCAACTTTTATTGATCGTCGGATCATTTGCATTAGGATACATTCCTCATACAGGTAAATATCATAATAACATCCATTTCATGTTTCTTTGGAAAACAACTTTGTGGTGCTTCTGCAAGCTCGTTCGCAACATTGCGGGAAATTATATAAAGTGAATGTTTGCGGCGTGAAGTTGGTTGCCAGTTCCTTGGTTACTTATTTGGACTGATTCGAAACGTATATAGGTAACGTTTTAACACACTTGCTGTTTGTTGTAAAAAGTGATGATTTAAAACAAATTCCAAAGAATTTGCGTGAATCTGAATAAATTTAAACAGATTTAAATTATTTAATTAATTTAACCATTTATGTAAAATAGTCAAAAAACTATAAATTAAATGCATAAAAAACCCACTTTAGTTGAAATAAACGTAGCCTATAAACAATCAAATATATTTGAACAAATTAGAATAAATTATTGTCAAAACCGAAACAAAATCTAAAAAAATAATTTAATTGATACAAAACAAAATAATTTTTCTAAAAACTATAGAATACATACAAATGAAAATAAATTTATACAAATTTCAATATATTTGAATAGATTAATAAAAACTCTCTAAATTCCAATAAATCAACAATCTCTATAAATCAACAGAATAAATTGTAAAAATAAATTCAACAATATAAATTCAAAAATTAAATTAAAAATTTAACAAATGTGGACTAGTTCATAACGGATAGATTACATTAAAATTGCAAGAATTCAACGGCATACAGATAATTTATTAAATCGGTAATTGACTCTGTAGGTTATTTTGGACAAATACTTGAAGGTATCCGTTTTAATAATTAATCGGCCATTGATAAATTTGACATAACATAAATTCATAATCTCATAAAAAAAAAGTTAATTAATCGGCAGAATTTCTTAAATGTTGATAACTTGAAGAGTAAATTTACTCGAAAAGTAACAAAATCGCGTATATTTATCCGTTGTTTTGAATAATAAACTGAGATTTTATTGCGCACAGACAATGTTAGCTCCAGCCATTCCAGCCTAGACTCTAGGCTTTCTAGCCTGATATTTAGTCACCACATCTTTTTATCGTTTTCTTTTTTTTTTTTAGAAAACTCTTTTAAAAATAGCTCATAGCTCAGTTACATATGCCTTGTATCCCACTTTCTTTAGGCTAAAATTATAGGAAACGATAATCAACTTCAATTGCGAAGAAGTCACTATCAAAAAAACGTTAACCAACTTCGCGTCGGTTAAGTGTTTGACAAATATGGTTAAAGGCTTTCATCTCATATAACTATATCGTCGGTAGAGGTTCATGGGACGTGCTGTGAGTTGTAAAACTGCATTCGAAAAAATTGCAATTAATTTTCCAATGCTCATTAACTTTTGTATTTTTAAAGTCATAATATGGCTTCAAACAGCAATTACACTGCTCTGTTTGAGTTAAGCTCACGTACCCAGAACAAACTGAACGATTTTATGTTTAAAGCATATTTCGCACAAATAATTTTGGACAAGCGCATTCATATTAATACTTTCTTTGAAAGCTTTCCACTTTGTTGCAACCACGTCTAAGCCAAAGACCCAATTCCACATATATATGCTATGGTGGTTTGGCCAACTTGAATACATTACACTTCGTATCAGCGAATGCCTCAATCCTATTTTCTACAATTTAGCATCACCGTAAGTTGTGTTTGACGTAGTTTGCTGCCCTAATGTATTTATGACAACAGATGACGTAATGCGAAATCATTCTTTCACAAAGACGTAAATATGAAAAGTTAAAAAAGCCAAGTTGCATAAACAAATGTTGTTTCAGTATTACCTGCATATACCAGCAGCGAAACTATAAAATCTTTGCCTAAACAACAAGTCAGGTTATAATTAAAAGTATAGGTATATTTTTATAAACAATTTATGAAAATTTTGAATCAATATTAACAGAAAAATGCGGCATGAAACAATGGCGTTAATAATGAAGATTGGCGGCAAATCCAATACTCCCCGTAACACGTCAAAACCAGTTTGCATTCGCACTTTGGATCAAAATATGGTATAAACAAAAGAACAAGCATGAATTCATCCGCGGAAGAATGATAATAATTTGTAATTAGGTTGTTACTGCTGTACCTCGTCGTAATATAAGCTGGTATTGTGTTTTAGCTATAACCAAAGTGTAACTGCATACATTTAGTAGCTGTTTGGGCATTAGGTATACTGTAACACTCCGCATATAGTCCCGACAACTGGAAGATTATAGTGATAACGTATGTCGTATGTTGTACTGGTATGTACGCATTTTATTATACAATGCAAGTTTCAACATGATGTTGTAACTAATCGGACAATTGTTTATCTTCGCACACTTGGTATTTTTGATTGTTGTGCAACGTATATAGTGTTCATTTATACGTGCTGTAATTTAGAGCGATGTTGATGTTACTGATGAATTGTAGCTGGTTGAGTTTTGCTTATTATCAAGGCAAATTACGTCAATGCGATAACGGAGCAGCGCAATATAAACACAACTGAAATGAAAAAAATATTTTATTTTTCTTGCTAGGAATGCAAGCTTGTATAATGTTTATTTATGAAGCAAGAATTCATGAATTTGTTAAAGTCAGCAGCAATAAAACTTACAAGGGCTAACTAAAAACTAACTAACTAAAATTAAAAGGAATGCAGTTTGCTTTTTAAAACTGAAATGTATTTTAAAATCATATAAAATGGTAGAGTATACTTTATTTAAACTAATGTATGCCCATGATAATCGGAGTTAACATCCTGCTGTGCGTATACACATTAAATACATATCTCAATTTACTGTCACAAAAGAGGTAAATATGTATTACTTTATGTGTAAATTAATACATCTGCAATTGGCAAATTACCCAGTAATCAACTGGAACTGCAATATTGCACTTTTCCTATATTTCCTTTCTTTATCTTTTTGCTCTTTGATAAGTAGGGTCAGCTAAGGTTATTTCAGTTTTAAAAAGAGTTTGCATTAATTAGGTTATAGCTGTTTTTCATAACTGCAAAATATTAGAAATTACATTGTAAATTAAATTATGTAATAATTGTACATCGCAAATAACATACAATGCCCAACAATTAGTAACAGCCGAGAATAAATGTTTATATTACCGAGCCGCCAGGTTTGGGGCACTGGGAAGTGGTAACGGTCAGTCAACAGCACATCTATAAATGTTTTTCTATAAGCTGATGCTTTTAATCTCCTTAACAGATAGGAGTTACTTAAATAGCAGTTATAAACTTATACATATATACATTTATACACGCAAACTAAAATATACCCATTTCAAATCACAAAATGCTTTTTGCTTGTTTGAAGCTCTTCGCTTGATGTTGTTTCCCCATATACATAGTGTTAATTGAAATTGTTCTTGATGAGCTAACTTCCCTGATTGATTAGCCTAACATTTGGTACAAAACACAGTTGCTTCTTGAGGCATTTCAGTAAAAACATGTATTGCCTTACAGCATTATACTTTGGTGTCAACGTCACTTTGTAGCCTATATTATAGCCTAGTTTTTGCTTTCTGGTTAATTACGGTTATGCATTCACATCGACATAATCGTTAGCCAATAAGACATGTACAGGTAACAAAAGTAATTCCATTGATAGTTGAAACCTTTCTTTATTTTTTATGTTTTGTGTTTTTGTGATGAATAAACATCCTTCTAAATGTATTCACCCCTCCTGCATTGTAACTCGGAAAAAATGGTCGTGGATAGATGCATGAAGAATTAAGGATGATATAAGTTTTGGCATAAGTTTTAACGAATCTTGCAGCCTACAAGTTGAAAGCAAAATTTTGTCATATACCTCACTGAAATAAAATTCATTAAGTTTATTTCACTACGCGATAAAGCTATACCTTCACAAACACAATGTATTTGTTTCTTGTTTGTGAAATTCAACCAATAGTTTGTGATGAACTTATCAACTTCTTATCATTTAGAGAGTGAGGTCTAGGGCGTAAAAAAAACTTGATCAAAATACTCCACAAATTAGCACGTGGATAGTGTAGACTTGTAAATGTTTAACTGCGCTCTTAAACTTCAGATAGACTTTGTATACATTTTTCTTGGTGTTTTTGTTTGTATAGTTTACTCAAAAGTTGAATGCACACTTTTTACACCTCGATGAGATCGCGCGGTGGCTATTTTGCAAAGTCAACAGGTTTTGCTCATGTTTTGAAAACTAAAAATGTAAATTGAGAAACAGAAAAAATTGAAACAACATCGAAGCACAGTGTACTTGACTTGCTGAAAGCAGTTAGTACAGTAGACTCAAACGGTTTAGGATGAAAACATAATCTAGCATAATCTCCTGGTGAGGCGAGCATGAAAACTATAGGTAGATAATTCCTAAAAAGGAACATTGCTTTATAAGGTAATATTTCATATGATGTTTAATTAATTGAAAGTTACTATTTAAAACATTTATACATGTTTCTTCTTTTTTAAAGTGAAATAGCCTGAGCTGACGCAATCTTCTTCTTGCGTGTGATTTGAGCTCATCAAAAGATGATGACAAAAGGTGATGACAAAGCGTTCCAGCCACTTTGCCATACCATCGCCTTGGCTGTGAGGTTTTGTTAGGAGGGCGAAAGATTTTTCATTCAGGTACAGTACACCATCCGCAGTATGCGGCTCTGCTTGAACGGAGATGCGCCATTTCAAGCGTTGATGACCAAAGCTCTAAAATCCTGGGAGAAGGCTGTGTAGTGCTGGGTATTCCACGTTTGCCCTAATGCTTGAAAAGATATTTTGTTTCTAACATGTTACCTTTTCAACTTGGCTGGAGCAATTTCCGCAAGTACCTGCAAAAAATGCGTGTGGTTGTTTTTTTGGCAGCCAAGTTTTATTCACAACACATCAACGAGTGTCACATCCAATTAACTTGATAGTGTGAATCCTATCGGCTTTGGACATTTTCCACCTCTTGCTGTGTTGGTTTTTTACAAAGAGAAGATGTTCCTTATTTGTGCATCAGAACGGCCATTCACTACCAATTGCTTTGTGATAGACTTTAGAAGGCTGCGTAAGCTATACTTTTGCATTAAGGGTGGGTGGAGCTGGCAAGTTACTGACTCCAGATTTGACCAGTTTTGTGAACTGTTCCACTAGATTTGTGGAAGGTCCACTACCTGGAAGCTTTTGTTTGAAATTGGCCAGGACAAAACGTTAGATATGGTAAGTAGTTTTTCACCATACTTTGACGCTACATATACGCCATTGACATTGTTTGCTTTATATTCTCATGCAGTACTATGGCAGTTGAAGTTTCCTGCATAAACACATGAAAGTTTAAAGCTGGAAATGGATTTCTTACAGAGGTTAATTAAAGTGGTTTGTATATAAGTTGATGGTTTTTACGACTTCAACATCAACTGCTTTCCACTCCATTGGTAAACCTGCAAGGCAGACCGCAGTTGTACTACATCTGGTACTCTTTCTCAAAATTGTGGCAGTCTAATGGTTGTTACTGTCAGTGTGGGTTGCTAGTTAGTATCCTAAGATCTTGAAGCTGGATCTGTAACTTGCATGAGTCTCTTGAGTTAGTATGAATGGTTGTTGATTTGTGCTTTTGCGCCAGTTGTTTGACAACCCTGATCTTTGTCTTTGGGTGTCCTACTACATTCAGTTGTAACAAAGTGATACCTTCCTGTACGACAGGAGTTCCTGTAGGACCTGATAAGAACGTTTGGTATATAGAGTATATGTCAAATTGTTGTAACTGTCTTGGCATTTGGCCTTCGGTGTGGAACAGTATAGATGGTTGCTTAGCTCCGATTGTTAATATTTGCACAATGCAAGATTTTTTTGGCTTCCAGGGTACACGTTTTCTGTGATAGGCTACAGTTGTTGATATTATGCAATTATATGCGATACGTTTTTATGCAAAGAGTAGTTATACCTAGTAATATATGAGCGCTCTTCCACGTCCCCCCAGCTAACTGTTCTTTCCACTTTTCATTGTAAAACGTTTTTAAATAACTTTTTGACGACTGTGCTATGGTAAATGTCCAATGCATTAAAGCTGAAAAAGATGTAAAACCTATCGCTTAAAAAGTATTAAAACTGGTATTTCCAACAAACTAGCTGAAACGATAAATCCATAAGCTTACAAATGCTCTGCATCTTTTTGTTAATTTGTTTAGGTCAATACCTGCGTCCAGACAAGAACATGCGCTACTTGTTTTTCAGCTTTTTTGTGCTACGCTGCGTAAACATTACATCTGGTGTCTGAATACGTGAAGTATTAACCTAACTATTTCTAGAAATATAGCGTATTAGCAGCACTAACTTTTATGCAACATAACATTATATTGCAACGCTACACATACTGCAATCAAAAGCTACGTTGTAGGTTACATGTATAAAATTTGCTAGAATTGTCTTCATTCAAAATAGTTGGGGCTCACACACAATGTAGAAGCACCATTACGTGTTTTGGAAAACATTTTGCTATTGCAACATCCATTTCGTAATCATAATTTGGTCCGCTTTGTCCTAATCTACTATATCGACAAGTATACACGTGGTGGATGCACAGGGTGACTTATATCAAAATGACGATTCCATACAAATTTAATGAATATATTTACCAGATTGCTTGTCCCATAACATGATTTTATGTTATTCTAATATATTACAACATGTACATTTTACTTGCCCTGACTATACCGTATTTGCTATAAGTATTTAGACTCGGAAAAGTTTATGAGTGTGTAACCAACGTGTCTGTTCGAACGTAACTATTCTTACTTACTAACAGCATATGCAGAACATAGCAGTAATTTTAGTGCATTCAACAAACGGGTCAAATAAACTCATTATTTCAAAACACAGAAGAATGCCTCAATCCTGTTTTTTACAACCTAGCTTCACCGTAAGTACAGTACTATATGATACGATGCTGGTTCTTACTGCAATTGAAGAAAAGCATAAAAGTATATTTACCAAATAAAAACGGCAAGGGAAATTGACAAGCGTTTCTATGTTATTCTATTGTATTAATAATACTGTAACTTTCTTAAAGTAACCTACTGCAACCTTCTTACTGTAAGATTATAAGCCCCTTTAATCATCAGCCGAAATTTTAAGTCCGATTACAGCAGAGGTGGATAAATGCATTTTAAGCTATATTATCTGGTGTATAGCGTTATGTGTAGACATATTCTTTTTAAAAAGTCTTTTTTCAATTTTAACACAAAAATCCGGAAAGAAACAAAGACAACTATCAAACAGATTTGCGGCAATCAGTTATCAGCAGCATCAAGCTAAAACCAGTTTCCGTTAACATTATTGACAAGGTTACAACAAACAAAGCAACGAGAAAGAATCTGCTCGCCAAAAATGAAACACTTTACTTTGTTTCTTGCATTATTCCCCTGAATCGAAGTATTTGCAACTTAAGTTTTATTGCTCTTTCATATCATTACAAATTTATGGTCTTTTATAGCGTAATTTGAGAAAGGACTGCATTGCATGTATATAAATCAAATGCTTGCAGCTTATATTTTAAACTAATAGCTTTGTACTATAATTATAAAACGATACATTTTCGTTTGCTGTTTTCTGTATACAACTAACATGACAAATGGTTTGTACACATTTTGCAAAAGTGTTATATGAGTTTTATAGAACACTATTTCCTTGACCCGAAATTGCTGCCATTTCGGCTTAGATTTTTGTTGCCTTTTTCATCTTCAAAGCTATCAAAATTATGTTGTTTGTTACCGTTATTTTACAATCGCAATACTATTGAAATATATACCTGTAGGTCAGAGGTGTCCAACCTTTTTGGCCAAAGGGCCACATGCGATTTACCAATGATTGCGCGAGCCACTTGAGTGTTTACTGCTAATTTCTAATCTTAGAAATA
The DNA here is from genome assembly GCF_947623445.1 of Clavelina lepadiformis. Lineage (NCBI taxonomy): Eukaryota > Metazoa > Chordata > Ascidiacea > Aplousobranchia > Clavelinidae > Clavelina > Clavelina lepadiformis. Next base: position 11,237,984 of record NC_135240.1, on the reverse strand, counting down.
AATTGTGATGCAATAAAATTAATTTGAACAGTTGCGCACCCCTGCTCTAGAGTCTATAGTATATTATCTATCTATTGCTCTATTATCTACATTAACTATTATTTCTACTATCTATTGCTCTATAATCTATACTCTATACTATAGTATATAGAGGAATAGACAAAGAAAGCAAACACTAAAATGCCAATTTCTCGAAATGCAAGTTGGCCATAAATTACGCAGGCGATTCAGTTGATAATTAATATAAGTGATTTCGAAAAATACCGCGTGGGCCACTCAGACCCTTCCCGCGGGCCACGGGTTGGACACTCCTGCTGTAGGTTATAACAAAACAATGAACATAAACTGAATTGCGGAAAAACGGAAGTTATCATTATCTTTAAACCATTGAATAAAGTTGTTCCTGTATTTTATCTCACCACCTGATGCTGTGTCTTGGCGACATGTAATGATGGATACGTCATTGTGTCGATACATGTCGCCAAGATGGATGGATGGATGGATGGATGTCGCCAAGGATGGATGGATGTGATACACACTCGAAATCCTAGCACAACGAGCAACAGGAGTTAGTGTGATGGCCGCGTGCAAAGTTTTTTTGTCTTTAGTTTTTTAAGTTTTTTAATGCGGCTTCATTTTTAAATTTTGAAAACTTTACGGTGAACCAATTTAAAAACAACGTAAAAAATAACATGAAAATTAAAAGCAATTATGAAAATGAGTCTAATTGCAGTTTAATGTCTGCTCACAATTCTCACTCGATAATGAAAACATTGTAACACTAAAAGTGATTCATCAAATCCCGTCACAATACTGAGTTCTTTTCCAGAAGAAAATTCAGTTTAAAGATAAATTTGTGCAGCTCTTGCCAACTTGCTGTGCCGCATCGCTTGAAAAAAATGGGATAAAATAATTAACTAAGTTAAAAACATTTAAAAATCAACAAGAAAAGCACGATTTTTGACATATCCACATTGAAAATAGAAATATTTCTCATCATATGCATATTAATTGATCAAAAAATGCATTTTATTTCTTTATATTGCAAGAATTAGAGGTTAAACTACAATCCAATTTAACATTGATTATACTTTTTTAAATTTAGTACTAAATTGAAGTGAAGAAAAGCTTAAATAAATTTTGTAAATACTGAATATTAATTTTTCATAAAAAAGAATTGAATAACGATTGATTTGATTCGGGACGGTGAATATATGATATTGGGTCCGTATGTTTGTATACGTGATCATAATATTAATAATAGTTTCTGGAGCTTGTAAGAATTTCAATAATTAACTTGGTCATTGGATTTTTATGCACTTTTTTTGTTGTTTCATTTTGCGAATTTTGAGACATAACTGAATTACTTTCATATACATATCTTATAGTTGCCTACAGGCTGCTTTCGTGCATGGGAAACCTACTTTTCTTTAAATATGCATGAGTGTTAACAGAAATTCTTCAATTGTAGCGTCATAATTAATGATGAATAATTAATCGACAACATATTTCTTTAGAAACTGATACTTTTCCAACGCGGTTGAAGATTCTTCATAATCTCACAGACGACTTCAAAAGTAGCAGAGCCTTTAGATTCCCGTTAGGTTATAATAAGAGTAAGATTCATGTCGTTTAGCGAATCACCAACAAGCAAGGTTATTTCTACTACAGACATGCTGAGCTTGGCAAATGATACGTTCAGGTAAGTATTTTTCGGTTACATATTTAAAATTGTGTTGAGGGAGATTAACACGTTTCGAGATCTGGGCCTAAAACTATCGAGTTTACCCACCGGGAGCCCAAAACATTTACTCTTTAAAAAATGCTTAAAATTGGCTGCAAATAAAATGTATTCCCATTTGTGTACATACAGCTGAATTAATTCAAAAATTCGCTTTGCTCCATCAGATTTCCATAAACGCGATAGAATTAATCGAACTAAATTCTAGCAATTAATTTATCGCGACCAATATTTAACGCCGTCGAATTCGTGTATTATTATGTGATTAAAAGAATTCAGTCAAGTTTTCGAATGTCTAAAACTTATGATATATGTAAATGTATATATATATAATATACATACAATAAAGTCCCCTATGTGGTGCCAAAAACTTGGGTTCGTGGCAGTGGCCCATAATGCTCCCTTCTCTCAAATAGCTAGTGGCAGCCGTAACTTTGTTTTATATATGTTAATTTCAGGCTGATGTTTGGTGAAACCGAAATTGCAATAACAGCTTCCATTATATTACCTCTTTTTGTCTTTGGAGTTGTTGGAAACATTGTGACAATCATCGTCATTTACCGATCGCCGAAGTTAAAGTGAGTCAAATATTTTCTTTGCTTCTGTATAAACAATTTTTCTTAACACAACGTCAACGTATAAGGTTTTAACATATATGACCTGTTATTGGCATCAAAATTTCAAAATAAATAAATTATTTTAATCTACATCCAAATAAACAAAGAGGTACTCACTTAAACACAATAACCTTCTTCTTTAGGTCAAAGTTCAACTACGTCATCTTCAGCATTTGCTTTTCTGACCTTATATCAGCAATGCTCAGTCCTCTCTTCTTATATCGACGCACTTGGGGTTTTCTTTCTTGGAACCTTTCGGATGCTTTGTGCAAAGTACTAAATATGATTAGAAATGCATGTGTGATTTCATATCTATAATTATATACAAAGTATGGATTTGTCTTTTCTAAAAGATAAAAAATAGATTTGGCCAACTTGAAAGTTAATTAGTTAGTTGGTTGGTTGGTTATAAACTTAAACTATTAATATAAACATTTAACAATATAATTTAAATCTGTATAATAATCTAACATTAACAAAGAAAAACTATAGGTTAAAAGTTTTTATCCAAAGGTTTTGCTCTAATTTACTTGTTTCAACAATAGCTTTGTGATTCAGATGAACCAATCACATCTTTAAAACTTTACAGATATTTTGGGCCGGAGACAATTCTACATCTGTAGCAACGTCACTTCATATATTATTGTTTGCTTTCTTCCGCTTAACTTCAATTATGTATCCTCATTGGTTCAACCGCATTACGATCAAACACGTAAAGGTAAGGCATCACGCAGTGTGTCACGTCGGGCGGACTACAACTGAAACATGGTATGACAATAAAGCACTGTTAGATTTCGAAATTTCATTCTCGTAACTGCCGTCTCCCATGCCGTGTTACGGCTTGGATAACGAAGCTCGAGTAACATTTGCAGGACGCAAGCTTGGGCAGCAGTAAAAATCTCGGGTTGCCGAAACGTTAAGAATCTTCTCTCGACTTAACTGATAGGCTCCAAAGAAGTTCAGAACACCATGCTTTTCATAAGATTGGCTGCTGGAGTTGCCGTGTAACCAGTAAAGTGCGCAGGCTATTCGTCTTAAAGGAGCTACACTCTAAATTTTTGTTAGGATTTACTCTATTTTAAAGGAATACCCACTGGGACGGAGTAAAAAATCAAAATTTTTGAAAATTAAGAAAAGGGTAACTGAACACCTGCCTTTGGTCATAAAACTACACCCCAAATAGATTTTGGGTGGTTCGCAGAAAACATGACAACCACGCCCGAAAGGTTAACAAGGGGACAAATTCGTCAGAAATGCCATAAGTCGAAAACCGCCGACGATACACAGCTGGTTTTAGTCTTAAAAGTTGCAGAATAAGTATTTTTAAATGTTCTCTAATTCAATATTTTCTCGTAATCCCAAGCGAAACGAACATATAAAGAAAAACCGATTGAAATGCAAAAGTTAGTAAAACTTTATCCAACACCCAAAAAGTTTAACACATTACATTTGACACAAAATTCTGCTAATGAACTTAATGATGTTGACGGCTGCTGAACAGAGACTTAAAATCGAAGGATGCAACAGGCCGATGTCAACAATCTAGCATGAGACAGTTTGAAAATGAATGTCACTATTTCTCACAATCCCTAAACATTTTTGTGCCCATAGACCACTTCAATTATAATAAAACCCCAAGTCCAACTTATTTAATTTTAGTTTCTTTTCTTCTTCTTCTTGTTTCATCATGACCAAATATGTCAAACTACTAGTCAATATCACACATAAAATAACTGAAAAGAGTTTGAAAAGTTTATTCTTTTCTGCATGAAGTTGTCAAAGGCAGGCAGTTGCTAGCCAGCGGTGAAGATAGATATGACAGCAAGAAATTTGCTTTAGGATAACACTAACACATGATTAAACGCTTTGCAACATTATTAAGCAGGTATTTTTATGCCGTGAAATATTGCACATTAAATTTTTTACTTCAAATCTAAGCCAATTCTAAGCCTCAATTCATAAACAACGTATTGTTTAAATTCATCAAACGCCCCTTTTTCTAGTTGTAAAAGTAATTATATGAATTTGTTTTTAGTTGGCTCTTATCGTCGTTTGGGTGATTTCTTTTGGTGCAGGTTTTATTCCATTTGTATTTATATTTGGTGCTCGTCTTATAAATCGACATGCTTCCAACCCAGAGAGAGCATGGCCATCCTGCGCATCATACACAGAAAGGTCAGAATGGAAATTATTTGCAAGCTATTTTGGGTAAATGGTATGTTTTTTCAAGAAAAATTTGTTTAAATTTGGAAACTTGATTCTTTTGAAAATGTAAGGATTGTATTCAAAACGAAAGTTTGGCGATAACAGAAGACCAAGATGGTAATTGGCGTTGAAACATTGACGTTCTGGCTTATTGGTTATAACCGGTTTTATTGCATTATTTTTGCAGATTGGGTATGCTCAAAATGTACTCAAAAGTCGGATACTCAATTTTCTTTTACATTCCGATGCTCTTGATTACTGTTTTGTCTACTAGAATCGTTTATATTATTTATTTGAGGAAAATCCAGAGACGTGAAGGTACAGTATAAAAACGAGTATAATACAGTATATACCTTTGCTTATAAAAAAGATATCAAGTTATACTGTGCTATACGAGACTTAACCGAGCGTCATACTTATAATAACCAGCTATGAAGAAAAAACACCAAATGGAGAACTCACAAGAGCAAAAGCAGCAGAAGAAAGAAAAAAAGGCCGTCTTGCAACTTTTGTTGATCGTCGGATCATTTGCAATAGGATACATTCCTCATACAGGTAAATATCATAACAACACCCATTTTATGTTTCTTTGGAAAACAACTTTGTGGTGCTTCTGCAAGCTCGTTCGCAACATTGCGCGAAATTATATAAAGTGAATGTTTGCGGTTCCTCGGTTACTTTTTCGGACTGATTCGAAACGTATATAGGTAACGTTTTAACACACTTGCTGTTTGTTGTAAAAAGTGATGATTTAAAACAAATTCCAAAGAATTTGCGTGAATCTGAATAAATTTAAACACTTTTAAATTAATTAATTAATTAATTAATTTAACCATTTATGTAAAGTAGTAAAAAACTATAAATTAAATGCATAAAAAAGTCACTTTAGTTGAAATAAACGTAGCCTATAAACAATCAAATATATTTGAACAAATTAGAATAACTTATTATTAAAACTGAAACAAAATCTAAAAAAATATTTTAATTGATACAAAACAAAATAATTTTTCTAAAAACTAGAAAAAACATACGAATGAAAATAAATTTATAAAAATTTCAACAAATTTAAATAGATTAATAAAAACTCTTTATATCTCAATAAATCAACAATCTCTATAAATCAACGGAACAAATTAAAAAATAAATTCAACAATATAAATTCAAAATTTAAATCAAAATTTAAACAAATGTGGACTAGTTCATAACTGATAAATTACATTAAAATTGCAAGAATTCAACGGCATGCAGATAATTTAATTAATCGATAATTGACTTTGTAGGTTATTTTGGACAAATACTTGAAGGTATCCGTTTTAATAATTAATCGGCCATTGATAAATTTGACATAACATAAATTCTTAATCTCATAAGAAAAAAGTTAATTAATCGGCAGAATTTCTTAAATGTTGATAATTTGAAGAGAAAACTTACTCAAAAAGTAACAAAAATATAAAATCGCGTATATTTATCCGTTGTTTTGTATAATAAACCGATATTTTATTGCGCACAGACAATGTTAACTCCAGCCATTCTCGCCTAGATTCTAGGCATTCTAGCCTGATATTTAGTCACCACATCTGTATATCGTTTTTTTTTTAGAAAACTCTCTTAAAAATAGCTCATAGCTCAGTTACATATGCCTTGTATCCCACTTTCTTTTACCTAAAATCATAGGAAACGGAAATCAACTTCAATTGCGAAGAAGTCACTATCAAATAAACGTTAACCAACTTCGCGTCGGTTAAGTGTTTGACAAATATGGTTAAAGGCTTTCATCTCATATAACTATATCGTCGGTAGAGGTTCATGGGACGTGCTGTGAGTTGTGAAACTGCATTCGAAAAACTTTCAAATAACTTTTGTAATTTGAAAGTCTTAAATTGGCTTTAAACAGCAATTACACAGCTCTGTTTGAGTTAAGCTCACGTACCCAGAAAAAAACTAAACGATTTTATGTTTAAAGCATATTTCGCACAAATAATTTTGGACTAGCGCATTCATATTAATACATTCTTTGAAAGCTTTCCACTTTGTTGCAACCACGTCTAAGCCAAAGACCCAATCCGACTTACATATGCAATGGTGGTTTGGCCAACTTGAATACATTACACTTCGTATCAGCGAATGCCTCAATCCTATTTTCTACAATTTATCATCACCGTAAGTATGCCCCCCTAATGTATTTGTGGCAACAGATGACGTAATGCGTAATCATTCTTTCAGGAAGACGTAAATATGAAAAACTAAAAATACCAAGTTGCATAAACAAATGTTGTTTTAGTATTACCTGCATATACCAGCAGCAAAACTATAAAATCTTTGCCTAAACAACAAGTCTGGTTATAATTAAAAATATAGGTATATTTTTATAAACAATTTATGAAAATTTTTAATTATTATTAACAGAAAAATGCGGCATGAAACAATGGCATTAATAATGAAGATTGGCGGCAAATCCAATACTCCCAGTAAAACGTCAAAACCAGTTTGCATTCGCACTTTGGATCAAAATACGGTATAAACGAAAGAACAAGCATGAATTCATCCGCGGAAGAATGATAATAATTTGTAATTAGGTTGTTACTGCTGTACCTCGTCGTAATATAAGCTGGTATTGTGCTTTAGCTATAACCAAAGTGTTACTGCATACATTTAATAGCCGTTTAGGCATTAGGTAAACTGTAAAAAACCTCATTTATTCCTCATCAAAAAATGCATTTTATTTCTTTATATTGCAAGAATTAGAGGTTAAGCTACAATCCAATTTAACAATGATTATACTTTTTTAAATTTAGTACTAAATTGAAGCTGTGACGAAAAGCTTACAAAAGTTTTGTAAATACTGAATATTTATTTTTCATAAAAAAGAATTGAATAACGATTGATTTGATTCGGGACGGTGAATATATGATATTGGGTCCGTATGTTTGTATACGTGATCATAATATTAATAATAGTTTCTGGAGCTTGTAAGAATTTCAATAATTAACTTGGTAATTGTATTTTTATACACCTTTTTTGTTGTTTTATTTTGCGAATTTTGAGACATAACTCAATTACTTTCATCTACATATCTTATGGTTGCCTACAGGCTGCTTTCGTACATGGGAAACTTATTTTTCTTTAAATATGCATGAGTGATAACAGAAATTCTTCAATTGTAGCGTCATAATTAATGATGAATAATTAATCGACAACATATTTCTTTAGAAACGGATACTTTTCCAACGCGGTTGAAGATTCTTCATAATCTCACAGACGATCTCAAAAGTAGCAGAGCCTTTAGATTCTCGTTAGGTTATAGTAAGAGTAAGATTCATGTCGTTTAGCGAATCACCAACAAGCAAGGTTATTTCTACTACAGACATGCTGAGCTTGGCAAATGATACGTTCAAGTAAGTATTTTTCGGTTACATATTTAAAATTGTGTTGAGCGAGATTAACACGTTTCGAGATCTGGGCCTAAAACTATCGAGTTTACCCACCGGGAGCCCAAAAATTTACGTTTAAAAAATGCTTAAAATTGGCTCCAAATAATTTGTATTCCCATTTTTGTACATACAGCAGATTTAAACCAAAAATTCGCTTTGACCCGCCAGATTTCAATAAACGCGATAGAATTAATAGAACTAAAGTCTAGCAATTAATTTATCGCGACAAATATTTAACGCCATATAATTAGTCTATTATTATGTGATTAAAATAATTCAGTCAAGTTTTCTGATGTCCAAAACTTATGATATATGTATATACAAAAAAGGCCTATATGGTACCAAAAACTTGGGTTGGTGGCATTGGCCCATAATGCTGCCTTAATTCTCTCAAATAGCTAGTGGCAGCCGTAACTTTGTTTTATATATGCTAATTTAAGGCTGATGTTTGGTGAAACCGACATTGCAATCACAGCTTCCATTATATTACCTCTTTTTGTCTTTGGAGTTGTTGGAAACATTGTGACAATCATCGTCATTTACCGATCGCCGAAGTTAAAGTGAGACAACATATATGACCTGTTATTGGCGTGAAAATTTCAAAATAAATAAATTATTTTAATCTACATCCAAATAAACAAAGAAGTACTCACTTAAACACAATAACCTTCTTTATAAAATTTTGAGTTTAGGTCAACGTTCAACTACGTCATCTTCAGCATTTGCTTTTCTGACCTTATATCAGCATTGCTCAGTCCTCTCTTCTTATATCGACGCACTTGGGGTTTTCTTTCTTGGAACCTTTCGGATGCTTTGTGCAAAGTATTAAATATGATTTTAAATGCATGTGTGATTTCATACCTATAATTATATACAAAGTATGGATTTGCCTTTTCAGAAAGATAGAAAATAGATTTGGGCCAACTTGAAAGTTAACTAGTTAGTTAGTTGGTAACTATTAATATAAACATTTAACAATCTAATTTAAATCTGAATAATATTTTAACAATAAAAAAACAAAACTATAGCTATAGCTTAAATGTTTTTATCCAAAGGTTTTGCTTTAATTTACTCTTTTCAACAATAGCTTTGTGATTCGGATGAACCAATTATGTACATCTTTAAAACTTTACAGATATTTTGGGGTGGAGACAATTTTACATCTGTAGCAACGTCACTTCATATATTATTGTTTGCTTTCTTCCGCTTAACTTCAATTATGTATCCTCATTGGTTCAACCGCATTACAATCAAACACGTAAAGGTAAGGCATCACGCAGTGTGTCACGTCGGGCGGACTACAACTGAAACATGGTATGACAACAAACCACTGTTAGATTTCGTAATTTCATTCTCGTAACTGTCGTCTCCCATGCTGTGTTGCCGCTTGGATGACGACACTGGAGTAACCTTTGCGGGACGCAAGCCTGGGCAGCAGTAAAGATCTCGGGTTGCCGAAACGTTAAGAATTTTCTCTCGACTTAACTGATCGGCTCCAAAGAATTTCAGTACACCATGTTTTCATAAGATTGGCTGCTGGAATTGCCGTGTAACCAGTACAGTGCACAGGCTATTCGTCTTAAAGAAGCTACACTCGTAATTTTTGTTAGAATTTACTTTGTTTTAAGGGAATAACCACTAAGATGGAGTAAAAAATCAAAATTTTTGACAATTAAAATAATATTAACTAAACACCTGTCTTTGGTCATTAAACTATACCCCAAATAGATTTCGGGTGTTTAGCAGAAAACATGACAACCATGCCCTAAATGTTGACAAGGGGTTAAAATCGTCAAAAATGCCAAATATCGAAAACCGCTGACATTACAAAGCTGGTTTTAGTCTTAAAAGTTGCAGAATAACTATTTTTATACCTTCTCTAATTCAATATTTATCTCCTAATCCCAACATAAACGAAGATTTAAAGAAAAACCGATTGAAACGCAAAAGTTACAAAAACTTCATCCAACATCCACAAAGGTTTAGCACATTACAAAAGATTTGAAAAATGTACTGGCTACACAGAAGCAGAAAAATCACTTCTCACACTGACCCTTGGTATCGAATTTTTTGTCAAATTTGAATTACTTTCAATGTTTTGTCAAATTTGTCCATCTCTTTTTATTAAACCTGAAACTGATGCGGAAGCTTCTGTTACTATCTTAAAGTGTCTTTACACTCCTTGTGTGTGGAAAGATTGCCACATAACCAGCCTGTGTGTTTTAAATGCATTTATATCATCACCGGAAATGCTGCAAATATTAGTTGAACAAATATGTCAAACAACTTGTCAATATCACACATAAAGTCACTGAAATAAGTTTGAAAAGTTTGTTCTTTTCCGCATGCAGTTGTCAAAAGCTGGCAGTTGCTAGTCAGCGGTGAAGATAAATATAACAGCAAGAAATTTGCTATAGGATAACACTAACAAATGATTAAGCGCTTTACAACATTATTTAGCAGGTATTTTTATGCCGTGAAATATTGCACATTACATTTTTTACTTCAAATCTAAGCCAATTCTAAGCCTCAATTCATAAACAAAACATTGTTTAAATTCATCAAACGCCCCTTTTCTTAGTTTTAAAAGTAAATATTTGAATTTGTTTTTAGTTGGTTCTTATCGTCGTTTGGGTGATTTCTTTTGGTGCAGGTTTTATTCCTTTTGCATTTATGTTTGGTGCTCGTCTTATAAATCGACATGCTTCCAACCCAGAGAGAGCACGGCCATCTTGCACAGCATATACAGAAAGGTTAGAATGGAAATTATTTGCAAGCTATGTAAGTAAATGGTATGTTTTTGCGAGGAAAATTTGTTTAAATTTGGAAACTTAATTCTTTTGAAAATTTAATGATTATAATCAAAACGAAATGTTTGGCAATTGCAACAAAAATTCAAGATGGTAATTGGCGTTGAAACATTGACGTTCTGGCTTATTGATTATAACCGGTTTTATTGCATTATTTTTGCAGATTGGGTATGCTCAAAATGTACTCAAAAGTCGGATACTCAATTTTCTTTTACCTTCCGATGCTCTTGATTACTGTTTTGTCTACTAGAATCGTTTATATTATTTATTTGCGCAAAATCCAGAGACGTGAAGGTGAAGTATAAAAACGAGTATAATACCGTGTATACCTTTTCTTATAACAAAGATATCAAGTTATACTGTGCTATACGAGACTTATAATAACCAGCTATGAAGAAAAAACACCAAAACGAGAACTCACAAGAGCAAAAGCAGCAGAAGAAAGAAAAAAAGGCCGTCTTGCAACTTTTGTTGATCGTCGGATCATTTGCATTAGGATACATTCCTCATACAGGTAAATATCATAATAATATCTGTTTCATGATTCTGTGGAAAACAACTTTGTGGTGCTTCTGCAAGCTTGTTCGCAACAGTGCGGGAAATTATATAAAGTGAATATTTGCGGCGTGAAGTTGGTTGCCAGTTCCTTGGTTACTTATTCGAACTGATTCGAAACGTATATAAGCAACGTTATAACACACTTGCTGTTTCTTGCAAAAAGTAATGATTTAAAACAAATTCCAAAGAATTTGCGTGAATCTGAATAAATTTAAACACATTTAAATTAATTAATTAATTTACCCATTTATATAAAATAGTCAACAAACTATAAATTAAATGCATAAAAATCTCACTTTAGTTGAAATAAACGTAGCCTATAAACAATCAAATATATTTGAACAAATTAGAATAACTTATTATCTAAACTGAAACAAAATCTAAAAAAATATTTTAATTGATACAAAACAAAATAATGTTTCAAAAAACTAGAAATAACATACAAATGAAAATAAATTTGAATACATTAATAAAAACTGTACAATTTCAATAAATCAACAATCTCTATAAATCAACGGAATAAATTGTAAAAATAAATTCAACAGTATAAATTTAAAAATTAAATCAAAATGCAATCAATCAATCAAAATGTGGACTAGTTTATAACTGATAGATTACATCTTTTTATCGTTTTGTTTTGTTTAGAAAACTCTCTTAAAAATAACTCTTAGATCAGTTACATATGATTTGTATCCCACTTTCTTTTAGCTAAAATCATAGGAAACGGAAATCAACTTCATTTGTGAAGAAGTAACTATCAAAAAACGTTAACCGACCTCGTGTCGGTAAAGTGTTTAATAAATATGATTAAAGGTTTTCATCTCATATAACTACATTGTCGGTAGAGGTTCATGGGACGTGCTGTGAGTTGTGAAACTGCATTCGAAAACATTGCAATTAATTTTCAAATGCTCATTAACTTTTGTGTTTTAAAAGTCCTAATATGGCTTCAAACAGGAATTACAAAGCTCTGTTTTAGTTAAGCTCACGCATCTAAAACAAACTAAACGATTTTATGTTTAAAGCATATTTCGCAGAAATAATTTTGGATAGCGCATTCTTATTAATACATTTTTTGAAAGCTTTCTACTTTTTTGCAACTACGTCTAATCCAATGACCCAATCCCACTTACATATGCTATGGTGGTTTGGCCAACTTCAATACATTACACTTCGTATCAGCGAATGCCTCAATCCTATTTTCTACAACTTAGCATCACCGTAAGTCGTGTTTGACGTAGTTTGCCGCCCTAATGTATTTGTAGCAACAGATGACGTAATGCGTAAACATTCTTTTACAAAGATGTAAATATGAAAAGTTAAAGTCAAGTTGCATAAACAGATGTTGTTTTAGTATTACCTTCATATACCAGCAGCAGAACTATAAAGTTTTTTCCTAAACAACAAATCAGGTTATAATTAAAAATATAGGTATATTTTATAAACAATTTATGAAAATTTTGAACCAATATTAACAGAAAAATGTGGCATGAAACAATAGCGTTAATAATGAAGATTGGCAGCAAATCGAACACACCCCGTAACACGTCAAAACCAGTTTGTATTAGCACTTTGGATCAAAATATGGTGTAAACAAAAGAACAGGCATGAATTCATCCGCGGAAGAATGATAATAATTTGTAATTAGGTTGTTACTGCTGTACCTCGTCGTAATATAAGCTGGTATTGTTTTTTAGCTATAACCAAAGTGTTACTGCATGCATTTAATAGCCGTTTAGGCATTAGGTAAACTGTAAAACACCGCATTTATTCCCGGCAACTAGAAGATTATAGTGATAACGTATATTGTACTGATATGTACACACTGTTTTATACAATGCAAGTTTCAATATGATGTTGTAAATAATCGGACAATTTTTTATCTTCGCACACTTGATATTTTTGATTGTTGTGCAACGTATAGTGTTCATTTATACGTGTTGTAATTTAGAGCGATGTTGATGTTACTGATGAATTGTGGCTGGTTGAGTTTTGCTTATTATCAAGGCAAATTACATCAATGCGACAACAGAGCAGCGCAATGTAAACACAACTGAAATGAACAAAACATTTTATTTTTCTTGCTAGGAATACAAGCTTGTATAACGTTTATCTTTGAAGCAACAAGTCATGAATTTGTTAAAGTCAGCAGCAATAGAACATACAAGGGCTAATTAAAATGGATTGCAGTTTGCTTTTTAAAAATGAAATGTATTGTAAAATTATATAAAATGGTAGAGTATACTTTATTTAAACTATGTATGCGAATTATAAATAATTAATCTGAGTTAACATCATGCTGTGCGTATACACATTAAATAGGATATCTCATTTTACTATCACAAAAGAGGTAAATATGTATTACTTTATGTGTAAAATAAGTCATCTGCAATTGGCAAATTACCTAATAATCAACTGGAACTGCAACATTGCACTTTTCCCACTTTTCCTTTCTTTATCTTTTTGCCATTTGATACGTTTAGGGTCAATTAAGGTTGTTTCAGTTTTAAAAAGAGTTTGCATTAATTAGGTTATAGCTGTTTTTCATAAATGCACAAAATTTGAAATTACATTGTAAATTAAGTTATATAATAATTTCACATCGCAAATAACATACAGTGCCTAATAATTATAGTAACAGTCGAGAAAAAATGTTTATATTACCGTGCAGCCAGGTTTGGGGCACTGGGAAGTGGTAACGGCCAGTCAGCACATCTTATAAATGTTCTTGTATAAGCTGATGCTTTTAATCTCCTTAACAGATGGAAGTTACATGAAAAACTTCAATTTTTGCGCTTTTACTGTACATTTTGTATTCTGAAATTATAAATGGCATAGAAAACTTACTGTTTATATACATTTGTACACGCAAACCAAAATCTACACATTTCAAATCAAATATTGCTTTTTGCTGGTTTGAAGCTCTTCGCTTGATGTTGTTTTTCCATATACGTAGTATTAATTGAAATTGTTCTTGAAGCGCTAACTTCCCTGAGTAATTAGCCTAACATTTTGTACAAAACACAGTTGCTTTTTGAAGCATTTCGGAAAAAATATTTATTGTCTTATAGCATTATACTTTGGTTTCAATGTCACTTTGTCGCCTGTATTATAGCCTAGTTTTTGCTTTCTGATTAATTACGGTTATGCATTCACATCGACATAATCGTTAGCCAATAAGACATGCATAGGTAACAAAATTAATTCCATTGATAGCTGAAACTTTTCTTTATTTTTAATGTTTTGTGTTTTTGTGATGAATAAACATCCTTCTAAATGTATTCACCCCTCCTGCATTGTAACCCGGATAAAAATGGTCATGGATAGATGCATGAAGAATTAAGAATGATATAAGTTTTGGCTTAAGTTTTAACGTATCCTGCAGTTTACAAGTTGAAAGCAAACTTTTGTCATATACCTCACTGAAATAAAAATGATTAAGTTTTTTCACTACGGAATAAAGTTATACGTTCACAAACACTGTGTATTTGTTCCTTATTTTGAAATTCAACCAATAGTTTGTGCTGAACTTAGCAAATTTTTATCATTTAGGGAGCGAGGTCTAGGGCGTGGAAAAAATCTTGATCAAAGTACTTCACTAATTAGCATGTGGATACTGTAGACTTGTAAATGTTTAACTGCGCTCTTAAACTTCATATAGACTTTCTATACATTTCTTGGTGTTTTTGTTTGTATACTTTACTCAAAAGTTGAATGCACACTTTTTACACATCGATGAGATCGTGCGGTGGCTATTTTACAAACTCGACAGGTTTTGCTCATGTTTTGAAAACTAAAAATATATATTAAGAACCAGAAAAAATTGAAGCAACATCGAAGCACAGTGTGTTTGATTTGCTGAAAGCAGTTATTACAGTAGACCCAAGCGGTTTAGGATGAAAACATAATCTAGCATAATCGCCTGGTGAGGCGAGCATGAAAACTATAGGTAGATAATAAGATACTGTATATAGGTAGATTATATGTTATAGATAGATAAATCGCCTAAACAGCATTAAAACTGGTATTGCCAACAAATAACTAGCTGAAACGATAAATCCATATCCCTATAAATGCTCTGCATCTTTTTGTTAATTTTTTTAGGACAAAACCAGCGACCAGACAAGAACATACGCTACTTGTTTTTCTGCTTTTTTGTGCTACTCTGCGTAAACATTGCTCACCACCTGATGCTGCGTCTTGGGCTCTTGGCGACATGTAATGACGGATACATCATTGTATCGATACATGTCGCCAAGATGGATGGATGGATGTCGCCAAGGATAGATGGATGTGATACACACTCGAAATCCTAAAAATTGAAACAACATCGAAGCACAGTGTATTTGATTTGCTGAAAGCAGTTGGTACAGTAGGCCCAAGCGGTTTAGGATGAAAACATAATCTAGCATAATCTCCTGGTGAGGCGAGCATGAAAACTATAGGTAGATAATTCCTAAAAAGGGAAATTGTCCTATACGGTAATATTTCAGATGACTTTTAATTAATGGAAAATTACTATTTAAAACATTTATACATGTTTCTTTTTTAAAGTGACTCAGCTTGAGCTGACGCTATCTTCTTCTTGCGTGTGATTTGAGCTCATCAAAAGATAATGACAAAAGGTGATGACAAAACGTTCCATCCACTTTGCCATACCATCGCCTTGGCTGTAAAGTTTTGTTAGGAGGGTGAAATGTTTTCCATTCATGTACATTATAAGATCCACAGTATGCGTCTCTGCTCTGCACATGCATGAAGCTAAAAGTTTTAGACCCCATGCGGTTGAACGGAGATGCGCCATTTCATGCGTTGATGACCAAAGCTCTAAAATCCTGGGAGAAGACTATGTAGTGCTGGGTATTCCACGTTTGGTCTGTTGCTTGAAAAGATATTTTGTTTCTAACATGTTACCTTTTCAACTTGGCTGGAACAATTTCCGCAAGTACCTACAGAAAATCCGTGTGGTTGTTTTTTAGCAGCCAATTATTTTTATTATTCACAATACATCAACGAGCGTCACATCCAATTACTTGATAGTGTGAATCCTATCGGCTTTGGACGTTTTCCACTTCTTGCTGTATTGGTTTTTTACAAAGAGAACATGTTCCTTATTTGTCCATCAGAACGGCTATTCACTACCAATTGCTTTGTGATAGACTTTAGAAAGCTGCGTAAGCTATACTCCTGCATTAAGGGTGGGCGGAGCTGGCAGGTTACTGACTCCGGATTTGAACAGTTTTGTGAACTGTCCCTACTAGCTTTGTGGAAGGTCCACTACCTGACAGCTTTTGTTGGAAATTGGCCAGGGCAAAACGTTAGATATGGTACGTATAGTTTTTCACCATACTTTGACGCTAGATATACAACATTGACATTGTTTGCCTTATATTCTCATGCAGTACTATGGCAGTTGAAGTTTCCTGCATAAACACATGAAAGTTTAAAGCTGGGAATAGATTTCTTACAGAGGTTACTTAAAGTCGGTTTGTATATAAGTTGATGGTTTCTACGACTTCAATATCAATTGTTTTTCGCTCCATTGGTAAACCTGCAAGGCAGACCGCAGTTGTACTACATCTGGTACTCTTTCTCAAAAATGTGGCAGTCTAATGGTTGTTACTGTCAGTGTGGGCTGCTAGTTAGTATCCGTAGATCTTGAAGCGGGATCTGTCACTTGCATGAGTCTCTTGAGTTAGTATGCATGGTTGTTGATTTGTGCTTTTGCGCCAGTTGTTTGACAACCCTGATCTTTGTCTTTGTGTGCCTTACTACATTCAATTGTATCAAAGTGATACCTTCCTGTACGACAGGAGTTCCTGTAGGAGCTGATAAAAACGTGTGGTATATAGCCTATATATATAGGGTATGTGTCAAATTGTTGTAACTGTCTTGCCATTTGGCCTTCGGTGTGGCCTTCTACCTTTTATGCAACATAACATTATATTGCAACGCTACACATACTGTAATTGAAAGATACGTTGTAGGTTACATGTATAAAATTTGCTAGAATTGTCTTCATTCAAAATAGTTGGAGCACACACAATGTAGAAGCAGCATTACGTGTTTTTGAAAAACATTTTGCTATTGCAACATCCATTTCGTAATCATAATTAGGTCCGCTTTGTGCTGATCTACTATATCGACAAATATACACGTGGTGGATGCACAGGTTGACTTATATCAAAATGACCATTCCGTACAAATTTAATGCATATATTTACCAGATTGCTTGTCCCATAACATGATTTTATGTTATTGTAATATATTACATCATGTACATTTTACTTGCCCTGACTATACCGTAATTACGGTAAGTACCTAAACTCGGAAATATTTATGAGTGTGTAACCACCGTGTCTGTTCGAAGGTAACTATTCTTACTTACTAACAGCATATGCAACACATAGCCTAGCAGTAATTTTAGTGCATTCAACATACGGGTCAAATAAATTCATTCTTTCCAAACACGGAAGAATGCCTCAATCCTGTTTTCTACAACCTAGCTTCACCGTAAGTACAGTACTGTGTAATACGATGCTGGTTCTTACTGCAATTGAAGAAAAACATAAAGATATAGTTACCAAATAGAAAAGGCAAGGGAAATTGACAAGTGTTTCTATATTATTCTATTGTATTCATAATACTGTAATCTTCTCAAAGTAACCTACTGCAACCTGCCTACTGTAAGATTATAAGCTCCTTTAATCATCAGCCGAAATCTTAAGTCCGATTACAACAGAGGTGGATAAATGCATTTGATGCTGTATCATCTGGTATATAGCGTTAGGTGTAGACATATTCTTTTTAAAAAGTCTTTTTTAAGTATTGACAGAAAAATCCTGCAAGAAACAAAAGCAGCTATCAAGCAGATTTGCGGCGACCCTTTATCAGCAGCATCAAGCTAAAACCAGTTTCCGTTAACATTATTGACAAGGTTACAACAAACAAAGCAACGTGAAAGAATCTGCTCGCCAAAAAAATGAAACAATTTACTTTGTTTGTTGCTTTTATCCACTGAATCGAAGTATTTGTAACTTAAAGTTTTATTGCTCTTATTTATCATTGCAAATTTATGTTCTTGTGTAGCGTAATTTCAGAAAGAACTTATATTTTAAATTAATAGCTTTGTACTATAACTATAAAACGATACATTTTCGTTTGCTGTTTTCTGTATACAACTAACATGACAAATGGTTTGTACACATTTTGCAAAAGTGTTATATAAATTTATTAGAATACTATTTCTTCGACCCGAAATTGCTGCCGTTTCGGCTTAGACTTTTGTTGCCTTTTTCATCTTCAAAGCTATCCAAAATATATTGTTTGTTTCCGTTATCTTGCAGTCACAATACTAGTGAAGCATATACCTGTAGATTACAAAAATAACAATGAGCATAAACTGAATTGCAGAAAAACGGAAGTTATCATTATTTTTAAACCATTGAATCAGTTTGTTGCTGTATTTTATCTCACCACCTGATGCTGTGTCTTGGCGACATGTAATGATGGGATTAGTTGTTTGGTGCAAAATATCACCGGTTATGATGTTTTGCTTTTGATGCAAGTAGTTTATTTTGTCTTTGTGCAATGTTGCTTTTCCTATGTTTGACAGTTATGCTTATGTATATGTCCTTATCAGGATCGAATATTAAGAGCATTAATAAAAGCGAATATTAATAAAAAATGTGCAGCATATACGTACAGTCTAGTGCTGTTTTATACCCGATAGAAAAGCGCTGAGGAACTGAGAAACTGACCGGCCAGTAAGATTGCACAAAATGCTCCGTGTTTTGAGTCTGGAATTTGAAAAGTGGATGGCTTTGACAGATTCTACAAACCGCGCTAGTTTCTTAGCAATGAGCTTCTCTAAAAGAATGCTTTGTTACAAGCAATGCCTGGAAAAACACTAATAGACTACCAAACTGTGCAGGATTTCACACTCGAAATCCTAGCATAGCGAGCAACGGGAGTTGGAGCGATGGCCGCGTGTAAAGTTTTTTAATGCGGCTTGTTTTTTAAATTTTGAAACCTTTACGATGAACCAATTTAAAAACAACGTAAAAATGACATGAAAATAAAAAGCAATTCAGAAAATGAGTCTAATTGCAGTTTTATATCTGCTCACAATTATCACTCGATAATAAAATCATTGTAACACAAGCAGTGATTCATTAATACCCGCCACAATATTGCGTTTTTTTCCGGAAGAAAATTCAGGTTAAAGATAAATTTGTGGAGCTCATGCCAACTTGCTGTGCCGCGTCGCTTGAAAAAAAATACGATAAAGTAATTAACTAACTTAAAAACATTTAAAAATCAACAAGTAAAGCACGATTTTTGACAAATCAAGATTGAACATAGAAATATTTCTCATCATATGCATATTAATTGATCAAAAAATGCATTTTATTTCTTCACATTGCAAGAATTAGAGGTTAAGCTACAATCCAATTTAACATTGATTATACTTTTTTAAATTTAGTACTAAATTGAAGCTGTGACGAAAAGCTTACATAAATTTTGTAAATACTGAATATTTATTTTTCATAAAAAAGAATTGAATAACGATTGATTTGATTCGGGACGGTTCCCATATGATTTTAGTATACGTGATGATAATATTAATAATTATTAATAGTTTCTGCAGCTTGTAAGAATTTCAATAATTAACTTGGTCATTGTATTTTTATACATCTTTTTTGTTGTTTTATTTTACGAATTTTGAGACATAACTGAATTACTTTCATCTGCATATGTTATAGTTGCCTAAAGGCTGCTTTCGTGCATGGGAAACTCATTTTTCTTTAAATATGCATGAGTAATAACCAAAATTCTTCAGTTGTAACGTCATAATTAATGATGAATAATTAATCGACAACATCTTTCTTTAGAAACGGATAATTTTCCAACGAGGTTGAAGATTCTTCATAATCTCACAGACGACTTCAAAAGTAGCAGAGCCTTTATATTCCCGTTAGGTTATAGTAAGAGTAAGAATCATGTCGTTTAGCGAATCACCAACAAGCAAGGTTATTTCTACTACAGACATGCTGAGCTTGGCAAATAATACGTTCAAGTAAGTATTTTTCGGTTACATATTTAAAATTGTCTTAAAGGAGATTAACACGTTTCGAGATCTGGGTCTAAAATTATCGAGTTTGCCCGACGGGAGTCCAAAAATTTACGCTTTTAAAAATGCTTAAAATTGGCTCCAAATAAAATGTATTTCCATTTTTGTACATACAGCAGATTTAATTCAAAAATTCGCTTTGCTCCACCAGATTTCAATAAACGCGTTAGAATTAATAGAACTAACGTCTAGCAATTAATTTATCGCGACCAATATTTAACGCCATATAATTCGTCTATTATTATGTGATTAAAAGAATTCAGTCAAGTTTTCTGATGTCCAAAACTTATGATATATGTATATATATATATATATATACTGTATATACAAAAAAGG
The DNA here is from genome assembly GCF_947623445.1 of Clavelina lepadiformis. Lineage (NCBI taxonomy): Eukaryota > Metazoa > Chordata > Ascidiacea > Aplousobranchia > Clavelinidae > Clavelina > Clavelina lepadiformis. The sequence goes on along the minus strand of NC_135240.1, from coordinate 11,217,153 downwards.
TCTATATGGTACCAAAAACTTGGGTTAGTGGCAGTGGCCCATAATGCTCCTTTCTCTCAAATAGCTAGTGGCAGCCGTAACTATGTTTTATATATGTTAATTACAGGCTGATGTTTGGTGAAACCGAAATTGCAATCACAGCTTCCATTATATTTCCTCTCCTTGTCTTTGGAGTTGTTGGAAACATTGTGACAATCATCGTCATTTACCGATCGCCGAAGTTAAAGTGAGACAAATATTTTCTTTGCTTCTGTATAAACAATTTTTCTTAACACAACGTCAACGTATAAGGTTATAACATATATGACCTGTTATTGGCATCAAAATTTCAAAATAAATAAATTATTTTAATCTACATCCAAATAAGCACAAAGGTACTCACTTAAACACAATAACCTTCTTCAAAAAATTTTGAATTTAGGTCAACGTTCAACTACGTCATCTTCAGCATTTGCTTTTCTGACCTTATATCAGCATTGCTCAGTCCTCTCTTCTTATATCGACGCACTTGGGGTTTTCTTTCTTGGAACCTTTCGGATGCTTTGTGCAAAGTACTAAATATGATTAGAAATGCATGTGTGATTTCATATCTATAATTATATACAAAGTATGGATTTGTCTTTTCAAAAAGATAGAAGGCAGATTTGGGCCAACTTGAAAGTTAATTAGTTAGTTGGTTGGTTGGTTGGTTGGTTGGTTGGTTGGTTGGTTGGTTGGTTGGTTGGTTGGTTGGTTGGTTGATTAGTTATAAACTAAAACTATTAATATAAACATTTAACAATCCAATTAAATCTGTATAATAATCTAACATTAACAAAACAAAACTATAGCTTAAACGTTTTTATCCAAAGGTTTTGCTCTAATTTACTCACTTCAATAATAGCTTTGTGATTCGGATGAAACAATTACTTCTTTAAAACTTTACAGATATTTTGGGGCGGAGACAATTTTACATCTGTAGCAACGTCACTTCATATATTATTGTTTGCTTTCTTCCGCTTAACGTCAATTATGTATCCACATTGGTTCAACCGCATTACAATCAAACACGTAAAGGTAAGGCATCACGCAGTGTGTCACATCGGGCAGACTACAACTGAAACATGGTATGACAACAAAGCACTGTTAGATTTCGTAATTTCATTCTCGTAACTGCCGTCTTTCATGCTGTGTTACGGCTTGAATAACGACACTGGAGCAACCTTTGCGGGACGCAAGCCTGGGCAGCATTAAGATCTTGGGTTGCCAAAACGTTAAGAATCTTCTTTCGACTTAACTGATGGGCTCCAATTAAGAAGTTCAGAATACCATGTTTTTCATAAGATTGGATGCTGGAGTTGACGTGTAACCAGTACAGTGCACAGGCTATTCGTCTTAAAGAAGCTACACTCTAAGTCTAAATGTGTGTTAGGATTTACTCTGTTTTAAGGGAATACCCCCTAAGATGGAGTAAAAAATCAAAATTTTTGACAATTAAAAAAATAGTAACTAAACACCTGCCTTTGGTCATAAAACTATAGGCTACCCCAAATAGATTTTGGGTGTTTAGCAGAAAACATGACAACCATGCCCCAAAGGTTAACAAGGGGTCAAATTCCTGAGAAATGCCAAAAGTCGAAAACCGTTGACATTACAAAGCTGGTTTTAGTCTTAAAAGTTGCAGAATAACTATTTTTATACCTTCTCTAATTCAATATTTTCTCCTAATCCCAACAGAAACGAACATATAAAGAAAAACCGATTGAAACGCAAAAGTTAGTAAAACTTCATCCAACATCCAAAAAGGTTTAAGACATTACAAAAGAATTGAAACAATATACTGGCTATACAGAAGCAGAAAAATCACTTCTCACACTGACTTTTGGTATTGAATTTTTTAATTAACTTTCTTAATCTAATGTTTTGTCAAATTTGTCCATCTCTTTTTTCTAAACCTGAAACTGATGCGGATGCTTCTGTTACTATCTTAAAGTGTCTTTACACTCCTTGTGTGTGAAAAGATTGCAACATAACCAGCCTTTGTGTTTTAATTGCATTTATATCATCACCGGAAATGCTGCAAATAGTTGGAGGTTGGTTGCAATCCTGCAAACTTACTAATTTGTTGTAAGCATCTGCCTTCTCAATGATGGTTGGAGGTATGAATTTTTTTACAGCTGTAGAAAATGCTGAAGCTTCTGTTTCATTACGGTTGGCTCTACGCAAACTGAGGACTTTTGTAACAGCCAAATCACGAATCATTTGGTCATCATCTGCCAACAGTATATTTTTGTGGTGTGCAAAAAAAGCATTTCTTTTGAGGACAATGAGTGCAACATCTCTTACTTTGATGTTTGAAAACGTCAAAACTCGTTGATTTATGTGATAAAACGTTTTTGGTCCATCTGTAATTCTGTGCTGATGCTTAATTTCTAACCAAATTGGAAGTACATTTTGACACAAAATTCTGCTAATGAACTTAATGATGTTGACGGCTGCTGAACGAAGACTTAAAACCGAAGGATGCAACAAGCCGATGTCAACCATCTAGCATGAGACAGCTTGAAAATTAATGTCAATATTAGCTGGGTTACAACAATCCCTAAACATTTTTGTGCCCATGGACCACTTCAATTATACTAAAACCCCAAGTCCAACTTATTTAATTTTAGTTTCTTTTCTTCTTCTTCTTCTTGCTTCATTCTTAGTGTTTCATCATGACCAAATATGTCAATCAACTTGTCAATATCACACATAAAATCACTGAAATTCGTTTGAAAAGTTTATTCTTTTCTGCATGCAGTTGTCAAAGGCTGGCAGTTGCTAGCCAGCGGTGAAGATAGATATGACAGTAAGAAATTTGCTATAGGATAACACTAACGCATGATTAAGTGCTTTACAACACTATTAAGCAGGTATTTTTATGCCGTGAAATATTGCACATTAAATTTTTTACTTCAAATCTAAGCCAATTCTAAGCCTCAATTCATAAACAACGCATTGTTTAAATTCATCAAACTCCCTTTTTCCTAGTTTTAAAAGAAATTATATGAAATTGTTTTTAGTTGGTTCTTATCGTCGTTTGGGTGGTTTCTTTTGGTGCTGGTTTTATTCCTTTTTCATTTATATTTGGTGCTCGTCTTATAAATCGACATGCTTCCAACCCAGAGAGAACATGGGCATCCTGCATCGCATACACAGAAAGGTCAGAATGGATATTATTTGCAAGCTATTTCGGCTAAATGGTATGTTTTTTGCGAGGAAAATTTGTTTAAATTTGGTAACTTGATTCTTTTGAAAATGTGAGGATTGTATTCAAAACAAAAGTTTGGCAATAACAGAAATTTAAGATGGTAATTGGAGTTGAAACATGGACGTTCTGGCTTATTGGTTTTATTGCATTATTTTTGCAGATTGGGTATGCTCAAAATGTACTCAAAAGTCGGATACTCAATTTTCTTTTACCTTCCGATGCTCTTGATTACTGTTTTGTCTACTAGAATCGTTTATATTATTTATTTGAGGAAAATCCAGAGACATGAAGGTACAGTATAAAAACGAGTATAATACAGTATATACCTTTGCTTATAACAAAGATATCAAGTTATACTGTACTATACCAGACTTTACCGAGCTTCATACTTATAATAACCAGCTATGAAGAAAAAACACCAAAAGGAGAACTCACAAGAACAAAAGCAGCAGAAGAAAGAAAAAAAGGCCGTCTTGCAACTTTTATTGATCGTCGGATCATTTGCATTAGGATACATTCCTCATACAGGTAAATATCATAATAACATCCATTTCATGTTTCTTTGGAAAACAACTTTGTGGTGCTTCTGCAAGCTCGTTCGCAACATTGCGGGAAATTATATAAAGTGAATGTTTGCGGCGTGAAGTTGGTTGCCAGTTCCTTGGTTACTTATTCGGACTGATTCAAAACGTATATAGGTAACGTTTTAACACACTTGCTGTTTGTTGTAAAAAGTGATGATTTAAAACGAATTCCAAAGAATTTGCGTGAATCTGAATAAATTTAAACAGATTTAAATTATTTAATTAATTTAACCATTTATGTAAAATAGTCAAAAAACTATAAATTAAATGCATAAAAAACCCACTTTAGTTGAAATAAACGTAGCCTATAAACAATCAACTATATTTGAACAAATTAGAATAATTTATTGTCAAAACCGAAACAAAATCTAAAAAAATAATTTAATTGATACAAAACAAAATAATTTTTCTAAAAACTATAGAATACATACAAATGAAAATAAATTTATACAAATTTCAATATATTTGAATAGATTAATAAAAACTCTATAAATTCCAATAAATCAACAATCTCTATAAATCAACAGAATAAATTGTAAAAATAAATTCAACAATATAAATTCAAAAATTAAATTAAAAATTTAACAAATGTGGACTGGTTCATAACGGATAGATTACATTAAATTGCAATTATTCAACGGCATACAGATAATTTATTAAATCGGTAATTGACTCTGTAGGTTATTTTGGACAAATACTTGAAGGTATCCGTTTTAATAATTAATCGGCCATTGATAAATTTGACATAACATAAATTCATAATCTCATAAAAAAAAAGTTAATTAATCGGCACAATTTCTTAAATGTTGATAACTTGAAGAGTAAATTTACTCGAAAAGTAACAAAATCGCGTATATTTATCCGTTGTTTTGAATAATAAACTGAGATTTTATTGCGCACAGACAATGTTAGCTCCAGCCATTCTCGCCTAGATTCTAGGTATTCTAGCCTGATATTTAGTCACCACATCTTTTTATCGTTTTCTTTTTTTTTTTTAGAAAACTCTTTTAAAAATAGCTCATAGCTCAGTTACATATGCATTGTATCCCACTTTCTTTAGGCTAAAATTATAGGAAACGATAATCAACTTCAATTGCGAAGAAGTCACTATCAAAAAAGCGTTAACCAACTTCGCGTCGGTTAAGTGTTTGATAAATATGATTAAATGCTTTCATCTCATATAACTATACCGTCGGTAGAGGTTCATGGGACGTGCTGTGAGTTGTAAAACTGCATTCGAAAAAATTGCAATTAATTTTCCAATGCTCATTAACTTTTGTATTTTTAAAGTCATAATATGGCTTCAAACAGCAATTACACTGCTCTGTTTGAGTTAAGCTCACGTACCCAGAACAAACTGAACGATTTTATGTTTAAAGCATATTTCGCACAAATAATTTTGGACAAGCGCATTCATATTAATACTTTCTTTGAAAGCTTTCCACTTTGTTGCAACCACGTCTAAGCCAAAGACCCAATTCCACATATATATGCTATGGTGGTTTGGCCAACTTGAATACATTACACTTCGTATCAGCGAATGCCTCAATCCTATTTTCTACAATTTAGCATCACCGTAAGTTGTGTTTGACGTAGTTTGCCTCCCTAATGTATTTATGACAACAGATGACGTAATGCGAAATCATTCTTTCACAAAGACGTAAATATGAAAAGTTAAAAAAGCCAAGTTGCATAAACAAATGTTGTTTCAGTATTACCTGCATATTCCAGCAGCGAAACTATAAAATCTTTGCCTAAACAACAAGTCAGGTTATAATTAAAAGTATAGGTATATTTTTATAAACAATTTATGAAAATTTTGAACCAATATTAACAGAAAAATGCGGCATGAAACAATGGCGTTAATAATGAAGATTGGCGGCAAATCCAATACTCCCCGTAACACGTCAAAACCAGTTTGCATTCGCACTTTGGATCAAAATATGGTATAAACAAAAGAACAAGCATGAATTCATCCGCGGAAGAATGATAATAATTTGTAATTAGGTTGTTACTGCTGTACCTCGTCGTAATATAAGCTGGTATTGTGTTTTAGCTATAACCAAAGTGTAACTGCATACATTTAGTAGCTGTTTGGGCATTAGGTATACTGTAACACTCCGCATATAGTCCCGACAACTGGAAGATTATGGTGATAACGTATGTCGTATGTTGTACTGGTATGTACGCATTTTATTATACAATGCAAGTTTCAACATGATGTTGTAACTAATCGGACAATTGTTTATCTTCGCACACTTGGTATTTTTGATTGTTGTGCAACGTATATAGTGTTCATTTATACGTGCTGTAATTTAGAGCGATGTTGATGTTACTGATGAATTGTAGCTGGTTGAGTTTTGCTTATTATCAAGGCAAATTACGTCAATGCGATAACGGAGCAGCGCAATATAAACACAACTGAAATGAAAAAAATATTTTATTTTTCTTGCTAGGAATGCAAGCTTGTATAATGTTTATCTATGAAGCAAGAATTCATGAATTTGTTAAAGTCAGCAGCAATAAAACTTACAAGGGCTAACTAAAAACTAACTAACTAAAATTAAAAGGAATGCAGTTTGCTTTTTAAAACTGAAATGTATTTTAAAATCATATAAAATGGTAGAGTATACTTTATTTAAACTAATGTATGCCCATGATAATCGGAGTTAACATCCTGCTGTGCGTATACACATTAAATACATATCTCAATTTACTATCACAAAAGAGGTAAATATGTATTACTTTATGTGTAAATTAATACATCTGCAATTGGCAAATTACCCAGTAATCAACTGGAACTGCAATATTGCACTTTTCCTATATTTCCTTTCTTTATCTTTTTGCTCTTTGATAAGTAGGGTCAGCTAAGGTTATTTCAGTTTTAAAAAGAGTTTGCATTAATTAGGTTATAGCTGTTTTTCATAACTGCAAAATATTAGAAATTACATTGTAAATTAAATTATGTAATAATTGTACATCGCAAATAACATACAATGCCCAACAATTAGTAACAGCCGAGAATAAATGTTTATATTACCGAGCCGCCAGGTTTGGGGCACTGGGAAGTGGTAACGGCCAGTCAACAGCACATCTATAAATGTTTTTCTATAAGCTGATGCTTTTAATCTCCTTAACAGATAGGAGTTACTTAAATAGCAGTTATAAACTTATACATATATACATTTATACACGCAAACTAAAATATACCCATTTCAAATCACAAAATGCTTTTTGCTTGTTTGAAGCTCTTCGCTTGATGTTATTTCCCCATATACATAGTGTTATAAATGTCTTGAAGCCGGCTGTATTATAAAGCCACAGTTGAGAAATATGATTTCTGTGGTTGAAATTAGGGATTAAACCGAATTTATCCATTCAACACCGGAGACCTTACCATTTCTATCAATGTACTTTATCAGTATCTAGAAGTAAATCCAAAAGTAAGTTAGTTTTCACAATCAACTGGCAAGAGACGGTGTCTTAAATTGTGCATTTTCTTCGAATTTTCTTTTATTCTCATATTTGGTCGAATAATTTACTAACTTGCCAAGCAGTTTGTTTAAGCCCACAATCTAACACGTATACACTAAAAAGGATCGTAGAAAATTAACGTAGCATAATGTTGCACATGGATTGTTTTGTTGCACAAAACATCGTTATATTTACTTTATAAATATCGTTGCCTGGAACAGGTACCATGGACAGACCTTCGTTACTTATTTGGCGAGATCATGTACGGAGGACACATAACTGACATATGGGATAGGCGCCTTTGTAGAACCTATCTTGAAGTTTACATGAACCAGGAACAGGTAAGCTTTTGAAAATGTCTTAATGAACTTGCTGCGACAATCCCTTGAGATCTTCAATAAAGAGTGACTCTTTTTCAGCTGGACCGAGAATTGTACCTTAGTCCTGGATTCCCAGTTGCCCCAAAGATGGATTACAATAGATTTCACAGATACGTTGATGAGATGCTTCCTCCTGAAAGTCCGACCCTCTACGCCTTACGGCTTACATCCAAACGCTGAGGTCGGCAACTTAACCGTTATATCTGATAACCTCTTCAAGACGGTCCTCGAGATGCAGCCTAGGAAAGGAGGACAAAGCGGGGATCGGGTGACTACCATGGAGGAGATGGTGATATCGACTCTGGTTGAGATTACGGAAAAGCTTCCAAAGGAATTTGTGATGAGTGAGATCATGGCAAAAACTCAGGAGCGATCTCCTTACATCCTTGTCTGCTTCCAAGAGTGTGAGAGGATGAACGCTCTTCTCCATGAAATAAGGTAAAAGACCTGTTTTCAAATATAGACTTTTAAATTTCTCAGGGCAAATAAAAAAATTTGTGTCTTAATTTCACTCATTGTTGTTCTTTGTTAAGTGTTTTTACTGAATGTCAAAGGAAATCCGTTTGTTTTCGTTTCTAGTTGAACATTGGCGCCATTTTAAGTTAGTTACAAATTGTTGTGTTTCCGCAGACGTTTCCTCAAAGCAATTGATATCGGCTTGAAAGGCGAGCTCATCATCTCTGCTGAAATGGAAGAAATACAAAACGCTCTTTTTCTGGATAAAGTTCCTGTGTCATGGTCGAAAATCGCCTACCCCTCTGCGTATAACCTTGGCATTTGGTAAATAAATGAATATTTTAAGTTACTTCACAATTAACACTGTATTTTCTTTATGATGTTGAAATATAAGAATTGTATTTTATATCAGGTACGCTGACGTTCTCTTACGTTGCCGTGAACTTGACACGTGGACCCAGGATCTGGTGTTACCTGCTGTGGTATGGCTGGGTGGTCTTTTTAATCCTCAGTCCTTCTTGACCGCTATCATGCAGGTGAACTCACATAACAGTTGCATATTGGGCGCCGGTACAGTATTCTCCCATGACTGCGACTCACATGCGTACCTGTGATACATTTAGATCTACATGAGTGTTACACCTGTTTTTGCCCTGTGTCTGTTGCGTTTCTCCCTTGCGGCCGATTACGCGTTTTCGTGGTTAATTAAGCACATGTTTTCTTTTATCGACGTGTGTCCGACAAGTAGTTGGACTGACAGTTTGGTATTGGAGCTCCTGAAATGAGCTGTGTGAACGGAAACTTGACTTAACTGCTTTTAAATAAAAGATGTGCCTGTAATTCTAAGAGAGAGGACAACAAAACGTAACACGAGTATGCGACGATTTTTGAGTCGCGGTCAAAAAGTTACAGATTGTTGCACTTTGAACTAAATTAAAAGCATTTGTATCACTGTATATGTCGTTGTTGACAAACAGAGCATGGCGCGGAAAAACGAATGGCCGCTGGATAAAATGATTTTGTCAGTCGAAGTGACCAAGAAATCAAAAGACGACTTCAGTCATCCACCACGCGAAGGAGCTTATGTCCATGGTTTATTTTTGGAAGGAGCAAAATTGGACTTACAAACCGGTGAGTGACACAAAAACGATTACTGCTCTCTTGTTGTTAAATGACATTTGCACTGAAAACATGCTTGTAGTTTAAACGTGAAGAACATTTGAGTGCTTCAACGCTGTGCTATATTATATAGGTCTTCTAGCCGAAGCAAAACTGAAGGAACTAACTGCCCCTGTCCCTGTTATGTTTGTCAAAGCAATTCCGGTGGAAAAACAGGAAGCGAAAAACATCTACGAATGTCCACTTTATAGGACAAGAGAGAGAGGTCCCACATTTATCTGGACATTCAATCTTAAATCGAAGGAAAAACGGTCGAAGTGGATTTTGGCCGGAGTCGCGCTTTTGCTTAGCGTCTAAGTCGAAAACAATTTCAATCCAACTCACAACCTATTCTGCAATATTTAACAGTTAATAAACGCTATCGTGAAAATGTATATTTTGTAGCACTTTTACTTAAGCAGTTGCACTTTTTGTGAAAGTATTTTTTAAATTTTTAAAAAACACTCTTCTTTGCATGTGTATAAATTAATTATTAATAAAACAACTTTTATACTATATGGTGTATTAATTTCTGTCGCTGAAAGTTATTTTTCGGATTTTATTATCTTTGATCTAATACCATGAAAAAAACAATTTCGAGGTTAAGTATACTATTGCACAACGATATATATTAGCGAGTGTAGCTGCGACGAATGTAACATTTTATTGTGTAAACCTAAAACTCGCCTGAAAAAAATGTCGAGTTCCTGCTCTATACATATCACGAAAGAAGGAGAAGAGTTTCTGTGTTTATGTTTACATTTAATCTTAATCAAAAAAGAAAATTTTCTGGTATCCAATATAGAATAGCTATAGGATTTATTGGCAAAATAAAACTTATTTCTATTTAAAAACTTTTTTTGATTTTGCAAAATTAGCTCAGCTTTGATTTTTTTAGCTTTTTGGACTTTGCGCCAATCTGCAAAAAGTAAATTTTATTATAGTTTTCGCCAAATTTTCGCAAATAATTTGCACTTTTCATAAAGATTTTACACAATTTCCGTTCATCTATTATGTACAGAGTAAATATCTACTGCACAGTGACTTCCGTTAACAAAAACCATTTTGCTTACTTTTATGACTAAAAAACATAAAAAATACTCGAGTCTGCACTGGTTTCAAGCCTGAACATTACATACCGTGATATGGAAAATTTTAGAATCATTAATAATTAGGAAGGAAGCTTCTCGAGATTTCTCAATTTTAGAAATCCTTGTCGTGTAACTTTAAAAATGCATGAGGGAATAAAAAGTTTTTTGATGTACCATTTTATATACTTAAAACTTAGAACAGATTTCTATAAAATTTCACCCACAGTAGAAGATTTATTATATCTTACAGTCGGTCACGGAAACAGTCGGTTTTCGAAACAAGTTAGTTTGAGTGAATGTCATGTTGTTTACCAAAGCACCAACCAGTGAGGTTATGTCAACAGCTGCTTCTTACACAAACTTCTGAAGTACGTAGAAGTAAGTGTTCATATAGCTGATTGGGATCACGAGAAGTGATCGTGAACAAACTCACCGGCGACAACTGGTAGTGGACAACTGACCGGCAACAAATTGGCCGGCGATCAAATTAACCGTGACGTAAATTGGCCGGCGATCAAATTAACCGGCGACAAATTGGCCGTCAAAAGGTCAAAATTCTAATTCACTATCTAGTCGCTATCTAGTCACTATCCAATTTAGTATGTGTATTGCAGTCAAGGTTGCCACTCGTAGAGTTTTTTGGCCCCTTGTAGGGTGTAGGGTGACCCTACGGGTTTTTCACCTTTATTCATAGATTTCCTATTGTTACATGCATTTTCCCGGTCTAGACGAGTTGTTTGATGAGATTATGAAACAATGCGTTGTAGCCTATCTCATGTTGTAACAATGGACTCATTGCAATAACAATGGACACTTTAGTTAAGTAAATTGTCAGATTGAAGCTGTACGTCAGGACTCCCCTAGTTTTAAGTCTTGGTTATGGTTATACTAATAATTGTAAATTGCAAAAAGAGTTGGAGAAGCCCAGCAGGTGGAGACTGGAGAGTGAGACAGCAGATGAGCAGAATCAGCAGATTGAACAGACAGGAATCAAGTGATCTTGTTTTGTAGATTTACGACTTTGTGTTGTTTAAGTGAGTTGCCAGTAAACCCGGTGTAATGCCTATAGCAGGCATGCACAACATGCGGCCCGCGGGCCGCATGCGGCCCGCGACACCTTTTCATGCGGCCCGCGAGATATTCCGTGATTTCGCTCATTTTTGCTGAAAAATTTTACAAGAACAATCCAACCTTTGTTGCTTGTTTCTGCACAAAGCGAGAGAGCACCATAGATATCTTATATATAATAACTATAGTTATTACATATAAGATATCTATAGAGAACACGAGCGCGGATGAACATTTTCAAAACGTAGTGTCTGGTACCGCAGGTGTTAGTGTAAATCAGGATTTTACTGTTGGTTGAGTTGTCAGCATTTTGTGGAATATACAGTACCCCGTAAGGCCGTAATCGCGTTATGACTGAAAACAAGAGAAGGAAGATTGAAAATGAGGGCAGAATCTTTAACCGAGAATGGACAAGTAAATACTTATTTACAGAAACAAACTCGAAAATACTGTGTCTTGTTTGCCGAAATGTGGTTGCAGTCCCAAAGGAGTATAATCTGAGACGCCATTTTGAATCGAATCACCCGAACCTAGCTGAATTAGATGCTACTGAAAGGAACCTTAAAGCAGACAGTTTACTTAAGAATCTTTGCTCGGAACGAAATTTTTTTAAGCGTCCGGTAAATGTTACCGCTACCAGAGTTAGCTACGAAATATCAACGGATATTGCTGCTGCAGGAAAAAGTTTCACTGAGGGAGAATTCGTTAAAAAATGCATGTTGCGTGCAGTTTCTAGGATTTGCCCGAGAGAGATCGAGAAATTTCGAAGCGTTAGTCTTTCACGTACAACTGTACAACGCAGAGTTGAAGATATTGCGGCAAACTTAACAAATCAACTACAACAAAAAGTAAATGAATTTCATTCTTATTCTTTGGCTGTGGATGAAAGTACGGACTGTACTGATACAGCACAGCTTTTGGTGTTTATAAGAGGCATTGACGATAATTTTAACGTGTCTGAGAACCTTGCTGGTATGCAGTCTATGAAAGGTCGTACCACTGGAAAACACATCTGCGGCGAAATTGTTGATTGCATTACTACAAAACTATCCGCTGATTTTAAAAAACTGGTTGGAATGTGCACTGACGGTGCTCCAGCAATGTGCGGAAAGACGAAAGGAGCGATGTCTTTGCTACAGGAGGTTATTGGTAGAAAGATAATTGCTCACCACTGCATCATACACCAACAGGTTTTATGCAGCAAGGTTTTAAAATTTGATCATGTGATGTCGGTCGCAGTTTCGATTGTAAACTACATTCGGACTAGGAAAGTAAAGCATCGCTTATTTAAATCGTTTCTTGAAGAAACTGGTGCAGAATATGGTGACGTAGTGTACCACACCGATGTAAGGTGGCTAAGTCGAGGAAAAGTACTAAAACGGTTCATTGCTTTGAAAGACGAGATAAAGAAATTTTTGGAAACGGAGCCAAAAAAGTTTTCCGAGCTAGACGATTTGTCTTGGAATGAAGATTTATTTTTTCTTTGCGACATTACTTCACATTTGAACGACCTCAATATGAAGCTTCAAGGAAAAGGACAGCTGATTTTCGATCTTTTTGCTGCGGTAAACGGGTTCAAAGCAAAGTTAGGACTTTTCAAAAATCAGCTTTTAAATGGAATATTGGTACATTTTCCAACCTGTTCACAGCATATTTTGCAAGAGAGGCATTCAGCAGTAGAAATCAAATATGCTCAACAAATCAAATTTCTGATTGAAGAATTTAACAGCAGGCTTTCTCTTTCCAGTGAAGAAAAACTACAGCTAAAAATCATTGAAAATCCATTTTCAATAGAGCCGGAAGAAGCACCTCCACATTTACAAATGGAGGTCATTGATTTGCAAACTTCATCTTTGTACAAAACAAAATATGGAGAAAGCAGTTTGCAAGAATTTTACAAGTCTTTGCCCAAAGAAAAGTTTAAAAATTTGCTTACCATGGCAAAACAAATTTTCAGCTTATTTGGAAGCACATATATATGTGAGCAAACGTTCTCAGTAATGAACTATAACAAGAGTAAGCAACGATCCTTGCTTACTGATGGACATTTGGAAGATATCCTAAAAATATCAACTTCCAGCATCTCGCCTAATTATGACTTGCTTGTTGCGAACAAAAGATGTAACGTTTCTCATTAAATTTCATTTTTTGATATTTGTCTTGTATATAGATTTCTTGTTATTGTTAGGAATTTATACTTCGTTGGATTTGTTTTTGTTTGTCACCGTCGAGGGGTTACTTTTGTTATAAAACCGTCGAAACATAGTTACAAGCTCTTATGAGAGATAAATAGAACAAAACAATAATAAACGTTTCTCCATGGTTACAGTGACACAATCAACGAATCCGATGCTTTACCGCCGATAAGCGTTAAAAACTAGATACTGTATTGCGAAAGGCAACCGTCTCTTGACAGTAACCATCTTCTCAACGATATCTCTTATTTAACGGTCACATTATATAAAGTAGGCTACACGTTAGTTACAACAACGTTAGCATGCGGCCCGCGAAAAATATTTTTTCCCTGAAACGGCCCGCGTACTGTTTTGAGTTGTTCATGCCTGGCCTATAGCCACGTGATTGAGCCTATAGCCATCTGGATGCGCGACTTCAAACCATCGTTGAAGATTTTGCAAACCGTGACATATTAGATTTTCTCAGAGGCATCGCCCACAACCTACAATTTGCGCAATAAACTTCCTTATTTGTCAAATAACAGTTTGTGTAAATTTTAGTGCCCTTATTATGTAGTGTCATATGTGTTTTGCAGTGAACGTCTTTTAATGTTGTTACTCGTATTTCTCGTATTTCCGGAAATATTTCTGTTAATTTCAATAAATGTTTCAATGTGTATTGAAATAAAAAAAAGGTCCAAGGTCAACACTGGAGACTCCAGCGAGTTATTCTAGCCTAAACGTTCATTATTTTAACAAATATCACTATACTTATGTTTTATAGATGTAAGGCTCTGTTGTTCGTTCTCATCATTTTAGTTTCTTCACCAGAACAGAGACCTTGTTGAGTGCTTTGTGTAAATTTAAATGTAGGTTAGATTGTATTAAATACAAAACTATGCTGATTAAAAAACGTTACAAACTTTTTAATTATCCAAAGTATATATTTCAAACAAACACCAGCAATTGAAGTCAGTAACAAATATAGTGACCGGGCAGCACCCAATCGAAAAACGCAGGCAAGGATGCGAGTTTGTTTCAACCTGAACAACTTACAGCAATAGTAAAATAGTATAATACTTACAGATACGGTATGCTAATGGCAGCAATTACAGCAGATTTTAAAAAGAAATTACCAAGCCTACATAGAATGACCTAAACGAAATAGAAAAAGAACTCGCAATGGAACTCAAATAAAAGAAAACTAAAAAACGTCATCACAATAAAGAAACAAGCTGAAATAGTAGTAAATTGGAAAACACAAACGACTAGTTCTAAGTGTCTACTATAAACTGAAATGCAAAAGATAACAAAAAAGATTTCTATACGCAATACCAAGAAAGGCCACTTTCCAACAAACGAAATCAATCGGTTACTTTATGCAGCAAAAACATCCCATTTGTAATAAAAATAGTGTTTTAAAATGCTAGGTTTATTCTGTTTTAGCATAAAAATCAGAAACGTAGTCAATTCATACATATCAACCTTAGGTTTGTATCTAAACCATAACACTTTTTGCAGTTTCCGTATTGTTGTTTTTAATTTAACAACTTCTTATAAAAATGAAAACTTTTTAATGCAGTGATACTTTGAAGTTCAAGTTAGGTTGTTTGACATAACTAATGTCCCCGGGACATCAGCTCTGCAACAACCCGTCACTTTTACGATTATTTTACAACTTGCATCTATTGGTTTACTATGTTATAGCATTAGAAGATTAAGTTTAGGTCTATAGCCTGAAACACAGACATTGTACTTGGTAATTTCACAAAAAAGCTGTGTATCCAGCAAACGTGCCAGTGAGTACAAATACATAAATTTCCGACGTAAAGATTGAGGAGCTGCAGGTGACAGGAATAAATGAAGTATATTTAAGGAAATCCTCGCGGATTGCTTTTGGTATCTTCAATGAATTGTAGATATATTAAGGTTTTAATGTTAATTTGATAGTATAGGATACTCGATCAGTTACGTGTTTAAAAAGAAATAGATCAGGCAAGTTACCTACTCGTTCTCGCTGCCGATCTACAAGCAGTGGTGGGATTCAGCCGGTTAGCACCGGTTCGTGCGAACCGGTTCTTGGAATTTTAATGACTTTCGCGAACCGGTTGAACCAGCGTATTTATAGGTCTATATATATTGGCCCCGGGTCAATATGGCATGCTGCTAGTGAGCGAACCGGATGTTAAAGTCTTTCAATCCCATCACTGTCTACAAGTATTCCAATTTGGATTTAGTTGATGAATGCTGGAGCTCTTAGAAACACGGTTGATTTAGTTTTGGAACTTAGGGGAGGGTGGGGTAAAGCGGACCACCTAAGGCTTAATCGTTACAATTCACTGATTTCACCAAAACATTTGACTTGTTTGTTTTGAGAGTTAACTCTAAGGTATTTCGCTAATTTTTGAAGTGCCCTTTTATTGATTGCTTGCTTTCTTACATAAAATATTTTTGATTTAAAAGCACCTCCAATATTCCACTTTACCCCACATGTGTGGGGTAAAGTGGACCACTGTAAGTTTTGAGTAAACAAGGCAATTTGTTCCACATCACAATCAATTTATTTACAAATTGTCATCATAAGCGAAGTAGTTATGAAAGTAATCGCAGTTCACCATCAATGTTTAAAAACATAATTCACAAATAAAGTTGTCATCCTCTTCATTACACCCAGAGCAGGCTTCATGCGCCCATCGCATGCATTTGGAGCACTGGGTCCACCCATCATTCTCGGGTGATTTGGAATACAATTCGTTGCAGTAAAAGCATTCTGCATCTACGTTGTTATCACTTTCATCGACTGTGTCCTTCTGCTGCATTGATGACCTGGAAACCTTAGCTTTCTTCATAGACCGCTTTTTCGATGAACTTGTTTTACTGCTGTTGCCAGATACCGCGGATTGGCTACGATTCGTTGCAGCCAACTGCTTTTTGTATGGTGAACTGGTTAAAATAGCAGTTGCACCTCTCTTAGACTTCCTCCTTTGGCGAGTGTGAGCTGCTTTCGGCATAGGAAGCACTTCAACAGGACTTATAATTGTGAAACTGGAATTTGCATCTTCAGGAGAGGACGGTTGGGCTACATCTATTGGCTGTGCAGGTAACGATTCAGGCATTTCGGGAAGACCAGCCGCATCTAAGCCAATATTTCTGCCATCACACAAGTCAATGCTAGTTGAACTAACATTAACGGAGTAAGATTCGGTGTTGGTTGGAACAGGATCAATAGGAATATCAGTAACATCAGATGGAGCAACCACTGGTCCACTTTACCCCCACCCCTTGGTTACTATTATTTTGACTGTTGGCCAAATTTTGGCTAGTCAGTAAGCGGAATGAACCTATGTAATGCGTACGTGATACAGTAAAACTCCTTTCTACCATTCAACCAAACTTCTACCTTATGCATGTAAAATAAAACCTAAGTTACAAGACATACCTTTCAATAGATCAGAGAGTACAAAAAACGAATTTCGTGCCTTTTCTTGCCTTCTTTTCCACGTAACCTTGAATAATGGCGTCTGCAACCACGTTATGTCATGCTTCACTAAACTTAGTGGTATCCGCGCGGTTAAAAAACTTTATTAAGAAAATAAGAGGGGTGCCACTTTACCCCGTTGGTCCGCTTTACACCACCTTCCTCTACAGTCCAACTAAAACTGCAAAATAATTTATAAGCTAAAATTGACTGGACTGTAAAGTAATATCTCAAAAGCCAAGGTTTGCCATTATAATACCAAGAAACAAAATTACTTTTACGGCGGTCAACTTATACCAAGACTCGATTTGTGCAAGTATTAATGGCCTACATTAGTTTCAACACTGACAATTGGAAATACCATAACATCAGTAAAAAAAAACTTGCTCAGGTTTTACAACAGACTTTTAAGTGTTGGTGAAACGTTTTTTCTTTACAACAAACATGCTACTAAAAAAGTAAGCGCAGCAGGGTATTTTTAAAGTTTTGTTTGAACAGTTATGAGTTTTTATTGCGCGATTTTAAATGTATAGTAGCCTACTTTTTCTGCAGTAGTGCAATTGCAGTCACGCCGGCATACACAACTAAAACTCAGCCTGTGTAAAAATAGGCAAGTTAATATTGTTATAGCGTTGATGTCAGTTATGTGTATCTTGGAAAGTTGTACCACAGGATATGCTGGCATACTGGCTTTAAAACGAGATTTACTTCGCAACGCGTTTCTGCATTAGGCTGTTATTGACTTCGCTGGGCTGTCAGGCTGGTATGATTATGTAGTTCATGTTAAGATTATACCCGATAAAAATGCAAGACAACCTTCTAAGCTGTTAACCTATAGGCTTAAAATAAAGTATTTGTACATTTTATAAACGGCATGGTAGGAAATGTTATTTTCTGTTATAACTCACATCAGCAAGACAAAATACTGTAACCACTTTTACTATTTATCGATATCGATTAAGACAAGCTTTGCAAATCTGTTAATCCGGAAGCACGTATGCCAGTGGTGTAGGAAGAAGTTAAAGTTTTAAATATGATAAATACAAAAAATTCTGAAAAATTACAATGTCTCTTTAGCATTTACTACAAAATTTAAGATTGTCTAACTATATCCAACATTAACAAAAACTGTGTGTGCTTAAGAACGCCAGATGACTCGACGAAAGATAACTGGCCTAGAAAACCTTCTGCATATTTACATTATTTTCCTTTCTGGCTTGGATTAATCTATACCACCATCTCCTATACCAGGGATGTTCAACCTTTTATTATAGTGGGCCGCATTTTCACTTGAAATAATTTAATGGGCCGCAGAACCTACTAAATTTCAAGAAAAATAGATGAGTTTAACTACTTTAACAACATCAGTCATCAAAGTATTTTGAGTAAAAAGGACTAGCGGGCCGCACAAAAATATCAGGCCGGCCGCACTGTAGCCCGCGGGCCGCAGGTTGGACATCCCTGTCCTATACCTTCAGCAAGCGCTCATTGCTTTGTTACGCCTAGGCGTTTTGACGTTGTTCGTTGATATAGTAGTTCTACCTACGTGCTGTGCTGCTTTGGGGACGTTTATTGTTTTCAATACGTTAGTTAACTAGTCCGCTAGTTAACTGCAGGTTTGTTCGAACCAGCATAAAAAAATGATGACATATACACACTACACAGTAACGCAGATAGGAAAAACGTTTCAGAGATGCTACCTTGAAAAAGCATTGAGCTTGCTGTGTGGAACGCAAACCACAACATCTGAACTTCGTAAAATTTCAATCAACAAACGTGAAAGTGTAAACCGATTTATCTTTAACCGACTGTAACTTAGGATTAAATTTAAAGTTATGCTACTCTCTGCACACGAAATTCCATAACAATATATAACAAACACCATGGTGATTTCTGCCTAAGCAGACTACTTTCAAGAAATATCGTACCGTATAAGTTACTGATTTTATTTTGTTTTCGTTATAGCTAAATTTTTGTAACTAATATAAGCGCTTTTTACTTTCTTCAAGGTTGATAGTTATGATTTCACTTCTTAGGCACATGGTGAGCTTACTTAAGTACGTTACTTTGGCCTAAGTTCTACTTAAGAATAACTTAGAAGAAGTACTCATAGACAAAACTAATTAAGTAAGTATAGCTTAAGTAGAAGAACTGTACTTAAATTTAACTAAACCTATTTCGTTGCTGATCACCACTGGATTTCAATAAATGTGATGTTGTGGAAAGGCGAGCAAAACGCGACAAAAATGACACGTTTGCACATTGTCCTCGTATGCAACAATGAATACACGTGGTGTGTATTTATTGTGTGACAACAACACTCCGATCAAAAAACACAGCAGCGAAAATGCTGAGTGAAAACTATGCTACTAACACACTGAATTTGCGACAAGTGACATGCGAATTCTATACGAAGACACATTTGCGTCTGAAAAAAATTTTTTTTTTTTTGATTCGATGATACTTGCAGACTTCGTCGTCTTCGACGTCTGAAAAAATGTTTTGATTTTGTGGTGTATCATATTTTTTCCAAATAAAATCTCTATAGTTTACTGCCACAAAGCTTTCTTTAAATATAATTTCAAACTTCGACTCCCAATCAACTAGAAAACAGCACTAGGTATAGCTAAAGTAAGAGAGATGTCATTATTTACTGAAACACCAACCAGCGATGCTTCTTCATCCACTGCTGCTTCTTACGTAAACTTCACAAGTAGTACGTATAAGTAAGTGTTTAATGTTCATAGCTTACACTAAATTTTTGCGATTTATTCAAACGTTATATTTGCTTAATTTTAAGGCCGGTATTTGGCGGAACTGAAATCGCAATCACGGCTTCGATTATGTTTCCTCTTTTCATCTTTGGAATTATCGGGAATGTGTTGACCATCGTCGTCATTTACCGATCGCCGAAATTGAAGTAAAATTTATCTATTGTTTTCTTGTGTTAAAGCACGTTTTCTTCATATTTGACAAGTAATATAAATGCAGTTTATGCACCAATCACGTGATGTGAAGAATGTATATGCTATGTTGCCATTAAAATATTAGAACAAATAAGTTACTTAAACTGATTAACAACAAGTATTAAAGAGAGACAAAACTTTACTTTAGGTCAACGTTCCGCTTCATCATCCTCAGCATTTGCCTTTCTGACCTTATATCAGCAATTTTAAGTCCTCTTTATGTGTACCAACGCACTTGGGGTTTTCTATCGTGGGACATTCCAAATTTCTTATGCGGGGTAATACTCTGTAGGCAAAATGCGTATGCGACTTGTTGGTCGTCTTAACTATGCTACAAATCTAGTAAATAGGAAATACTGTAGTTTAAATCTATATAAAAATCGCTTGGTTATTGTCCGTGCGTAATTTTCACCATCTTGTCCTAGTTTGATGAGGGGCGTGATGTTTTTCAAAAAAAGAAGTTTGAAATGATTTTTACACTTCGTGCTTTTACCACTATTTTTATGCATTTGAAGTCTTTTTTCTGGTTAATTTTTTTTACTTCTGCGTTACTATAAGTATAAAGGCGTTGTAAAATCTATTACGTAATGAAACGTTATAAGGTAACTAACTGATGGCAACGTTTAGATTTTTATCCCCTGTTTTTTCCTACCAATAACTTGAAAGTTGAAACAGACTGGTTGTTCCAAATTGCAGGGGTTAGCACAATGAGAGCAACTTTATTCGTATTATAGGCCTACTTATATTCATGTTAAATCTGCTACTGATGATTAAATCTGCTTTAATTGGGTTAATTGCAGCAATTTGGTACATCTTCAAACTTAAATTTTTTTGATTATGGGTTTTTTGACTTGGTTGGCAAACCCTTTACGACTCTATAAAAAATTGCAGATATTTTGGGGTGGTGATAATTTTACATCTGTGGCAACGTCATTTCATATATTATTGTTTGCTTTCTTCCGCTTTATTTCATTAATGTATCCACATCGATTCAAACGAATCACCAGCAAACATGTAAAGGTAAGACGGATATATACCTTATTTTTTTGATGAATTAGCGAGACCGAACCGAAAAATAAATTGTGAAAGTTAAACAATGACCTTTATTTAACTAGTTTATCACGAATGTATATTGCATATATAACACCGGTAAACAAAAATTTTTTTTCTTTGCTGCCTGAATTGTTGGACCTACTTTGGGGTATATTTGCAGCACCGATTCCAAAAATGTAATCAGTTTTTTCTCATCAACTCTAGTGTTTGAGATACTGTATATCTACAGTTTGGTCAACTACTTACTGTGGCCTATAGGACTACCCTGCTGCATCATGCCTTTTATGCCGAAGCGTCATTAATTTTGCAACAGGAAATTAACAGTAAATGCAATGAGGTAGTTGAATGGTTTAAAAGCTACCAAAATTTTAAGTTACTCAGTTTCAAAGTTATATTTCAATTGCTGCCAAATCCCATAGTGCCTTCATATTCAGTGTTATCACCTGCTAACTATCACCTACTAGCGGGTATACAAAGTATTACCCATGTTTTCTCTGTTTGTGAGACAGTAGAGCAAGAAGTGAACACTGGACAACAAAAGAATGGGCTTCGAGAAATGAAATGAAAGTAGGTGAGAAAAACGTTGTTAATCGATCTGAAAAATGGACAAAAGTCACCATCACAGGGGGTCACCATATCTCATAAACTAAAGCTGATGGAAAAAACTGTCATTTTTGGAATCAGCGCCCCAAATAGGCTATACCCAAAAATAGTTCTAACATACCAGGTACCGAATTTTATGTTGACCAGTGTGATCTATATTAGAAATTTCCTTATATGCTTTGGCAATCGAATCAACTGTTTCAAAAAAGCATTCTTCTATCTTTTTAGTCATCATTTTTCCTATAATTTGTAGGTAAAGGCTAAGGTAAAATATATAAGTATAAGGTATATTTATGAAACCTACAATATTAAACCGAATTTAGATCATTCTTTTGGTCGTTTGGATGATTTCTGTTGGAGTGGGTGTAGTTCCATTCGTAATCATGTTTGGTGTTCGTGAAATAGATCGACGATTTTACATCCCCGCACGATCATGGCCGTCCTGCACGGTATACGAGGAAAGGCAAGTTGTACTCGTATTAAGTTACGTCTCTTGCTGGTAGCTAAAACTTGTGTTTTTTAGTGATTTTTGTCTACGCGTACTTTTTTAACCGATCTCAAATTTCACAACAGATCCACAATGTACATTCTTGGTTTGAAGCTTAGACGTTGATATTACAAAGCTTTGAAATATATGTTTAAAAAATTTGGCTAAATATAAACGAAGGCGCTGTGCCCTGTTATATCAGTTAAATAAGTAACTGGTGTAATTTTGTAGAGTTCCTATGATGTTGATGTACTCGAAAATAGGATATTCATTATTCTTCTACATTCCCATGATCTTGATTACTGTTTTATCGCTTAAAATTGCTTGGTTTATTTATTCGCGGAAACGGAAGAGACGTGAAGGTATACCGAGACCGGTGCTCATATGAAGACTTTATACTGTACATCCAAATTCAAGTTTATTCGCCGAAAGATTTTTTGTTAATCTATACCTTCTACTTAATGTTCAGCAATGAAGAAAAAACCTCAGAATGAAAACTCAAATGAGCTGAAGCAGCAGAATAAAGAAAAAGGAGCAATTCTGCAACTTTTCTTGATTGTTGGATCATTTGCACTGGGATATATCCCGCATACTGGTAGGTTCCTAAGTGTTCCGATCAAATAACCTACATTTTTCTTTCTTTGAAGCACAATATTTTATTGGTAATTTTTTTTGATATGAAGTATGGTGGACTTTGAATGTCATCCCTAGTCTTGCAAATAAAGAAACTGAAATATTACTTCAAAATAGAAAAACGGTAACTAAAATCAAAGCAGTTTTACATACGGCTGTGTAGTTTTAATTCTTGTTTTATTTATTTTAAATGAAAGCCTACCACATCTACGTAAACACGATTTTGCCATGGACCAATTCTGAAGTATATTTCCAGTGGTGGTTGGGCCAAATCGAATATATCACACTTCGGGTTAGCGAATGCCTCAATCCTGTTTTTTACAACCTAGCTTCACCGTAAGTACAGCACTATGTGACACGATGCTGGTTCTTACTGCAATTGAAGAAAATTATAAATATATATTTACCAAATAGAAAAGGCAAGGGAAATTGACACGCGTTTCTATGTTATTCTATTGTATTCATAATACTGTAACCTTCTTAAAGTAACCTACTGCAACCTGCTTACTGTAAGATTATAAGCCCCTTTAATCATCAGCCGAAATTCTAAGTCCGATTACAGCAGAGGTGGATAAATGCATTTTAAGCTATATCATCTGGTCTATAGCCTTATGTGTAGACATATTCTTTTTAAAAAGTCTTTTTTCAATATTAACAGAAAAATCTGAAAAGAAACAAAGAACACTATCAAGCAGATTTGCGGCGATCAGTTATCAGCAGCATCAAGCTAAAACCAGTTTCCGTTAACAATGTTGACAAGGTTACAACAAACAAAGCAATGTGAAAGAATCTGCTCGCCAAAAAAATGAATCACTTTACTTTGTGTCTTGCTTTATTTCCCTGAATCGAAGTATTTGCAACTTAAAGTTTTATTGCTCTTATATATGATTGCAAATTTATGGTCTTTTATAGCGTAATTTAAGAAAGGACTGCATTGCATGTACGTAAATCAAATGCTTGCAGCTTATATTTTAAACTAATAGCTTTGTACTATAACTATAAAACGGTACATTTTCATTTGCTGTTTTCTGTATACAACTAACATGACAAATGATTTGTACACATTTCGCAAAAGTGTTATATGAATTTATTGGAACACCATTTCCTTGACCCGAAACTGCTGCCATTTCGGCTTAGATTTTTGTTGCCTTTTTCATCTTCAAAGCTATCAAAAACATGTTGATTGTTGCCGTTATTTTGCAATCGCA
The DNA here is from genome assembly GCF_947623445.1 of Clavelina lepadiformis. Classification (NCBI taxonomy): domain Eukaryota; kingdom Metazoa; phylum Chordata; class Ascidiacea; order Aplousobranchia; family Clavelinidae; genus Clavelina; species Clavelina lepadiformis. The sequence goes on along the minus strand of NC_135240.1, from coordinate 11,193,108 downwards.
ATACAAGTGAGTGAAATATATACCTGTAGGTTATAACAAAACAATGAGCATAAATTGAATTGCGGAAAAACGGAAGTTATCATTATCTTTAAACCATTGAATCAGTTTGTTGCTGTATTTTATCTCACCACCTGATGCTGTGTCTTGGCCACATGTAATAATGGTATTAGTTGTTTGGTGCAAAATACCAGCGGTTATGATGTTTTTCTTTCGATGCGAATAGTTTATTTTCTCTCAGTGCAATGTTGCTTTTCCTATGTTTGACAGTTATGCTAATGTATATGCTCTTATCAGAATCAGGACAATACTGAGAGTATTAATAAAAGCGAATATTAATAAAAATGTGCAGCATATACGTACAGCCTAGTGCTGTTTTATACCCGATAAAACAAGCGCTGCTGAGGAACTGAGAAACTGACCGGCCAGTAGGATTGCACAAAATGCTCCATGTTTTGCGTCTGGAGTTTGAAAAGTGGATGGCTTTGACAGATTCTACCCACCGCGCTAGTTTCTCAGCATTGAGTTTCTCCAAAAGAGTGGAGGCTGCTTTGTTACAAGCAATGCCTGGAAAAACACTAATAGACTACCAAACTGTGCAGGATTTCACACTCGAAATCCTACCAGAGCGATCAACGGGAGTTGGTGCGATGGCCACGTGCAAAGTTTTTTTGTCCCAAGTATAGTAAACTAATGCAGAAATTTTGGTAAGCCTAGTGAAGTCAGGTGGCAATAGACCGGCTGCGGATTTGGCGGAAACCTACCGTTCTCTTGTAAGACTGTTGTCAATTTTTTAGTTTTTTGAAGGTTTAGCCGGTAAACGATTATAGAAAAGTTTATGAGGTGTTTTTAGGATGTTAAGTAAGCAATGGATGCGGGTCGTTACGGCGTCCAGGTTATCACTAGAACGAATAACATAGGTGCTACCATTGATCGTTAATCTACTTCAGTCTTCGCCAGTGACTTGAAAATCGTCTGAGATCGCTCTACACCCTCGACTTTTAAGATGTTCGTACAAATGCTGCACCCTCTTGAAATGTGTTGCTGGACATCCGAGACATTGATGAACGAACGAAAAAGTTCGTTCGGACGGACTTGTTCGAACACACTTTCAAAGTCGAGAGGGCTGGGTGGGGCAAGGCATAACTATTAACAATCTACTGTTTCTTCTTTCATAGCAGGCGTTCGTGATGATGCATCCCATTCCTTCCTGCAGGAAGGAATGGGATGAGTAAAACGCAGACCTATAGAAAAACAAATTTATACCAAACATTTTGTATTTTTCAGTCAATCTCAGTTCTGCATAAACGATTGTTTTAACGGTTTTGCACCATGAAGGAGTTAGTGATTTGAGACAACTATATAGTATATTCGGTGTCATATGTTTAGGCCTACAACAAATTTGTTAAATTGCATATACGGACTATTTTTGATATTATTTTATACAACACTTCTTCATGAGAGCGTTTAAATGTTCAGTTAAATTTTTAATTTTTAATTAAGAAATTAATTGTTCAGTTCAATTTATTAAATGCAACCAGATTCTTCGATTAATGTTAGCACATTAACAAGCACTTATTACGTCTCAAACAGATTTAGTTCAACACAGCAGTAGTTGCCAAACAAATTTTAATGCGGCTTCATTTTTAAATTTTGAAACCTTTACGGTGAACCAATTAAAAAAATAACATGAAAATGAAAAGCAATTATAAAAATGAGTCTAATTGCAATTTTATGTCTGCTCACAATTCTCACTCGATAATGAAAGCATTGTAAAACTAGAAGTGATTCACTAAAACCCGCCACAATATTGCGTTCTTTCTCGGAAGAAAATTCAGTTTAAAGATAAATTTGTGGAGCTCTTGCCTATTTGCTGCGCCGCATAGCTGGAAAAAAATGCGATAAAGTAATTAACTAAGTTAAAAACATTTAAAAATCAACAAGAAAAGCACGATTTTTGACAAATCAAGATTGAAAATAGAAATATTTCTCATCATATGCATATTAATTGATCAAAAAAGGCATTTTATTTCTTTATATTGCAAGAATTAGAGGTTAAGCTACAATCCAATTTAACAATGATTATACTTTTTTAAATTTAGTACCAAATTGAAGCTGTGACGAATAGCTTACAAAAGTTTTGTAAATACTGAATATTTATTTTTCATAAAAAAGAATTGAATAACGATTGATTTGATTCGGGACGGTGCATATATGATATTGGGTCCGTATGTTTGTTTACGTGATCATAATATTAATAATAGTTTCTGGAGCTTGTAAGAATTTCAATAATTAACTTGGTCATTGTATTTTTATACACCTTATCTGTTGTTTTATTTTGCGAATTTTTAGACACAACTGAATTACTTTCATCTACATATCTTATAGTGGCCTAAAAGCTGCTTTCGTGCATGGGAAACTCATTTTTCTTTAAATATGCATGAGTGTTAACAGAAATTCTTCAATTGTAGCGTCATAATTAATGATGAATAATTAATCGACAACATCTTTCTTTAGAAACGGATACTTTTTCAACGCGGTTGAAGATTCTTCATAATCTCACAGACGACTTCAAAAGTAGCAGAGCCTTTAGATTCCAGTTAGGTTATAGTAAGAGTAAGAATCATGTCGTTTAGCGAATCACCAACAAGCAAGGTTATTTCTACTACAGACATGATGAGCTTGGTAAATGATACATTCAAGTAAGTATTTTTTCCGTTACATATTTAAAATTGTGTTGAGCGAGATTAACACGTTTCGAGATCTGGGCCTAAAACTATCGAGTTTGCCCACAGGGAGCCCAAAACATTTACGCTATAAAAAATGCTTAAAATTGGCTGCAAATAAATTGTATTCCCATTTTTGTACATACAACAGATTTAATTCAAAAATTCGCTTTCCTCCACCAGATTTCAGTCAACGCGATGCAATTAATCGAACTAAAGCCTAGCAACTAATTTATTGCGACTAATATACAACGCCGTATAATTAGTCTATTTTTTTGTGATTAAAAGAATTCAGTCAAGTTTCCTGATGTCCATTACTTACGATATATGTAAATATATATATAATATACATACAATAAAGTTCTCTATGGTGCCAAAAACTTGGGTTCTTGGCAGTGGCCCATAATGCTCCCTTCTCTCAGTGGCAGCTGTAACTTTGTTTAATATATGTTAATTTCAGGCTGATGTTTGGTGAAACCGAAATTGCAATCACAGCTTCCATTATATTTCCTCTCTTTGTCTTTGGAGTTGTTGGAAATATTGTGACAATCATCGTCATTTACCGATCGCCGAAGTTAAAGTGAGACAAATATTTTCTTTGCTTCTGTTTAAACAATTTTTCTTAACACAACGTCAACGTATAAGGTTTTAACATATATGACATGTTATTGGCGTCAAAATTTCAAAATAAATAAATCATTTTAATCTACATCCAAATAAACAAAGAAGTACTCAGTTAAATACAATAACATTCTTTAAAAAATTTTGAGTTTAGGTCAAAGTTCAACTACGTCATCTTCAGCATTTGCTTTTCTGACCTTATATCAGCATTGCTCAGTCCTCTCTTCTTATATCGACGCACTTGGGGTTTTCTTTCTTGGAACCTTTCGGATGCTTTGTGCAAAGTACTAAATATGATTAGAAATGCATGTGTGATTTCATATCTATAATTATATACAAAGTATGGATTTGTCTTTTCTAAAAGATAAAAAATAGATTTGGCCAACTTGAAAGTTAATTAGTTAGTTGGTTGGTTGGTTATAAACTTAAACTATTAATATAAACATTTAACAATATAATTTAAATCTGTATAATAATCTAACATTAACAAAGAAAAACTATAGCTTAAATGTTTTTATCCAAAGGTTTTGCTCTAATTTACTCTTTTCAACAATAGCTTTTTGATTCAGATGAACCAATCACTTCTTTAAAACTTTACAGATATTTTGGGGTGGAGACAATTTTACATCTGTAGCAACGTCACTTCATATATTGTTGTTTGCTTTCTTCCGCTTAACGTCAATTATGTATCCTCATTGGTTCAACCGCATTACAATCAAACACGTAAAGGTAAGGCGTCACGCAATGCGTCACGTCGGGCGGACTACAACTGAAACATGGTATGACAATAAAGCACGGTTAGATTTCGAAATTTCATTCTCGTAACTGCCGTCTCCCATGCCGTGTTACGGCTTGGATAACGACACTGGAGTAACCGTTGCGGGACGCAAGCCTGGGCAGCAGTAAAGTTCTTGGGTTGCCGAAACGTTAAGAATCTTCTTTCGACTTAACTGATGGGCTCCAAAGAAGTTCAGAACACCATGTTTTTCATAAGATTGGCTGCTGAAGTTGCCGTGTAACCAGTACAGTGAACAGGCTATTCTTCTTAAAGAAGCTACACTCTAAATTGTTGTTAGGATTTATTCTGTTTTAAGGAAATACCCACTGGGACAAAGTAAAAAATCAAAATTTTTGACAATTAAAAAAGAAGGTAACTGAACACCTGCTTTTGGTCATAAAACTATACCCCAAATAGATTTGGGTGGTTAGCAGAAAACATGACAACCATGCCCCAAAGGTTAACAAGGGGTCAAATTCATCAGAAATGCCAAAAGTCGAAAACCGCTGACACTACAAAGCTGGTTGTAGTCTTAAAAGTTGCAGAATAACTATTTTTATACCTTCTCTAATTCAATATTTTCTCCTAATATCAACAGAAACGAACATATAAAGAAAAACCGATTGAAATGCAAAAGTTACTAAAACTTCATCCAACATCCAAAAAGGTTTAACACATTACAAAAGAATTAAAACAATATAATGGCTATACAGAAGCAGAAAAATCACTTCTCACACTGACTCTTGATATTGAATTTTTTAATTAACTTTCTTAATTTAATGTTTTGTCTAATTTGTCCATCTCTTTTTTCTAAACCTGAAATTGATGCGTAAGCTTCTGTTAATATCTTAAAGTGTCTTTACACTGCTTGGGTGTGGAAAGATTGCAAAATAACCAGCCGTTGTGTTTTAATTGCATTTATATCATCATTTTGTTGTAAGCATCTGTCTTCTCAATGATGGTTGGAGGTATAATTTTTTTTTACAGCTGTAGAAGATGCTGAAGCTTCTGTTTCATTACGGTTGACTCTGAGGACTTTCGTAACTGAGTACTGAGGACTGAGAACTTTCGTAACAGCCAAATCACGAATCATTTGGTCATCATCTGCCAACAGTATATTTTTGTGGTGTGCAAAAAAAGCATTTCTTTTGAGGACAATGAGGGCAACATCTCTTACTTTGATGTTTGAAAACGTCAAAACTCGTTGATTTATGTGATAAAACGTTTTTGGTCCATCTGTAATTCTGTGCTGATGCTTAATTTCTAACCAAATTGGAAAGTACATTTTGACACAACATTCTGCTAATGAACTTAATGATGTTGACGGCTGCTGAACGGAGACTTAAAACCGAAGGATGCAACAAGCTGATGTCAACCATCTAGCATGAGACAGTTTGATAATTAATTAATGTCACTAGTAGCTGGACTTCCCACAATCCCTTAACAGTTTTGTGCCCATGGACCACTTCAATTATAACAAAGCCCCAAATCCGACTTATTGAATTTTAGTTTCTTTTCTTCTTCTTCTTCTTGTTTCATTCTTAGTGTTTCATCCTGACCAAATATGTCAAACTACTTGTCAATATCACACATAAAATCACTGAAATGAGTTTAAAAAGTTTATTCTTTTGCGCATGCAGTTGTCAAAGGCTGGCAGTTGCTAGCCAGCGGTGAGGATAGATATGACAGCAAGAAATTTGCTATAGGATAACACTAACACATGATTAAGCGCTTTACAACATTATTAAGCAGGTATTTTTATGCCGTGAAATATTGCACATTCAATTTTTTTCTTCAAATCTAAGCCAATTCTAAGCCTCAATTCATAAACAACGTATTGTTTAAATTCATCAAACGCCCCTTTTCCTAGTTTTAAAAGTAATTATTTAAAATTGTTTTTAGTTGGCTCTTATCGTCGTTTGGGTGGTTTCTTTTGGTGCAGGTTTTATTCCTTTTGCATTTATATTTGGTGCTCGTCTTATAAATCGACATGCTTCCAACCCAGAAAGAACATGGCCATCCTGCATCGCATACACAGAAAGGTCAGAATGGAAATTATTTGCAAGCTTTTCGGGTAAATGGTATGTTTTTGCGAGGAAAATTTGTTTAAATTTGGTAACTTGATTTATTTGAAAATGTAAGAATTGTATTCAAAACGAAAGTTTGGCAACAACAGAAATTCAAGAGGATAATTGGAGTTGAAACATTGACGTTCTGGCTTATTGGTTATAACCGGTTTTATTGCATTATTTTTGCAGATTGGGTATGCTCAAAATGTACTCAAAAGTCGGATACTCAATTTTTTTTTACATTCCGATGGTCTTGATTACTGCTTTGTCTACTAGAATCGTTTATATTATTTATTTGCGGAAAAACCAGAGACGTGAAGGTAAAGTATAAAAACGAGTATAATACAGTATATACCTTTGCTTATAACAAAGATATCAAGTTATACTGTGCTATACGAGACTTAACCGAGCTTCATACTTATAATAACCAGCTATGAAGAAAAAACACCAAAAGGAAAACTCGCAAGAGCAAAAGCAGCAGAAGAAAGAAATAAAGGCCGTCTTGCAACTTTTGTTGATCGTCGGATCATTTGCATTAGGATACATTCCTCATACAGGTAAATATCATAATAAAATCCATTTCATGTTTCTTTGGAAAACAACTTTGTGGTGCTTCTGCAAGCTCGTTAACAACATTGTGGGAAACTATATAAAGTGAATGTTTGCGGCGTGAAGTTGGTTGCCAGTTCCTCGGTTACTTATTCGGACTGATTCGAAACGTATATAGGTAACGTTTTAACACACTTGCTGTTTGTTGTAAAAAGTAATGATTTAAAACAAATTCCAAAGAATTTGCGTGAATCTGAATAAATTTAAACACATTTAAATTAAATAATTAATTTAACCATTTATATAAAATAGTCAAAAAATATAAATTAAATGCATAAAAAAGTCACTTTAGTTGAAATAAACGTAGCCTACAAACATCAAATGAATTTGAACAAATTCGAATAACTTATTATCAAAACTGAAACAAAATCTAAAGAAATAATTTAATTGATACAAAACAAAATCATTTTTCTAAAAACTAGAAAAAGCATACAAATGAAAATAAATTTTTACAAATTTCAATAAATTTGAATAGTTTAATAAAAACTCTATAAATTTCAATAAATCAAAAATCTCTATAAATCAACGAAATAAATTGTAAAAATAAATTCAACAATGTAAAATTAAAAATTAAATCAAAATTTAAACAAATGTGGACTAGTTCATAACTGATAGATTACATTAAAATTGCAAGAATTCAACGGCATGCAGATAATTTAATTAATTGGTAATTGACTTTGAAAGTTACTTGAAGGTATCCGTTTTAATAATTAATCGGCCACTGATAAATTGACATAACATAAATTCTTAATCTCATAAGAAAAAAGTTAATTAATCGGCAGAATTTCTTAAATGTTGATAAATTGAAGAGTAAACTTACTCGAAAAGTAACAAAAATATAAAATCGCATATATTTATCCCTTGTTTTGTATAATAAACTGAGATTTTATTGCGCACAGACAATATTAGCTCCAGCCATTCTCGCCTAGATTCTAGGTATTCTAGCCTGATATTTAGTCACCACATCTTTTTATCTTTTTTTTTAGAAAACTCTCTTAAAAATAGTTCTTAGCTCAGTTACATATGCCTTGTATCCCACTTTCTTTTAGCTAAAATCGTAGGAAACGGAAATCAACTTCAATTGCGAAGAAGTCTCTATCAAAAAAACGTTAACCAACTTCGCGTCGGTTAAGTGTTTGATAAATATGATTAAAGGCTTTCATCTCATGTAACTATATCGTCGGTAGTTGTAAAAGTAGTTGTAGTAGTTGTAAAACTGCATTCGAAAAAGTTTCAATTAATTTTCCAATGCTCATTAACTTTTGTATTTTAAAAGTCCTAATATGGCTTCAAACAGCAATTACATAGCTCTGTTTGAGTTAAGCTCACGTACCCAGAACAAACTAAACGATTTTATGTTTAAAGCATATTTCGCACAAATAATTTTGGACAAGCGCATTCTCATTAATACTTTCTTTGAAAGCTTTCCACTTTGTTGCAACCACGTCTAAGCCAAAGACCCAATACCACATATATATGCTATGGTGGTTTGGCCAACTTGAATACATTACACTTCGTATCAGCGAATGCCTCAATCCTATTTTCTACAACTTGGCATCACCGTAAGTTGTGTTTGACGTAGTTTGCCCCCCTAATGTATTTGTGACAACAGATGACGTAATGCGTAATCATTCTTTCACAAATATAAATATGAAAAGTTAAAAAATCCAAGTTGCATAAACAAATGCTGTTTTAGTATTACCTGCATATACCAGCAGCAAAACTATAAAATCTTTGCCTAAACAACAAGTCAGGTTATAATTAAAAATATAGGTATGTTTTTATAAACATTTTATGAAAATTTTTAACCAATATTAACAGAAAAATGTGGCATGAAACAATGGCGTTAATTATGAAGATTTGGGGCAAATCCAATACTCCCCGTAACACGTCAAAACAAGTTTGCATTAACACTTTGGATCAAAATACGGTATAAACAAAAGAACAAGCATGAATTCATCCGCGGAAGAATAATAATAATTTGTAATTTGGTTGTTACTGCTGTACCTCGTCGTAATATAAGCTGGTATTGTGTTTTAGCTATAATCAAATTGTTACTGCATACATTTAATAGCCGTTTAGGCATTAGGTAAACTGTAACACACCGCATATAGTCCCGGCAACTGGAAGATTATAGTGATAACGTATATTGTCCTGGTATGTACGCACTGTATTATACAATGCAAGTTTCAATGTGATGTTGTAACTATTCGCACAATTGTTTATCTTCGCACACTTGGTATTTTTGATTATTGTGCAACGTATAGTGTTCATTTATACGTGCTGTAATTTAGAGCGATGTTGATGTTACTGGTGAATTGTGGCTGGTTGAGTTTTGCTTATTATCAAGGCAAATTACGTCAATGCGATAACAGAGCAGCGCAATGTAAACACAACCGAAATGAACAAAACATTTTATTTTGATTGCTAGGAATGCAGTCTTGTATAACGATTTTCTATAAGCAACAAATCATGAATATGTTAAAGTCAGCAGCAATAGAACTTACAAGGGCTAACTAAAAAGGAATGCAGTTTGCTTTTTAAAAATGAAATGTATTTTAAAATCATATAAAATGGTAGTGTATACTTTGGTATAGCCTACTCTACCATTTTGAGTATACAAGTTTTGGGCTTTTACTGTATATTTTGTATTCTGAAATTATAAATGGTATAGAAAACTTACTGTTTATATACATTTGTACACGCAAACCAAATTCTACACATTTTAAATTAAAAAATGCTTTTTGCTGGTTTGAAGATCTTCGCTTGATGTTGTTTTCCTATATACGTAGTGTTAATTGAAATTGTTCTTGAAGCGCTAACTTCCCTGATTGATTAGCCTAACATTTTGTACAAAACACAGTTGCTTCTTGAGGCATTTCAGTAAAAATATGTATTGTCTTACAACATTATACTTTGGCTTCAACGTCACTTTGTAGCCTATATTATAGCCTAGTTTTTGCTTTCTGATTAATTACGGTTATGCATTCACATCTACATAATCTTTAGCCAATAAGACATGTACAGGTAACAAACGTAATTCCATTGATAGCTGAAACTTTTCTTTATTTTTTATGTTTTGTGTTTTTTGTGATGAATAAACATCCTTCTAAATGTATTCACCCCTCCTGCATTGTAACCTGGAAAAAATGGTCGTGGATAAATGCATGAAGAATTAAGGATGATATAAGTTTTGGCATAAGTTTTAACGTATCCTGCAGCCTACAAGTTGAAAAGCAAATTTTGTCATATACCTCACTGAAATTAAATTCATTAAGTTTTTTTCACTACGCGATAAAGCTATACGTTCACAAATACTATGTATTTGTTGCTTTTTTTTTAAGTTCAACCAATAGTTTGTGATGAAGTTAGCAACTTTTTATCATTTAGGGAGTGAGGTCTGGGGCGTGGAAAAAATACTTGATCAAAATACTCCACAAATTAGCACGTGGATAGTGTAGACTTGTAAATGTTTAACTGCGTTCTTAAACTTCAGATAGACATTTTATAGCTTTTTTCTTGGTGTTTTTGTTTGTATAGTTTACTCAAAAGTTGAAGGCACACTTTTTACACCTCGATGAGATCGCACCGTGGCTATTTTGCAAACTCGACAGGTTTTGCTCATGTTTTGAAGACTAAAAGCGTAAATTGAGAAACAGAAAAAATTGAAACAACATCGAAGCACAGTGTATTTGAATTGCTGAAAGCAGTTAGTACAATAGGCCCAAACGGTTTAGGATGAAAACATAATCTAGCATAATCCCCTGCTGAGGCAAGCATGAAAAGTATAGGTAGATAATTCCTAAAAAGGAACATTGTCTTTTAAGGTAATATTTCAGATGATTTTCATTTAATTGAAAGTTACTACTTAAAACATTTATACATGTTTCTTCTTTTTTAAAGTGAAATAGCATGAGCTGACGCTATCTTCTTCTTGCGTGTGATTTAAGCTCATCAAAAGATGATGTCAAAAGGTGATGACAAGGCGTTCCAGCCACTTTGCCATACCATCGCCTTGGCTGTGAGGTTTTGTTAGGAGGGCGAAAGATTTTTCATTCAGGTACAGTACACCATCCGCAGTATGCGGCTCTGCTCCGCACATGCATGAAGCTAAAAGATTTAGATCCCATGCGGTTGAATGGAGATGCGCCATTTCATGCATTGATGATCAAAGCTCTAAAATCCTGGGAGAAGGCTGTGTAGTGCTGGGTATTCCACGTTTGCCCTATTGCTTGAAAAGATATTTTGTTTCTAACATTACCCTTTGAAATTGAAAAGGTAACCCTTTTAACTTGGCTGGAGCAATTTCCGCAAGTACCTGCAAAAAATGTGTGTAGTTGTTTTTTTGGCAGCCAATTATTATTGGCAATACATCAACGAGCGTCATATCCAATTAACTTGATAGTGTGAATCCTATCGGCTTTGGACATTTTACACCTCTTGCTGTATTGGTTTTTTACAAAGAGAAGATGTTCCTTATTTGTCCATCAGAACGGCCATTCACTGCCAATTGCTTTGTGATAGACTTTAGAAGGCTGCGTAAGCTATACTTTTGCATTAAGTGTGGGTGGAGCTGGCAAGTTACTGACTCCAGATTTGACCAGTTTTGTGAACTGTCCCACTAGATTTGTGGAAGGTCCACTACCTGGAAGCTCTTGTTGGAAATTGGCCGGGGCAAAACGTTAGATATGGTAAGTAGTTTTTCACCATACTTTGACGCTACATGTACGCCATTGACATTGTTTGCTTTATATTCTCATGCAGTACTACGGCAGTTGAAGTTTCCTGCATAAACACATGAAAGTTTAAAGCTGGAAATGGATTTCTTACAGAGGTTAATTAAAGTCGGTTTGTATATAAGTTGATGGTTTTTACGACTTCAACATCAACTGCTTTCCACTCCATTGGTAAACCTGCAAGGCAGACCGCAGTTGTACTACATCTGGTAGTCTTTCTCAAAAATGTGGCAGTTTAATGGTTGTTACTGTCAGTGTGGGTTGCTAGTTAGTATCCTAAGATCTTGAAGCTGGATCTGTAACTTGCATGAGTCTCTTGAGTTAGTATGCATGGTTGTTGATTTGTGCTTTTGCGCCAGTTGTTTGACAACCCTGATCTTTGTCTTTGTGTGCCCTACTGCATTCAGTTGTAACAAAGTGATACCTTCCTGTACGACAGGAGTTCCTGTAGGGCCTGATAAGAACGTTTGGTATATAGGGTATATGTCAATTTGTTGTAACTGTCTTGGCATTTGGCCTTCGGTGTGGAACAGTATAGATGGTTGCTTAGCTCCGATTGTTAATATTTGCACAATGCAAGATTTTTTTGGCTTCCAGGGTACACGTTTTCTGTGATAGGCTACAGTTGTTGATATTATGCAATTATATGCGATACGTTTTTATGCAAAGAGTAGCTATACCTAGTAATATATGAGCGCTCTTCCAAGTCCCCCCAGCTAACTGTTTTTTCCACTTTTCATTGTAAAACGTTTTTAAATAACTTTTTGACGACTGTGCTATGGTAAATGTCCAATGCATTAAAGCTGAAAAAGATGTAAAACCTATCGCTTAAAAAGTATTAAAACTGGTATTTCCAACAAACTAGCTGAAACGATAAATCCATAAGCTTACAAATGCTCTGCATCTATTTGTTAATTTGTTTAGGTCAATACCTGCGTCCAGACAAGAACATACGCTACTTGTTTTTCAGCTTTTTTGTGCTACGCTGCGTAAACATTACATCTGGTGTCTGAATACGTGAAGTATTAACCTAACTATTTCTAGAAATATAGCGTATTAGCACCACTAACTTTTATGCAACATAACATTATATTGCAACGCTACACATACTGTAATCGAAAGCTACGTTGTAGGTTACATGTATAAAATTTGCTAGAATTGTCTTCATTCAAAATAGTTGGAGCTCACACACAATGTAGAAGCACCATTACGTGTTTTTGGAAAACATTTTGCTATTGCAACATCCATTTCGTAATCATAATTTGGTCCGCTTTGTCCTAATCTACTATATCGACAAGTATACACGTGGTGGATGCACAGGGTGACTTATATCAAAATGACGATTCCATACAAATTTAATGAATATATTTACCAGATTGCTTGTCCCATAACATGATTTTATGTTATTCTAATATATTACATCATGTACATTTTACTTGCCCTGACTATACCGTATTTACTATAAGTATTTAGACTCGGAAAAGTTTATGAGTGTGTAACCAACGTGTCTGTTCGAACGTAACTATTCTTACTTACTAACAGCATATGCAGAACATAGCAGTAATTTTAGTGCATTCAACAAACGGGTCAAATAAATTCATTATTTCAAAACACAGAAGAATGCCTCAATCCTGTTTTTTACAACCTAGCTTCACCGTAAGTACAGTACTATATGATACGATGCTGGTTCTTACTGCAATTGAAGAAAAGCATAAAAGTATATTTACCAAATAAAAACGGCAAGGGAAATTGACAAGCGTTTCTATGTTATTCTATTGTATTAATAATACTGTAACTTTCTTAAAGTAACCTACTGCAACCTGCTTACTGTAAGATTATAAGCCCCTTTAATCATCAGCCGAAATTTTAAGTCCGATTACAGCAGAGGTGGATAAATGCATTTTAAGCTATATCATCTGGTGTATAGCGTTATGTGTAGACATATTCTTTTTAAAAAGTCTTTTTTCAATTTTAACACAAAAATCCGGAAAGAAACAAAGAACACTATCAAACAGATTTGCGGCAATCAGTTATCAGCAGCATCAAGCTAAAACCAGTTTCCGTTAACATTATTGACAAGGTTACAACAAACAAAGCAACGAGAAAGAATCTGCTCGCCAAAAATGAAACACTTTACTTTGTTTCTTGCATTATTCCCCTGAATCGAAGTATTTGCAACTTAAGTTTTATTGCTCTTTCATATCATTACAAATTTATGGTCTTTTATAGCGTAATTTGAGAAAGGACTGCATTGCATGTACGTAAATCAAATGCTTGCAGCTTATATTTTAAACTAATAGCTTTGTACTATAATTATAAAACGATACATTTTCGTTTGCTGTTTTCTGTATACAACTAACATGACAAATGGTTTGTACACATTTTGCAAAAGTGTTATATGAGTTTTATAGAACACTATTTCCTTGACCCGAAATTGCTGCCATTTCGGTTTAGATTTTTGTTGCCTTTTTCATCTTCAAAGCTATCAAAATTATGTTGTTTGTTACCGTTATTTTACAATCGCAATACTATTGAAATATATACCTGTAGGTCAGAGGTGTCCAACCTTTTTGGCCAAAGGGCCACATGCGATTTACCAATGATTGCGCGAGCCACTTGAGTGTTTACTGCTAATTTCTAATCTTAGAAATAAATTGTGATGCAATAAAATTAATTTGAACAGTTGCGCACCCCTGCTCTAGAGTCTATAGTATATTATCTATCTATTGCTCTATTATCTACATTAACTATTATCTCTACTATCTATTGCTCTATAATCTATACTCTATACTATAGTATATAGAGGAATAGACAAAGAAAGCAAACACTAAAATGCCAATTTCTCGAAATGTAAGTTGGCCATAAATTACGCAGGCGATTCAGTTGATAATTAATATAAGTGATTTCGAAAAATACCGCGTGGGCCAATGAAATGGGAAAAAAAATGGGATAAAATAATTAACTAAGTTAAAAACATTTAAAAATCAACAAGAAAAGCACGATTTTTGACATATCCACATTGAAAATAGAAATATTTCTCATCATATGCATATTAATTGATCAAAAAATGCATTTTATTTCTTTATATTGCAAGAATTAGAGGTTAAACTACAATCCAATTTATCATTGATTATACTTTTTTAAATTTAGTACTAAATTGAAGTGAAGAAAAGCTTAAATAAATTTTGTAAATACTGAATATTAATTTTTCATAAAAAAGAATTGAATAACGATTGATTTGATTCGGGACGGTGAATATATGATATTGGGTCCGTATGTTTGTATACGTGATCATAATATTAATAATAGTTTCTGGAGCTTGTAAGAATTTCAATAATTAACTTGGTCATTGGATTTTTATGCACTTTTTTTGTTGTTTCATTTTGCGAATTTTGAGACATAACTGAATTACTTTCATATACATATCTTATAGTTGCCTACAGGCTGCTTTCGTGCATGGGAAACCTACTTTTCTTTAAATATGCATGAGTGTTAACAGAAATTCTTCAATTGTAGCGTCATAATTAATGATGAATAATTAATCGACAACATATTTCTTTAGAAACGGATACTTTTTCAACGCGGTTGAAGATTCTTCATAATCTCACAGACGACTTCAAAAGTAGCAGAGCCTTTAGATTCCCGTTAGGTTATAGTAAGAGTAAGAATCATGTCGTTTAGCGAATCACCAACAAGCAAGGTTATTTCTACTACAGACATGCTGAGCTTGGCAAATGATACGTTCAAGTAAGTATTTTTCGGTTACATATTTAAAATTGTGTTGAGGGAGATTAACACGTTTCGAGATCTGGGCCTAAAACTATCGAGTTTACCCACCGGGAGCCCAAAACATTTACTCTTTAAAAAATGCTTAAAATTGGCTGCAAATAAAATGTATTCCCATTTGTGTACATACAGCTGAATTAATTCAAAAATTCGCTTTGCTCCATCAGATTTCCATAAACGCGATAGAAATAATCGAACTAAATTCTAGCAATTAATTTATCGCGACCAATATTTAACGCCGTCGAATTCGTGTATTATTATGTGATTAAAAGAATTCAGTCAAGTTTTCGAATGTCTAAAACTTATGATATATGTAAATGTATATATAAATAATATACATACAATAAAGTCCCCTATGTGGTGCCAAAAACTTGGGTTCGTGGCAGTGGCCCATAATGCTCCCTTCTCTCAAATAGCTAGTGGCAGCCGTAACTTTGTTTTATATATGTTAATTTCAGGCTGATGTTTGGTGAAACCGAAATTGCAATAACAGCTTCCATTATATTACCTCTTTTTGTCTTTGGAGTTGTTGGAAACATTGTGACAATCATCGTCATTTACCGATCGCCGAAGTTAAAGTGAGACAAATATTTTCTTTGCTTCTGTATAAACAATTTTTCTTAACACAACGTCAACGTATAAGGTTTTAACATATATGACCTGTTATTGGCATCAAAATTTCAAAATAAATAAATTATTTTAATCTACATCCAAATAAACAAAGAGGTACTCACTTAAACACAATAACCTTCTTCTTTAGGTCAAAGTTCAACTACGTCATCTTCAGCATTTGCTTTTCTGACCTTATATCAGCAATGCTCAGTCCTCTCTTCTTATATCGACGCACTTGGGGTTTTCTTTCTTGGAACCTTTCGGATGCTTTGTGCAAAGTACTAAATATGATTAGAAATGCATGTGTGATTTCATATCTATAATTATATACAAAGTATGGATTTGTCTTTTCTAAAAGATAAAAAATAGATTTGGCCAACTTGAAAGTTAATTAGTTAGTTGGTTGGTTGGTTATAAACTTAAACTATTAATATAAACATTTAACAATCTAATTAAATCTGTATAATAATCTAACATTAACAAAGAAAAACTATAGGTTAAAAGTTTTTATCCAAAGGTTTTGCTCTAATTTACTTGTTTCAACAATAGCTTTGTGATTCAGATGAACCAATCACATCTTTAAAACTTTACAGATATTTTGGGCCGGAGACAATTTTACATCTGTAGCAACGTCACTTCACATATTATTGTTTGCTTTCTTCCGCTTAACTTCAATTATGTATCCTCATTGGTTCAACCGCATTACGATCAAACACGTAAAGGTAAGGCATCACGCAGTGTGTCACGTCGGGCGGACTACAACTGAAACATGGTATGACAATAAAGCACGGTTAGATTTCGAAATTTCATTCTCGTAACTGCCGTCTCCCATGCCGTGTTACGGCTTGGATAACGACGCTCGAGTAACATTTGCGGGACGCAAGCTTGGGCAGCAGTAAAAATCTCGGGTTGCCGAAACGTTAAGAATCTTCTCTCGACTTAACTGATAGGCTCCAAAGAAGTTCAGAACACCATGCTTTTCATAAGATTGGCTGCTGGAGTTGCCGTGTAACCAGTAAAGTGCGCAGGCTATTCGTCTTAAAGGAGCTACACTCTAAATTTTTGTTAGGATTTACTCTATTTTAAAGGAATACCCACTGGGACGGAGTAAAAAATCAAAATTTTTGAAAATTAAGAAAAGGGTAACTGAACACCTGCCTTTGGTCATAAAACTACACCCCAAATAGATTTTGGGTGGTTCGCAGAAAACATGACAACCACGCCCGAAAGGTTAACAAGGGGACAAATTCGTCAGAAATGCCATAAGTCGAAAACCGCTGACGATACACAGCTGGTTTTAGTCTTAAAAGTTGCAGAATAAGTATTTTTAAATGTTCTCTAATTCAATATTTTCTCGTAATCCCAAGCGAAACGAACATATAAAGAAAAACCGATTGAAATGCAAAAGTTAGTAAAACTTCATCCAACACCCAAAAAGTTTAACACATTACATTTGACACAAAATTCTGCTAATGAACTTAATGATGTTGACGGCTGCTGAACAGAGACTTAAAATCGAAGGATGCAACAGGCCGATGTCAACAATCTAGCATGAGACAGTTTGAAAATGAATGTCACTATTTCTCACAATCCCTAAACATTTTTGTGCCCATAGACCACTTCAATTATAATAAAACCCCAAGTCCAACTTATTTAATTTTAGTTTCTTTTCTTCTTCTTCTTGTTTCATCATGACCAAATATGTCAAACTACTAGTCAATATCACACATAAAATAACTGAAATTCGTTTGAAAAGTTTATTCTTTTCTGCATGAATTTGTCAAAGGCAGGCAGTTGCTAGCCAGCGGTGAAGATAGATATGACAGCAAGAAATTTGCTTTAGGATAACACTAACACATGATTAAACGCTTTGCAACATTATTAAGCAGGTATTTTTATGCCGTGAAATATTGCACATTAAATTTTTTACTTCAAATCTAAGCCAATTCTAAGCCTCAATTCATAAACAACGTATTGTTTAAATTCATCAAACGCCCCTTTTCGTAGTTGTAAAAGTAATTATATGAATTTGTTTTTAGTTGGCTCTTATCGTCGTTTGGGTGATTTCTTTTGGTGCAGGTTTTATTCCATTTGTATTTATATTTGGTGCTCGTCTTATAAATCGACATGCTTCCAACCCAGAGAGAGCATGGCCATCCTGCGCATCATACACAGAAAGGTCAGAATGGAAATTATTTGCAAGCTATTTTGGGTAAATGGTATGTTTTTTCAAGAAAAATTTGTTTAAATTTGGTAACTTGATTTATTTGAAAATGTAAGGATTGTATTCAAAACGAAAGTTTGGCGATAACAGAAGACCAAGATGGTAATTGGCGTTGAAACATTGACGTTCTGGCTTATTGGTTATAACCGGTTTTATTGCATTATTTTTGCAGATTGGGTATGCTCAAAATGTACTCAAAAGTCGGATACTCAATTTTCTTTTACATTCCGATGGTCTTGATTACTGTTTTGTCTACTAGAATCGTTTATATTATTTATTTGAGGAAAATCCAGAGACGTGAAGGTACAGTATAAAAACGAGTATAATACAGTATATACGTTTGCTTATAAAAAAGATATCCAGTTATACTGTGCTATACGAGACTTAACCGAGCGTCATACTTATAATAACCAGCTATGAAGAAAAAACACCAAATGGAGAACTCACAAGAGCAAAAGCAGCAGAAGAAAGAAAAAAAGGCCGTCTTGCAACTTTTGTTGATCGTCGGATCATTTGCAATAGGATACCTTCCTCATACAGGTAAATATCATAATAAAATCCATTTCATGTTTCTTTGGAAAACAACTTTGTGGTGCTTCTGCAAGCTCGTTCGCAACATTGCGGGAAATTATTTGAAGTGAATGTTTGCGGTTCCTCGGTTACTTATTCGGACTGATTCGAAACGTATATAGGTAACGTTTTAACACACTTGCTGTTTGTTGTAAAAAGTGAGGACTTAAAACAAATTCCAAAGAATTTTCGTGAATCTGAATAAATTTAAACACATTTAAATTAATTATTTAATTTAACCATCTATATAAAATAGTCAAAAAACTATAAATTAAATGCATAAAAAACTCACTTTAGTTGAAATAAACGTAGCCTAAAAACATCAAATGAATTTGAACAAATTAGAATAACTTATTATCAAAACCGAAACAAAATCTAAAGAAATAATTTAATTGAAACAAAACAAAAAAATTTTTCTAAAAACTAGAAAAAACATACAAATGAAAATAAAATTATACAAATTTCAATAAATTTAAATAGATTAATAAAAACTCTATAAATTCCAATAAATCATCAATCTTTATAAATCAATGGAATAAATTATAAAAATAAATTCAACAACATAAATTTAAAAATTAAATCAAAATTTAAACAAATGTGGACTAGTTCATAACTGATAGATTACATTAAAATTGCAAGAACTCAACGGCATGTAGATAATTTAATTAATCGGTAATTGACTTTGTAGGTTATTTTGGACAAATACTTGAAAGTATCCGTTTTAATAATTAATTAATCGGCCATTGATAAATTTAACACAACATAAACTCTTAATCTCTTCAGAAAAAACTTAATTAATAGGCCGAACTTCTTAAATGTTGATAATTTGAAGAGTAAATTTACTCGAAAAGTAACAAAATCGCGTATATTTATCCGTTGTTTTGTATAACAAACTGAGATTTTATTGCGCACACACAATGTTAACTCCAACCATTCTCGCCTAGATTCTAGGCATTCTACCCAGATACTTAGTCACCGCATCTTTTTATCGTTTTTTTTTAGAAAACTCTCTTAAAAATAGTTCTTAGCTCAGTTACATATGCCTTGTATCCCACTTTCTTTTACCTAAAATCATAGGAAACGGAAATCAACTTTAATTGCGAAGAAGTCACTATCAAATAAACGTTAACCAACTTCGCGTCGGTTAAGTGTTTGACAAATATGGTTAAAGGCTTTCATCTCATATAACTATATCGTCGGTAGAGGTTCATGGGACGTGCTGTGAGTTGTGAAACTGCATTCGAAAAACTTTCAAATAACTTTTGTAATTTGAAAGTCTTAAATTGGCTTTAAACAGCAATTACACAGCTCTGTTTGAGTTAAGCTCACGTACCCAGAAAAAAACTAAACGAGTTTATGTTTAAAGCATATTTCGCACAAATAATTTTGGACTAGCGCATTCATATTAATACATTCTTTGAAAGCTTTCCACTTTGTTGCAACCACGTCTAAGCCAAAGACCCAATCCGACTTACATATGCAATGGTGGTTTGGCCAACTTGAATACATTACACTTCGTATCAGCGAATGCCTCAATCCTATTTTCTACAATTTATCATCACCGTAAGTATGCCCCCCTAATGTATTTGTGGCAACAGATGACGTAATGCGTAATCATTCTTTCAGGAAGACGTAAATATGAAAAACTAAAAATACCAAGTTGCATAAACAAATGTTGTTTTAGTATTACCTGCATATACCAGCAGCAAAACTATAAAATCTTTGCCTAAACAACAAGTCTGGTTATAATTAAAAATATAGGTATAATTTTATAAACAATTTATGAAAATTTTGAACCAATATTAACAGAAAAATGCGGCATGAAACAATGGCATTAATAATGAAGATTGGCGGCAAATCCAATACTCCCAGTAAAACGTCAAAACCAGTTTGCATTCGCACTTTGGATCAAAATACGGTATAAACGAAAGAACAAGCATGAATTCATCCGCAGAAGAATGATAATAATTTGTAATTTGGTTGTTACTGCTGTACCTCGTCGTAATATAAGCTGGTATTGTGCTTTAGCTATAACCAAATTGTTACTGCATACATTTAATAGCCGTTTAGGCATTAGGTAAACTGTAAAAAACCTCATTTATTCCTGGCAACTGGAAGATTTTAGTGATAACGTATATTGTACTGGTACGCACTGTATTATACAATGCAAGTTTCAATGTGATGTTGTAACTATTCGCACAATTGTTTATCTTCGCACACTTGATATTTTTGATTGTTGTGCAACGTATAGTGTTCATTTATACGTGCTGTAATTTAGAGCGATGTTGATGTTACTGATGAATTGTAGCTGGTTGAGTTTTGCTTATTATCAAGGCAAATTACGTCAATGCGACAACAGAGCAGCGCAATGTAAACACAACTGAATTGAACAAAACATTTTATTTTTATTGCTAGGAATGCAAGCTTGTATAACGTTTATCTATGAAGTAACAATTCATGAATTTGTTAAAGTCAGCAGGAATAGAACATACAAGGGCTAACTAAAAAGGAATGCAGTTTGCTTTTTAAAAATGAAATGTATTTTAAAATCATACAAAATTGTAGAGTATACTTTATTTAAACTAATGTATGCGTATGATAATCGGAGTTAACATCGTGCTGTGCGTATACACATTAAATGCATAACTCATTTTACTATCACAAAAGAGGTAAATACGTATAACTTTATGTATAAAATAATACATCTGCAATTGGCAAATTACCCAGTAATCAACTGGAACTGCAATATTGCACTTTTCCTACTTTTCCTTTCTTTCTCTTATTGCTCTTTGATATGCAGAGCTTATTAATGCAGATGCAGAGCTTATCTGTCTTAACTTATGTTATGTTAACTTACTTTACTTGTTGAGTTAATTATCTGACTCTATTGTTGCGTGCGGTTAGAATACTCTAACCTCTTGTCAGCCGAAAGCTTGTAATATTACAACAGATATAGTTTACAAGCAAAGGTTTTTATTGTAGTTGCTGTACACTTTCTCAATATTACGCATAATCAAAAACACAGTAATACGACTGCTTATAAGATGTCTATTGAGTTGCAAACACCATGACTAGCGTAGTAAGCTCATATGACTCTCTCTGTGTCTCTCCGTCTGGTCGCCGGTAGAAGTGGGAGCTTTTAAAACGTGAAGCGATGGGTTGAAAATATTCAGCAAGAAAAACGGAGCATTTCAAAACATGTGCAGCGAAGGAAACAATGTGTTGGCAATGGGAGTTATATGCAGTTGAAGCTGACGTGTAGATAAATACAATCAGTATAAAGTTAAGAAGCGGGCATTTACAATAAAAATTTCTTATCAGCACAGGTGCTGGAAACAACCTGGGAACGTACTAAAAGGAGTTTTCACATGAAGTTGTTTAGAGTAGGTTTCCAAATATCAAACGACAGTTCAAGTGTTATCAAAAAACAAATTCATAAACTTCAATCAATAGCTGGAAAACACTTTTCCAAGAAATGATGTAATGGTATTAAAAATGCCACCCAAGCCGCTACAGATACGTAGGGTCAGCTAAGGTTATTTCAGTTTTAAAAAGAGTTTGCATTAATTACGTTATAGCTGTTTTTCATAACTGCAAAAAATTAGAAATTATATTGTAAATTAAATTATGTAATAAGTTTACATCGCAAATAACATACAGTGCCCAATAATTAGTAACAGCCGAGAATAAAAGTTTATATTACCGAGCAGCCAGGTTTGGGGCACTGGGAAGTGGTAACGGCCAGTCAGCACATCTATAAACGTTCTTGTACAAGCTGGTGCTTTTAATCTCCTTAACAGATAGAAGTTAAAACACTTCAATTTTTTTAAATTTCAATTTTATAAATGGTACAGAAAACTTACTGTTTATATACATTTATACATGCAAACCAAAAAATACACATTTCAAATCAAAAAATGCTTTTTGCTGATTTGAAGTTCTTCGCTTGATGTTGTTTCCCCATATACGTGGTGTTAATTGAAATTGTTCTTGATGAGCTAACTTCCCTGATTGATTAGCCCAACATTTTGTACAAAACACAGTTGCTTCTTGAGGCATTTGAGTAAAAATATGTATTGTCTTACAACGTTATACTTTGGCTTCAACGTCACTTTGTAGCTTATATTATAGCCTGGTTTCTGCTTTCTGATTACTTACGGTTATGCATTCACATCGACATAATCATAAGCCAATAAAACATGTACAGGTAACAAAAGTAATTCCATTGATAGCTGAAACCTTTCTTTATTTTTTTTGTTTTGTGTTTTTGTGATGAATAAACATCCTTCTAAATGTATTCACCCCTCCTGCATTGTAACCCGGAAAAAATGGTCGTGGATAGATGCATGAAGAATTAAGGATAATATAAGTTTTGGCATAAGTTTTAACATATTCTGCAACCTAAGAGATAAAAAGCAAAATTTTGTCATATACCTCACTGAAATAAAATTTATTAAGTTTTTTTCACTATACGCGATAAAGCTATACGTTCATAAATACTATGTATTTGTTGCTTTTTTTGAAATTCAACCAATAGTTTGTAATGAATTTAGCAACTTTTTATCATTTAGAGAGTGAGGTCTAGGGCGTGGAAAAAAACTTGATCAAAATACTCCACTAATTAGCATGTGGATAGTGTAGACTTGTAAATGTTTAACTGCGCTCTTAAACTTCAGATAGACTTTGTATACATTTTTCTTGGTGTTTTTGTTTTTATAGTTTACTCAAAAGTTGAAGGCACACTTTTTACACCTCGATGAGATCGCGCGGTGGCTATTTTGCAAACTCGACAGGTTTTGCTCATGTTTTGAAAACTAAAAATGTAAATTGAGAAACAGAAAAAATTGAAACAACATCGAAGCACAGTGTAATTGACTTGCTGAAAGCAGTTAGTACAGTAGACTCAAACGGTTTAGGATGAAAACATAATCTAGCATAATCCCCTGCTGAGGCAAGCATGAAAAGTATAGGTAGATAATTCCTAAAAAGGAACATTGTCTTTTAAGGTAATATTTCAGATGATTTTCATTTAATTGAAAGTTACTACTTAAAACATTTATACATGTTTCTTCTTTTTTAAAGTGAAATAGCATGAGCTGACGCTATCTTCTTCTTGCGTGTGATTTAAGCTCATCAAAAGATTATGTCAAAAGGTGATGACAAGGCGTTCCAGCCACTTTGCCAACCATCGCCTTGGCTGTAAGGTTTTGTTAGGAGAGCGAAAAGTTTTCATTCAGGTACAGTATACGATCCGCAGTATGCGGCTCTGCTCCGCACATGCATGAAGCTAAAAGATTTAGATCCCATGCGGTTGAATGGAGATGCGCCATTTCATGCATTGATGATCAAAGCTCTAAAATCCTGGGAGAAGGCTGTGTAGTGCTGGGTATTCCACGTTTGCCCTATTGCTTGAAAAGATATTTTGTTTCTAACATTACCCTTTGAAATTGAAAAGGTAACCCTTTTAACTTGGCTGGAGCAATTTCCGCAAGTACCTGCAGAAAATGTGTGTAGTTGTTTTTTTGGCAGCCAATTATTATTGGCAATACATCAACGAGCGTCACATCCAATTAACTTGATAGTGTGAATCCTATCGGCTTTGGACGCTTTCCACCTCTTGCTGTATTGGTTTTTTACAAAGAGAAGATGTTCCTTATTTGTCCATCAGAACGGCCATTCACTGCCAATTGCTTTGTGATAGACTTTAGAAGGCTGCGTAAGTTATACTTTTGCATTAAGGGTGGATGGAGCTGGCAGGTTACTGACTCCAGATTTGACCAGTTTTGTGAGCTGTCCCACTAGATTTGTGGAAGGTCCACTACCTGGAAGCTCTTGTTGGAAATTGGCCGGGGCAAAACGTTAGATATGGTAAGTAGTTTTTCACCATACTTTGACGCTACATATACGCCATTGACATTGTTTGCTTTATGTTCTCATGCAGTATTATGGCAGTTGAAGTTTCCTGCATAAACACATGAAAGTTTAAAGCTGGGAATGGATTTCTTACTGACGTCAGATAAAGTCGGTTTGTATATAAGTTGATGGTTTTTACGACTTCAACATCAACCTATTTCCACTCCATTGGTAAACCTGCAAGGCAGACCGCAGTTGTACTACATCTGGTAGTCTTTCTCAAAAATGTGGCAGTCTAATGGTTGTTACTGTCAGTGTGGGTTGCTAGTTAGTATCCTAAGATCTTGAAGCTGGATCTGTAACTTGCATGAGTCTCTTGAGTTAGTATGCATGGTTGTTGATTTGTGCTTTTGCGCCAGTTGTTTGACAACTCTGATCTTTGTCTTTGTGTGCCCTACTACGTTCAGTTGTAACAAAGTGATACCTTCCTGTACGACAGGAGTTTCTGTAGGAGCTGATAAGAACGTTTGGTATAGAGGAGATGTGTCAATTTGTTGTAACTGTCTTGGCATTTGGCCTTCGGTGTGGAACATTATAGATGGTTGCTTTGCTCCGATTGTTAATATTTGCACAATGCAAGATTTTTTGGTTTCAAGGGTACACGTTTTCTGTGATAGGCTACAGTTGTTGATATTATGCAATTATATGCGATACGTTTTTATGCAAAGAGTAGCTATACCTAGTAATATATGAGCGCTCTTCCACGTCCCCCCAGCTATCTGTTCTTTCCACTTTTCATTGTAAAACGTTTTTAAATAACTTTTTGACGACTGTGCTATTGCAAATGTCCAATGCATTAAAGCTGAAAAAGATATAAAATCTATCGCTTAAAAAGTATTAAAACTGGTATTTCCAACAAACTAGCTGAAACGATAAATCCATAAGCCTACAAATGCTCTGCATCTTTTTGTTAATTTGTTTAAGACAAATCCTGCGTCCAGACAAGAATATAAGCTACTTTTTTTCAGCTTTTTTGTGCTACGCTGCGTAAACATTGCATCTGGTGTCTGAATACGTGAAGTATTAACCTAACTATTTCTAGAAATATAGCGTATTAGCAGCACTAACTTTTATGCAAAATAACATTATATTGCAACGCTACACATACTGTAATTAAAAGCTACGTTGTAGGTTACATGTATAAAATTTGCTAGAATTGTCTTCATTCAAAATAGTTGGGACTCACACAAAATGTAGAAGCACCATTACGTGTATTTGAAAAACATTTTGTTATTGCAACATCCATTTCGTAATCATAATTAGGTCCGCTTTGTGCTGATCTACTATATCGACAAATATACACGTGGTGGATGCACAGGTTGACTTATATCAAAATGACCATTCCGTACAAATTTAATGAATATATTTACCAGATTGCTTGTCCCATAACATGATTTTAAGTTATTCTGATATATTACATCATGTACATTTTACTTGCCCTGACTATACCGTATTTACTATAAGTATTTAGACTCGGAAAAGTTTATGAGTGTGTAACCACCGTGACTGTTCGAACGTAACTATTCTTACTTACTAACAGCATAAGCAGCACATAGCAGTAATTTTAGTGCATTCAACATACGGGTCAAATAAATTCATTATATCAAAACAAAGAAGGTGACTATGATTTATAGGAAGCTTTCGAGAATAGCTTTATTAAAATACTTTCGTTAAAAAAATCGCGCCTAATGCTATTCGAGTAAATACGGTATAGATACAGGTTTGAAGAATTACATCCGAAAGTCGATTCACACAAGAATCCGCAATTTCGTCACTGGATGTTGGTTCAGTCATTGATTCCCCTTGCACCAGCACCGTTGCTAACAGTAACAATCGGAGTGCTGTTTCTCCTCTTTCGCGGTTTGGAACAGCCACAATTTATTCTTTTAAGATGTCGAATGGTCTCTCGCCTCATTTTGCTTAGAATGAAAGCATAAAAATCATAAAGAGCAAGTTTTTACCGGCATTAAGTTGGTTACCGGCTCTCTAGTTATTGATTCAATTACTTATCCAAAACGTGAATTTCGATACTTATCCGAAACGTGGTTTCTTGTTTATTTTCCAAATGAAGTTGGTTAACGATAATAAGGCAGTAACTAAATTAGAAATCAAGAGCCTGGGATTTAATTTCACGCCTGAGCAATTTTCGCCGCCCTTGCTTATATACTCGATGCAGATTAAACAGTCTTATTCGACTCACCTTGACGCCAAATTGTAAAAAATCGGGTTGAGACATTCACTCAGGCGTAGGCACATATACTCTGACATCCCAAACCACCAGTGATATATTTCATCCTCACGCGTAACTGCTTTAGTTGTGGTGGCAAATATGTGGTAAGCTATGCATAGAAACATATAAAAGTGAGGTAAAATTAAAAAACATAATAACAAGAATGATTATTTTGATCGCAAACTGCGTGCGTGATATGAAATATAACCCACAATGTACAGCTTAGACGAGAGTGGCACAAGCTGTGATTTATAATGTTTCCATAGCTGTTTCGTTCTTGTAATACTCATACTTGTGAAAAAACAAATAAACAAATGGATACATTTTCAACAGTATTGATCTGTATTTACCTCACCGCCGAAATAATCCTATAACCACGTGACAAGAATCCCAACTTTACAAGTGTGGCAATTCTTTGAATTTTATTTAAAAATAATCATTACATTTATTCAACAATACTCCCATCTCAAAATTAACCAAAAACACAGAAATTAACAGCCAACGTTGCGCTGTTGCTATCTTTTGTAAAGTGGAATTATTCCGTTGGAGCCTGGAGGTAAAAATATATACAAACTGAACCCGTTTTAGAGTTGCAAGTTTTAAGACCTTCTTCATGACAAATTCTCAATGACTCAAATCGACAACATGACTTATATCCGATTCGAGTCACTTTTGTCTAATGTTTGACTTATAACTATAACTATAAAATATTTGGAGCAAAGGAATACATTTTCTGGTGGTTTCGTCCAAGCACGTTTATTTAGGTGAAATTTTCTGTATAAGCCCAAAGAACCTTAAAATGTAAATCAAAATAACGTAATTTATATGCAAATGCATCTACGGCCTTGCTGAACGAAACCATATTTTTCCCGTATATTTTGGTTTTATTTGGTTTCAGATATTAACTGACTTTATGTCACTGGAATCTCATTGACCCAAAGATTTGACTTGACTCGGGCCTCTTCTTCCAAAACACTCGACTTTACTTGAGTCTTAAAAAGTAAACTACTTGACTTGATTTGTTACTCGAGTTTGAAGGCTTTGTTACGAGTTAGTTACAAATATAAGCTATACTGATGTAGAGTTGCATAGTATGTTTGATCTCGAACTAAGTACCGGTGTGAGGTAAGTAGCCTATGGCAAAGGATCCTACGATCAACATCAGTTGAACGATGGCTTGATTTTCCTTCTTTTGTCGTTTCGATTCAGCTATATTTGTTTTCTCGGACGTTGCATCATTTCGTGCTATAAATAGAACCGTTCAAAATATCAAAACGTTAAAAAAAATATAAGTTACAAATAACTAATGAAGCTATATAGTTTATCGGAAATGTAGCTAATGTAGAATTATACAAATATTGATCTGAATAACACCATATAGATGCGATCGACAAACTGACTAAATATCTTTACAATATTAAATATTTCGATAAGTAATAAATTTTAATAAAACAATATTTTTACTTAAGATTATATTGAAATGCTCAGTTGCAAACATACAGTATATACGAAAACAACGTTGCTGTGTTCCTTGTTTGAAAATGGTTGTGCGGCGCGGTTAGTGCTGTTATAAAAAGTGGAACCTTATTTAATGCTTAGGTCGGTAATCCAAAATAACTTTGGAAATTACCTTAACGCGGCAGCAAAGCAATCAACTTCCCAAATATGTTCTTTGTGAGTGTATAAATCGATCAGGAAATGTTTGTTCATAGAACTTTTTATGTTTTACAGCCCCAGTACAATGTAGGCTATATCATATTAAGTATATGTACTGTACTCTGTCTTTTTGTTGACGCCGATTCATGAAACCGAAAACAGAATTTTTGTAAAAATTTTGTTTCTTGTAGTTTGAAATTTTGTAAAAAGCTCGCTTGGACGCAGATATATTTTCGCTTTTGCAAAAATATGTTTCTGATCATCGTCTTGGAATCTTATGTCTTTCAAACTTAAGCAATTCGAGTTTAGAAAAAACATTTTAATCTCTGATACCTTTGCGTCGCTTCAGTCTTCTGGAAACTATCGAAGCAGCCACTCCAAGGGAGAATATCAAAATCAAGCAAGATGGCACATAGAAGAATACGGCATATCCTATCACAGCGTAGCTCTTAAACTGATGAAACCTATGTATTAACACAACATGTTTTGTCAGACTCAGACATACGGTATTTATATCTTCTTTGGGTTAGAAAAGTTTTCATGATACGACTTTTATTGTTTTCTTGAAGATCATCATAAATTTATGGGTACACTTTTTGCTTTGAGAACGTGAGAGCTTATGTACGAATAAAGAATTATACGTATTATTAGTTATTACCAGGCGAGACTTATCGTGCAAGATGGCCATCCTGTCTCGATACTTAATATATTTCTCTTCATTTTCCTGCAGTCGAACCAAATTGCAAACGGAACAAATCCACAACCAATAGATATCGCCCACATGGCCAAAATAATCACCTGGTATGCACCAATAAGAAGAGCTTTCAAGTTTCACCAACACTTTCATAATACATCTGTCCAATTAATGGGTATGAGAAAGATTATCACAAACCTTAACGTGGATGACATTAATTCGCTTAAAATGATGTGGCCATGTGACTGAGATGAATCTTAGACAAGAAAAAAATAGAATGTGCAGTGAGGTAGCCACAGATGTACCAGTATCCCCACCCCAAAAAACCTAAACCAGAAAAAGTTTCAAATGTTGGTAACTGACTTTCACGCATCACTATATTGCTGGTTGTTTGAAAACTTTTCAAATGTTCTTCTAACCTTACAAAGGAATGTTGATATTGTCCAGTGATCAAAACCCCAAGTTCTTCTGTAAACGAATAGTGGACTCAATATGGCCGATATGAGATCAGAGACGCATAAACTCATGATGAGATAGTTAAAAACCGACCTGTGCAAAATGTCGATATAATTAGTCGATCAGTGTATGGACATCAGTCGATGTTCTTCAACACACGAAGTTATAAAAGTTCCACATATTGGTATAGATTCTGTCTGGCATAAAAATTTAGTTACAAAACCTAATTGTCCGCATAGCCAAACTTACTTCAACTTATCAGACTGGGTTATGACGTAAATGGTAATGGAATTGGCCAATATTCCAAATACGGCCATTGGCAAGAGAATTCCCGCTGATATCGCAAGTCCTACGTCATCGAATGGTGGCAAATAAGTCCTGACAATACCAATGCAAACTGTGTTAAGGTTTGGTTCTATTTAGACAATATAACTTTATTGATAATATTATAGTTCACCTGTTGTATGAAGGAACTTCCGTTGTTATTTCAACAACGATCGCCACACTAGCTGTATGGTTGTCAAAAATGTCTGTTGATTGCATTTTACAGCTACAGGTGTCGGTAACTAACCGAATGCAAGCTGGGTTAATTTATTCTACTACATACGTTCGAGTATATAAAATACAAATGCAGAATAAGCTGTACAGATTTGAGTATAGCTCATCTCAAGATATTTATCTGGTTTTGTTTATCTCGCGTTGCATTCAAGATTGCTTAGAAATATGTTGAAAAGCAACTTTTGTACTCATCTGTCCTATGCTAATGTATGTTGCTTGATAACCTACAGTAATAAATTTACCTAAACGTGCAGTCTGCGTAAGATCGATTTACATGTTTCATCAAAACTTTGCTATATGTTGTCTATAACTTGCCCTAAATAAATAAGACTGAAATTAATCAGCCAACTAATTAAAGCCCCATTCGCATTACCGAGTTCCAATGTTTTTTTGTCGCGATCATGCTTACAAGACTGGCTGCCAGAAAGTAAAGCGAAATTCTATCTTGTTTTTAGAAAAAAGCCATAATAATTAAATTTCCACAGTTTGTCCCTGTGGGTTATTAAAGGACGTGATTTGAATCTTGAGTCACGAAACGTTTCAGTAGGCTATAATTAAGCAGGATTCCAAAAAGTTCTTAAACATTGAGAATGAGAACAGCAGAAAAATTATAACACTTAGCAATTAGTTTTTGGGTGTATCACCCGCCCTGGATATTTTACAACTTAAACATGGCCAACACAGGAAAATGTATTAAATGTAATTACAGCTATCTTCTGTTTTTTTGTAAAGATGGCTACGCGTTTATCGCAATATTATAGTAATTACAATCTGTAATGATTAAGAGCGTACGCATTTTCTCGGTAATTATTGTTTCGCCTGAAATTCAGCTTTTCAAGCTGCATTCTTTATCCAGCTCCACCAGGAATTATATCTGAGGTGAAAGATTTCCTGTTACTTTTCATTATCAGCCATTAAACATTATGTGAAAGTACGATTTTATAGCAACATAATACGCTGGATGGTTTCAGGCGGTGTT
The DNA here is from genome assembly GCF_947623445.1 of Clavelina lepadiformis. Classification (NCBI taxonomy): domain Eukaryota; kingdom Metazoa; phylum Chordata; class Ascidiacea; order Aplousobranchia; family Clavelinidae; genus Clavelina; species Clavelina lepadiformis. The sequence continues at coordinate 11,161,894 of NC_135240.1, read as the reverse complement.
ATTACGTCTCCTAAATAGAATTAGAAACGTATTAGAGGCTGTATACGAACGTGCAAGCGTGCGCATAAGAACGCGAGTAAGTCATACATTTTGGGCGTGAAGCATATAAGTTACCGGTTCTTTCACTACTTATTGAGTGACTTACTCGCGTTTATGAGTTTCCTGTCAATTATGATTTTCTACCTATTGTAAAAGGTTTGAATTTAAAAAAGCTCATACGAATTTGTGTAAATTCAAAAACAATCATAAAAATTTAGTTAAACTCATGCCAATTAAAAGTGTTTATTAAAAATTAACTATAGTTTTAAACAACTTTTTAATAATTGCTATAAAATCAAATAAGTTGAACTTCACTTTGTATAAAACTAAAAACTAACATCGGTTGTAATTGGCTGCCAATTCATTCGTACAGACTTTGTTTTAAACCCAAACTTTCGCAGCAAGTAGCAAGTGATTTAACTTGTAATGCAGATTGTACTGTGAATAAATAACTGACTAAATAATCAGGGAATCGGCAACCAGCAACTTCACTGTGGCTAGTATCTTATGCAAGAAGTACAGTACACGAGCACATTAATACGTAGGTCAGTCCGTAAGCAACGTCTCAAAATTTTTAATGAAAACAGGACATGTTCTTTCAGTTTAAGTTTTAGGATGTATTGTCTGTCTTCCACGAATTTGATAAGAAACATCAATAGTAAAACTCAAACACATCGTATATAAGTCTTATCAGAAAACAAAACCATCACGTATAAATTATATCAAAGTAATCATACACTAAAAATAATGATCATTTTCAGCCAACGCAGCAGACTATATGACATAATCCACGCTATTATTTTCCTCAGTAGCCAGTAGAACTACGATGTTATTGCATTTGTGAGAGTGTAATTACAGTATATACGCAATAAAGGTTTTTTTCAAAAAATACAATATTAATCGTTAGCAGTAATTCAGACTGTAGCCTGTTGCAAAGTTTCGACAAATAGTATGACGTTTTCGTTAAAAGTTTCAAATTGTCTGGTAATTTAAAGTTGATGGAGATCTCAAAATAAACATTGTTTACTGTTGTGAAGTAAGCTTATTAAATTAAACAAATAACAAACAATCACAGGCACATATAGTATTGCACGTTTGAACAGAAAGCAACCCTAATAAAAATATAATTTGAATTGAAGGTTTTTCCCACAAGGTCATCATTTACGCTCAGCAAAACCACACTGGTTTAAATAGAACTTGAGATCGTTTTGTTCATCCTTATAACACCGTTTTCCGTCAACATTTGTGAATTCACGAGGCTAGGTTCGAAGTAATATTGAAACAATTAAGCGTTGGTACTTTATATTAAACCTAGCTTTTGTATTACATTAAAGCTAAATATACTTTGACAAATTGAAATATCCTGGCACTGAAAGGTACAAAAACCTCCGATTGGTGTCATTACGTCTACTAGATGGGAATACTATCAGTTTTATTATATCATAATGAAAACTTTAGCAAAAATCCAGCCTCACCTGAAATAGGCGCCCTTCTTAGCTATAAGTTCTTCATGAGTTCCAGCTTCAGCAATTGACCCCGAATCGAGCACCACTATTTGATCTGCATGTTTCATTGTTGACAAGCGATGTGCCACCACAATGCACGTTCTTCCCTGCTTTGCAATATCCAAGGCGCTTTGGACGATCTAAAAACCACCAAAGAACCTTGATAAGAAATGAAGTATCCAATGTGTGTTGGACAATTCGAAAAAGTGTCGATATTAACCCGCTCCGACTCCGTGTCCAAGGCTGAGGTGGCCTCATCTAAAAGAAGAATTTTTGGGTCTCTAAGAAGAGCTCGTGCGATTGCAACTCGTTGCTTTTGACCTCCGGACAACTGTCCGCCTTTATTCCCCACAATGGTAAAATAATTCTGTAAAACACATTCAGCAATATTAATTCGAAACGCATGAAATTCTAGCACTGAGAAGAACTGAACTATAACTTACGCTTGGTAGCGTGGAGATAAAGGAGTGAATGTTCGCACTTTCTGCAACTGATTCCACCTCTGCCGTGGTCACGGTTCTTGAACAATCCCCAGTCCTGTCAGTAAATGAAAACATGTACAAACATCTTTTAACCGATGCCATTCAGCTCTGACCGCTTACATAATATTTTCTTCAATACTTTGGTCGAATAGAACAGGCTCTTGTGCCACCAACCCAATCTGTTGACGTAACCATGACACATTCAGATTGCGAATATCCATGTCATCCAGTAACTGAATTGTGAATTAAAATTCATGAATGTTTCGAGGTGGTTCATTTATAACAGAATTAGATACAAGAGCACAGATCTTATGTATAGTATATACCAAGCATTATGCCAAAGTCATAGTAATAACTGGGACATTAAGTAGATTTTGTCCGTGAAATTGCGGCTTGACATTTAGTAGTTTATTTAATGGTACAACTTTTGATCGACTATACTCAGCAAAAAGTATGCGATTTTATAACTCACGATCTGTCCTTGGTCAGGGTCGTAGAACCTCATCAGCAGCTGCACAGCGGTAGATTTGCCGCAACCAGATTTGCCTACCAGGGCCACAGTTTGTCCTGGCTTGATGATAATATTGCAATCCCTTAAAACTGGCACGTCAGAGCGGCAAGGGTAGCGAAAGTTGACGACTTTAAATTTTAATTCTCCCCGGCAGTGTGCCTGCAACCGTATAACGGAAACGCTCGATCGGAGAACAAGGAAATATACACATATATTAGACTTTGTTGTTTCTCAACTGGAACGGCGAACACCAGTCAGGTTAAAACTTCTAATTAAATCATGCGCCGGTGATCTTTTGTTTGTTTACTTTACAAAAAAACGCTTGAACCAATACACCAGCTTAAGTCTTTGTATTTAACAAACATTTTACCGGACAAAGGCCCTCTTTGCTATATGAATCAATTTTTGGCGTTCGATCAAGAAGAGCAAATATTTTTGAGGCCGACACTTTTGCTTCGGCGTAATCCGGAGCCAGAGAACTATTTTGTCCGATGGCCAAGCCTCCGAAAACTACAGCGGTTAGAACTCTACAATGGACAAGAATCGCAAGCTTCAATGCAAGTTTAACAGATGCACAAATGATACCGCATAACTTTACCTGAATACGTTATCGAAGGTGATCTCCTGGATAATTATTAGTTCTATACCAAGTCGAAAAGTTGCGCCGTAAGCAAAGTAAAGTACGCATTGCGAGAAACCGTACCCAACACCAATAAGTATGGCTTTGCCAGCAGCTTGTCTGCATAAACAGAGTGTGAGGTAACATGTAACAAAACTTCAAGACGTGTAACAAATTCTTTATGTAAAAATAATCATAAGAAGGAGGCATCAATAGAACAGAAACAGCACTCTACGACATGATGGTTCAATAAAGAATGTGATTGAAGGCGGAGAGAAAAAGGTTAAGGAGAAGGAAAAGTCTGGGTATGTTGGATGTCGCAAACTGTGATCTTACGATCAGCATTATTTATCAAATGAAGAGAAACGTCGAAGAGAAACATGTGTGGAACAAAGAGAAGCAATGGAGCTGTCAATAAGCAAAAAAACTACAGACAGAGAAACTAATAACTAGACTCTAGCTCTTAGTTTTGCTAAAGAATGTAACAAAACTTTGTAATGTGTAATAGAAATACTCTCGTACTAAAACTTTGAAATAAATAGCAATCTCCTACTTGAACGTGGCAGCGAGTTTAGATACATAGAGATCATATATTTCTTGCTCTCGTGTCAGTGATGCTACCGTGCGGATATTAGAAATGGCCTCCACAGAAATTTTACCTGAAGTAAAAAAAAAACGATTAATTGCTAAATTAGATTACAAACTAAATTTGTTGAAATTACTTCAAAAATAATGTCCTAAGGAAAGTGCAACCCAAAAGATGTTAATGCAAGGCGTTGTTGTACAATTTGACTGCAGCACACCTGCATCATCGTCTCCGTCATCTTCTTCAGCTCTGGTTAGAAAATGCAATTCTAAATATCCAGACAACGCAATAAACGGAATAAAGGCCAAAATCACCAAAGCAAGCTTCCATCCGTATGCAAATGCTATCCCCAAAGATACCGCTGGAACATAAGAGCAGATGTTAAGGTATAACCTATATTTACAGATACACTAAAGAAGACTGAACAAACACAAAACATGTAAATTTACAGCTTACCCAAAGTGCTAAAATTTTTCAGTATTGTTCCTATTCTTACACCAGTGCATCCCTTCACACGTGAGGCATCGGCTGACAGTTTTTCAATAAGAAAAGACGTGGAATTAATTGGATTGTCAAAGTAGGCTATCTCTTGTCGTAATATCGCGTTTAGTGCTTTGTGACGTAACCGTGTGGTGAGTTCCATGCCGGACTTGGCAAAGAGTGTTCCCTTTTGTAGAAAAAGGTTTTTGCAAAATTTTTAAACATGCAAAAGTCAAAATAACCATGTGATAAGGTTTTGTGAAGCCGATTTATAGCTTTGCAAAAGATTTACATGATTTCATACACTTTTTTCACCAAGGAAGTTTTAATGAAGCTTAGGTGATAAAATGGGCAAACCTCAATCAAGTAGGAAAGAAACGCAACAAGGCCAATTCCAAGAAAAATTAATCCGTGAAGACGCGCATCCCTGTACTGCTCTTCACGATTACTTTCTGTAAACACTCGCAGAACTTCCGAATAAACAACAGCATTCAATGGATCGATTGACCCAGCAATTGCAGCAAAGACCAGTCCAGCTGCAAACATATTGGTATTAGTTACAACTATAAAGTCTTTCATCATTACACTTGTGATTTATTTTGTGCAAGAACGACTGTTTACTGTAACCTAATCTACAATTATACCGGCCATGTAACCCCATTCTGGTTTGTTCATTTTCAGGATGCGAGTAAGTGGAACTTCTGTAAGCTCCTCATCTTCCTGCATTTGCTCTTCTTCTTCATCTTTTGTTATGTACCTTTCAACAACGCTCCTTTTCAAACCTGCATCTTTGTTTCTCATCGAGGCCCGCAGTGAGATGCCGGGAATCGGAGACACGAGCTGAAAGGAATTTTTTCTCTGGATGTTAGACCTAACTGACTGGCTTCTGCGACTTCTTCTGGAGCGCCTTTGTAAGCTTCGTTTGAAACTTTCCCTACCGTTGGCCAAAAACGCACCTGCATTAAAATACTCTTTCAAGTCTGGTGACGTACCTCACAGTTCTATCAACCTGGAGTAAGAAATGTGACTAGCATACCGTCATCAGCATTGGAAAGTCGCGGACCAGATGTGTCGTCTTCGTCCGAATACTTTTCCTCCTTGCCGGCTTGCATGTCGATTAAATTTTTGTACAAACCATCCGGAATTTGCAGGAGTTCGTCATGTGTACCTTGTTCCTTTACCTTCCCATTTACCAATGCTATAATTTTATCAGCATTTCGAATCGTCGATAACCGATGTGCAATGACAACGGTGGTTCGGCCTGCATATCAATACATTAACAATAGGTTTCAGTTTCAAGTGGCCTAATCCAAACAACATAGCAAAATATATTGTTACACGAAATAAGAGAACGATTCTGTAACATACGCTAGCCTTGCTATAGAAAGAAGAAAGTATCGAGAATTCTGTTTAAAAACTTATAACGAGCTTTACCCGCTGAAGCTTTTTCCAGTGCTGATTGAACGATAGCTTCGCTTCCGCTATCCAACGCCGATGTCGCTTCATCAAGGAGCAAAATTTTTGGATTTCGCGCAATAGCCCTTGCGATAGCGATTCTTTGTTTCTGTCCTCCGCTCATTTGACCACCTCCCTCTCCGACTAAAGTTTCAAATTTCTGACAAAACATAACATTGAAATTAATTTATCCGACATATATGTATACACGGATGTTGTGATACAATAACACCGAAACGTGCGTCCTAAAAACTTTCTTTTTCTATACCTTCGGTAGCTCCATTATAAAGTTGTAAGCATTTGCCGTTTTTGCTGCTTCGTGAACTTCTTCGTCTGTTATCCCTTTCCTTCCCCAGCGAATGTTTTCAGCTATCGTGGTGTAGAAAAGCACAGGTTCTTGCGCAACCACTCCTATAAGTTCTCGATGCTTTTTGAGATTTACAGAGTCAATCATTTTTCCTCCAACTTGAATGGAACCACTCTGAAGCAACCGGAGTGTCAAGAATTATGTTAAAAACATTAAACAAAATCAAATTATGATAAAGGTATTGTACCGAAACGTCGTAAAATCTTTGTATAAGGTGAGTGATCGTGCTTTTACCAGACCCGCTTTGACCCACCAAAGCTGTAGTTTTTCCATGGTCAATTGAAAATGAGGCGCCTTTTAAAACCTAGAAAATAAGTCAAATATCTATATAGATATACTGTAAGAAATATACCTATACAATAAGTAAATAATTAAAAAAACAAATCAAATATTTTCAACCGTAGAAAATTTGAAACTATATAGATATTTATCTAACTTAGAAAGTAAAAGCAATCAACCAAACAACCAAAAATAACCCAAGTAACTATACTGCACGATAAAATCACTGAAATGTGTTCATGTGTTCATGTGTTTACAAATGATTTAAACCGTTCTGCTCTATTTAAACGAAATGTAGCTTGTTTTTTTTCATCTAACCTCAACTTGAGGACGAGACGGATAGGAAAAGAAAACATCCTTAAATTTTATTTCTCCGCTAGTTTTACTCGGATCTTTTCCTTCGTTGGAAAAGATATCAATGTCCGGGATGCGATCAGTGACCTCAAAAATTTTCGCCGCTCCCGCTTTGGCGTCAGAAAACGATCCAAAATAGCTTCCAGCCTATATGCACAAAATGGATTGTTAACACCATTTCTTACAAAGCTATTCTTTTTGACAATATTCTAAGTAAAGTAGTTTGCATAGCACAATAACTTGTCGTTTACTTAATTAAAAAGTTCAGAATGGGAACACTTACAGTTCCGAGTGAATAGGAACCGACCAAAATACTAAAGAAACAGATTGTTAGAGCACCGATAGAAGTTTCTTCAGTCAGCACTAGCGTAGTGCCGTACCAGAACGACAGAGCATACATTCCAAATATGCTCAGGTACATCAAACCGATGCTCAGTCCGGTCATAAAGCCCCGACGAATTCCCACTTTTTTTGCTCTATTTAATTTTTGCACGTACCTATGAAAAGGTGGTCGAGTTTAGTAGTATACAACACGTTAAAAATAAATTAAAATAACTTAGACCAACCAATATAACTAGAAAGCTCATATAGATCAATCATTTAAGGTAGTAACAACTGTCGTAAAAACAAGCAGATGACCCCAAAACAAACCCCTGCGTGATTCAAACATAGTTTCAGTTTGACACAGCTTCTCTAAATGTGAGCACAGAATGGATGCGCCTATAAAAACTACAACACTACAGCAGCAAGTCAAAGAATTTTGACAATGCCCCTTGAAGAAAAAAAACTACCTACTTTCATTGTACGTATATTATAACGGTTTAGAATATCCTGAAAACACCAGTCTCTTTCTGGAAGCGTGTTTTATATTAATTAAAAAATAATATTATCACCGTAATAATTTTAAATGGGCCTGAATATCATCCTCAGAGTAATAACTTCTCGCATACTTCCCTTACTTACAACCAAATACAATGTATGTCTTATTCGATCCGGTGATGGCTTTGTTTTAATATAGTTTTGATTTTGTTCCGGTGTTGATTTTATATCTTTGATGAAATTAATACGGGCGCTCCACTTTAGATGAAGACACACAGTACTAAGCAGACGTGAACAAGTAACCTGGGTTTTTAACATTCTTTGGCAGAAATGCTGCAGATAGTTACCGTTCAACCACTTTTTCCTGACAACCAAAGGCCGTCACAGTTTTTATTGCAGAAATTGCTTCTTCTGCGACTGAGCCTCCTTTTGCGTATGCTTCCAGTTCTTTTTTTGTGTATACATCTGATATCTGCAAAAGGTTTTGTAATTGCTAAACTAGAAACACGTAAATGTACTGCAAAAGCAATCAAACTTTTTGTCGACAATGCAACTTATAATTGTGAGTTAATCTTTTATCTCAACTTGATAATCAAGACACATTCCAAAAGAAAAGAACTAACTAGAAAATAAGCAGAACGCGATACCTTTAACAAAAGAGCTGAGGATAAACCCAGGAACGGAGCAATGGTTAGTGTTACCAGGGTCAATTTCCACGAATATACGAAGGCGATAGCAAAGCCGACAACCGCTGTAGAGCTGTGTTGTATCACAAAAGAAATCTTATCTCCCATGCCGTCCATGACACGTTTTATATCGCTGAACAAATCAAAATGTAAAATTGCTGCATTAAGATTTTGAACAGTTTTCATTGTCATCTTGGTCCTTTTAGTATGTAGGCTACTGCAAATCAACAAATGCATTAGGCCCTACAATACAAATTATTTAAGGCGTATGAAAGCATATACCTTAATAACCTTGCGTTGAGCTCTCCAGACGAGGTAAGATCATGGTATGCAATTTCTTGTCTCAAAATGGAGCGAAAGTAAGCTATGCGAATTATTTTCGTTTGTCTGTAAAAGTAAGTGAACCTTGCTTAACCTTTACCTTTTGATTAAGTACTCGGTTAGTTAAGATATCTTTACTCTGCTTTAACCGCAAACTTTGCGCTAAACGTTTGTACGATCGTGCAAAGTTGTTGAGATGCAACGTCATAGCGAGCTTGTTTACGGTTGTTTTCTGAGAAAACTTTTTTGTTTAGATTGCTCTTTGTGATAGTTATATAGTGGTAGATTTTTGCGCAGTGCAACATTACTTTTACTGATACTGGATCACTTTTAAGCCAAGAATAACACACTTAAGGGCTTAGCTTTTGACCAGCGCTATATAGATATCGGCATTAAAGGACAAAAACGTGGAACATAAGCATCAAAGCACTTTTCTTACTTTCTTTCGATCTCCACGTTACATAAGTTCGACAAATATGCAATTTATACAAACACATTACCGTAGTGCTTGCAGTGACCAAGCACCGACTTGGATAATACCGAGTGCAAAAACTCCACATGCAACGTATATCATCCAGTATACATATTCAACTGTCTCCGGCTTAAAAGATTCCAATTTTGGACGGATAGTTTCAATCCATTGACTGAAACACATTTTATCATGTCAAAAACTGTGGTAATTTAATGGCAAATTCGCTAAAGTTATAATAAAGTTTCAGTTTTGTTGATATCATAAGAATTTTGGTGTTTATTAATTTTCTGTACTTTACATAGATTATTATTTATTACTCACGATTCATTTAACGTTGTATAGTTCAAAGCAAAGCAAGAATTGTAGGACAAATTGCACAGTTGGTAACGACCATAAATGGTGAATCTCGTAGTAAGTTCGCCGAAAAATATAACGGCAACCGGCAGCCCGGCCCCGTGAACTATTCCAGCAAGTGTGCCTGCTAATATTAGCATACAGTCCCATGCATCAGCATATCGATACTAAAGAAATATCAAATCAATCAGCAAACAATGTTGTCGATGGTTCAATTTTAACAATTGGTTAGAATGAGCAAAAGTGTTTACCAGTTTTATATAAGGGATCGGAGGTGCACCGACTTTTCTTATTTCTTCGTTTTTCTTTGTTGACTCGGTGACCATGCTTTCCCAATAAATGACGTGTATCCAAAAGACTTCAACTGAAAACAAATTGACTCAGCCCTATCATTACAATAGATGAATAGAGTAAATAGATTCTTATTTACCCGGGAACGTCTGAAACAATTTTAGCCATTTCCATTAGAATAAACTTGAACAATAGATAACTAGCTAATAGATCGCCTGTATACTGTAAAAAGCAAATACTCGTACTTCACTGGCATAAAACAACTTTCTCTGCTATCTTTACTTTAAGTAGTTTTTAAAGCAAAGTAATTTTAAGACGTTTTCCGTAAATACAAAGTTTACAAACACGTTCAAAAAACTACTTAAAACTTGTTGATACTAATTTGTACAAAAAGATTACCAACCGTGATAACTTCTGTATAAAGGTTGCCGACAGCGGTCCTTGTTTAAAGTCTAAATAAAATTTCGGTAAACTTCCTTGCCTGTAGAAACCGAACACCATTTTAATGGTGTGAGCTTCACAGAAACTTTGCCACTCGTAAAAAGCGTGCTTGTTACCCCTATGAGAACCTTAAGTTATGTGTGTTCGTTCAAGCGGTAACTGCGTTTGCGATGAAGCGCTAGATAACGGGCCACCCTGATCAAAAAATGTCGCTGTCGCGAATAGAAATGTTTTTTTTTTTCTGTTATTCACAAACCACGCTATGACGTTAAATTATTACGTAATTGGACGATTTGTATTACTGTACATAGTGATCAGTATATCGATATCTAAAGCACTTTGCCATCACAAAGCTGTATTTGAAAAATAAATCCAGATCAAACTATAGGTGAAAACGTTGTTTTTTTGTGGAATACGTCTTAGACGCTGTATGATGAGAAAGACAATTTCATAACGTTAAGCAAATAATTTTATCATCGGAATCAGTTCAAGATGACCTTCAGGAACAATTACATCAAAAGAGTAGTTTTACGTATATCTTTTCTATTGTGGTGATCTTTTTTCACTATCTATAATTTTGTTTCACTGATGACAATATGCTGTTGATAAAGTTGATATCAATAATACAGTAGTATAGAGGTTAGACTTATTAGAAAATTCATCCTTGTTTAATAACTCGGAAACTAAAGCTTCAGGCAAACAATATGAGTACATTTCGTTGATGTACGTTGCATGCGTTATTTAGCAAGACGAATAAAATCCTTCATAGGCTACACCTTACGTTTGACAGCGACTGCATGTAGCGTGCAGCTAAAAAGTAAACTTTTAGTTATAAGTCATGCGAATGCCGAATGCTTCAATATGTCGTGCCATATTGCAATGTATTATGCAGTAATATCCCTTAAAAGCGAATAAAATTTCGTGCTAATGACGAATGAAACAAAAAGTAGTTTCTTGATGCATAATGATTAATTGTTGGAGCTACTAGTTAAGCGTGAAGTAAAACATCACCAAGTTGTTCAAACATGATACAGCAAGACGTTTTGTGTTGTTCAGAAGGTGGAGAGTGTTTTAAAATACCTCAGAGTGCGCTTTGTCTAACTTTGCAGTTATAATCTTCGCAAAAGACTCTGGCTTTACGATAACTACGTTTGATAAAAAGTGGTCTTTTAATAATTATGTGAAAGCACAGTTTTAATGCTTTCACTGCTTGACAACAAGTGACCTACAGCAATCGAGATACAAATACAACGTTTCTTGAAGCACGTTACCTCTTTTGTTCGTTTTTGAGGCTGTTTTCTGTTTTAAAAAGGTCTGACGTCAGAACGATGACAGCTCATTTTTAACCTTTCAGTAGACCAATTTTCAAATGAGTAAAACAAAAGAAATGTGCAGTTTTCTGAATCAATTTATCAACGCCACAATAACCTGATAACCTCAGTTTTCAGTTCCCACTGTTTGAGTCGTGCGCACGCATAGCCCAGGTCGTGTCTTGGTGTACTGGCCTGATCGCATAACCTTTTTGAAATAGGAAATTAATATTAAATCGATATAAATAGGCAAAGTATTTCATGAAACTGTAAATAGTCAACAAAGTATGTGTTTAAACTTAACTGTGATTTTACAAATGTACATAATAAAGTTTATATAAGATGGAAAGGCAATACAGAGCTAGATAGATAGCTACTTGCTAAGAAAGGTATTGGGCTAATGCTGTGAACATCGTCAGGTATTGTTCGCAAGATCACTTCTAATCTGGTCCTCCATTACTGTTTCGCTAGCTTAGGTTTGCTCGTTGCGCTGTTCCAGCCTTTTCACGTAGATTGGTTTTGCTTTAAACACAAACCACAAACTTTCTAACTGGCGGCGATTTGCCCGACTAATATTACGGCATGAATGTCCAAGTAAGCTCTTTCTCTGCCCCTACTGTAAACTAAATGGGCACACG